>NC_090982.1:86851274-87467212 GCF_040807025.1 Struthio camelus
TGCTCCATTCTCTTCATCTTTGATTACGAAAAGGGACCCTGGAGACTTTTGCAAAGTCTTTCACCTAGACCCTCAAAATTATCCTAGGGGAATACCGGAAATACTATGTTCCCCTGCATATCAGGCACTGTAAGGTGCTATTTGCTGTGGTTGTGCATGGAGGAAAAGTAGGAATGCCTTTCCTTCTCACCTTTTATTTTCTAGTTCTTCTCTGGCAGATTCATTTCCTTGTATGTACTTAGAAACTCTAGAGATTTATTTTTCCTTTTAACAGGAGTACAAGCACACAACTTTCTTCCCCTCTCATTGCTGTGGGAGTTGCATACAGATCCAATTTGCCCAGATAAGAATGCACTCTGAAGTGATGGGTTCAGTAATAAAGTGAATTAACTTAATTATAAGAATGACTTTGTAAAATGAAGTTAACGAAGGGAAGAGGCTAAACCTGTCTCGGCATTTGTATGCACTTGTAGGAGTAAGTAACATTCAGAACATGTTAAATATTGTCTTCCCTTTGTGCTTCTGTCGGGGAGCGAAGACTGTTTCTCTCATCCAATGTTGTTATTTATGTAGCAATGTTAATTCACAACGAAAGGAGCTGCTATTTCTTCATAAGTGTAGGAATATATAATGGTTGCCAGCACGTGTAGGAGGAGCTCTTGTGCTTCCTTCACTTTGAAGGCAAGGCACAAAGCTAAGTGTCATGATGGTGGGTGCAACGTAATGTGGCAGAAGCTGGTGGGCGATGGACTCGACCAACCCTTTCTTCTAGTCCTATCTGATTCCTTGAATTTATATACAACAGTATACATGCTGTGCTATGGTCTTATTTACTGCATTTTTAGTCCATGACTGCGATTGAAAAAAAATAATTGCGCTGGACCAGGCAGGGGGATAACACATCGGTGCCTTCTCTTGAGCGGCCGCTCCCAAACAGATGCTTTGAGATTCATTAAAAGAAGCAATCATTTGAATAAAATATTTAAGTTTTTTTCCAAATTTCCAGGAGATATTTTTCTGGTAGACCAACAGTCCGTCACAGATTCTAACTCTCCAGATAAAAGAGCATCTTTAGCAGACATGCTAAACTTAACGCCTCTGACACCCAATCCTTTTCCTGTAACAAAGCTGAATCTTGCCAGTTCATTGGCAAAACATGGGGGAAGCCACAGAATGGTGATATTAGTAAGAAAAGGATATAAAAGAGGATTAAAGCAAAATAGATTTTGCTGGAGGGTTTCCTACCTGTTATAAAAGTTATTTTCAACTTAATAGCACTTCTCACAGCTGATAATGCAGACACACGAACAAAAGAGCTAAGTGCACTTGGAACAGCTTGAAAGGAATGTCAAAATGACTTAAAATAGGCAGAGAATATTAACTACAAAGATTTAAATCTACAGGACTATGCTGTGTTAATTGCTCAAAGTCTGCCTTACCACAGAGTCGACACCAGCTGGCATTTAAAATGTCACAGAGGGAACCACCAGTGCTTCCGAATATCCAGTTTTTATTCAGGTGTCTGACTGGGAGCAGAAATCTTCACAACATCTGGCCCCAGCTGCATCCACAGAGCGTTTGAAAACCCTAGCGCTGAGCGAAAGGGAGCCACGCATCCCCGTGGGGCTTCCCGGCACCAAGGGAGCCTGCACAACGCTTACTGCTCTCCCCTGCGACACAAGGCACGTGCCGCTGCGTGGAGAGATATAGCGTGCAGACTCTGCGCCGAAGGAGTGGGGATTGGGAGCTTTCCTGCACGGGCAGGTCTGTGCTCCCCGAGGCGTGGGGCTGGGCTTCTCCCCAGCGCTTATGCAAGTTTTATGAGGGGTCTGTTCTCTCCCCATGTGTTTGGTATATGGGTAACCAGCAGGCAGGCCGGCTCTGGCCAGTGGGATTTACTGTGTTTGCCAAAACCTGTGTACAGTTCTCCTTTACACCATTTACACAATTATAAGCCTAGTGACTCAATGGAAACCAGTGTCTGTGGCCTGGCTTTGTGCTAGAGGTCCAGATTTGGACCCTGCTTGACTTATTAATGGCTTCAAAATATATTCACTCTTCTCATTGGTAACCGGGATGAAACAGATCACCATGAAGATTTATTGTTTGCTGCTAATCACTGCAGAGACTAGAAATTTGAACTAGGGCCAAGCTGAGCATATGGCAAGCCAGTCCCAATCTACCGCAGCCCTAAGCCACCACAATTTGGGCAAAGGTGTTTAAATAGTGTTCAGTTACAAAATATTTGATATCAACTAGTCCACCTTCAATAAAGCACGTCCATCTAAATTTATCATAGTTGTATCCTGGGCCATTAGCCGTGACAGACCATCAGTCCAGAGCCTCAGCTGGCTGGCATCCGTGCATCGCAGGCCGTAGAGCGGGCAATAGCTGCTGCGCAGGTCCCACGCACCAGCCGGCGGGGCTGTGCTGTGGCCGCAGGGCCTGCTTCTGGTTGCGGCTTTCCCCAGGCCCTGCACCTCCTCCTGGGTTGCCGCTGCGGGAAATCCCCTGGCACGGCACAGGGAAGGGTCCCAGGGCCCCTGGCACGGTGTGTCAAGGGCCGTCCCTTTCGATGGTGGACCTCCTGGTCTCCTCCCAGCAACCAGGTGATGAACAGCTCAGACTGGGCACCTGAGCTGACTTCATCCCTTGAAGGGGGGTGAGAGAAGAGGAATGGCTGCTGCATTATGTCTTTTCCCTTTGGCAACAGACAATATGCTGAGCACCAATGTGCTAAGCAGGGCGCTAAAGTCTGCCAGGGCTTTGGGTTCAGATCCCCACCTTCAAGCTTGCTTATTGCTAACCAGTGGTTCAAGAGAAAATTTACCACGTTAACCAACTAATAACGTGAACATAGATTTATTTTAAAACAACATGAACAAACTCATTGTTATGTTTTGCTGAAGAACTCTCCGGACCATTTTGTGCATCTCCTAATTATAATTTCTTTTTGCCACTGTTAAGCACAGCAGACTATGGCAGAGCTATAACCATCCTTCATTAGTTATAAATAATGAGCCTATTCTGTGGCAACTGTGCCACCCAAGGCCACATACACTGGCTAATGTTCTTCAAACATTATGTGCTCCTGCACCTAATTTAGCATTTATCATTAGGGGAACATTGGAAATGGTGATTATAAAAAGACCTGGCCCACTAACAGTTAACTTAGATTCCTCTCTGTAGAGTCTTATTGAGTGTTACTTTTATTCCTCTTCAGCATTCAACCTCAGAAAGACAGACTTTTATTTTTGACAACGTATGGAAATACTACGATACTCTATATTTTTCGTTTGTGGTTTAACGTCATAGCTAATTGTGTGTCCCTCCCTCCACACAGAGAATGAATTGATTTTCCAACTGTAACAATTAAGCTTTATATTTTTCTGTAATGCTTGCAGATGGTACAGATACAGAAAACGCCAGTGTCCCCTGTTGATGCATTGACACTATCTTTTTTCCCCCCTATGTTATGTTAATCAGTGCTTGGTCGAGACTGTTTTGAGATATCTCATTAGGAAGTTTCCCTTTTTCTTTTTTTTTTTTTCCTGGAATAGCGTACACCCACCCTAAAGGTCTGATTCTGAGTGCAGATCCTTTAGAAATCATCTCATGTCTGAGGCAGTTTAGAGAAATGTGAGTGATAGCTTGTATGAGACCAGAGGATGTTTATCTGAAAGGTGCAAGACTGAGAGAGGAATAAGAGTAATGTAAGAAATTTGTACTGTGTTGGAAAAAAAAAGAAGTTTTTGATATAGAAAGAGGTCTGGCCATGGTTAGCTGCAAACGCAGAGAATGTGGCCTCAGTCAAATGTTGCTCACTGGCTGTAGCTTCTCCTGTTGTGTTGTCTAAATTTAGTGCGTGAAAGGCAACTTACTGATACTTAAGAAAAAAGAAGGGGAGACACAAAAGAGTAAGATCTGCCTCTGGTCGCTTTAGGGGCCGGCAGCCCCACTGAGCATGACGAACAATGATGTTACCAGTAAGCCAGAGTGTGCAAAATCCATTTGCATGTATGATGTTACCTTTTGTCAGATCAACCGCATGTGGTAGCGGAGCCGTAACAAAGAATAAACAGAGATGGTCCGCGAAGGCCCAACACACGGGCCTTTCAGTGTAACAGCTCTCACTCCCGACTCAGGATGAAAGCTTGACAGAGGACGAGCGTCCCTCTCCCAGTAGGAAACTACTGAGTTGTAAAAGAAGTGAAAAAACGTGGGTGAGGAGAGAGGGAAGGAAGAAGGAGGCCCATTGGCAAAGGCAGTCGAGATAATAAGAGCTGGAGTGAAAAGTGTGAGGACAAGCAGTGAGGAAAAAAAAAAGGGAGGAAAAGTTTGAGAGGGAAGACAAGCTACCACTTTAAATATGGTTATATGCAACAACTGATCTGCACAGACAAAAATAGGCGGAATGCAAATAACAGTCCAGATTTTAAGAGCTCAGCTCTCCAGCGTGTACATAGAGAGTGCGTGTGTGGGGACGATTCAGCTATATCGGATCTTCCTCCTGGTCTGCTGTGATTTCCTCTAGGTTGCAAACTCTTTGTTTTGATAAAGTTAATTACTTTGTCAGTGTTGGGTTTTCTTTTCTTTTCCTGAGTTTTCCAGACTGCAAAATGTGTTTTAGATACTGAAGCTCAAATGTATTTCTTCCGCGTCCTCCGCCAGAACACATCTCTGTTAACTTGATGCACGGGTAGAAAGTAAACTTTGATGTCGGTGCTATTCTGGGCTGTTTAAATTGACTTTCCAGAGCAAAAAGTCTTTTCACTGATGTCAATGGAGCCAAATTAGCTAGAGTAATTGAGATCAGAATCCATCTATTTACCTTTCTTTAGTGTTAGGAGCTCCAAATACAGTCATTTCATTATGAAAATGAAGCACCAGCCCAGCAGACTGTATCCAGTGTAAAAAAACTTCTGTTTGTGTGGCAGTTTTGTCTCTCCCTCTGAGAAATACGCTGTAGAAATGGTGCCGCCTCCAAGACAGCAGAATGGGATTATGGGCTGTTGCTATTAGTCATATTTTTCTCACAACTGACTTTTTTTTCTCCTGTCAGTTATGGACTTATAATATTCTCTGCCTCAGAAATACCCGAGACTTTGTTAGAACAATGTTCGCAACTCGCTGTAACCCCAAGCAGTTAAAGGCCATGCTATCGATCTCTCCCCCAAAGCTAACTAATTCTAATACGTTTTAATACGAGATAGAGTAATGTGCACAGATCAAGGCTGGGGGCACACATTGTCAGCAGCCTGAAATGATGAACCCTATGGCCCACTGCTCATAGACGTTTCCATGGCTCTTGGGCAATGCTGCTGGAAGCCAGGAAGGTGCAAAATGGGATATGGGTGGCAGTAAACGTGGGGATACAGCTGTAGTGAGACATGTTACTACTGCTCTTATAGATCATCTATAAAAAGAGGGCACATTAGTGCCTACAGACTAGTAAATCTTTAGAAGGAATTAAATAATCATTCAGAGGTGACTCAGGCTCAGAGCAGTTTGCTTAGAAGAAGAAAACCACAATGTAATGGATTTCTTCATGTGTCAAGAGATGACCTCCAGCCTTACTGACCTTTCCACTTGCTAGACTAAAGTCTATATGGGAGAAACATCAGTGAATTCTGTTCATGTCGATCAAAAGCTGCCAGCTATTTTCATTTCCCAAATCATTTCTATGGTGAATCTTGTTATGTGCTTTCTAAATATTACTTAGTTCCTTAGAATAAGTACTTCAGAAGTTATTTTGCTTTTAATGTTTGTTAACTTTGTGATTGTTCATCTATTCCGTACTTTTTGGAATGCTCCACTGGCTATATCAGGATTCCTCAGAAATAACCTTTCTTTTTGTCTCTTTGGTTCTGCAACTTGATTTACTATGGAGAAACCTAAGCCACAAAATTAGATGCAGATCCTAATTTCCAAGTCTTGTGCCTATTCAGAACTCAGCTTTGATTAATCTCTGTTGCTGCCTAAAGAAGAAGGCAGAGATTTAAGCAAATAGTTATTTTAAAATAAATCTAAAGAATCTCAGTTTTACAAATTCTTAGCTGAGTTTCATCTCTCTGAGATTGGACTTGTTTGTAGTCTTTCAGACTATCAGCTGTCCTTGGATACCTGGAATAGCAAGTTTTGGTTTAAGCATGGAGCTGTACCCAGAGGAGGAGATGTTGACAGGAGCAGAGGCAGGAGAATTTGGCTTCCTGTCTGTGCACGGCAGAACTGAGGGCATAAACCTTGGCAATGGGACTCGTCTGTCTCATGTATGAAAGTATTCTTCTACAAAGACCATTCATATTCTGCTGAAATCCAGACCAGTGTATAGGCAAATGCCAAAGTGCTAGACCACGTTCTTCCTGTTTTTTACGTGTTAATTTCATGCTCCTCTAGCGTGGAATAAAGATGATAAAACACATCCAAGGCATTTTGGGAGACATTCCTGCCCTGGCAGGGGTTTCCTGTTTCCAAAAGCCTCTAAAGCTCTAACAGCTCCTTCTTCACTTGGACAAGAGAGAGAAAGTACCAGGTCATCCTCCAAACACAAAAGCTCTTTGCAATTGTATTAAAGAACAATATCTGTATGGCAGCACTGCAGGGATGGTGGCAAATACCCATGCTATTCCCCTCTGAAAGAGCCCAGGATGGCACGTTTGCGTTAGGCTGTTTGCTGCGGCCACTTTCCCTCTACAGAGCAGCGCGCAAGGTGCTGAGTGGATTTTGTGAGGACCCCTGCTCTCCTCTGCTGTGGCTGAGGCAATTTGTTTCCTGCAGACGGGGCAGCACGCTGAACGCCAGCAGCAGATCTTCAGCACTGAGTTGAGATCCAGCATATAGTCAATAGAGCTCTTTCCACCTTCTTCCATGCAGCTGTTGCCTTCACAGCTGAGGAGGAAAAGGAGCAATGAGTGTGTTGCGTGCTGGGCTCTGACAGACCCATCTGGCAACGATGCAAGTGGTGGTGCCACGGCATGTGAGGTAAGCTCCCAGTCTGGCTGTGGGCCCTTCGGATTCCTAGTCTGGGACTGAAGACCCAGAGCACCTACTGAAAACAGACTCAAAAGCATAGCATGGAAGAGTTTAATAGCTACATCTTGATTCCCCCCAAAAGAATTTATATTTTGCACTTCCTCTGACATACACTTGCAGATGTTCTGCGTCAAAATCACTTCTTGTAAGAAGCAGAGAAGTTACACGGAGAAATACAGAGTATAATGATGCTCCCCCCCCCACACTTCTACTGAAACCAGCTCTTTTCCTGTATCACTGAACGCGGGCCTTGAATAAATGTGTATTTGTGACACAGAATTATTAGAAAAGCTACACGTCGAAAACAAGACGTCAAAAGGGTATGACCGTTTTTCAGGTCAGCTGCACAAATGAGGAGGAAGAATGCAATGAAGTCTAGAAAGGAGCCCACATTTACAGTCTGACACCACAAGCTAACCACTGCAGCAAGGTTGACTTCCAGCATCCTACAATGCCAGTTTTTTTCTCTGTCTCTCTTTCGCCATCAAAAGACAATGCTTTATAGTAAAGCAAAACCTTGGCATCATTTGTTTTTTATCTCTGCTATTGCTTAACTGTGTTTATGTATTTCATCTCATAAATATTGAAGAGCTCCTAATATGAAAGTATCTCCCACATGAATTCCCAGAGTATACAGAAAACATTATTGAAAACTCCTTTATCTTGTTGTACTGATCAAGGAGGAAAATGGCAAAAGCTTCACAATGACACCGAATCACTCAGGCTATGCTGTTTTGGTCTATAAGGTCATGATGCCTTCTTGGAACATGTGGTTCAAAGAGGAATTATGGAGCTTATTACAGTGGTAGCCTGAAATCCTATGGCACGTGTTATGCAGAGGTCATGCTAGATGATTTAACAGTCCTCTCTACTTAGGAAAATCTGTGAGTCTAACAGAAGCGTATAGATTCCCTTTGAAGACTGCTTGGGAAAGCACTAATCCCTTTTCTAATGGATGGAACAGTCACTGTTATTTTGTGTAAGGGATCTGCAGTATAGCAAAGGTGGTCCGGCTTCAGAGAAACGATTACTTTATAAACAGCTTCCTATGTACCCACCCACTCTAGGACAAAATGTATTCTCAGTAATTGGGGTATAGTATGGTCAGGAAAGGAAATTCCAAAGTGAATGGTTTTGCCTGCATAGAAATCTAGTTTGGTTTTGCTCCATCTTCCTGAAAATTCGTTGACATGAAATACCTGTTGAAATTTTGCTTTTGACAGTGGCTGAGAGAAGCCATATGATTTTTGGTGAGCATTAAGAGAGCAAGGAATTCTTCAACTTTAGTCTTCTGTTTTGAGAAAACATCTAAAAATTTTTGTGGAATATGTAATACTGTTTTCATCCTCTCATGCTCGCTTCCCCTGGTCACCTGGTCTCTGATTATACCGAAGCTGGTAACAGGCTTCATTCCAGGCTTTAAGAACTACCTGTAAAGACCCTTTAATCCCGGAGTTAGTAATTTCGGCTTTGTTAGTGATGCCTAAACCATAAGGAGTTACTTCGCATTTCCAAAAACAATAGAAAGAACCAGCACTGTGCAGTCTTGAGAAGTCTAAAATTGAAGCAGCGACGTGAGCACTGCACCAATAGATGATTTCTTTAAGCTCTTGTCTCATTCTGGAGTTTACCAGGAATTGCAACAGCAGCAGTCGGTACCATTCCAGGTTACCATTGCCCTAAATGTCTTCCTTCTTTCTTCAGAGATAACCCTCTTTCTTCAGTCATGTTAAGCAACTGTAGCACATGCAGGCTTTAAAGGATTACAGTAACACTCACCCAATAATACAAAACAGTTGCTCTACAGAATCTACAGTTACCATCTCCCCATGCACCTCCACTTTATCGCTTTATTTTACACGACAAAATGTTCTTAACTGATCTAATTTAGATTGACAGCACATGGGCTGCAATTCTTCACAGACGGAAAAATAAACGAGCACACATTTATTTATGTATAAAAAGCAATGTGAACACCTTGTCAGTACTGCGACAGATCAGAATACTGAAAATACATGACAGTTCAGTAGAGATGAGCCAACGAGTTTCAAGCATCCCAAACTGTCACACGCTGGAAGCAAAAAGATGACCTCGAAAGCAATGGGTGCTGCACCCTGAATCTTCCAAGTTCTGCAGAGAGAGACTTCAGCAAGGGCTGACTTTCCCCAGAAGAAATATGCTGTACAAGTTGTGGAAGAGTGGAGGGGAAAAACTACCTTCTAGTGGCTGCTGGAAGCAATGATTTCCCATTAGCTTTCCAAACCAGCTGAAACCAATGCAGAGCCTGGGTAACTGGCTTTGTGACTGACTGCATCTGGAACTCGGACTAGAGCTATCTATAAAACACAAAACCAACTCAGAATGAAGTGGAAGGCTGGTAGGATTCTAGAAAAGAGCTTCTTTTGGAGTATGAGAAACATGGAGCCCAGAAGAAAGTTGAAATCTGGATGAGCTTGGATGAGTCATTGGTGCGGGCAAAACTGAAGCAAAGGATTTTTGTTTTCTCTGAAAGAGAACGTCAGTGAATGAAGACATAACTGTTCTCCAGGCTGCAGAGAAGACATCAAAGTGGAACTGGATTAGTTGGAAAATCAAGCAGGCATACTACCCAACTTGTAACGGTGACAAACTGCAGTTTAATGAATAAGGACTTTCGACTGATGGGATTTACACTATAAAGCCAGCAGTAGAATCCAAACCTTATCTCCAAAGGAACTGTAATGACCGTGGCTGGTGGAAAGATTCTTCGTTCCTCAGCCAGCTTTGTCTCCCTGGGATAAATAATTTCCAAGTAATACTAAAATTGCTTTTTTATTAGCATTTACCTTAGCCCAACATACTCTTGTCCGGTGTAAATTACGGTAACTCCTTTGAAAACATTTGACCTATACCGCTCTATACCTGCCAAAGAGTTAGCTCTGCCATCTGTTTTAGATTCAATGCTACTTCTGACCATTTTTCCCTCCTCTGTTTTTTCCCTCATGAAAAATTTTTCCCTGACTTTGTTCCCATCAGATTTTGCTTTATCCCTACAGATGGGCTGAGAAATGTTATGCTGTCACCTAGATTATGCTGGGGTGAAATCATATAGTTCTCTTCATTTTTCCCCAGTTGTTCTTTAGTATGTTGGTACATTTGCATGAGAAGAGGATCTTTGTGATCTTTGTTCCTTAAGGGTCCATCTGCTCTTGCTGCTTATTTCCCCCACCTGAAGTCATAATCCTGCTTTTGATATGACAGTAGAAGGAAAGAAATTACAGTGATGTCACAGAAAGAGGATTATGGTGCTTTCAGGTACAGGAGCAGATGGACTTTACATAAACAAGGATGCAAGCTTCTTAGTCATAGAAAGCAAAAGGATGGGGGAAAATGGAAGAAATAGGTACGAGTGCTCTACCGAAATGGGTCTATAAGCTGCTAAATGGAATGCTTTTTCCAGAACAATTATGGTATATTCTTAGCTCTTGAGATCCAATGCTGATTAAGGCAGAATAATATTCACAAGGCAGCTGTTCTATTAATTTTTATTTGGAGAAATTAGGCAATCTCAAAAGACAGTCAAAGCGTCAGTGTGCTACAGAGGGAATACAGCCATAGTAAGAGATTGTACCTATCATTAAAAATTTGCAAGAAAAAGCCTAGACTGGTGAAAAAGAGGATGTTTTTTTCTCCCTGTGTGGTTATGAAGGCACAGAGGAACTTCCAGAAGCCATTGAATCTCTCAGGGTATCACTCGGTCAGGCACAATCTTTTGCTTGTCCAGGCTGGTTCCCTACCAGTCTCATGCACGGAGAACTGGGAGTAAAATCCAGTTCTCTATGCCAACATCTTGATCACACCGGTACCTTTCCTCTCTACAGTATTCCTCCTCCTCCTCTCTCATCACTGTCTTTGTGGAAGTGAATTCTCTACTGACACTGATCAGAAGTTAGAAGAGCAATAAATTACCTCCTAAACTTCATTCCTGATACTTCAGGCTCTTGCTGTCCTTTAGTTGTCATTGGAGCTACCCTCTGTTGAGGGTATATGTTCTTTTCATTCCCATGGTCTTGATCTTCTGGAAATGTTCTTTTTTATATTTATACATATATTTCATTTGTTATTGTGGTGCATTGCTTATGAACTAGCCCCAGAGCAATACTTTTGACAATATTTTAGGCTTTGATGGTATTATCTGTTCCCTGTGTAGAGAGAGAGAGAGAAAAGCCAGTGACTTTGATTTTGAAGGATAGCGACTGCATTATCCTGAAAGCACACAAAGGTCCCTGTTCCCTTTCTTAGACACTCCCTATGGTCATGGTAACATCTGAAATCAATGCTACTAATTCAGCTCTGACATAACTCAAATGATGGCAGCTGGCCTCATGCCCTGTTACGCATGGATATCTCCCGTACAGTCTTTGCTTATACAGCATGGAGAATTCACTATTTTGGAGTCTCCCAGTCCCCCAGTTCCCCGTCAGTGAATCCCAGTAAATCCTGCCTTCAGCGTGTTTTGCTCACTCTCTGTTTAAAGTGATCAGATAACAAACAACATCTGAATTGAAAATAGACTGGATGGTGACAGAGAAATTTTTCACATGAGTACTACTGGCAGCTGAAAGAGGATCAAATGTGTGAGATTCAGTCCTTATGCTTTGAGGCTTAAGACTCATTGCCAGACTCAGAGATGCAAAAGTTCTCCCTTAGGGGGACTCTATGCCAAATTTTTGGCAAACTTTAGGGGATTTGCTTCTATTTGCAAAGACTCCAGGGTGTGAGAATATTGGATGCCAGATATGCAAAGGATTACTATGGCAAGTGCTGTGATCAAACTAATGTGACTACATATCCCTCTAATAAAAGCAGTGGAACTTTACCTCTTGTTGGCTTCTGAAAAAACCTTTCCCCCTTTCTAAATTGACCATATTTTGCAGTTAATATGAGTGCTGAGAGATCTGACGGATGCTTGTGATTCAGCTTGCAGTGTCGTTATTGACTTCACTCTCACAAGCAGGGATGTTCTCACATCTCTTCTAGGAGATGGGATTTCTTCCCATCCCTTGGAGCAATCCCACAGAGGGATTTCTTTCTTGTCTTTGTGCAACTGTAGCCTCATGGTGAACTAAAAGGCAGTGGAGTTGTTTGGAAGGGACTGTATATAGGGAGGTATGAAGAACTGAATTTGAACATCTGCATCCTCTCTAGGAGGAATGGCAGGATGTCAAAGGGAAAATGTAGCTGAAGATGAAGGCAAGGTGACAGTGTATTAAATTGAAAGGTAAATAAAGCTAATATAAAGCTAAATATATTTAACTTATAAATTTATTGCACATTGCTATTTCAAGTGGTGCAAACATAGAGTAACTAATGAAGCCTGGCCCTGAACAGCAAAATGTTTTGGTCACAAATAGCAGCATGACAAAGTTGGGTCTAGGCCCTCCTTTAGAGAATGAGATGAAGTCTCTGTCGAGCTGCTGCCAGTGCTCCTCACCACTAATCACCATCGTATTGCTACTGTGACACTATTGTGTATGGTGGTCTGAAGACCTAAGTAAGGTAATGCTGATACAGAGAGGTAATATCTTTTGTCGGACCGACTACATTATCAGAAAAGAAATAAAGCAATCTTTTTCACATAGGCACTTCTTTAGAAATGCATAAACCTTCAGGCTAAACACAGGTTTATCAGTATTGCTGGTAATACTCCTTCATCAGTGGGGAATGTTTCTCACAAAACAACCATTCCAAGTAGTACTAACAATCGTGGACTTAATAACGGTTTTATGGTACATCTTAACCCTCTTTTTTCATCTCTGCCCCCTCCCAGGCTTGAAATGCAGAGATGAGAAGAGGCAGCTGGATTTCAGGAATCCACTTCCACTGCTCACTTGTGCCACAGCCTTGAATAAGTCATTTACACCTCCCAGTACTTCAGTTTGCATTTGGTTAAAACAGGAGAAGCGCCTACCTCCAGCCTTGCAATGAGTAGCAGTGTTTTGTTAAGTGATGCTTGCGCAGTGTGCTGTGTGCAATTTTCAGTGTGTAGTGGCTGTTTGTCTTGCTTTTTCTGGAAGGGTAGGGGACACCTGGTTCCCTTTATCTGGGCAGTGCCTGCAGTTATGAGGTTTCTCACATGTGAGCGGTGGACCTCTTCGAGGCAGCTGTGATTTATCTGAATCGCCCACGTATGTTACATCTCTTTTGAAAGCAAAACCTCCTTTAGGCATGAGCTGGTCTCTACAACTGGAGGGAAGATACATTGCAGACTTTTCTCCTTCAGTTAATTGAGCAGCCATCCAAATTGCCTCACAGGCAATCTGTGCCCCACTGGATTGATATTTTCCAGCTGGAAAGATACAGCCTGTGAACAAAAGTGGAAAAGAGAAGCAGAAAAGAGAAGGTGGCTCAGCAGTTACTGGGATAGTCTGGGGCCTAGACTTCAGTTTCTGTTTGATCATGGGCAAGTCACTTAAGGAGGCGTCCTCCTACTGTGTCTATGTATTCAATTCCTCCGGCTCATGTTCCCTAGGCACTGTCGTCTTTGGTTTCTCCTTTCAAACCTCCCAGGTGTGTACATCCTTCACCAGCTACATAGCTCTGTCTTTTTAGTCGTGCCTGGCCTGCAGGCTGTTCATCTGCCAGGGTGGCAAACAAGGCACCTGCTGCGGTGGCACATCTCCAAACTAGTATGAAAACACCAGCACGTGCCCTCGGCTCAGCAAAGAGCACAAGCGTGAAGGGATGATATACCCCACTCTTGTTCTTTAACGTAATCATTAGATGAGATTCCTGTAAAGTAACTCTCGGGAGATTTGTACTATGCCCGATGGGCCCTGCAGCATCAGGATTGCTTGGGGTAGGCTAGGGACTGTCCTGATAGCGAGGCAGTGATCCGGGACAGAGCAGGACAGAGCCCTAGCTGAGGCATTGGGAAATATGGCGCTGGACAGGGTGAGGAGAGGACAGCCAGGGGTGCCAATGGCTAACCCATGCTCTTGTCCCCATGCAAGATATCTTCACACACTGGAGGAACAAGGTTGGGATGGACCTTGGACTAAATATCTTGTGCAGGTGCTTCAGCAGCTGCCTTCTCTGAGACGGGCTTTTTCCAGAAGTTCTGCTGACAGCACAGAGCAGCCAAAAAGCATGTTTAAATAGTTTCTGAAAATTACCTTTGTGCAAAGAGGATCTTGATAGCACAGTATTGCCAGAGAAGCTTTCCACTGGCTCCCTAAAGGGAGGAAACAGGTCTTGGCAGCAATCCTGTGGCCAAAACACTTCCTGAGGGCTACAGCTTCAATCCATAAATCTGATTAGCTTGCAGATTGCTCTAATTCATACAGAGATACAGATGTGCCCCAGTCAAGCTTGGGCCCAGGAAAGCCTAATGGGGACTGTTACTTCTTACTCTCTGATTCTGTCCTGGGCATTGTTTGGCCAAAGCAGATACTTCTGCCTCCCTGTTATCCCTTGGGGCATCAGTTCTCCTCCTGCTCTCACACCTGCCATAACCATCGACTCTGGGAGTCTGGAGCTGCCGGCTCTGCCCTGACTCTGACTCAGCTCGGGAGGAGATACTGGGGATGCAGCTGCATGCCTGCCTCAGTCTCTCTTACCTACTTTAGACAAGCAGCTTTTGAGACAGAAACTCTCTAAGTTCAGTGTGTAACACAGAGAGACCCTAAATTCTCAGAGTGCTGTCATCTAAAAAAGCCAACCAGATGTGCATTAAGAATGCAGGAAATAAATCAAGTGATTTACCTCAGTGGGGGAAAAAAAAGAAAACAATGCAAAATATCAAATTTCCTTAGGAAAAATAAAATTCATCCTTAAATCACACCTGTCAGTGGAACGCTGCAATCTCTCAGTCTTTCATCAGCAGCTGAATTTCCAGTTCAGTGTAAGTGATCTTTGCAGCATATAAATAAAACTGTCCACTAAAGCTAACCTGAATTTATTTATTATTTATTTATTATTATTAGAATTTATTTCTTCCCTCTCCTGTTGTGCTACTCAACTCTGTTTCCACCTCAAATCACTACCACGTTTGTTCTCTTTTATGAACAAATATGCACAGAGACAGATATCACGCAGAACTAAAGCTACAGCTCACCAAGCTGTCCTCTTCAAAGGTTAGTCCAGAACAGTCTGTGCTGCGCACAGGGCAAAGAGAAAAAGAAGTCAGCTTTTGGTTAAAGTCCAGGGAGCATTTGGGCAAGTGGGGGCCAAAGTCTCTTGCTGTGGGACAGGATGGTGTGGGGCACATGGATGGTCTGGCCATTGGTGAGGGATGCAAGCAGACGATACTCCCAGGAGGTTGGAGCAGGATGTTGCACCAGCCACGGAGAAGAAGGGGCTTGGGATGCTCGATCACATACTTTGCTTCTCCTTCCACTTGCAAAGGGAGCGCGAGGAGTCCCACGGAGCCTATTGTGCCCACGGTAAAGCTGACACAAGGGCTGTGCATGGAGGAGGAACAGTGCCGCTCCCCTGGAAGTGCCACGGGCTACTGCTGGAGCAGAAACCTGGGCTGACAAGGCTCCCCTCAATCTTTGGGTCTAGCATCCTCATCCAAAATTAATGGCAGCAATCTTCTAAATGTAAGGGAGCTACGAGGGGCAAGGAGAAGATGGATGGGAGTTGAGTTGAAGGGACTTGGCACAGACACAGCAAAGTACTTAAAGCATATGTGTAGCTTCACTGACTTTAAAGGGACTGCTCTCATGTTAAAGTTCAGCACATGCTGAAGTGTGTTACCAAATCATCGCCTTAAAGAAGGTGATGAATGGTGGGATGCCCTTTTCAGAGCAGCAGTAGAACCTTCTTTCTCAGCGTATCTAAGACAAAATTGGATATTTGGTGGCAGGCACTTAAGTTACCGATGGCTCCCCTCAAACTTCCTTTGGGCCTCATACTATTTTTATTTCGCTTACCGCAGAAAAAATTGGCCGTGCTCCGCTTGGCAGGTGTTAGCCTGCTGTAGCAGACACTGCTTATAACAGAAAGCAAACCTTCTACAGCACCAGAGCATCCAGCATGATAGACTCTCTGAAATAATGGTTTTTGGAAACTTCCACTAAATCAGAGCAGGGGAAATGACTCTGAGAGGGAGACAGGGCAAATCCTTCTCCAGCAAAAATCATGAACAGTCTGAGGCTAACAGTGATCTTTGTTTGCTCATGGTGCAGGATTACATGACTTGATTTTTTAGAGACATGCTTTTTTTTAATGTGGTCTTAGGAAACAAAAGTGTCTTAATGACTGTCAGGATTTGGGAGTTTGATGTAAAGGGTGAAAGAAGCAAAAAATCCTACTGTATGTGAAATAAACATTTTTAAAAATGCTGGGATTATTATCTAGCAAACTGAAGCTTGTGAATGAAAATTCAGCAGGACTTTCTGTAACTAAAGGTCTTATTTGGATGCACTGTGGACAAGAAGGAGACAGATTAAAGGAAGTCCATTTGATTAACTGACCTAATGCAAAAAAACAGTGTGCAGCATGCTTCAGTAAATGGGGAGGTTGGCAGGGGAGTGAGAATGAGAGGGAGATTTCTCAGAAGTGGTTTAGAAGACCCTTTCTTTCCCCCCCCCCCCCCTTTCTTTTCCAGCATTGCTGGGGCTGCATGGTGTTCTGCACGTGCGGAGATGGTCCGGTACAAAGTGGCACTGCGGTGCACCCGAGTGCCCTTGCCACCCAGAGCCTGCACATCTTTTGGGCAGCCGCAGGTAGCGCCGCTGCCTGCAGCCCCAGGAAGATGTGCCCCGTTGGCTTTGCTCAGCTGTGCATTGCAGAGCTGTAAGACAAAGCGTCCACGCTGCAGAGGTACTTTAGGGGCTTAGAGAACAGAGATCCTATTTCTCATAAAGAACTTGGTTTTTGCAAAACTGAAGGGGATCCTAGGTCACTTATGAGTATTAGACATTTTTTTGTTACAAACCCCATTGCTCCTGTCTGAAGAAAGCAAAACTGTTGGTTCTTGCTGGCAGTTCCTAAATGCTATTAATTCTGGAGGTGCATCTCCACCGAAGGTCAGCAAGGTGCAGAAGCAGGTATCAGCACAGGGTTGCTGAACGTGAAGTTGGTGGGGCTGCAGGGATGTTTGGTTCAGTGCAGAGGTGTCCCTGTGGGAGGAGAGCCTGCTTGGCATGGCTACCCCACTGAATGCTGTAACCTGTGTACCCCTGGCATGTGGCCTGTGCCCCGTGCGGGGATGGGGAGAAGTTGGGACACCCACCCCCAAAGTGGAGAAACCCCGCACATCAAGCATGTGCCTCTGTGGCCCTCGCCGCTGTTGTTAGAGTGAATTAAATATTGCATGTATTGCAGTTTTAAAAGTGCAGCCGTGATCTGCATTTCCCAGCCCACCTAAGTGCAGGGTGTAGTTAGGCATTTGCAGTTGCCAAAGAAACTGGTTTGATTTCAAAACTGCTGCTCTTTTTTTTAACCTGTAGGTTTTCTCTTTCTGCCCTGGTGTCTGAGCACCCTGACTGCGATTCTGCCAGGCCGGCACATTCACAGGACGGGACTTAGCGCCCACTCGGCGCAGCCACTTCCTATCTTTTATTGTAACAGTATGTCCTTATAGGATCAAATAGTTTCTTCAACGGCATTTATTCTACTTGTATCGAAATTAAAGGCATAAATCCTTTAATAAAATCAATTCTGGATGGCAGACTGCTTCTTAATGGGTAAAGATGGTACGCTGATATGATGTATCCTTAGGAAACAAGGAGGGAGAGAAATTAAACCTCACTCCGATGTATTTTCTCTGAAGACTTTTCTAAATAAATCAAATAGTTCTTCCACACGGTCTGACGTGCTGCTGTCTCTCTAGTGGTACCAGGCAGAGGAAGATTTCCCCTGGCCTCTTAACGGGAGCAGCTTTGGTGTGCAGCGCATTGCTGAGGGGGGTGGCAGAATTGCTTCCTAATTCAGAGGCGTTTTGTCTGCCCGAAACGCAAAACCTGAATAACATTTTCCTTGATTTGTTCAGCATGGGCAAAAAAGCAAAAAAACCCACCAATTAAAATGCAGAAAGGCAATGGAAAGTACTTCTCTTAACACAAGCGGCCCCTGCAGGATTGCTTTTTGAATCCTACACCCATAGGGACCCCGTGGGTAGAAGTTTCTGTCTGGTATTGGAAGGGAGGAGACTTGATTTCTATTTCTAGCTCCTCCACTAGATGCGTAAGTGGCAGTGCGCCTGCCACCTCACCTGGCGAGCCCCCGCGGACCATCTGTGACCTGGAGACGGCGGTCCTTCCTGCAGGTACAGATATAGACATATCACTTTGAGGACAGAAAGAGGAAAAATTGCAAGTATTATATAAGGACTCAAGAGAAAAAGAAGAAGGAAGAAAATGAGCAGGTTTAAGTGAATCGTAAGACAACAGCCAAATTTGCAACAGCAAGGAATTTTTTATACTCCTTTGAAAAGTGATAGAGCTGTACACTCTGCTTTTCATAAGTAAGCTTCTAACGGTGTGGGTTATGGTGAGAATTTTCCTGGGGGTGACTTCACAGATGCTGACCTTGCTGGATCACTGTGATTATTTGGCAGAGCATGAAATGGCCAGGTATTAGTTTTCGCTTCCAATCCCATACATAGGCTGGAGCCAAAGATCTTAAAAAAAATTACCCATGTCAGCAAAATGAATATCGTCACTAGAGCATCCACCTCAACCCTTGCTAGCCTGATCACTCTTAAGAACTTGAACGGTCTTTTAGGCTGAATTTCTTTTTGTGGCTAAAACTTCCAGCTGCTGTTCTTGTCACAACTTATTGCATGCTAAAGTGAAAAGTCCTCTGTTAGTTTTCAGTCCTCTGTAGTTATCCTCCTGTACCCCTTAATCTTCTTTCTGACACGCTGTAATATTACAGCTCTTCTCTTTATTCTCTAATTAATCTTGAGACTTTTTGTTGAGCCCTCAACAGTTTCCCAGTATCCTTGCTGAGTCGTGGGCGCCAAGGTAGGAGACAGCCTCCCTGTCTTACCATTCATGATGGTAATGTCACTTCTCCTGCGATAGTCCAAGTCTCTTCTGTTTTCACAGCCTGGTGGTTGCTATTGTCTGCTGCTTTCCAGTGCCATGTTGCACTGAGAGCTTTCCATTACCAGGTTACCCATCATGAGCCCTCCCCAGGCCTCTTTGCATCGGCGACTTGCTTTTGCTGCTGTTTATGGATCCCTTAAACCTTTGGTCACAGGCAAACTTTGTCAGAGACTAATGGGGAATGTCTGCTCAGAGATAAAAAACATCAGGTGAAGTAGCGCTGAGAATGGGTTGTTACAAAACTCTCTTAGAAACGTGGGCCCGTGGGGAGAGCAATGCCCCCTCTACAGCTACATGGGGTTGCTTCTTGATGGGTCTGTCTTGGTCATTCCTGATAGCTGGTGAAATCCTAACCCTTAATTGCCTGGATTCCTTTGCCTCCAGCCAGCGATGTGTGTTTTCTATTTTGCACTTAGTCCGTGCAATTTCATAGGAGAGTGATGGGAGGAGGAAGCGGTCAGCCCAAGGCTGGCTGTGACCTGCAGCAAGCCAGCCGTATGCAGCCATGTGCCATGTATTTTGATCCTCCCAGGTAAACTGGGTGACCCCAACAGTGGCCATCACCGCTGGCTTCTGTGCATCTCGGCTAATGCTGAGCTTTGAACCGGCAAAGGAAAGCCGGCTGTCTGTTATTTAAGGAACACACATAAAAAGCTACCAGCATCTGGCTTGACACCACGCAAGTACGGCAATGAATGGGTTACCAGGGAAAGGACTGCACTGCGGGAGAGTGGCAATCGCGTCCTGTCAGGGAGTCCCTAAAAATAAGTTTGACTAGTCTGATGCAGCAATATGAGGGAATAAATGAGTTAAAAGATGAAGAATGACCAGCTAAGGTAACAGGGTATCAACGACATTGCTGGAATTGATATAAACCCTCCCAAGCATCTAGTGGCGGGGCTGCAAGGGCGCAGGGAGATGCTAGGCTGGGGTATGGGCAACAGGCAAAGCACAGGGGGCAACAGCAGCGCGTTACTGGCTTACTGGCTGCCCTTGCCGTGGCAAAAATGTGTTTGGAGCACTCTGCAAGCTCCTCTTGGATCCATGGAAAACAAACTTTTAACAAAATGAAAATGCTTGCTTCTTTAGACTTTTTGAAAATTTCGTGACAACTACCTCCGAACTGTATTTTCTTTTCCAGGCGCTTTCCCTTCTGTCCAGAAAGGAAGCAGTAAGAAAATTAAAATGGGAGGATTAGAAGGAAAAATTAGATTTTTCTTTCAATTTTTGACACCTTTTAGGAGTGTGGGACTGGGAGGGGTCTCCTGCTTTGCTGAGTATTCTCTCTTGCTGTCACATAATCGACATTTTACCTATGCTTATGTACAGGATAAACTGAGGCTGAGTTCAATCATGCCGCACTTGAACGGCTCCACCCTGAGTGGGTCGGTGTGTCCACCCGCCGGTTTTGGAGATGACCTTTGCAACAGGACTCACCAGGGTCCTGCCTGCAGAGCTCCCTCAGCTGGGACAATTTTCAGTGGAGATGGGCCATTTCCAGAGTCTAAGACTTGTCAGCTACACAGTTTTTTGAATTCCCAGTGTCCATTTCTGGTTTGGGGCCTGTCTTGTCTTTTCTCTTCAAGTTAATGGTTGGACCTGCATATACGTGTATTTATGTATATATTTAACCTAAAAGATTTCCATTTTATACAGGGGATACAAAGGTGGACTGTAAATGACAGCAGATGGAGAGCAGGAGGATTAGGCTGTAGAGAGAGGCAAGTAACAGAGAAGGAAGGCAACGCGAAGAAGGAGGTACTAATGGAGAGAAAGCTAGGAAGGAAAAAGGAAAGTGTGAAAAACATGATTAAGAATAACTGAATTCAAAGCAACTGAAACTGGAAACAAGGCACATGTTTCTAACCGCCAGAGTAATTAACCATCAGAATAACTTACCCAAGGCTGTTTCAGAGTGTCTGTTTCTCCAAGTTGTTACTTGAATATCAGATGGTTTTTTTAAAACATGGCCTATAATTCAGTTAGCAGTTATTGGGCTTACTGCCAGGATCACTGAATGAAACTCTGTGGCCTGTTGTGTGGAAGAGGTCAGCCCTGGTGATGGTAATGGTCCCTTCAGGCAATGATAATTTAAACTCGAGAACCATTTTGTTCAGTGGTAATTTGAGCCGAAATTCTGCAGCTTTCTGGTGCAGCACATGGAAATTGCAGAGTAGTTTTATTTAGCTATAAACATGATATTTTTAAATGAACTAAGCGGACAACTGGATAACATAATCAGTGCTGCAGACCCTTCAATCATATTCATTTTACTGTACCCAACACTTTAGGTTTCTCAATATGCTAGAAATGTTTGTATTGACAGTTTATCACTGTGAAAGCACAGCTGGAGGTTTTGGGAGGTTAGAGACAGATGGGGCTTTTGACCTCTGGGGAGGCAATTTGAGATGGAAAAGAAGTACGTTAACAGAAAAAAATCCGCTAAAATTATTGTTAAGTGACTAGCTAAGAGAGTTGACCTTTAAATAGCCGTCTGTAAGTTCTGAAGTCAACAAACAATTGGGATAAGTGAGGTGGTGCTGAAGGGAATGAATTAGTGTTGTAGGCTGCCTGCAGACTCAGGCTGTGTTGATGAGTTCATATTTAAGACGCTTTTTTCCTGTCCAACTGAAAACGTTTTAAAAAGACCCTTAGATCTGGGACACAGTCCTAGAAAATGCAATGCATGTGTAGGTAAGGTGAGGCAGCTTGAATGAAAGGAAAATATGCTTTGAATAACAGATGTGCAAAACCAGCAAAGGAAGGAGACTTAGGGATAAAAGGGTATGATAATTAGAAGGTAAAGATCCAAGTGTGTGGCAGATGCAAGAGAGGCTAATCAGGTCTTATGGTGAATAAGCAAGAGGATTAGTTAAAATCAGGAGAGATAATGGTTTCATTATACAAAGCCATTGTAAAACCTCATTTGAAATATCATGTCCAGTACTGGGCAGTGGGTTTAAAAAAGGATATTCACAATATCTATAGAGTGTAAAGGCAGAGTTACAAGGCTTACCAAGGAATTAGGAGGGTGAGCTCAGGAAGAGAGGTCCAGGAGCTGCGTCGACAAAAGAAACGGCGAAGCGAGGACCTGATTACATTATGTCAGCATTCAAATGGGCCCGAGAGCCTGGGAAAGGATTTGCAGCACGCAGGGCTGTGGCGGAGCGAGAGGTCAGCTGGGAATGCCTGCCCGGGGCCAGCAGCAGGAGGAATTTCTTCTGACTGTAAAGCAGCCAGTGGTGGTATAAAAAGCAGATGGGCTGAAGAGCCTGGGCGCAGTGCTATGGTCACAATACCGGCCTTTCCGGAGGTGTTTCCAGAGACGAATAGGTAATGGGTGAGAGGCTAAGCCTTGTCCCTGGCAATAGACTTCTCAGTGCTGCTGTATGAGGCCAGTTGCTTTACAAAAAAAACCAGAGCCTTCCCTGTGACAATCGTAAAAGCTGAATGACAAAGTATAGAGCTGAACAAGAATGTCTGTAAAAGCACCAAAGTGCCTGCGGAAACACTGCTTCCAAAGGCAGGTGCTTCAGGAAGGCTTGAAAGGAGCAAGGCCAGGACCCAGCTCTCCAGCGTTGCCTCTTCCAGCGCTTTGAGAGGGGCTTGGGGCCTTCAGGCCCCAGAGTCCTTAAAAGGTGGGAATGAAAGCAGAGAAGGAGAGATACAGCTATAAACTGTGGTGGGGAGTGAATTTTCTTTTTGTCATTAGGAATATGATTTCACAGCAGAAATGCTGCTTGTTTTATGCTGGAGACATAAACTATAGTGGAAGGGAAAAGTATATTACAAACTGCTCCTATAGAACTTATTCATTGGCCCCATAAGCCTTGAAGATCCTGAGGAGAGGCAAATTGGTGATTAATTCAGCTTGTGATTAGAACAGGACATAAAGCAGAAACTACAACTGAAATCTACTTTGCAAAATAATATGGTGGTTTCTCCACGGCAATTCATTAGCTAAGTTGTTGTTTATAGATCATGGTGACTTGGCAACAGCAACACATGGGAGATATCCAGCTCTAATCTGTTTGTTGGCCTGGGCACCAGGTCCGGTTCACTATTAGAAGAAGCTACAAATAAATAAATGCCCTTACTCTATCTTTTAAATTTTTGAGGAAAAAATACATCTTTACTGCAGAGCAGAAGGCATAGAGGTCAAATAGTGCGGGTACGTCACTGCTCATTTCAGTCTTAATGCAAACATATTGGCATTTTGATTATGTTTGTTCATTGTTCTCTGAGCCCTTCCTGCAACCTGATAGAAATGAGCATGTTTATGAAGATGGAAAAGGAGGGGGAAGAATCATTACCATCTTTATGAGGTATTATGGTCCCTCTGATCAGCAGCCTGTTCAATTCTGAGTGGTAATCAACCTGCACCTTTCATCTTCTTTGCTTCATGCTTTTACCGTGACCTGCAGTCGGCAAGACGTGGGCATGTAAAACAGCGAATGGGCAATTAATAATTTGCATTAGCTTGCATGCACACAGTATCACAGAAGCGTGCATGTGCATGCATACAAAAACCAATGTTCCAGTAGTCTGCAGGGCATCCACCCATGCATTTTCTCATCCTTCTTAACATAGAAAAAACACAGCTTCCTTTGAGACTCCTATATGGGATGAAAGCAAAGGAAAGCCCAGCATACTAGAAAAGTCAGGAGGTGATAGTGAACAGTGTCCTATATTTTTTAAGTTATCTAGTTTTTAATGTTAGGTAGACAAAGTACACAAAAATATAAATACTCAGATTAATCAAAGCTTTGTGGAATGGTCTGTAAGACTATCTTCTTTTTAAACTGCAGGCTTTAGAGCACACTCAATTGAGTTGTTTTTTTTTAATTATTGCTGCACAGTGCAGTAACATTTTGGGGAAGAAACTGGGAACCCAGACTCTGGTTCAGACTAAACTGTGGCTCTAAAACATCAGAGTGAAGGCACCTGCTAAAGCCCAGGAAGGAGCATGCGACCTCCTTTCCTCTTCTCCCAAGGTCTTGCTGATGTTTTCTCAGGGGAAAGATGCCTATGGGGCTCTAACTGGCTTGTGAGGTGTCTTGTGACAGGGCCTGGGACTGACGTCAGCTCTGAGGAGGTGATGGTTCCTGTGCTGAACACTGTCGCCGTTACCAGCAGCAGAAATGGTGGTCTGTGGCTTCTTGTTAAACTGGAATGTCAGGAAATCTGCAGTAAAGCCTCGTCTAGGCGATGCTAAAGGTGGAAATGTCCCAAGCAAGGATGGGACCATAGACATCCTGCTAAAATGGGATTCTCAGAAGAACCCCCAGGAATCCAGCATGTTGTAGAGAGGTGCCTCACCATCTTGGCCTCAGTTTTTATTCGAACTGCTCAACAGGAGCTGCAGGACTTGCATCTGGAAAACATATCCCATGTTCAGCACCTCGCGGCACAAACCCAAGAGTGGGAAACCATGAAGGACCTTGGCCCATGCTCGAGTTGCCACCTGCCACCACTGAACCAGCACCTCTCTGAATGCGTCTTCATAAGCGTTGAGGTCATAGGCCTGCACACATGTGGGAGCTTTCGGCAAAAGCACTGTCGTTCAGCTATTGCAGAATTATCTACATCTCCCATTGGCTTCTGGTGTGATTCCCACCCCAGCCTCTCTGAGTCGCTTGCAAAATGTTCTCCAGTACAAGAAACAGGCAAAAAGTTTTTTCTTTACTAGGAATCCTTGTGTCTCTGCTGCCTTGTGGAGGTGTATATAGAAAAACAACCTCTCCTCTCCATGCATACAGAAAACGGCAACAGAAATAAAAGGAACCCCAGGAAAAAAAAATTCGGAAAAGAAGGCATTTTAAAGGGCTTTTTTTGTTGTTTTGTGTCTATGAATGCATCACAGAAGATCAACCTGGGATGATATTCGTCCTGAAATGAAAGGGTTTTTTTGCACATTTGTGTCTAAGGCATGCAGTAGGACTCTTAATCCATATGCTTTTAGGCAGGTGATGTACCAAGCCACAAAGCGTAGGCTGACCTGGCAGATCCTTTCGAAGGGCCTGTCCCCCGCTGAACTCATATTGGAGCAATGTCTCTGGCTTTCACTCTTGAATTGCTCGAGACAGAGCACCGTACTGACTGCTCCTTTATAGCAGCATGGAAGTTTGAAACTTTAAAGACACTACTTCTTCCTGGCCCGTGAATCATGAACGCTGGCGCTGTTGGCTTAGCTCTGTCAATGGCAATCCTGCCTCTGACAGTTGTGTCTGCTGGCCCTCGGCCAGAATATATCCTTTGCAGCGGGCAGGCTGCATTGCAAGGTGTGTTTATTTGGGCTGGCATTGGGTGGACTGTGTCTTCCTGACACCTTGGCTGCTGGTTTTGATGGCAGTACAGAAACACAGAGAGAGGGGCGGTGACCAGCTGGGGCTGCTCCCCGTCCCTGCTGCTGTTTCAGACCTTTGAGAGTAGATTCAGGTGTCTGACTTTAGGGACCAAGGCCACAAACTGTTGCATGATTTTCATAGTATCATGTTCTGTGTAATGTCAAACTAACCCCTAGTCTATCCTCCAAAGCTGCTTACACAGTCCCCGTTACTCTCCTGTCTGAGCGCTTCTTTGCCTCCAAGGGAATTACCTGCATGAAACTGTGCGAAGCAGGGAGTGAAACTGTTTCTCCTGTGGCAGAGCTAGGATGCTCTTCAGATACCAGCTAATGCTGTCCTTTCGCCTTTCCTCTCCTCACTACTGTAGATGATCATCTTTCATCCATTGGAGTCCCAACTTCTGAGTCCCAGCAAGGGTCCCAGTCAGGAGGAGGAACACAGTAGTTTATATATCCTGCTGATGCTGGTAGAGAGGAAAGTAAATTTATGACTTGTCTATCCACATCTCTACTTCTTTGACAAGACTGGTAGGGCAAATAGAGCAAAACCCTGTCTGCAAGTCCAAGGACAGAGGCTGACTGGTCTGCAGCACCAGGAACGGGAATAAAGCTGCAGCACAGAGAAATCATAGTCTAGTGTGGTGTATGAGGATGTTATCCTAAGAGTAGTTAATGCATTCAAGTTATTGCACCGTCTACTATTGGATTCAACATATTAAAGTGTTACTCAATCTATTTTCTATTTAGTTTGCAGTAGCCTCTGGTATTAACCTTTCCTTCTTTAGCATGTGTTGGAAGAACAGAACAGACAGCAAATGGAGATCTGTCTGAAATTATGTGGTGTTTGCTGAGAATATAAGTCTATTTCCAAATGTCTTGGAACAAACTTTGGGTGGGTGAAGTTAGCTAGTAAGCTACAATATTCATCCTTCATGCCATTCCCATAGCTGAATTTTACTTCTTGCTAAAAGCATTGCTCTTTGTGTTGCATTCACCTTGGAAACCCTCATTACTATCAGGGTACTGAAGCACTGTTTATCATTTACTGAATTAAAAGAAAAATGTGCTCAAGCGTAAAAGCCACAGCCAATGCTACACATGAACATGTGGAGTCCGCACTGTCACTGGGAATGTGTCTCTGCGCTAAGAAGGCACTGTTACAAAGCGGCTGGGATTTGGAGCCACATTAAGTTGGAGGTACCAAAATACCAGTTGAATTTCACTGGTTTAAAATAATTTTCTTAGACATACGAAGAAAGTCACATCTACTCTCACCAGTTCAAATGAAAATGAGCAACTGGCTGAGGGCACATTATTATGTCAAGAATTTTCTCATAGCATTATTGAAATATTCTTCAGCTGGCAATAGCCTTGAACAGGCCCGATCACATCTTTCTTACCTGCTTTCCTGACGGTCTCCCATTATTCAAGAGCAATCCCAGAATCGTTCATCTTGCTTAGAGTATCAGCAACATTTTTAGCTGTAATTGTTGAGGGCAGCTTTGTTATTGGGGATTCTTCTTTACTTTCTCCTTCTGTTTTTGAAAGTAAATTATATAACCATTCTTCCCATCTGGAGGGCTGAAAGTTGAACTGTATAAAAGTGAAACTGAACTTCTTGCTTGCATCAAAACTGGATAATTGTAGCTTTAAAATACATATTTTCCTGCATTGTTTAGAAAGAAACTGTCATGGAAACTTTTGCAAAAGAAAATTTTCATTATCCTGGAACAATATAGTTAGAAAAAGAAAGAAAGAAAAAAAAGAGGCATGGTAATTAGTACGAAAACCTCACCAGGAAACATAATGCAGTCATTTATTCCCTCCCACACACCATAGACTATCACATGGTTCTTCATATTTGCTTTAAAGACTGTATAATAGAGCATCCTAAAAAGAAACAGAAAGCTTAAAGGGCCAAACAGTAAATTTGGAAGTGTTCCAAAACCAAACCTACACCTATTTTCTCTAAGGCAGCTGAGAAAAATCCTTGCAGTTCTGATACATAATTTTTTTCAAAGCAAATCCTTCCTTTCTCTTTATTTCTAAAATATCTCATTACCAGGAGATAAAGCAGATACAGCCCAAAGGCGGTATTGGCAATATTTTTAACCAGGAGCTTCAAAACAAACTATTAACCAACCACCCACGACAGGCCTCCTTGTACTGACAGGGGGGAATTTGTTTCTTTTCCTGTTTTAGACAAAAGCCCGTTCTCGTAACCAACATCCAAGTGGGCAGGGTAATACTACTGGGCAAACAAACATATGTTTTACAGACTTGTTGGACACAATCCCACTTTGTTCCTGAAATATATTGCATGGTGAGGATATAAGACAAGGTTGAATGTACCTCTAAGGGAGCAACTAAATTTCCGTCCTGGGAAATCTTTGGGAAGCGCTTGCCATTTGGAGCAATCTGTTGTATACCAAAGGCAAAAGAAAAAATATGCTCTTTAGAAGTAGATCTGTGACCCTCAGGGCTAAGTCTTCCCTGGCACTGATGAATTAGCAATATATCCAGACAGGGATTAGCATTATCAGAGGCAGGGAAATCAACCCAATCTTCTTTCCACTTTGGCAGTGGGATTTTAAAGAGGGTTTGTTAGTGAAAAGCTGGAGGAGATTCCTGCTCAAATAAAGAAATGACATTAATCATGCAGAAAAATGAAATGATTCTTAAATACCATATAAAAAGAAAAAAACCCAAGTGATGCTATTTATTCATACATTTTGCAAAACTCATTGAAGATGATTTTGGCCAAAAGCTTTTCTTGTGTTCTAACAATTTTGTCTTTCTGTTTGAATTTGGTGCTCATCTCTGCTGGCAGGCAGACCTCAGTCTGTTATCTCAGACACCTTCTTAGGGTTAAAAGGTCAAGAGTCACAGATTGGAAGTAAAAGCAAGATGAATAGAGAAAAATAATGTGCACAATTTTGGCAGTGAATGCAATTAACTGTCTGCATATTCACGTCAGGATATGAAGTCTGTCACTCAAAGTCTTTAAATCATGACTTGAACGGTTGTCTAGATGATGTTCTGTAGCTCAGAATTAAATTATGTTGATGGAACACTTGACTTTTGATATACTGTGTAGTAATTATTTGTTCTTGAATGTCTTCTACAAATACATTCATACATACATACACACATGCATGCACACGTGCGTGCGCGCACGCACACACACACACACACACACACACACACACACACACACACACATATATACATACACGTAAAAATAGCTCTAAAAAGTGAAATGCATGGAGCATGTCTCCATGTTGGCAAAAACTTAGGCTTCTACCTATGGCTATTTTCCTAGAGTTATTTAATATTAGCATAAAATTCACTTCCTATCCACTTCTTGGGCTATGTGCTCTCATTGCAGGACAGTGGTTTCCTCAAAGAAAGCTGTTACAGAATACCTTAATCTGTGATATATGTCCTAGCAGATTTGCCTGCAGTACAGAATCTTTGGTGTCACTAAGTGGTTTTAAACTTCATAGTTCTTTCCAGTGTAAAGTAAGTCTTCTCCTCCATTATAAACATTTAATTCATATTGCTAAAATGGACAGTTTTAGTTGGAAGAACGAACTAATCTGAGCTACCAAGTCATGAAACAGGACAAACTATTTCTTCTTGGAAGAGAAATGTTCAGGATTTTCTGAAAACTTTGCCCATATTTTAATAACAAGTATAGGTAACGTTCAGTTAAATTCATGTAGTGTCTAGCTCTCCAGGTATTTAATGCCACTGTGGAGTCTGTGTGGAGTCTGTGTTTCCGCACAGAGCCGCACTGCACACAATGAGCCATTCTGCAATAGCTTTCACCGCAGTTCATCCTTTGCAATACCTTTCATCACATGATCCTATTGATTCATCGATCGATTGACTTTACAGGGCCTGCTCACATTTGATATTTGCTTTCTCTGTCTGTGCTTCATCCAGATTTACTTCTCGAGGTGCCAGAGGGAAAGTACAGACTGTGGGGAGGGTGAGGAGAACTCATGTGCTTCGGAATGAAGTGAGCGAAGAGGCATTTGGTCCTCTTCACGGGGACCAGAACGACAGCTTTATTCTAATGAATTACGCTTTTGTTTAGATATTATTGATGCTACAATTTCAGCATCTTCCTAAGGCTTTATTTTTTGATCCCTGTTTGACAGCTTAAGGCCTTGGGAGCAGTAAAAATATTGCATTGCTTACCAAGATTAATGATCTTCGTACACAAACGTAGGCAAGATATCCATGTTGATTATTTCAACCTAAGCTTCTACTGACCATTAGGGTTTGTTTGATGTGGCTGTAGATAGTGGGAAAGGAAGGCAGGATTTCAGCTGAGGTATTTCATCCTGGATGGTAACTCTGGTTGATGGCTCCTTCATGGGAAGAAAGGTAGCATAAGAGAAGGGGGCCAGTGGGCTTTGCCTTCACTTCTTCAGCACTGCCTGGAAGATCTGGGGGAACCATAAAAAATATTGTGTGTTGGAGTTGTGACATTATTAGCAAAGCACATTTGGGCCTAAACTGATAGAGGCAAAGAAGGCCAACAGCATCCTGGGATCCATTAGGAAGAATGTTACCAGCAGGTTGAGGGAGGTGATCCTTCCCCTCTGCTCAGCCCTATTGAGGCCACACCTGGAGCGCTTTGTCCAGTGCTGGGCTCCCAGTATGACAAAGACATGGATATATTGGAGCAAGTCCAGTATGTGGACATGTGTATAAATAACTAATGGGGAGGAGTAAAGCAGACAGAGCCAGACTCTTCTCAGTGGTGCCCAATGACAGGGCAGGAGGCAATGGGCGTAAACTGAATTACAGAAAATTGCATTTAAACATAGGAAAACACTTCTTTCCTGTGAAGGTGACAGAGCACTGGACCAGGTTACCCAGAGAGGTTGTGGAGTCTCCTTCCCTGGAGATATTCAAAACCCGCCTGGACGTGATCCTGGGCAATGTGCTCTAGAGGCCCCTGCTTGAGCAGGGGGGTTGGACTAGGTGATCTCCAGAGGTCCCTGCCAACCTCAACCGTTCTGTGCTTCTGTGATCCATTTGTAATCATTCAGTCCATAACAAAAAAGCCTGTGAACAAGTCTCTCTTTTTGGGGCGGCTGTGAAATGATTTATTCTAGAATTTTGTCTTTCTCTTCTTCACCTGTCCTCCTTTAATAAGGTCTCCGTGTAAATACATGTTACTACCACTGCGACACAACGCTCAAGGTTTTGACAGCCCAGTCCTGCACAGTCTGAGTTGCCTTATTTTCCAGCGAAGGCATTCAGAAATGGGGACATTCGGTGAGATCATCACAGCTGTGTAGGACTAATGCCTGCTGAAGCAGAGGGAGGAAGTTCTCTAGGTCTTGGATTTACTTGAGTGAAATGAGGTGTCTGTCAATCAGTTTAAGTGAGGCATATGTTAAAGGAGAGGCTGTCCATGTTGTCAGTAGAAGTCAGATCAATTACGTTTGAGACAAGTCCTTCATTTTAAACTTAAATGATCTATTTAGGTCAGCACCTTAGAAACTAATTCTCTGCCCCTGGCTGTGCAGCTGGTCCTTAGCGGATATACCTTTTACCCTTAATAATAGTTTTTATATTTGTAGATCAAATGTTCTCAGTTTGTTTATACAAAGTACCTAACTTTCAGACAGTCCGTTGCATGGCAAAAATGTACGGCTTCAGCACTTTGTAACTGTACTTAGTAGGTAGTCACTGGGGGAAAAAAGTAGTTATCATCAAAAGAGGATGAAAAATATTGAAATTCCCTTTGTTGCCATTTCCTCCTGTGGCCTGCAGACATCCCACTTTCCGCCACGGCTGCTCTCGGAAGCAGCGTAAGCTGGGGTGGCCCCAGTGCTGGTACGGGGACCTCAGCAGAGGGCACAGGACTGTTCAGGCTGCAGCAGCCCGACCTGCGCTGCTTCCCTGCTAGGCAAGGAGAAAAATATACTGGGCTGGATCGTGTCTAGGATTCTCCTTCCAGAGTATTCAGTGCCAAACATTACAGGGCTGCAAAGACAAAGTTGGAGAGTTATTTTCCTAGCTGCCTTTATCTGACAGATTACACCCTGCAAATCCAAACAGCTGGGATACTCTCAGCTTTTTAGGTGTCCTGTCTTCATAGTACATAGTTTTAAATTTCTCTCTACTACCAGAACATCTCCAATTCTCTGCTTGTATACAACATTAACCACCGAGGCAATTTTGTTTCACATTTGTCTTTATTGATCTAACAAAATGTTGATAGTAGTTTTAACCAAAATCTAGTCCATTAATACTATAGTATTTTAAATGAAATAGAAAAATTGAGGTATCGATTACTTCAGATGGAATCACGTATGGGTCTGGATAACTATGTTACTCTGATGTCCAACTTTAGCTAATTGCATTCCCCGTGCCTGCTTTTTCTCGTTCCGTCACGTTAAATAGGGAAATCTTCTCTGCCTGTGCTAACTTGTGGATTAATGTATCTGAAACGTTTGTAACTGAATGGTCTATGAATAAACATTGTTGGTTTACTTTGCTATGGCTGATGGTATTCTGAGGTCATTTGAATGGAAGCATAAGTTATTTTTATAGCTGATTTGCTCCTGTGCATATGACAAGTGCGTATCAAGAGTCCACTAGTCTGCGGGATACGGATATCAGCTGGCCTCAGTGCTTTGTTTATTAGACATCGGTGCTGTTTTAGGGGTTGGATAGTGCAAAGACACTTTTCTTACTTAATTGATTTATAACCAAAGAGAACCATTTTCTTTGACGTAGGAAGAATTTGATATATGGGCAGTAATAGGCTGCAGAAGTAACCATTTGTCCTTCCACTCAGGCGAGGCTTTGGGGAACGTGGGGTGCACAGGGGTGTTTGTGCGCGGGGCTGGGCTGGGCTGGGCTCTCCGGCTCAGCTGGCCTCAGCGTGGCTCATACAGCACAAGTGGCACCATCGCCCGTTTGACTGCATTTTGTGGTGCTCCAGTAGGCGTGATGACAGAATGTTTTCTACCTGTTTGTTTTTTACACCATTTCTCTGAATAAAATGTTTTCATATAACAGAGCACTTGGCTGAACAAATTACTGCTTTTTACATGACTTCCTTCTATTTCCCTTCTGAGTTTCAGCATGTTATTTCTGACTGAATTAACAGGATTATTATGTCAGCTGGAGAGTGGGCATCCCTGGAAGAGCCCAGATGTTTCCTCTTCTCCAACCTTCAGCGCCAGAGGCTTTAGTGAAGGGCATTTGGGGAGAAGCAGCTCTGCATGGCGAAGTACCTTTTGGATCTTCTCTATGTCCAGCTTTGAACAGAAACTGGGCTCCCATCTAGCCCTTGCGCCATGGGAGCATCCACGGCCGCACTGGCAAGCTTCACGGGCAATGGGACAGCTCTGTGGACTGAAACAGCGGGTGCTGTGGACCCAATCTCAGCCCTGCACTTTTCAGGGACAGCTTATTTCAGACTCTCTCTGGTCTGATCCTATGGTCCTATTAGTAGCTGGAGCTCATTGTCCACCTAATTTTACTGAAAAGGAATCTAGTGGGTATGGCCAGGAGGCCGCAGTCCTGGTCCAAATGAAAATGCCAGCGTAACCCCCTCCAGGTATTGCCGTGGCAGGCTGGCCCTGGTTTGTTTTTTCTGCTCCTTCCGTGCGGGTTCATCAGAGCGCATAACTTGCTCAGGCAGGGATTTCAGAGATGCAAAGAAAGGGCTTTTTCAGTTACAGCATCTAAAGGCAATAGGAGAAAAAAAGGATCCCAAGCAAAACCCTTGTCTGTTGACTAGTGAGACAAGCCTTGGAGCGACGGCTGTAGTCTGTACGTGGACGTCAGGTAATCCTTTCAAACATAAAATAACTGCAGGGCTAGGCAGCTTGTGCAGCAATGCCTGGCGCGAACAGATCCTTCTCCGGTGCCTGTGCAGAACCTTGAGCAAACAGTGGAGGATGTGAATATCAATAGCAAGCGGTGGAGGATTATTACCTGTTACCATTACTTTTCCTTCCTTTGTTGACCAAGGAGATAAACCTGGTCGAATGCTTGCATGACTAGAATGAAAAACTGCATTATGATTAATGGGAGCTCATGATTATGCCTCATCTCTGCCACGTTCAATATCGGATCCCAACCTCTTCCATTGTGTATTTAGACTAATGGAAATTCCACTCTGCTCGTGAAGAGGGGAAAGCACAGCCCTGCGTCGTGCCGCGATTCGTTTCCATCGGTGATTAGCACATGCTGCTCATTGCTGGCGCTGCGCTGCCGGGGCAGCTTCGGAAAGGGCTGCAGAATCTGCAGCTGTTTCTGGGGTGGCTGGGCTCACAAATCTGTACTTTACCTCCCTCCTGAATCCCCCTTAACTACCCAGGATTTGCTGTTAAAAATTGTCTGGTGTGCAGTAATGATATGGCTGCAAACGTTTATTTAGGTGGGACTGTTTCTTTCTAAAAACAAAACCAAAACCCATTTGTTACTGGCCTAACTCCAGTCCTGTGTGCTGCTGCCCTGCGAGCAGGCGCGAACAGGCTCTGCCGCCGTCTCCGGGATCTGGGTAGGAGCCAGCTCTGGCCCGGACCGCCAGCCGTGGCTCCCACGCCAGGCGGCTGCGGATGACGGCCAGGGCTCAGGCTGCGGGCGCTCGGCCCCGGGGCGACGCTCGCCAGCTGCCTCGCCGCAGAGCCGCCCCGAGGTTGCCAAAGGCCGTGCAGACACGCCTGAGGAGCTTCACTCCACGCTGCGACGGGAGAGGCTTAGGCCGGCGATGAGCGCCTTGGAAGAGCCAGATTTAAAGCGACTGATATGTTTCAGTGGGGTGTGGAAGTTACTTTCCAGTGCCTTCCCTTTAAATGTCATAGAGCAATTTCAGGATAATAACTACTGACGTTTTGTAAGGAGGCCAGTGAGGCAGCCGTTCGGGTAGATGTTTCGCTGGGAGGTGAACTGCAAAACTGCTGCTCCAGCCACGTCTTGAAAAATTGAAGTGGGAGGTGTTGCTGAGCCCTGGGAAACCTGGGGGAAAGCAGCCCCTCTCTGCATCTCTGGGGAAGAGAGGGTGGAAGGGCCAGCCGCTTACAGCACCACTAATCTTAAAGGCAGCAGAATTTCTATGGTTAAAGTAACGTTCCAATGAGCCTCAAATGGTTTCATTTTGGGGGCTGTGACCTGAAGTCCCAGAAGTTTTGACTGGGTTGTTATATAGAGCTCTGTTGGCAATGCGAGAGGCAGACAGAGCCAAAGCGCCGCCGCAGCCATGGAAGTGCAGCGCAGGGGTGAGAATTAATAGATGAGAAGGGGGTAGAAGCTGCGGATGCAGGAGGAAGCCTGGGGTAACGCACACCAGCGGGACTCTGCCGCCCGCCTTCCTGGCAGCACGTCCTGTGCTTTCCCCCCGAAGCTGCCGGCTGGGTCTCTCCAAGGTCCTCCCTCGCAAGCAGGCGCATTATGACAGTTCAGGTTGGAACGGCACTGCTCCTTCCTCATTAGTAATTTAAAAAGTTGTAGCTTCCAAAGCAGCTTTTCTTCTCCTTCCCCATCTCCTCCTCTGTACAGCTCATTACGGAGCTGACAAATGAACCGGAGGTGACGGAGCCACGGACCTTCAATTGTTCATTGACCTCTCCTGTCTTTTCTCTGAACACGGCCTCAAATTACAAATTACAGATTTGCTATGATGCTATTTAGTTTAATTGGTATGTTCATTTTATGGAAAGAAGGTTACTGAACCCTCGACACTCTAGTGTCGAAACCTACCAGCTCCTGACACCCAAATGACTTTGCATGGGGAAAAGAATAATCCACCGTTACTGCGCTGCGAACATTTATTGTTGCGGTGACTTGCACAGCTCCCGAAACTCTGGAGTTAAAAATGATGAAGTGGCGACGGTTACAGTTTTAATGCTTGTTTCTTTGTAAATTGCTATCTGAAGCGTCACTGAGACGAATGATTTGTAAGCATGATGGTGCACTTTGCCAGCTGAGCATCTCATTAGCACAGTGGACTGTAAACTGCTTTATCACTTACTATGGTTTGTAAGTGCGTTCTAATAGTTGCATCCTCTCAGGGAGGTGATGTTTTGCTTTGTAAATGTGAGCCTATTATATATTCATGTTAATCAGCAAAATAAGTATTCCCTCTTGAGAAATATGAAGATACCTGATTGGGAAAATCCTTGCAGGTTCTCTTGCGCTACGACTCTTTTCGCATTGCCACAGGAAAGCAGCGTCAGATGTGCTTTGCATGCATCAGTCTCCTCTAACAGAGCAGCTTTGCAAGGGAGGAACTTCCCAAGTCCAGCTCTCTGTATTCGCAAACAACCATGTCGCATAATCCCTTCCATACAGTGTTCATATTCCATGCAAAAAATAGTCCTTGACTTGCTTGCCCTCCCCTTGACTCGCTCACCCTCCTCTCCATTACGTTTGGCTCTTCCAAGATGCTCATGTGCTTTGCTGGGTCATATTCAACCGTTCTTGTGCCAGCCTTGCTCTCTGGCTTCAGAGGTTATTTTTTCCCTCTGCGACACCTACATCCTGGGCTGTTCATTTCCCCCTCAGACTTTATACTGCTCGACTAAATACAGCGGGTTATTTTGGGCTCTTGCCTGGCAAGCTGGCCTCCTCCTTTGTGCTTGTTCCAGCAGAAGGCTTGTGCTCCTGTCCCCTCGCCCCCGGTGCGCTTTATTCACCTCTCGCAGCATCATCTAGCGATGGGGCTCGAGAGCGGCTCTCCGCTCCGCTCTGATTGTTGTGCTGTACTACCACTGGGGCCAAACATCACCACAAGCTTTGGGGTTTGGTGCACACCTTGGTTTTGGGTTACTTTACTCTAGGAGTGATAAAACCTTTGGTGTTGTACCAAGGATCTCATTCTGCTCTTTTTTTTTTTTTTTTTTTTTTTGCATGCAGGACCACCTCTCAGGGCAGTTTGCCTGTAAAGGTCTTGAGAAGCCTGAGACTATGTGGCCGCTGTGGCTCGGTGGCTCTCTCATGCTGAGAATAACGGGAAATGGCAGTCATTTTGATGTAACTTGGTGACCAAAATTCATCGACAATGCTTTTTTATATGCATTATTTATAATGAGCTTCTATAAATTCTCCTATGAGCTTTCCATAAAAAAGCTCTATTTGTGTGCATGTGTATAAACACTTCTCATTCTGCTTTTCTTCTTAGGGCAGAAAATTACAGTTACGCCCTGGCATTTTTTTTCCATTCTGTTTTCTATTGCCTAATTATAGAACAAAGAGGCGAAATACAGTGATGAGAATCTTATGTATTTTTTAAAAGTGGTACAAATTTGAATGAAGAAACGTATGATTGTAAAGCATACCTTTAAAATGGGTTTACCCTGGCTAAATTCCAGGTTGTAAAGGAATAATCAGTGTTTGTAAGTGAGTTACTATCACCTCAATCTTAACAGTTAATTCTATTACTCTGTTGGTGCACAGAAGGCTGCTGCTAATGGCTCTGTAAATTCTTCTTATTTTTATATTTGTGATGATTAGTTTTACATCATGAAGGGCTATGGACAACATTACTACACTAAGAACCCTAACTTTAGGCCTGTCAATCTATATTTTAACGTTATCCTTAAGAGGGGAGACAGGTATCTTTCTTAGATATAATACTTGCAATACAGTGTCACTTAAACTCTTAGGGACCTTACATAAATGACATTTTTTCAGGCTTCTGTGTAAATGCGTTATTGGAAAGAGGCAGATTGGCACCACGAAGCACAATGCAATGAAGCACAATATGTTCGAACATTTGGATGAGCTACATGGCTGCCTTGTCATTGAATGAAATGAAGTTTGGGGTACTCTAAGCCTCTAAATATCAGGCTACTCTAAAAAGTGCCTGTATGCAGATTTGGAAGTACAGCGTGAAGCTTGTAAGCCTTGAAAACTTCGCCCCCCCCCATTTCTACTGGGGAGTAACAGTCCATGTGCATGGGTAGGGAGCGTTTGTTTGTATGCATGCCCTTTCTTCCTAATTTAAATGCAATAGGCAATAAAACAATGACTGAAAATAAAATGACTAAAATAGTTTAAATTTGTTACCATCTCACAGAGTCCCAAAGTGCTTCTATTTGGGGCCAGACTTTGCTCTTGGACTGAGGTATAAGACTCCAAACAAAGTCAGCGGGAGCTGGACACGTGCATCCGAGGACAGAAATTGGCCCTACAGACACTGCATATGGCACCACTGCAAAGCTGCCAGGCACCTTTGGGATATAGGACAGAAGGCAGATGAGTTAATAGTGCACAGCAGGCTGCCTAACAGCATGAGAAAGCAAAACGTTGGCTGCAGACCTCGGGGCAAAACCAATGCTCCCCCTGCAAAAAAGAGCAGGAATCTCTGCATTCACAAATAGCAGGAGAGAGGCTCTCCCCATGAGGTTTCCTTAGCGCGCTGAGTAATCCCCCAGTCTCTGTCTTAAGCGTGACAAGGGCTTATCCTCCCCTGCTTGCTTCACAGCTATTTCAACCAGCTCCTCCTAGGGGTCGCGGGTACCCCGAGGCTGTGCCGGTACGTCAGCCAGCTCTGCCGTCTCCGCTGGATGGCAAACCTGGTTTCAGCCTGGATGTGCCGCGCTTCCAGGGATGCTCCCGCCGGGAGAGCCGGGCGCTGCACAGCCACGCGCTGCCCTGCTGGGAGAGCTCCCCCGCTCCCGGACCGAGGTAGTACTTCTTCCCCACCGAATGGATGCATTTATGATTTTCAGGCAATAGTCAAGCAGAGAGCACACATGACACAAAGAGTGGAGCCAGGAGTAACTTCTGCGTTTGGCATGTCTTTAGTGCTGTTAGCGAGAAACAATAGCGCACATGGGCTTTTCAAATAAAACTCTGCGAACGCCGGAGTTATTTGAAACAAGGCTCTTTAGGAAATTGTAGCAGCAAGCTGCGAGTGGTGTCCTACATTGGCGGTTGGCAAAGTGCTTTGGGTGTCAATTTTTGGATGTTTCCTTTGTCCCTCACTAAACTGGGTGTCAGGAAATTCAGAGAGGCAGAAGTGGATGCATGTTTCCTGCTTCTGCAGTTCTGAGGACGTGACTGCAAATCCCGGATGCGCTGGTTATATACTTTAATGCTGAGCAGTCATTTGTTTCTCTCCATTCATACTACTCTGAATAGACTCCCAAGAAAAGCCTGAGCTTGTAGACCTTACACGCTGAAAGGGAGAAGGGGAATCTCTTACCAACACAGATAAAAGCAGCTATAAAGTGCTCAGGCCAAAGGGAAGGATTTGGGTTTTCCTGGAAGTCTTTATTTCAGCTGTGGAAGAAGAAAAATGTTTTAGGTCAAAGCATAAACTTCCATTCTTCTGTTTTAAAAGTACTATATTGCAGCAAGTATCTTGGATTTGACATACACATTCAAGGTGTTAAATGTGACATGATACTTTTGTATGTGGATTTTTTGGGCAGATCTTCTAGTTCAGCTGAGTTGTGTTAAATGGAAGGTATAGCATATTTGGAAGAGTAAAGCAGGGAAAAATACTGCTTTAGGAAGGGGCTGATTTAGAACAATCTAGGATCATCCTAGGATCCAGCCTAGGCAAAAGGCAGGTTGCCAAATAGCACCTGGTCTAGATTAGATTTGAATCACACATTTCCCTTCTTTCCGAAAGGGCCAGAAAAGGGAAAGCAGGTGACTGCAGGCTTTGTGCTCCCCCACAGATCTCCCGGATTTCAGGAAGGTTTGAAGTCTGTATTAAGTGACAATGGCTGTTCCTGCTGAATTTTTTGACACAGACCCTTGGTCATGGCTATATAGCTTGTAACCGTTACGGGTGAGAGATCATCCGTGCAACAGGGGCTGCCTTTTCTGCTGAGTGGACCAGTAGTGTAATGTTATTTTCTGAGCAGGAAACTAATGAAATGTGTGCCTAGGAGGCTGTCTGTTTGTTTTTTGCAATGGCTCTGTGTCTCTTGGATGCGATTCTTTACTAAATATTACTCTCTGACTGAGGCTTTTCCTTCTTTAATGTGGGCTATTCATAATATTTTACTATCTTGTCAAATTCAGTTGCAGTAGACCAACATATTCAAAAAAAAAAGAGGGGGAGAGGACAATAGATGGATCAAACTCAGATAGTCCTTACTTCCTTAAGCAACCAGATTAGAAACACTCAGTAACAGGAAATAGTCTTGGAAAATCCAAGAATTAAGTGTTTGCCACAAATTTACTATTATATTGACAACACTTGAAAGTGAAGACCGAGGCCAGCTTATCCAGGTTTTTTGCACACCACTTTGGTATATTTGGTATATTTGGTGCAGTGATTGCTACACTTTCCTGAAATGTGCTGTAACTTCCTTTTAATATATGAAAACTGATTGACCAGCAATATTTTCAATATCTCACAAGAATTTGTCAAAATCTTGCAATTTCTTGGTTCTGTGTGGAATGAGTAAGGCCTAGAGGAAATTCATTAGGACGGTGCAAAGTCTTTTCTTTGGTAGGCACTGAAAGCATCCCATGATAGGCATGCCATCTCTTAAGAGTCCGTGACTTGAGAGACCTCCTCACTTCCATAGCTCCGTAGCTGTCCCCGTCTCAGCATGTCTCTTCTCCAGCAGCTCCAGGTAAGCTGCCGACAGCAACTTGCTCTGCCCAGTGTTGCAGAATGTCCTTCAAAAGGGATAAAGATGGCAGCACTCATGCACATATTCCCTGCCTTGTCCTCTTCTGACCAGTCGTTGCTCAGCTGATTCATCCCGCCTGGCTCTTTTGCTGAGTTTCCCCATGAGCACAACAGACGTGCTGGTCGCTGTGGTGCTGATGCTTGTTTGCCAGGTGCTGGGCTCTATGCACCAGATACAGTTTGGAAATGTGTCACTAACCGTTTCCTCTACTGGCCTTTGGACAGCTCTGGTTTAAAATTGTCCTGAATCCTTGTATGCTATTGTGAGACTCAGCGGGGAGAACTGCAAAGCCTAGCGTGCTCGAGTAGTCACCTGAGGCTGAATAGGTGAAAGAAGCCAAGGAGCTAAAGCAGAACTGAATAAAGGAGATGAGACTGGGACTGAAATAGTACCAGGGAATGAAGCTGGGAACAGCGCTTCAATACAGGCAAAGAAGAAGCAGAGCAGGGAGGAAGGCTGGGGGAGGCCCTGACATAGCCATCTTACCGCTGGTCTTAAGATTCAGCTCGCAGAAGGTCCTTCCTCTGGATTAATCATATCAGCATTTTCTGTGGGGCTGTTAGGAATGGGTGTCTCATTAGTAATTGGGTAGTAAATGGGTAGTAATTATGGGAGTCATGGTATCTCCTTGCTGAAAGAGATCTCCTCCTGCGAGGGAAGGACCAGGTTTCCCTAGGTACTTTGAAGTAGACTGTCCCAGGGCACAGGTGAAGGGCACAGGTCCCAGAGAAAAGGAGGGTTTGCTCTTTTAATGCCCATAAAACTGCATTCTCCACATTTTTTGGAACTGGTTATTTCACCAATTTCAGATAGCCATAATTATAGGTGGGAGTGGACTTTAGATAATTCACAAGGAATTGCCTAGCAAGAGTTTCTCAAAGATTGTACGAAGTTTAGAATTGACCCTGAAAGTAGAGGACAGAGCAAAGTAGAGGGTAACTGGATATAGCTCAGCAGAAACTGTTGAAGTCCTGGGAACGGGTGGTCTGATTTTCAGAAGCACAAGAAGTCTGTAGCTGTCCAGAGGAGACCCAGAGACATTATCTTGCTCTGTCAGGTTGGAGTTCCTTGACGGTGTTACTCTGCTTTAGGCCCCTTTGTATGCAAAGATTTACCTCTGTATACCAGTCATATCAGGCCTTCTACGAATGCACTGAGCAACCTCAGAGGCACATGGTGAAGTGCTGATCTGCTGCATGATAAATATACCTCGCTTTTCATAAATTTTCTTTGCACTTGCACAAAATGGGCAAGTACAGATTGTACCTCATGGATCCACAGCAACCCTTCTCTAACACCTGCCCTGAAAACCACCTTTTTGTCTTTCAAATATAAATCTTGGTGGATTTGACAGAAAACTTGAATTAGGTCAGAAGTGGCTTGACTGTAAATCTACAGGGAGAGAGATTAGAAGCCGGTTGGTAGAAGAGTGAATAAAGTTGTTACATGCAAATTTGTCAGAAATGATAAAGAGTCCCACATGGAAAACATTAGCTCCATCTTCAGTATAAGACTGCATAAGCAGTTGTTTCCTATATATGGAAGTAAACGGACCCTCTTGAGACAGAATTATAGGAACTGATGGATCACGTGATGAAATTGTGAAGGCTGTGAGAAGGTGAGCAGCTTCCTTAGCAGTAGATACAGAGAGACAAGAAGGGGGCTGCGCTATCTAGGTTAAGCTGTTTGGTATGCTAGAAACAAATGTCTGATATTTGGAAGGAAGAAATTCTGAATAAAATCAGATGAGATGGTTTACCACTGGAAAAGTACATCAGCACTGTAACAAATCTACAGTCATAACCCTGGGAATCCTGCTGAATACAGAACTTCACATAATGCGGTAAATTGTCGTTCAACTGAGAGGGTCAGGATGACCTGATGAGAAAATAATAATTTCCTCCACCCAGACAGCCCACTGAAGCAGAAAAAAGGTTCATCTGGAGTATCTTAGCATGAACATCTCTTTCTGGGATATATAACTTATCCCTCAGCTCTAAAAACTGTGTATTGTGAGAGGCAGGGGCTTGTTCTCGTATGGGGGTCCCATTATCGACTAGATAATGGTCCAGAGAGAGTTTCAAATGATGCTTATTCCTATACAGCTTGTGCCAGAGAATAAAATGCAAATAGGAAAAGGTAGCAGCATACAGCGCTAAATGTTGACTGGATGCCACTAGTCAAGGCTTTTCTCCAGATCTACTTAGACCAGCCACTGTGCCCATCCACCGTATGTCCTTTAAAGTCTGCGTTGCTAATAATTCTTTCCAAAAAAATACTGCAATCACATTTCCTCAGGTGTTAATCGGAGTACTGTGCACAAAGAGGAAGTGACGGCTGAGGACTAATGGGATGATATCATGATACATCCAAGGAATAATGAGAGATTTCTGCACCTACGGCAAGTAATTGGTTATGTTTAATTAAGAGTTTAAAATATTTCTGGTCCTGGTATAGCAAAGGTTTACAAGAAGCAAAGGGCTACGGGTAGGGAGGCAGGAGGAGCCTTGAGCAGTTACGGAGTTGAGGCCGTGCAAGACCTGGACCTGTCCGGAGCCCTGTGAGCCACCACGAGCCTGGCCCTGGGCCCGGCCTCGGCCCATGCGCAGAGCAGTGTCTCGCTTTGACCACAGCACCGCGATTTGAAGCAACATTTGCCCATTGTCTCCATGTTTTCTTTTGTTTTCCTCCTCCTCCAAATCCTGCATCCTCCTAGTTTCCCTGATTCACTTATCCCTCTCTGATGCCTGCTCTGCCGCTGCTCGAGCACGTCCGGCGCGTCTGGGCGCTGCCTTAGCGAGGCTCGGAAAAAGGCTGTTTGGGTCTCTGATGTTGGGCCTGTGCCTGAGGTTGCAGGTTTTCTCCTGAATTGCAATGCTGCCTGAATGTGTCACTGGTGAGTGCTTAAATTACCCGTTAAACACAAAACTGCTTGTCAGGCAGGATTACTAGCTGAGGTTTGGATTAGCCCAGCTTTATTTTCTAATGCACCATGGTGTGTCGAGTCACTTGCAGTTTTGCTGCATTCAGGATTTAGTCCCACGGACAGAACATAATTAGCATTTGAAAGCCTAGAGGTCTCTCGCTAGTTTTACTGGTGAAAGTAAAAGCCGTTCCCATATATAAATAAGGGGCAATTTGTTAGCTCAAGACATTTTAGACCTAAAGGAAAATCTTTGACAGCATCTTTCTGCTCATTACAACAGGTATTATAGCAGATTCCCATGGAGAAAAAAGCTTGGGTGATAACATTCAAAGGAAACTGATTGGAAAATCTACATGATTTATAAAATACCTCTTGCTAAAGCACATGAGAAGTCTAATGAAAGCATAATAGCAATTATATGAAATCCATACAAGGGATTCATGCTGATATGGCAGTTTGCAAGGAAAATGAATTAATGTAATGAAAGGAAAAATGAGACAAAGAAATATGGTTTTAAAAGACAGAATCGGTGGGAGCTGCATGTTCTGGAGGGGCCAGCGTTGGCTGAGATGAAAGGCTGGTTCCTGTTCTGTCTGGAGCTGGCAAACCACTGAGCCAAGCTGCCAGAAACGCTCTGGCTTCCTTTGGAGAGTCTGCTGTGTGGCCAGGGAGGTCGAGTCCACTTTGCTAATAACAGACCTGCTTCACCGCACAGGAGAATCACAACTGTGTTTCGGTGGAAGGATGGGTTTGAAATGCTTATTTGTCCCGATGGTTTTTGTTCAGTCTTTAACACTTGAGTTTTGTGGTAGCCTCAACTGCTCTTCTTCATTTCCCAATCTTTAGGTAGAAATATTAATTAGAAAAAAGGACAGAGAGCCCACAGAATTCCTGCTATGGCTGGGAAAGCTTTAGTCCTCATTGACTGTCCATCAGGATGGACACATGTGGCCATGGATGAATAACCTACGATCTGTGTACTGGTTTTCCCCTAACTAAGGAGGAGTAGAGCTTGTCAAAACTCCAAATTTCCAGTTTGTGGGAAATGCTGAGATTCTGAATTTTTGCTTTTGATCTGTTTTGGAATCAAAATAAATCACCTTGCAATTGTTCATGAAGCAAGAGGGTATTATGTGGGTTGTGCTCACATTGCTCATATTTTGCAGCATTTAGGTGCGTGCACTGAGTGGCAGGCTAATAGATCGGTATTTCTGCCTTGGTATTGCCTCAAGCATCTCTCTACTACCTCAAATGCTTTTTATTTTTGCTCTAATGACAGTAGTATGAAAGTGTTATTTCATTTTAGTGGAGATGTGTTACGCTAGAAAATAATGCAGCACGCTTCAGTTAGCAGAAAATTGCAGCTTCCCTTAATTGTTCAGAATACAGAGTGTTAACTATTTAATTTTTAGTACTATACTACGACTTCAAAAGACATAAAATAATTTAAAAATTCATTATTTACACTTATGTAACTTCAGAACATCAATGGATATTTTTTCCAAAACACAATTTTCTGTTTTTATCTCAGGAGGTGTTCTTCTTCTGAAAATGTTTCTTTTTTTCAAAATCCTTGCACTGCAAAAAGAGTATTTTTAATTGAATAAGTTTCAGTGGAGAATTCTGCCTAGGACAATACCTTAGACCCAGTTGTTCTATGGGAACGCTGTGAAAATAGGAATGACTCTTTGTATAGCACTGTGAAGGGCAACTCATCGATAAAAGTTTTATGATCGGTCGGGCAAATTGCCTTTGGAAGGACCTATGTCTCTGCACTGGTAATACAGAGAGCCAAGGTGCTGAACTCAGGCTTAGAGAACTAATTTTAATATGCCAGATTCAGGGCAGATAAATGCCTTCTTTAAATTTCTGGAGCATGCCTTGCTCTAATATGTGGTTTCCCCACGGAGCATGAGAATGGGTGGAAATAAGTCTGGATCTGGTGATGGACCCCAGCCTTCTTGTACCTTTGAGGCTATTTGAGCCAAAGGGCTCGATGTGGAACCACGTGCAGCGAAAACCCTGCTGTGGGCAGTTTCACTGCACTTTCTTGGTGAATTCCACGGAGAAAACCTATTTCCATCTCTTTCCACTATGTGGGAAATCCAGCCTTCCCTTTCAGGCAGTTAAAGAGAAGGCAATACAGAAGTAGGATGAAATGAGGGAATTTATTTGTTATATATTAGATGTGTTGCTATTATGATGAGGTGTATGGGTTTTGTCTGCTTGTTTCTGAACTGCAGCACGTGTAAGTTATTGTCACATTGCTGTTTCCTACGTTGGGAATCTCTGCAAATAACTAACGGCTGGTAAGTGAATGCTGCTGCCTGGCAGATAGAGATTCCTGGCACTAAAGGATTAATGGCTTGAATAACTTCTTCAAATACCATTCTGCTGATGCAGCATGAACACGGCTCATGGTCACTTTTTGTCACCTAATGTGAGCCCTAAAACGACGGTGCCGAAATAGAAAACCAGATTAGTTGTCCTGTCTCGTCACTGAGCCTGCTGTTGGTTGGGGGCGACTCAGCCTGGACTCACTTATCTTCCCTGTGCCACAACCAAAGCAGACTTCATGATCAAAATGCTGCTTCTAATTTCATTTTCTAGCGTTAGTATATATTTATTTGTGTGTAGCTGACTGTTTCCTTCGTTCTCATTTCATTATCGTGAGGTAATTGATAGCGAGTCGAATACATTGAGCATGACATGATTGCTGGTGCAGCGTGTGATAACATGTATCTGGGAAGAGATGGTTCATAAGGCTGTAAAAGCAGGCAGAGCTTTTCATCTCTGTGTCGGATTCATATCCCTGACATGAAATGAATTAGGAGGATCAGCCTAGTCTGTCTCCTGGTAGACTGATGCCCTTCACAAAGTACATTATTAGTCTTGGTTTCAATTTTCACCTTTGTCGCAAACTCAGTTCACAGTCCAAGAACCTGAACAGACATGTAAACAGAAAATGAGCTTCTAGTTTACCCCACAAGCTATGGTCTAGGCCACACAAGATCCAATATCATCATTGGGAGAGTACAGGAAAGCTTCAGTTGCTGTTATCCAGGATGAAATATAAGGAGACTAAAATGAAAACTTAATTCTCCAGGAACTTCTGATTCAATAATAATTACAATTAATAACAAATTGCACTCCTATATCATACTGTTGGTTTTAAATTTGAAAGGCCTCTTCTAAGAAGCCAGCATCATGACCTCCTTTTGCAAGTGGGGAACACTGAAGCAGAGATGAAATGACATATTGCTGCAAGGACCCAGTGGCAGAGGTGACAATATAACCCCTTTCGCTGAGTCCTGGTCCTGCGTTCTGTGCACTTGCCCAGAGTTGCTCATAATAATGACTGTTCGGTACCCACGAGAAGACATCCATGGTGAGATACTGCTAGATTCCAGTCTCATGCTTCCCAGATCCTTCATTCTTGTGCCAGAATCTTTTATTTCCAGCTTTTTGGAAGCAGACCTGTTGCATGACATGTATTTATATAAGCCTGTTGTAACCACATCTGTTGGCTGTAACTTTTAAGCAACTCTGTTCAGATGATACAGCTAATTGAAGAGCTGTGGGTTACATTTCTTCTCCTGCTGAAATTGGAGCTGGCCTTTAACTGCTATTTCTGTATTAGTCCTTACTTCAGATAACTCAAACCTGCTGTTTCTTCAGAGCCATCTGCAGATTCATCATTTCCAAGCTATGAGTTTGCACTCCTCCATTTGCATAGTTCAGTAATCTGTTACAGTCCACAAAACTTTTCTTTCTGGCTGTCCTTGTCCTGTGGACCTATGCAGGTCCACAAGTTTTCTGTGCACATCTCTAAACGGATGTGGTTTGATTTGGAGGGTCTACTGGAGCCTTAACTGGAGCTCTAGGTTGCAGCACGACCATGAAGGAAGTGGGATTTAGGAGACTGCATTGGGAAGACTCAGGACATTTCATGCTGCTCCGTTATAGAGCCTCTAAGAAACTACCTTGCCTCCTTCTGAAAACGCAAACTAACCATACCTGAAGTTCAGTTCATTATAAAGGATTCAGGTCTCCAGTAACCCGAATATGGAAGTGGGGCTCAGGAGACTTAATTTGCTGTGTGTGACTTAGGCAGGTCATTTAATCTCACTGTGCCTCACTTTGCCCTTTTATAAAATTGAGAAAATTTGAGAGGTGTTTTTGGGGAAGTGCTTTGAGATGTACAGATGAAAAGCAGAAACATTCGATCTACCTACAAATACACAGTGTATTTGCAACATTACTATATACATGAAATAAGTGAACTAAATAGCTGTATACAAATACCAAACACTTAAATATTACTGCTCCTAAATAACTCTACTTTGAGTTTTTATGTAAACAAAAATGAAGGAAAGTTGCTCTCTTAACTTCGTCCCTAGAAAACCTATTTTATCCAGAACAGGCCATAAAGGGAGATAGTCAGTCTGTCAGTCTGGAGATAGCAGGCTTCCCTCAGTGGAAGCAAATAACCAAAACTGAGAGGCAATTGCATGATGGAAGGAAGGTACTAAAATCAATGATGTCATGAACTCAGCAAAAAGAGGGGAAGGAAAGCAGAAAATAGGAAAAAAATGTACAATAAAATAGATGGAGAGAAAAGAATCATAATTAAACAAATAGAATAGAAAAATGCCTACAAAGAAGAAACAACATAGGTAACATGCTAATTTCCAGAAATGCTAGAAGACACAAATAAGACTGCATTTTCCTCAAGCAGTTGGTGCAATGAAAAATGTGTATTATTACGTGTATCAGGCAAAGGGAGACCTTATGGGAAAAGAAGTCATCTAAGAATTATAATATGCTATTATTATGCCCTTGGAAGCATAATGGGGAGCGTACTCCGAGGAGCAGTTTGGTAAGCAGGGAGGAGGATGAGAATTATTTGCAGATGTGAATCCAGGCTCTCCTGAGGGCAGCTCGATGCAGGGACATTGGTTCCCCATAAATTATGGACCATACTGGGACCTACTGTAAACTGGCACATATGTGGCTGATCCCCTGCCCTCTGCCTGGGTTGTCTCCATAAATCCCTAAAGTAGGCAAATAAACATGCTATGATTACTAGTGCAGTAGTTAGATATAACTGACTAGCAGCATGGTAAATAACAGTTCTGATAAATAAAATAAAATAAAATAAGAAGATAAAACAAAACAAAACAGGACAAAACCTGCTTGTTGCCATAAGACTTGTAGGCTCCTGGGAATTAAAATCTGTAGCTTGTAGTGTATAGAACCTATGCCTTTTTATCACTGGGCTATAGGATAAAACATCTCTCTCACTCTTTTTTGTTTTCTGCTTTGCTCTTGAACTGCACGAAATTATCCCAATTTACATGTTGCCTAACATTGTAGCTATAGGGAATTGTAGCTATAGATTTTCTGCACGTAGTACAGCAAGGAGCTACGATAAGGGAATCCCAGAGGACTCCTAGGAAGAACATGCTGACCCCAAGACCAGTAATTGCTGTAATTTTCAAACAGACTCATTTTTGGCCTAACTCACCTCCAGTTGGCAAGAATTCCAGTTGAGGCCAGTACGGAAAGCTTCTGAAAACCCCATTTCTAATTCCCCCATCGCCCATTGAATTCCTCTGTGCTCCTTGGGTTTCTGAGAGGGTCAGTGATACTGTTCCCTAACTCTTTTCATTGAATGTTGAAGCAATCTTAATTATCCCTTGAGGTCTAGGAGGCAAAGGTTAAGAGCTGGAAAGAGGGAATGGCTTTTTGCTCTACCTGTTTCCGCATTCCTGAACATGAACATAGTGGTCCCTCCACAACCCTGAACAACTCCCAGCGGTGTTAAGAGGAGCTGGGCTGCACATATTGCGTATTGTCCAGCCTGAGCTCCAGCTGAACCCTGAGAGCTTTTACTGTTACACACATGCTAGCAGTATTTTATTGATTTATCAATCAGCCGCAGTTCCTGGATAATCTTTGACAAACTTCACTTCAAAAGCCTAACAATTTGCAATTTGGTTGTTGGCATAGCAGAGGGTTTGGCTTCCAGTGTGCACCTATGGGCTCTGCTGTCTTGCCTTGGAAAAGGACTCGCTCATTGAAATCAATGAGAGTCCTGTTCAGTGCTCTGGGCTCACCCCAGGATGGCGCTGCTATGACCATAACCCGCCATTCACAGTACAGGCAGTCATAGGTAAATCATATCTTGGGGTTAAATGTTTAGTGAGATTGCAAGTTTATTATCATGCCTACTACTACTGTCGCCTGGCACGTAACACAGATGCATAAAATTTTGTTCAAGTATGAGAAACGTTAATGAAGCAAATTGCCTATGCTTGTGTGTGTATTCCAGAAGCTCTTATTCCACAGCTGTGCTACAGCTTACACTAGATATACATATATATATATATATATATATATATATGTATATGTACATCATCACTGTGGTTTGTAAACTCTCTTGATGTCTGTATTCAAATAACAACCTCTGGTCTAACTAAAGGGGAGCATTTTTAATATGCTTGCCAAGGTCCATGCATTGGCAATGACATCAAATGATCTTCTACAGCAGGAGAGAGGGAAATAAAGAGCAGCCTTGATAACACACTGCCTCAAAAAGCTGCACAATGAATACAAAAACTATTGTACACCATTGTATATAGGTGCAAACCTTTTCAAAGAAGGAAGTGTGCCAAGTGAGCTTTAAGCCTGACATTTTAATAAGGGAAATATCTCATTCTAAGTGTGTATAGATTATTTCCCCCTGAGGCTGATACTTATTTTTTATTTTTTTCAAATAAAGGGAACAGGAGACCTATCAGCAGCTGCAACCAGTGTATATGACATTTTAAGGCAAAACTCCTACAGTATATAGCAGAAGTACAGGATTTGATTAACACTGTATTAGTAAATACCTACTTATTCATACATTCTGTGATAACGTCTTCAAAGATATAATGAAATACCGTGATAGAGTTCATATAAGCTAGAGGTTGGCATAAACTCATGCATATAGCTGAGGAAAGATGAGGCACTTTATAAGAAATGGCCAGACGTTATACCCTCCTCTTCCCTAGTGTGAGCAGTGACCTGTTTCTGCCTACCCTGGCTAGATAAGCTTTACTCCTTCTTTAGTGTAAAGCAGCAGAGGTAGTGTCTCCCTATAGATCTCCTGCTGCTAGGTTAGGGAACCATCCTGTGATGCACCACAGGGCCCCACCATCGGCCTTCTCTTCCTGCTTTCAGACTTCACCTTAACCCACACAGTCCGTCCTCACCTTCTTCCTCTCCACCTGCTTTTTTTTGTTTCCGTGATTTTGCCCTCATGTATCAAGCCTGCAGCTCTACCATGCCTTTCCTATAGTATCACCTTCTTCACTTTAATGAGACTTTGAAAGTTATACCCGGATCTTTGGAGCCAGCTAATCTCCAGCTGGGTCACATGTTGTACCCCTCTCACTGGGACACGATCACAGGGCTTTATGGTCTTTCTGCTCCTTTTCACCTCATCAGTCCTGCAGGACTTTGTTTAGCTCTTTATTCATTGCTGAAGAGCAGGAGACCCTAGGAGCTGCAAGTTAGATTGGACCTAATGCCATCTCTGGTAGCGGCCAGTACCAGTTACTTCAAAGAACTGACTATTAGACATACTGCTGCAGGTGCTATGGGATAATTTGGTTTTCCCAGAGCCCTTCTTCATTTCTCTAACATCTTGTTTTAAGACTCGAGGCAAGAAGTTTGATGCTTACCTGAAAGTTCTTTTTTGGTTCACTCTGTATCTGTTCATAATCCCAGACTGAAAAGGGCTATTCCTGGACATTATCTTTAACACTTCTACCGTACTTCTGCCCCATCTCAAGCTTATCTTATCTGAAAGCGTCTCCTTTCTTCTTGCTTATTCTTTAAATTTTCCTGTTACTTATTTTTCTGAGAACTTTGTTACTAGACATGGTCAAAAATAGGATGCGTTAACAAAAAAAAAACCAACCAACAAACACTTAAAAGCTTTTCTGACGAATCAATTTGCAGTGCAAACTCTATATCAAGTCATGTATTGGGTGTTTTGATATAGGACATTCATGAAGGAAACAATGTATGTTATATTATATTCTATATTTCTACTTTTGGAAGTTGTCTTTCAGTACGCAGATGTAACACAAATGGAAATTCTGCACGGACACAGCCAACAGTATTTCTCCAGATTTCTCTAGGCTCAAAATCTCTCTTAATCCATCATTTTACTCTGCACCAGAAAGCCAGCATTTATTGCATACATCTTTTCTGAGATAAGTAAAAAAACAAAGCTCATTTTTAATACCAGTGAGAGAGGGATACTATGTTCTATAGGTTTTAGTTACTTATGCAGTTGTTATGCTTAAATATGCAGTGGGTAATCTGTTATTGTTCACTCTAACTTCCCTGAAAGTGTTACTGTTCTGTGATCTGAAGGATTTACAAAACACTTACATTTGATGGATATCTCTCGGTGATATTTCTTTTGGTCCCTGGTCTGCAGGATTGATTACTGGGCCTTTGATAAACCTAATAAAGTATTTTCCAGCATCTGTGGAGCATTAGGAGAAGTAAGTTAATCCTGAAATCATGAGATGATAAGTCTTTTTTTGTAGGGGTTTTCCCTGAAATTAGTCTTCATGCTGAAAAGAAGTGAAAGCTAATTAAAAACTACCGTTCTCAAGCAGGGATTACAGAAACCACGACCATTTAGCATGAATGACAATACAGTGAAACATTTCCCTAGCCAGTTTTCATATCCACAGCTGTAATTATAAGGCAAGGAGAATAATTTTGTCTTCTACAACCAAACATTCACCTGTGTTATACCCCTCTTGTCCTTTTGCTAGTTGCATTTCTCAAACTCTTATGGTACTTCCATGATATTCTTATGATACTTTGAATTAACATTAAAAGAAATAGGGAGGGCTGAAAACCTTGGACTAGAATTTGATATGAATTGACTCCCAGGAGCTATACTGATTTATACTCATTGAGAAATAAATTCCAAATACAAAGAGAAAGGAGCTAGCAACATGTATAACTTATAATAGGCTATCACATTATCTTTGCTTTTGCTTCCCATATCATTCCTGAAACTTTTTTTGCTAGCTTAGATAGCAGAGCCCTAGCTGCTTCTGATTTTGGATGAAATGGCATGTTTTATATAAACAGAATAAATAAACGAGTTAGACTATGGCGCTTTTTGACCAAAGATGTGCAAGTGCATTCTGGACATTAGTTAATAAGTCTCACATGCATATCTAACGGGAGTATTTTAGCATCCATTTCATAGCACTGAAGTGCAGGGTTTGTAAGAAACTTCACTAAGTTCTGATGGTAAAACAATGGCAACATTGAGAAGAGAATCCCCATGATTTGATTTCAGGGGTTTGGACATACTGAGCATGGGAGTGTCCGTTCTAGTAAAGGCCACATCAAATACCTCAATCAGCAGCAATGCAATATCTGGAATGCTGATTCTGAGGGATGCTGAGCATCTACTGTCATTAAATTATGGTTAGAGCACTCAGTGTTTCCCAGGAATGGCCCCTAGGGATGGAGAGTGGAGTGAAGATTCACACCTCTATTTTAGGCTGCATTAGGCAACTAATTGAGATGTGTTCGAACAGCCAGGAGCCTAATTTCCTTACAGAGCCAGTGGAGAAAAAGGTAGGTACCTCTGGGGATGTGGAAGCAGAGGTGATTCAGAATGTCAAAATTCACCTAGAAGAAACGGATCCTACAGAAAAGGGCCGTTACTGTAAAATCCAGGCGTCTTCTTAGGGTTCCTAGGTTTCCAGTATCTCTTTTGGGTCGCGTACAACTTCTTCTAAGCAGCTTTCCAAAAGCCAAGGAAAACCAAGTTTTAGAAGCAGTATTCAACATCCATGCTCCACCTCCTAGTGCAAAAGTGTCCTAATAATAAAAGTTCAATCTAAAGTATGAAAAAAGATCAGTTTTAGGAAGAGAAATGTTATTTCTCAGGAGCATGCTCTCAGGAGCATGTGACATAAGTGAGTTATCACAGCTGCCTTGTGGACCGTCAGTTATTGTATCCAGGGGTAAAAGTGTGACAGCTCCTGCCAGTATGGAGTGGCCAACACTGGACTGTCACACTGAGAAACATTAAAACCCATGGCAGCCTCTGCTAACTGAGAGAGCTGCAGGTGTTGAGCTTATTTCAGCAACGGGAAAGCCTAACTTTCAGTAAGTGGATTATAATGACCAATTCTTTGGCAGCACAATGAGATTAAACAGATGCAATGCTAATTTGTCCGCAAGTATCAGTTTACTTTCCATTTAAAAATACAGTAGCTTTTAAAGCTGAAACATGGATTTTAAAACAACAAGGGGTCTATATGAATAGGAGATTTTCAAGCGGCAAATAACTACTGGCTAACATTTGGACTAGCATTAACAGTGTGCTATTTCCAATTGGGAGCCGTGGCTCAGCTGGAGAGGCGGGCCATTGTGTACTAGTCCTCCTTTCATTGTAATTCTGTCTAATCTTGGACATAGTCCTTCTGGTAAAAAGACTTCACATTTGAACAAATTGCTTTTCAGCCTGAACAATCCAACACAGAAAAGAAAAATGACCAGATGTTTGTCTCTTCCCTGGAAGGAAGAGCACAGTGGTCTAAACATCAACTTTGACATAGCTAATCGGCAGCTGAAGCCCTGGCAGTCATTGAGAGGCAGATAATGCAGACTTGATATTTTGGCTGGGGACTGGATGGTGTAAAGAATTAGGCATAGGTAAAACAGTTACCAAAGGGAGGTGACAGGAGGTGGAAAGGGAATTTGTAATTCATTGCCAATATGATTGCTCTGAGTTCATCGAGTGCTGGGACAGATGTCTTCTAAACCATGACAAGTGAAAATCCAGAGAAAGGTAGAAAAGAGGCTCACCTCAGGAAGTTGGCTGAGGGCAATCTGCTCTACCATATAGCCCTGAACTTTGTGTCTGTCCCAACCCAGTCAGGCAACGTTTGCATCAGGCTACATGAGAGGATCTCAGTAGCTATGACAGAGCTTGCAATCAGTGCCAAAGGCTTTTTTTCCAAAGTGAACCATTAATACACCTTGTGGGCCACTGCAAGAGATAGAGCTATGGCTCCGTAGGCACTCGTGGTGACCGGCTCTACCTATAGATACCTAATTTCCTTTCCAATCCTGTAACTGCTTACTCTGAGTGCTGTCACTTCCTACTGATTTCACAGGGAAAGTTCAAGGCTCAAGAAACACAGTAAAGAGTAAAACTGGGCATGTGGCTTCCCTTCCTTTACTAAAACCATACCTCGACCACTGATTACACTAATACCCCTGAAGCGCACCAAGTCATACCTGCAGCAAAAGTTTTCTCTCTCCTACAATTTGGACCCAAGAGGATATCATGATTGTACTATCTTGCTCACAAAGATTAGATGTTGTTATTATGGACAAGTACGCCTTGAGGTGTCAAAATGAGTTGCTACTGCAAGCAAAGGGCGTGCAGGGGTATATACATGGGAATACCGGGTCTACCAGAATTTAGCAATAAGGTGTTGCCAGTTGAACTATAAAGTGAATTCAGCCGGATCTAATGGAAATCTCTTCCATGCTTAATTTATAGGAGTTGCAGGCACTTCCCTACAAAATTTCTAGCATTTAAATCTAGAGGTCATAAATGATTTTCTTCTCATTTAATATTAGCTATAAAATATTAGTATTTTAATATATTAGTATAGTATTAGCTGTAATTCTCAGATCTGCTATTGACTGAGAGTATGATTTAGCAAAGCATTTAAGCTCTTGCTTCATTTTACTCTTGTGACTAATCTGTTGACATCAATGGGACTTGTCTGATTGTTCATGGACTTAAAAACAGGTATGTGCCTAAGAGTCATTTGGCAGTTTGTCTATGAGTAACTTCTACACCCTACTAGTTATACAAAAATGGCTTTGTTTCCAAACAGAAGAGTCATGTGACGGAGAGTGAAGGTCAGCAGAGAGGATTAGGCTCTTCCAGAGCTAGGGTCACTTGGTCCTAAAGCAGGTGTCTAAAGAGCGATGTATTGAAACTGCAGATTTCACCCTACTGACTATAATGAAGAACCTCAAATGATTAGCTCAGGTGGAGACACTTGCATTTTACATGCCAAAATTTTAAGAAAACAGAACATTACCAGGACTGTGCCGGGATGTGGGCAATCCAGCTTTCGCTGTCGGGACTGTGTCGCTTATCTCCCAGGTCAGCTTAGCGCAATGGGTTAGGGATGCTAGAGAATGCAGTTCCTCCAGCCCCTTCTGTGGGGAGTGGCAGAATTTGTTGAGGATGAGAATACAGAGAGCAGGGCTTGTTCTGAATGTCAAAAAAGTCAGAACCTGAAACCTGTGGAGGGGATGCATAGGTTCCTGAAGGGAAATCATACTTGTAGAGAAAGGTGGATATGATGAGTAGGAGTAGTTAAGGCTATAGGGATCTGTCTGGAGGAGATTGCTGGTAAGAGGAGACACCTTGGCTCAGAAAGCTTTGCGCCCTGGAGGAGAAGAGTACAGAAAGGGGACCCAGAACCCAGAAAACAGTCTGAACCAATTCCCAAAAGCTGCCATAAAATGAGTCTGGTTTCCAAAATCACTAAAAATGAATCAAATTCAGACTTCAACCGAACTCTTACTTAAAGGCAGCTTTCCTATGTAAGCATAAGGATTTGTCAAAGGCTGTGCTCCAGTTTGGATAAACCCTGGGAGCACAACACGATGTGTTGAGCACAGGTAGACACCAAGATAACCTTCAGGAAATTGCAGCAAAAGAAGCTCTGCTTTATGCAGAGGGCAGCATGAATTTTTGTGGCATGTGCTGGCACAAGGTATTCCGGACCTTGCCCTCATTCCCTTTAGGGGGAAAAAACCTTTCCGGGAGACTTCAAAACAGCTTTATGAGAAGAAAAAATCTTGGCAATCCATCGGAGAACTTAATGCACTGGGGGCTACCTTAACATCTGATGATAAGTCACAGAGAATTTCACAGCTACATTTTATTCTGAAAGAAGGTCACTTTCATAAATTTATACGGCTAAGCTGACTCCTGCATGGCTTGATGTCCAGAAAAGTCCACAGTTCATCCAGCTGGGACAGAATCAGTAACCACTTGCATAAGAACAGAAAAGCTGGCAGTTTGTGTTTGTGATCCTCTAGATAAATGCCAGTTCTGTTTTTGTGTAATTTCCAGGAAGGAATTTCTTCCTAAGAAAATGCCCATCTGGAATTAAAATGAGGATCAGTGAAAACGGAGGAGTGCTGACCTTGAGAAGAGCAGTATGTGAAAATGACTTCAGTGAGGTCTGCTGAAACATCTCCCTCTGCTTGTGCTTGATAACTTTGAGAGGATCTCAGCTGCTAAAGTCCAGGTTCATCAAGGGAGCAACGACTGGCTTCTTCTAAGCCTTGGATATTGCTGCAAACAAACCATTTAATCCCATTTGTTACAGCAGATTTATTGTCCTTTGATCAAGTTATAAAGTAGTTGTGGGGAGGAGAGGGGAGGATCTTCTCATTTGGTTCGATGAAATCAGGGAGATTACAGGTCGGTCCAAACAACTGCTGCATCCCTGTACTCTGAAAAGCAAAATCCAAGTGAAGTATGGCTGCTGTCCACATATTTGTGGTATCTTCTCTGCTGTTGTGCCTACATGTGCCGCTGTTGCAAAGCCTTTATGTTGCAAGCCATAAAGCTTGGGCTGAGGGCGCCCATAAACTACCAAAGGGTCTCAGGAGCTGGCATGGGTGTAGGATGTAGGCAAGTGGACCACATTGTCTCAGTGGTGAGAACCAGGGACGGCACCTGATGCAGGGAACTTAAAGCACAGAGGATACGTGTTTGGGGGGGCCCAAACACAGCAGCCTGGTGGATGCCCCATGCCACTTTTACCTGCGATTACATGACAGTTTTATCTGTAAGGGTGGAGTTATTTCATCTTAAGTGCTGTGTGGACACTAGTTTTAGAAGTTGTTCAGTGCACAGGAGAATGTTAACTGATGCGATGACTCGGCAGAAGAGCAACAATATTTAGATCTACCAGCTTGACTCACAGGTAGCAAAATAGGAAAGGTGATTAAAACTGCAATCACAGGAAAACGAGAACTTATCATACAGTGTTAGACCAGTGTTAGAAAATCCAATATTCCACCTTAGAGGAAGGTGACACCACAGGTACATTGCTTTCTTAAAAGACGTGCCCAGCCAATTGAAGTAGTCGCCTGTCTTGCCAAAGCAAAAAGTATTCTCCCTTTTGCATGAGACCTAGAGACTCTTATTTTATCTCATCTGTCTAGTAAGCTAAGTAATTGTAAGCCGTTTAGTCAATTTAAAGTTCTTCGGAAGAGGGACTAAATTCTGCTCTCACGTATGTTGCTGTAATTCTGGAGTAGCAGCCATGTCACTATTATTGTGGCTACTCAGTGCTTATTTCAAGAAAACCGTGAGCTGGACTTGGATATAGAACAAATAATTGTAGTTAATTACAGCAAAAAATATAGACTCTTGGTAAGATGCATTGGGTGACACCTCATCGTGAGAAGAAGCCACAGACCTGGCAGCATGTACACAGGACATTTTGCTCTGTAAAATATTTTCTCTGTACCTGGTCAGAGAAGTCACAAAGTCACGAAGTCCTGCGTTCATGAGGAGGGAGACCCTGGGGTTTGATGAGAGCTCACATGAGGGAGAGCAGGGTGCTGAGTGTTGCTGGGAAGAAAAAGAGACAGGTAGGAAAAGAGAGAACTACTCTGTAGCTTGGTTTGACTTACCCCAATTTTCTAATTATGTTTAAAAGGCACTTAAGTAAGTGTGATGAAATTATGTGTTCTGATCTACTGCATAGTTGGATGAATTCATAAAGGTGTATAAAATATTCCTTGTAACAAATGAAAGGGGAGTGGTAATTCTGGAGAACAAAATTACATGAGAAGGAGGTAATTGCACATAATCTTAGAGTGTATAATAGTACATTAAACATGGTTATTGGGATGTAAAAGTCAGTAAAAGAAATGTTCAAGTTTTTGAACAGGTCTCTTGAGGTAGAAGAAACCAGATCCTGGAAAAAGTAGTAATGGGTTACAGGCTAAACTCTGCAGGCTCCTCCCTTGAATAGTTCGTTTAACATCGCACAACATCGTGGAGGTTTGAGGAAGAAAAGCCTACGTGTTTCTACAGGGTGAGACATACAAAGGAATTAACACAGGATGGAAAAAACCACTGCTGAACTGCCCTGGAGCAGGCTCCATAGGGCTGAACTGAGTGCCTGAAATCAGAGTATCGGCTTTATCCAGCTAAAGCTTTTCATCGTGTGGACGGGAATGGAAATCTCCATTCCAGTGAGTGCTTTCAACCTCTCTCACCTTTAGGGTTAAGCTTCCTCTTTTGCCTCCTCAGGCCATGAATCCCCCCTTTTTTCCAACACAGGGGAAGGGATGAGGAAGGTAGCTGACTTTATTGCGGAAAATGGATGTACAAAAAAGGCTGTCAGTAATGAGCCTAAAAGTAAACACAGGGCTGTTTAATCTTCACTGCAGCATCTACTGTGGTCTTTAGGAGCTGGATCTGATGTGAAGGCCCTCCCCAAGGCTTATCTCTTAGACCCTAGGCAAAACAGCAAGACTTTTCCATAGCCTAAGGGAAGAGGGAAATTGCTCTAGCCTTCTGCAGTGCTGGGCATTGCTGGGCCCCTCCATCTATCCCTGATTTCATTCCCCAGCGCGGTGTCGCTGCCCGTCACAGTGCAGAGCCTGGGGTAGGCACCAGAGCAGCATCCTCCCAAGCCTGTCCTTCCTACCAGCATCCCTCTCACTTTACTGCAAATTACCTGCTTTTCTCTCTCTTTCCCCTGCACATGTTGTCCCTTTCTTCCCAAAAGTGTGATTTGCAAATCAAAGGGATTAACAACTAATAGATAATACTGGATGCTCCTTTTTGAAAGAATCAGGAAGGCAGATAACTCTTAAGAGGAGCTGCCAGGGCAGCTGGGCAACTCGGGAGTTGTATCCCATCTCTTAATGTCAGGATCCAGAGACTGGCTGGGCAGGTCTTTGTCCCAAGACCTAGATTTGGCTTTATGGGTCTCTATATCCCCTTACTTCCTGAAAGATAAGAGATGCTTATTTCTACTGATGTGGAATCTCTTCTTGTTCTAAGGCACACACCGGCCTTTTATCCCTCCGGATCTGCATTCAGATTGAAAGCAAAAATGAGTTTAGTGGTGAAAACCTGCTCACCCATTTGTGAAGCTCATAAACCCCCAGCACACAGTGCTGCACAATTGGCAGTCTGTTCTGAAAGAAGCTCAAGGCAAAAATAAGAGAGATCACATGTCAGAAGAAAGCACAGCGCCTGCCTATTTTCTGCTTACTTCACCTCAGTTCTATTAGTTCTCCACTAACTTTTACTCAGAAGTTGAAAAAAATACACAATTGCCATATAAGTCTGCTGGACAGCTTTAGAGAGAAAGGCTGGTTCTAATATTCGGTCTGTGCCTAATGTTTACTTTCATTTGCAATTCAGCCTGACATATTATGTTTCTACTACTAGAACACATGCAAAATTAAAATAGTAAACCAAGACATTGAACTTGCACACTCCTAGTAATACCTTGAAATAACTGAGCTGTAATGCAGTGGTTGTATCAACAGTCATATGTGCTCTTTAGCCTTAGGATGACCAGCCCAACTTTCCCATTCCTTTGTTATAAATTAGAAAATTTGCCTGCTTAGCCCTGACTGCATTCTGTACTTCAGGCTTCACATAGTCCACGAAAGCCGTGTGCTTGCTTATAGGTTCAGGCCAGCGTGTGGTATCCTTGTTCATACAGAATTGTACCCTCAGATTTTGCCTAAGCTTTGAAGTCAATAGTGCTATTTCTTAGGGAAAGTGCTGCTTCCCAGAAGAAAGGCGCCTGAGATCAACTCCTGTCTCATGTTTCCACATGTTGTAAGAAAGACCATCACCCTGTATTGCTGTGTGTGTTTAAACAGAAAGGGTCTTGGCCATATAGTGGCAGAAGACTTGGTTCTGTTTAAAATGGAGTACTGCGCTTGCTATTTCCTCAGAGCCAAACCTGTATTTAGAGTTGGGCTTTTTTTGTATTTGCAAAACTAGGTTTGCAGTACAAAAGATATATCTATCACATAAGCACACACTCAAGGAAAGGCTGATTTTAGAAGGGCAGTTTTTAGATACTGGTTGTGAAGAGGCACTTGGAGCTCATCAGAGAACAATGTTGTTTTGTGGCATTTCAGAATTACAGAATAGCATGTTGGAGCATGTTGGGAAAATGGAAGTAAGACAAACCATCTACAACTCCAAGTGCCCACGGAGGGCAGTCCTTCCCTTTCCATCGTGGCTGCTCTGTTTTAGCTTTCATGCCATTGGACCGAATGCAGCTTTTCATGCAGTTATCTCACAGTGCCAAATATTTATAAAAAATAGAAGGTGGAGCAAACAGAAAATAGACAGGCTGTTCAGGGAAAATCCTTCTGTGTATCTGTGGGAGTCCAGCGCTCGGAGCTGTCTGGCCACCTGTTAGAAACAAATCATTGGGAAAGCTGTGTTGAATACTTAGGCTATACTTTTTGTGTACATACAGAAATAGGGAAGGCGTTACTGAGAATGGAGAGAATGTGGGTCACAGAAGAAGTACCTGAGGGAAAAGAAGAAACCAAAATATGAGCAAAACCAGGGAAAAGCAAGACCAGAGGATTCAGTGCATGAAGGCTCCTGGGGATGGCAATGGGAGCAGCTGTGAGGAGGGAATGAAGAGGGCGGTGGAGCAAGGCCACCACCTGAGCTCACGAGGACCCTGGCAGCAGGGTGCTTTTCCTAAGGCTCGCATGGCCCCGGTGGCTCTTGTTCTGCTGTGGCTGCCTTGATCCAGCTCTGCCCTAGTGGAGCTTCACCGGGGCAACTGGTGTGGTACTGAGGAAACCAAGGCATGAAGGGAGAGATGAGTATCACCTAATTTCAGATGCCTACGATGCAGACATCTGCTCCTGAACTAGTCACTCTAGGCTCTCCATATAAACAACGAAGAGAAGGTGGGACCAACACTGAAATCATCTGACTGATTCTGGATGTGACCTTCAGAAGCAGATGAATTGCACCCTAAAATGTCTCCAGTGCTACACCTGGGGTGACTAGATTAGGTTTTGACACGTAAGTATCTGAACACACTGTCACAGAATCACAGAATCACAGAATCGTTTAGGTTGGAAGGGACCTCTGGAGATCATCTAGTCCAACCTCCCTGCTCCAGCAGGGGCCTCTAGAGCATATTTCCCAGGATCACGTCCAGACGGGTTTTGAATATCTCCAGGGAAGGAGACTCCACTACCTCTCTGGGCAACCTGTTCCAGTGCTCTGTCACCCTCACAGGAAAGAAGTTTTTCCTCAGGTTCAGAAAGACCTGCCTGTGTTTCAGTTTGTGCCCATTGCCTCTTGTCCTGTCACTGAGCACCACGGAGAAGAGACGGGCCTCATCCTCTCAACACCCCTCCCCCTTCAGATACTTGTAGACATTGATGAGATCGCCTCTCAGTCTTCTCTGGTCCAGGCTAAACAGGCCCAGCTCTCTCAGCCTAGTAGATGTTCAATTAGATGAATCCCACCCAAAATGACTCCAAAATCACTGTGGTTTTCCATAATATCAGCAAGGACTGAATGTTCTTGATTATGCTAGTTTAAATCAAAGTAATTCCAGCTACTAGTTATCTTGCTATTAATGGAAAATCTATGAAGGGACTCCATCTCCTTCTGCTCTTGAAATAATTTTCCAAAGTCTTCCTTAAATTCTGTATTATTTAGGTTTTAACAGCCTAATCCAGAGTGGTTTAAAAGAAACTGTTGTGGATCACTAAAACCACACATCTTCAAGCCACGCACAGCAACATATTCAAACATAACACATGTCCCAGAACCTGAAGGTTCGCCTTTATTTTTGTTGATAAGAAACCTGAAGACTGACCTTGGCAATTTCTAGAGTGAAGAACCCCACAGACTGAAGCCTCTAGGCAGGTAATGAAGGCATTTCCAGGGAAGGCTTCTGCTTCCAGAATCAGGGAATGAACTTTCTAGTTTCCTTCTGGCAGAAGGGAGATGCAGAGCAGGAGGAAGTGCTGGGGGAAAAGGTGGCAGTTATATGGGGAGTACGGGGGAGTCCAGTGACTTCTCTTAGTCTCAAGCACTCATCTCATCTAGAGAAGAGTCTTACCCAAACTATGCCTGACCAGTGGAAATTCACCGAATTAGTTGTCTGAGCATTTTGGCCTTCACTTCCTATCCAACACACGCTTTTCCAGCAGCCAGAAAGTTGCTGAAATGCATGTGGCAGCTCTATATGTTCCACTTGCAGGAAAGCCGGGTGGATGGCGGCCAAATAAGCTATATGAGGTTGCGGTTCCTCTGCTGCTGTGGAGACCACAGTTTGACCTGAGGCATGACACGCTCTAATTAAGACAAAGCAACAAATGCAGGCAGACCATACTGGTTTGCTGGCTATTTTGAATTATCCTTGCATAAAGTTATGCTGAATTGGAAAGTCAGAATCCCAGAAGAAAAACATCCGATGCCTTTCACATAGAGATAGGCTGCAGCTGCAGAATTCAGCCTGGGATTTGAATCTAGTTTTCCCTGAGGTGCCAAGACACTTTATGTAACGTTGGAGATGTTGATTCTCACTCATCAAAAATTCATGCTCAGTTGAAGAAACAACCAGCACCACTACAGTGGCTCCCTGTGCCCTTTCTCTGTAGGAGAGGACTCCCCTGTCCACTGCCTCTGGGTGATGAATAACCTTCATTGTGCCTTCATGTGCAAGTATGTCCAGTGAGTGACACAACAGCACACGACTGTGAGCTGTGACAGCTTGGCGAACATGTCCGGATGGTGCCTGCACAAGGTCAGGACCAGACTTCCAGTTATGTAGCGCTTGTGAATGGACCAGATTATCAGGAAACAGCCTGAGAACTCCTAAACATCTGCTTACCCCATTAGATCCAGAGCGGAGCTTGCTTACTGCCTGATGCCAATTGGAAATGCTCAGTCCTTTTAATATTTCAGCTTGATTTTGGATTTTCTGAGTTACATTGTGTGTATATAGCGTGCTATTTGGGCTGCCATTCCACTACCCCCTACCTTTTAACGTAGCTGCTTTGAATCCAGATTCCAGAGCCCCTGATGCTTCTTACTTCCAAGGTGCTAGTGCGGATCGTCAGCTGCAGTAAGTCTTTACAGCTCTGTTGACTTCAGGGTGGACAGACTAACTTGTATGATCTGAGCATGTGGTCTGTCGTTCTTGCTTTTTGATTCTTTACTCTTTAGGTAATTCTGTTTTCTGGGTGCTCATCATAAAATTGTATGTTTGGGATAGTCCCGTCTGCCTCATTCATCATAACTTTCTGTCCTGGGAGAATTGTATGTGTGGTTTTCTGTAATCTGAGAATTTGCACAGGGCTGTTGACTAGCTGTGAAAACAAAACCACAATGGCTTGAGAAGATGTTTGGAGGAGGCTGAGAATGTCCCCCTGGAAAGAGAAGGAGATGGGTTATGGTTAGGCTGTGGACACTGAAAAGGTTCTGCCAAAGCGTGTAGCGGCAAAGTAGAAGAAGAACAAAGGGCAGAAGTAAAATTACTAGACACAGAGATTATCACTATATAAATAAGCTGGGCAGAGGTGGGATGAATTTCAGACTGGCTGGCACAGAGCACTCCAGGCACATGATGGGTTTCTTCTCTTCTAGACGAGGGTGACTGCAGCTGACTGCCCACTGGGAATGGTCTCTGACCCATGCTAAACTCCGAAACATGTCTGGGAATTGCTTGGGAGAGGGCCTGTGGCCCAGGACAACCCCATGCCAAGGACTTCTCTAGTAATTTAAGAAAACAGTTGATCAGGGCTGAGTGTGTTCTCTTGAACTGTTTGATTTACTTCCCGGTGTCCAGCTCTCTGCCTACCACACCTTCCAACGGCCACTTCCAACCTGATTTATCTGAGGATTAGGACTCTTAAAGACTCACAGCTCCCACAGGCTTTGTGGCAATCAGTGGCTGGGTAGAGGGGAAACAGCCCTGCAAACCAGTGCATCACCTGTGGGAAAGGGAGCCGCTGCATCCCTGAGGCTCCCACCAGCAAGTCAGGAAAACACTGACCAGCGGCCTTGCAGCGGCGGGGTGGGCTCTTGCCGGGAGGGCCTGCGGGCCAGGCGTCACAGGACTCGGCAGTGTGTGACTTGTGAAATCCCCAGCTTCTGGCATCCTGGTTTTCTGTGCAAAGCTCAGCTTTCAGTTCAGAGCCTAAGCTTTTAGCTCCCAGTTTAACAAAGCCGTGAAAAAAGTCAGCTTGAAATTTCCAAAACTGAGAAAATGGGTAGGACATTTTAAAACAGAGCGATGTGGAGTGTGGGCAGGCAGCGCGAGCAGGCAGGAGTGCAGGTAGCGCAGGCAGGTGGGTAGGCGGCAACAGCGGCATGAGCAGGCAGGAGTGCAGGCAGCGCAGACGAGTGTGGGCAGTGCAGGCAGGAGTGCAGGCAGCGCAGGCAGCTGGGCAGGCAGCAGAAGCAGCGAGAGCAGGCAGGCGCGCAGGCAGGCAGGAGCGCAGGTGGCACCGGCAGGAGTGCAGACAAGTGTGGGCAGTGCAGGCAGGAGTGCAGGCAGCGCAGGCAGGTGGGCAGGCAGCAAAGACAGGATGAGTAGGCAGGAGCGTGGGCACTACAGACAGGAGTACAGGCAGGAGTGCTGTTAGCACAAGCAGGTAGGTGGGCAGCAGAGGCAGCGCGGGCAGGCAGGAGCACAGGCAGTGCAGACAGGAGTGCAGGCAGCACAGGCAGGAGCACAGGCGGTGCAGGAAGGAGCGCGGGCAGTGCAGACAGGAGTGCACAGGCAGTGCAGGCGGGAGCACAAGCAGTGCAAACAGCAGTGCAGGCAGCATAGGCAGGAGCACAGGCAGTGCAGACAGGAGTGCGGGCAGTGCAGGCAAGAGTGTGGGCAATGTGGGCAGCTGCACGGTCAGTGCAGGTAGTGCAGGCAGCGCAGGCAGGAGTGCAGGCGCGCAGGCAGTGCAGGCAGTGCAGGCAGGAGCGCGGGCAGTGCAGGCAGTGCAGGCAGGAGTGCAGGCAGGAGTGCAGGCAGAGCAGGCAGTGCAGGCAGCGCAGGCAGTGCAGGCAGTGTGGTCAGGTGCAGAGGCAGCAGGGCAGGCAGCACAGGCAGGATTGCAGGCAGTGCAGGCAGTGCAGGCAGTGCAGGCAGCGCAGGCAGCGCGGTCAGGTGCAGAGGCAGCAGGGCAGTGCAGGCAGCGTAGGCAGCGCGGTCAGGTGCAGAGGCAGCAGGGCAGGCCGGCAGTGCAGGCAGCGTAGGCAGCGCGGTCAGGTGCAGAGGCAGCAGGGCAGCCCGGCAGTGCAGGCAGTGCAGGCAGCGCGGTCAGGTGCAGAGGCAGCAGGGCAGTGCAGGCAGCGCAGGCAGCGCGGTCAGGTGCAGACGCAGCAGGGCAGCCCGGCAGTGCAGGCAGTGCAGGCAGCGCGGTCAGGTGCAGAGGCAGCAGGGCAGTGCAGGCAGCGCAGGCAGCGCGGTCAGGTGCAGAGGCAGCAGGGCAGTGCCGGCAGTGCAGGCAGTGCAGGCAGCGCGGTCAGGTGCAGAGGCAGCAGGGCAGCGCAGGCAGCGCAGGCAGCGCGGTCAGGTGCAGAGGCAGCAGGGCAGTGCAGGCAGCGCAGGCAGCGCGGTCAGGTGCAGAGGCAGCAGGGCAGCGCAGGCAGCGCAGGCAGCGCGGTCAGGTGCAGAGGCAGCAGGGCAGTGCAGGCAGCGCAGGCAGCGCGGTCAGGTGCAGAGGCAGCAGGGCAGCGCAGGCAGTGCAGGCAGCGCAGGCAGCGCGGTCAGGTGCAGAGGCAGCAGGGCAGTGCAGGCAGCGCAGGCAGCGCGGTCAGGTGCAGAGGCAGCCCGGCCGTGCAGGCAGTGCAGGCAGCGCGGTCAGGTGCAGAGGCAGCAGGGCAGCGCAGGCAGCGCAGGCAGCGCGGTCAGGTGCAGAGGCAGCCCGGCCGTGCAGGCAGCGCAGGCAGCGCGGTCAGGTGCAGAGGCAGCAGGGCAGCGCAGGCAGCGCAGTCAGGTGCAGAGGCAGCAGGGCAGCCTGGCAGTGCAGGCAGCGCGGTCAGGTGCAGAGGCAGCAGGGCAGCCTGGCAGTGCAGGCAGCGCGGTCAGGTGCAGAGGCAGCAGGGCAGCCTGGCAGTGCAGGCAGTGCAGGCAGTGCAGGCAGCGCAGGCAGCGCGGTCAGGTGCAGAGGCAGCAGGGCAGTGCAGGCAGCGCAGGCAGCGCGGTCAGGTGCAGAGGCAGCAGAGCAGTGCAGGCAGTGTAGGCAGCGCAGGCAGCGCGGTCAGGTGCAGAGGCAGCAGGGCAGCCTGGCAGTGCAGGCAGTGCAGGCAGTGCAGGCAGCGCAGGCAGCGCGGTCAGGTGCAGAGGCAGCAGGGCAGTGCAGGCAGTGTAGGCAGCGCAGGCAGCGCGGTCAGGTGCAGAGGCAGCAGGGCAGCCTGGCAGTGCAGGCAGTGCAGGCAGTGCAGGCAGCGCAGGCAGCGCGGTCAGGTGCAGAGGCAGCAGGGCAGTGCAGGCAGCGCAGGCAGCGCGGTCAGGTGCAGAGGCGGCAGGGCAGCCCGGCAGTGCAGGCAGTGCAGGCAGTGCAGGCAGCGCAGGCAGCGCGGTCAGGTGCAGAGGCAGCAGGGCAGCGCAGGCAGCGCAGGCAGCGCGGTCAGGTGCAGAGGCAGCAGGGCAGTGCAGGCAGCGCAGGCAGCGCAGTCAGGTGCAGAGGCAGCAGGGCAGCCTGGCAGTGCAGGCAGCGCGGTCAGGTGCAGAGGCAGCAGGGCAGCCTGGCAGTGCAGGCAGTGCAGGCAGTGCAGGCAGCGCAGGCAGCGCGGTCAGGTGCAGAGGCAGCAGGGCAGTGCAGGCAGCGCAGGCAGCGCGGTCAGGTGCAGAGGCAGCAGGGCAGCCCGGCAGTGCAGGCAGTGCAGGCAGTGCAGGCAGCGCAGGCAGCGCGGTCAGGTGCAGAGGCAGCAGGGCAGCGCAGGCAGCGCAGCAGCGCGGTCAGGTGCAGAGGCAGCAGGGCAGTGCAGGCAGCGCAGGCAGCGCAGGCAGTGCGGTCAGGTGCAGAGGCAGCAGGGCAGTGCAGGCAGCGCAGGCAGCGCGGTCAGGTGCAGAGGCAGCAGGGCAGCGCAGGCAGCGCAGGCAGTGCGGTCAGGTGCAGAGGCAGCAGGGCAGCGCAGGCAGCGCAGCAGCGCGGTCAGGTGCAGAGGCAGCAGGGCAGCGCAGGCAGCGCAGGCAGCGCAGGCAGCGCGGTCAGGTGCAGAGGCAGCAGGGCAGCGCAGGCAGCGCAGCAGCGCGGTCAGGTGCAGAGGCAGCAGGGCAGCGCAGGCAGCGCAGGCAGCGCGGTCAGGTGCAGAGGCAGCAGGGCAGCGCAGGCAGCGCAGGCAGCGCAGGCAGCGCGGTCAGGTGCAGAGGCAGCAGGGCAGTGCAGGCAGCGCAGGCAGCGCGGTCAGGTGCAGAGGCAGCCCGGCCGTGCAGGCAGTGCAGGCAGCGCGGTCAGGTGCAGAGGCAGCAGGGCAGCGCAGGCAGCGCAGGCAGCGCGGTCAGGTGCAGAGGCAGCAGGGCAGCGCAGGCAGCGCAGGCAGCGCAGTCAGGTGCAGAGGCAGCAGGGCAGCCTGGCAGTGCAGGCAGCGCGGTCAGGTGCAGAGGCAGCAGGGCAGCCTGGCAGTGCAGGCAGTGCAGGCAGTGCAGGCAGCGCAGGCAGCGCGGTCAGGTGCAGAGGCAGCAGGGCAGTGCAGGCAGCGCAGGCAGCGCGGTCAGGTGCAGAGGCAGCAGGGCAGTGCAGGCAGTGTAGGCAGCGCAGGCAGCGCGGTCAGGTGCAGAGGCAGCAGGGCAGCCTGGCAGTGCAGGCAGTGCAGGCAGTGCAGGCAGCGCAGGCAGCGCGGTCAGGTGCAGAGGCAGCAGGGCAGTGCAGGCAGTGTAGGCAGCGCAGGCAGCGCGGTCAGGTGCAGAGGCAGCAGGGCAGTGCAGGCAGTGCAGGCAGCGCAGGCAGCGCGGTCAGGTGCAGAGGCAGCAGGGCAGCCTGGCAGTGCAGGCAGTGCAGGCAGTGCAGGCAGCGCAGGCAGCGCGGTCAGGTGCAGAGGCAGCAGGGCAGTGCAGGCAGCGCAGGCAGCGCGGTCAGGTGCAGAGGCGGCAGGGCAGCCCGGCAGTGCAGGCAGTGCAGGCAGTGCAGGCAGCGTAGGCAGCGCGGTCAGGTGCAGAGGCAGCAGGGCAGCGCAGGCAGCGCAGGCAGCGCGGTCAGGTGCAGAGGCAGCAGGGCAGTGCAGGCAGCGCAGGCAGCGCAGTCAGGTGCAGAGGCAGCAGGGCAGCCTGGCAGTGCAGGCAGCGCGGTCAGGTGCAGAGGCAGCAGGGCAGCCTGGCAGTGCAGGCAGTGCAGGCAGTGCAGGCAGCGCAGGCAGCGCGGTCAGGTGCAGAGGCAGCAGGGCAGTGCAGGCAGCGCAGGCAGCGCGGTCAGGTGCAGAGGCAGCAGGGCAGCCCGGCAGTGCAGGCAGTGCAGGCAGTGCAGGCAGCGCAGGCAGCGCGGTCAGGTGCAGAGGCAGCAGGGCAGCGCAGGCAGCGCAGCAGCGCGGTCAGGTGCAGAGGCAGCAGGGCAGTGCAGGCAGCGCAGGCAGCGCGGTCAGGTGCAGAGGCAGCAGGGCAGTGCAGGCAGCGCAGGCAGCGCGGTCAGGTGCAGAGGCAGCAGGGCAGCGCAGGCAGCGCAGGCAGTGCGGTCAGGTGCAGAGGCAGCAGGGCAGCCTGGCAGTGCAGGCAGCGCGGTCAGGTGCAGAGGCAGCAGGGCAGCCTGGCAGTGCAGGCAGTGCAGGCAGTGCAGGCAGCGTAGGCAGCGCGGTCAGGTGCAGAGGCAGCAGGGCAGTGCAGGCAGCGCAGGCAGCGCGGTCAGGTGCAGAGGCAGCAGGGCAGTGCAGGCAGCGCAGGCAGCGCAGTCAGGTGCAGAGGCAGCAGGGCAGCCTGGCAGTGCAGGCAGTGCAGGCAGTGCAGGCAGCGCAGGCAGCGCGGTCAGGTGCAGAGGCAGCAGGGCAGTGCAGGCAGCGCAGGCAGCGCGGTCAGGTGCAGAGGCAGCAGGGCAGCCCGGCAGTGCAGGCAGTGCAGGCAGTGCAGGCAGCGCAGGCAGCGCGGTCAGGTGCAGAGGCAGCAGGGCAGCGCAGGCAGCGCAGGCAGCGCGGTCAGGTGCAGAGGCAGCAGGGCAGTGCAGGCAGCGCAGGCAGCGCGGTCAGGTGCAGAGGCAGCAGGGCAGCGCAGGCAGCGCAGGCAGCGCAGGCAGTGCGGTCAGGTGCAGAGGCAGCAGGGCAGTGCAGGCAGCGCAGGCAGCGCAGGCAGTGCGGTCAGGTGCAGAGGCAGCAGGGCAGCGCAGGCAGCGCAGCAGCGCGGTCAGGTGCAGAGGCAGCAGGGCAGCGCAGGCAGCGCAGGCAGCGCAGGCAGCGCAGGCAGCGCGGTCAGGTGCAGAGGCAGCAGGGCAGCGCAGGCAGCGCAGCAGCGCGGTCAGGTGCAGAGGCAGCAGGGCAGCGCAGGCAGCGCAGCAGCGCGGTCAGGTGCAGAGGCAGCAGGGCAGCGCAGGCAGCGCAGCAGCGCGGTCAGGTGCAGAGGCAGCAGGGCAGCGCAGGCAGCGCAGCAGCGCGGTCAGGTGCAGAGGCAGCAGGGCAGCGCAGGCAGCGCAGGCAGCGCGGTCAGGTGCAGAGGCAGCAGGGCAGCGCAGGCAGCGCAGCAGCGCGGTCAGGTGCAGAGGCAGCAGGGCAGCGCAGGCAGCGCAGCAGCGCGGTCAGGTGCAGAGGCAGCAGGGCAGCGCAGGCAGCGCAGCAGCGCGGTCAGGTGCAGAGGCAGCAGGCAGCCCGGCGGAGCGGCAGCGCGGGCAGCGGCGGCGGCGGCGGTTCCCGGCGCGGCCCCCAGAGGGCGCCGCCGCTCCCCCGCGGGCGCGCTGCTGCGGCGGCGGCTGCCGAGCGCGGCGGGCTCCGTCCTGCGGCGGCCTCGCTGCCGCCGCCCCCCCCCCCCCCCTCCCGCCGCCGCGCTCAGCGCCGGCCCCGGCCCCGCGGCGCCCCCGGCCCCGCCGCCCGCCCCCTCCCTGGCCGCCGCCGCCGCCGCTAACAAGTGAGAGCGGCGCAGCCCCCCCCCCCCGCCGCGCCTTTTAAACGCATCTGTCGGCAAGGAGGAAAAGCCACAAGGTTTCCCTTTTGTATTCGTCTTTTCTCCGTGCATCTGCACGTATATATCTATATCTATATATATTTTTAATTATTGCCGTTTTTATTTTTTCACTTCGCGCAGCGTTGGAAATGGAGCGACCTCGACTCTTTTGATGCGTGCTGGACAGCTTTTTTTTTGGCAGGGTTTTTCTCTATGTCTGGTTTTCCAGCAGTGGGAGGACCCTTCCCCATCCTTCCCCGTCTCCTTGAGTTAGTTTCCCGACACATTGGCGAGCTCGGAGGCTCCTGGACTGAATGTAACTTTTTTTTTCCCCCCCTCCCTCCGCACCCCAGCCGCCTCCGCTGAGCCCTGTCAGCAGGGACCGACCCCCCCCCCCCCCCCCCCCAAGAAGAGGAGGCAGAAGGGGCTCGGCGTGCATGTGTGGTGGTTGCTCTTACTCAGGACCCACATCCGTAGGTGTGTGTTGAAATATGGAGAATAGTCTCGGATGTGTTTGGGTACCAAAGCTGGCTTTTCTGTTCTTCGGGTTTACGCTGCTCAGCCCGCATCTTCGAGTCGCCGGTAAGTCGTCGTCTCTGCCGTGTTTGCCTTTGCACGCTGGGGACAGGGGGTGATTTTTTTCCCTGCGGGACCCAAGGCGACGGGTCTGCCGCTCGTGTGCGGATGGACTTTTTTTCGCCCTCCCCGATCTCGGTGTGTTTTGAGGGTCTGGTGTTTTTGTTGCTCGCCGGTGGGAGCTGTTGCAGCCACTTCTCGCAGATTTGAAGAGGGAAGCGGGGTTAGAAGCACCTTGGGCAGCCTTGGCAAGGAAGGGGAGCGCTGAAAAGAGGGAAATCTGTAAAAAAAATAAAGGAGAAATTGTGGAAGGAGGTGACATAATACGTGTGTGTGTGTGTACAGTGGTGGTGATGGGGGTTAGTTCACGTTCTCTTTTGCACCTGATCGTGCTTGCAATCGGATGTATTCGCCTGTAGCTGTTCGGGTCTATGTACTGAAATCAAGGGGGGGGGGGAGGTATCATTCGCTGAGTAAATGAATAAAAGCAGAAGATGAGTTAGCAAGCCAGAAAATGCGGTTATCGGCAAGGCATCTTCCAACTCTATTAGATTGCAGTTCTTTGGGATTGCACCTCTGCACTTGGCAGGCACATTTTCTAATTAAAAATGGCAAAGCCAGTTGTGTGTGGAATTGGGGTAGAGAGGAGAAAAGAGGGAATTGACACTGGGATGCTCTGGGGCTGCCTGTGCAGAAGGTGGAGAAGAGCTCAGATTTAAGGAGAAATCTTCTATTAAGACGGAAAGAAAAGGGAAAAGGGAGCGTTAGCCAAGAAGTGCTAGGAACTAAGAAAGTGCAGCTTTGATTTGCAGGAGACCAGGGGTGTGAGCGCATGGTGGAGGGAGATGCACGCAAGGAAATATTATTCTCCAGGGGTCATTTTATTTTCTCCCAAGGAAAATGAGGAACACTTCACTAGGAGAAACCTTGGGAAAAGAGAGCCTGAAAAACGCAAAAAAAAAAAAGGAAATAAACACCCATTTGGGCACGCTGCTTTCACAGCAGCTACTGATGAACAATAGAAACCAACTCCCCACCACCGCACACACGCACTCGACCGCTGGAGCAGATTTTTGTAATGGGGAAAGTGCTGCATGCGAAGCCTTTGCAAAAAAGATCTTCTTGCTGTCTTGTAGCAACGGGCAGGTTATCAGCTGTATGCAAATAGAAGTGCCTCAGATAGCTCCTGGAGGTGGTGCTCCCTTTACACAAACGGATATGTTTGTTGATTGTTCTTATTTGGGGGAGTTGGCAAGTAAACTGGCCGATGCTTCTTTGGGAAACAAGGAGGTTTATTTTGTGTGTGAGCGTGTGTGCGTGCGCCTGTGCGTCCCCCAGCCTTGTCCTCTGCAGTTAACTCGCGTGGAAGGTGGCACGGGGGCAGTCAGGGCAGCGTGATGAATAGGTGTCTCTCTTGCGTTGCCAGCTTAAAGGCGAGTAGACGGGAGACATGTCAGCGATCCTCCTCCTTGAAGGATGATTGACTTGCAGGCTTCTTTGCTGGCGGATGCTGAGATGGAGCGAGTGCCTCCTAGGAGGAGGAGGGCGCAGGGAGCCCTGTGCTAGGTCAGGGGCCAGACGTGCTGCAAACCCCTTGCTTTCATGGCACGGCAGGGGGAATGGTATTGTTTGGTAGTATGTGGATGAATCAGGCTGTTGTCTAGCTGAACGTATCCGTTGTGCTTGTACTCTCTGCCTGTGATCCGTGCGTGTGTATTGCGCTGCTTGTCGAAGGCTGGCATTTTTGCCTTGCGCCAAATCCCTTGCTCTGCGCAAACGTGCAAAGTTTTCCCTGTGATCCAGCCCCCGGGGGCTGCCGCGCGTTTCTGCTTTTCCAAGCCTGCTTTTCGCCATCCCGAGTCAACCCACGACAGAAAATAAAGCGGACGGACGCTGCCCCTCTCCGGCGACGCTGCTCACGGGGCCGTGGCCCCTGCTCGTTAATCGCGGAGCTCCCGTTCCTCCCCGGAGCGGCGATTTCCCGTGCCGGGGGCCGGCGGGGAAGGGAGCGTCTCCGGGGGCGGCCGGGCGGTCTCGGCTTGGCATGGTCCCCGCGCGCCGGGCCCCGGGCAGGCTGCGAACGCCGCTAACAAAGGGCTCCTGGAGCCACGGCACAATGGGGCCGCGTCCTGCCCTGCTGAGCTCCCGAGCTCAGCCCCACGCTGGCGCGGAGGCGGCCGGCTTCCTCCAAAACTTTGGTAGCAAAGGCCAGCGTCGCGCCGGGTCGGCGCGGGAGAAGGAACGTGCCCGGATCGAGTCCTTCACCTTTACTTTGCTATTTATTGTCTGTAAGGTAGCGAATGTCTACGGGGAAGAGACGAAAAGTGAAATGCAACCTAGGACTTTTCCTGGCTAAAAATATATACGTGGAGGGAACAACAGATGATGGGCGATGTTTGCTGTTTTGGAAAGAGGTCATGGAAAACCGTCTTGCTGATAAAAGCACATGTAAAGTATGTAGTACGGAATGGTTACAGCGCTGCAGGAATTGTTCTGTGTGCATATTAAAGGAGCCACACAAAACTTTCCCCTTTTTTTTGTCTACGGGGGGAAACTTAACCCAATCGCAAAGGTATTTTTGGAATGGCTTCTATGCTTGTTTTTTTGAATCCCACCACATCTTGGTGAGAAATTTCGTATTAGTGCAGCGTGTCAGAGCCTTGCGATGTCTGGGTACTATGGCAATCACTTCTTCTGTGAGTGGTGCAGTATAAATCAACAGTGACCTGTCACAGCATCCATTTCACAGGCAGTCTGGTTGCCCTCTGTGTCAGGAGGCATGTGAACCACCACATGCATTATATGAGTGTGGTAGCCTCAACACATTCCACAGCCTATTTTTAAGAATGGAAATGAGCTTAACTGAGGATGAGCAATTTATGTTCGAGTGGTTTTCTTTTTTTCTTTCTATAGTTTCTTGACTATTTTTGTATACAGTTCTTCTTGTGCTGCATCTTTTTGTCCTCACTCCCCCTTTTCCGAGGTCATATAGATTCAGGACCAATGCTGACTTCAAATACACAATCAGGAATATTTGTGTTCAGTGGGATTATGCCAGTTTTAATAAGGTCCGGATTTCACATGTAGTTCATTTTTCCTTGAATATCACTCGCTTTTCCTTCCCAATACAAAACCTAGCGTGAACTGCCTGTTGCAGGGCCCAAGACGTGACAGCGCCATCAAGATACTCTCCTTGCATTTCTGTTTGTCTGAACCCGTCTTTGATTCCCTGATTTACGCTAACACTTTATGATCTCTGGGGCAGAAAGTTTCTTTTTCTTTGCTATGCAAATTCTCAGCGGGATCATGGCCTGCAGTGAGGGCTCCCAGGACCAAATGATTAATGAATAGGTCTGTGCTTCTCAAACTTAGAGAAGAAAATCTCTGGGAACTGCTCATTCCAGATACTAACTTGAAATCCAAGTGAGCTCTTCATGTGATCTGCCTGCATTTAAGTTGAGAACCAGTACGCTGCCATGATTTGAATGTCCTTGAAACAGCCCATATGGAGATGGAGAAGCAATTGCCGCCTTCTCCCAATCTACCCGATCTCACTCTGCTACGAAGGGACAGAAAAGCCTAGTTTTGCATCGTGGTCCTGCCTTATTATTTGACTGGCAAAAGACTTGTGCTGTGCAAGGTTTGGTGTTTCCCGCCAGCTTGTTGTTTAACGCCGTGCTGCAGGAACCTGGGCTCTGCCCGAGCGCAGCCCCTGGCATGTACGTTGGCTATGATGCCTGGCTTGGCTTCTTCCAACAGGAGAGCACTGTCAGTTCTTTCTGTGACATGACAGCTAAAATAACTCTTTCAGAGCCGTTCATCAGTTGCTCGGTACACGTATTTTCTACCAGATGTCCTTTAGAGGGCCAGCAATGATTTCTTAAATGTAATTTTTATGGGAGAAAATAATGCTACACAATTGAGTCTGTTTCCGGGATGGCTGCTTGCATGGCGCGACAGCTCCAAGAGTAAAACGCTGTAATGGATTCGCACCTACGTTCTTCATAGAAGAGACTATTGGAGAGACTTCAGCAAATGTGCCAATACGAGTAAACTGCGAAAGAAGTTGCCCCTGCTGTTTTAGAGCCTTGCCAAACTAAAGATCACTGGCTCCCCTTCATGCAAGTTTAAGACAAGCGCTAAGTGTGTTGCAGTGCTGCTGTAGGGACAAGCAGGCCCAAAGGCTACAAATGAGCCAGCAGGTACCTTCTAGTTTCATGTTTGCTATGGAAAATCCATCGGTTGGTGCCATATCCATACGTTAGTCCCTTCATATATAGAACAAAACGGTGGTGGAAGAAACTGGTACTCAAAGAGAGGAACACATTTTCACATTTCTAATTTTCCCTTCCGCTGAAACGTGGAATTGTTGGTAGAGGGAGTCAGTGCAGCCAGTCTCTTTGTCGTAATGCAAACGGATGTAAATTCTTACAATGTTGGCCTTGCCTGAATAAAAAGTATACTGACAAATTCCACCGAGGCTTTCATGATTAATTAACTAAAGGCAAAAAATTCACTTGCTCTGTTAAAATTATCCCCTGGGGGAAACTTTGACCTAAATTTTATATTTCCATTGCAATCCAAAGTAAATACGCTGGGCCCTGTTCTAATTTCACTTATATCACTTTTACACCGGCCCTGCCTCGCTGCACTGAACGGGGTTACTCCTGCCTCTTAGCAAGAGCAGGAGCTGGGGCTTGGCTGCGGTCAACGGCAGGGAGCTGCAAGGTCTCCGCTCCCACCAAAGAGTTGTCTCTCCAGGAGCTATTGCTATTATAGCTGTTTGCTATTGTAGGAATTTCAGAGCAACCTCATTTGCGATTTGCCCAAAGGAATCCTTTGATTTGTTTATGTCGGTCAGAGATTTGGGCTGCCGAAAAAATAGGTGCCACAGTCTTCCTCAGCAGAGCTGAGAGGCAGAGTCGCAGGCTGGGCTGCGCGTGGGGAACAAGCTTTAGTACTGGTATTTATGCCATCTTGTATCAGGAATATCTTTCTTCAATATTTCTCATGTTCACTTGAAGGAATTTCTTCTGAAATGTTCTTGTGGGGATGGCTTAAATTGTTATTGTTTCTGATCCTCATGGAAAAATCTACTTACTGTGTCCATTACGTAGCTCCTCTTCCCTGTTCCTTTCTGTAAACGTCATGGTCTGTTTTACCTTTTTTGCTGATGAAAAGCAACTGTAGTCTTCTCTTTACAATGTTCAGGATGCTTGGGAGTCCCCTTTTAATATGGGTGGAGAGCCTCAGGCATTTGAGAGTTGCTCCTTTTGGGTCTGCTCTACAGCTTCCTGTAAAAAAAACCTGCCAAATTAGCTTTATTTTGTGAAAAGCAATGACTGAAAGTGAAGTGTAGCTTCTGATTTCCAATGGTAAATTCACTATTGATAGAGTATGCTCATCCTGAAAGATAACGTATCCAATAATTGTAAACCCACTGGAATTGTTTCTTTCTGCAAATGTTTCTCGATTTCAGCTTTTATGTGAAGGGCTACAGTTAAATTGGGCTAATCGCAGAATGTCTCGCTCAATAGTTTGTAGATGTCTGTGCTCTAAAGGAAGCTAAATCTCAGAGAGGCATGATAAACGCAGAGTTAAATGTCTCCAATTCTATCTCTGTTGATGGCAGTCATATGTCGATGGTAATGCCAATATGTGCTGTAATTTTATAAACGCTCTGAAGTATTCAAAATACATTGAAAACTATTCTAAATTGCTGCCCAGAGTTTCAGCAAAATATCGGTTGTCAAACAGAGAAGCTGAAGGAATAATATCTCCTTGGAAATTGCATTACCATCTGAAAACTGAGTATCTTCCTGTCCTTTAAAGCATAGTTTAGAACACAGAGACTAAAGATGTTTTGATGATTTTGTTTACTTTTTTGGTGCTTCATGAGTTTTCCTGGTTGATCATGTGTACCTAGCACATGGCCCTACTTTCCTGTGCTGGAAGGTTCACAAGGTGCTTCCTCTCCCAGCTTGGAAGCTGAAGGTGAACAGACAACAACCATCACACGTTAAATAAGCATGTATGCGTGGAGAATCGATGAGACCATTCCCGGTATCAGCTGGTACAAAATCCTTTGCTATACATCTTTAAAAGGATTTTAAGACATAATAGCAGGGACATACAGTATACAATTTGTACTCGTGGCTCTTCCAGGGCCTGGTCCCCAAAGCCAGCTGAGGTTGTTCTTTGTGGAGCCAGGATCTGAAGGTGAGACTGGAACCACTCTTTTTCTGCAGCACTTTGCCTTTTCCAGAGCTTTGATACCAGTTTTATGTTGTCTTGGGAAATGGAGTCCTGAACTTCTGAGAAATTGGACTCATTGAAATGGATATTCAGTGGCATTCCTTCTGGGGTCTTACAGCAAGAACAAGGCATCACAAAAATAGGTGAAGGATACAACAAAGCTGCTGCACAGAGAATTTCCTTGATCTATGCACACATCTTCCTGGACAGTGATATAACCCCCCCCCCCCCAATCCAACCCATCCAAGTATTTATGAAAATGTGTGTTTCTCTGCTTTAGTAGAAGAGGGTAGGGTAGTTTGGCACTTGACATGGCACTGTGTTGTGAAACATTGGATTTAGCGAGATCTCAGACATGGCACTTGCAGAAGGTGGTCCGAACTGTGGGAGGTGAGGCCGTGCACTGGGGAGCGAAGAGAGATCTCTGCGAATTGCAGGGTTTTGCTGCTCTTGAGAGGTTCTGGAGATTAGCTGAACTCAGGTCAGCTCTTTTATCGCTAGAAGAGCTCTACAGTGAATGACAGGCTCCTCGTTCATGCTTTTATCATTTTTTTATAATAGCAGTTGCGTAGCCGGGTGTCCATGTTCTATATACCCTATGGGTCAGTAGAGACTTCAGATGTTTCGCAGATGGCGACTGCCTGTGCTCCTCCACAGGTGAGGAGCTACATGTCTGCCTTTCCAAGTTCTCTTTGCTTATTGCTTTTCTTCCCCCCCGCCCCAAACTATAGTAGCTCCATTCTTGCCTTCTGTTTCCCAAGTTTTTGTTTACTCCTACCACGTACCTTCCTTCAGTGTTTCCTCTCACAGATGTGAGTCTCAAGGGAAAGCAACTGAGAAGAAATCTTGACTTGAGTCCTGTGTATGATATACTTGTGCTTGTGCTTGAGCTTGAGATCCTGCGGCCAGGATGGGAGCTTTGCTACACAGATGATGCTTCCATTAAAAGAGGAATCATTTGATTGTGTCATATGATGAGGCAGTTGCTCTCAGGATATCTAGCAACAGACCTCAGAAATATTGTCGCAGATGCTTAGTCCAGGTTCTTTGTCCCTTTTTCTTGGAGTTTGTCTTGAGGAGGAACATAAAAGGAGAGCATCTAGCAGCCAAATCTAGTTTAGCAAATCTCAGAAGTCTCTGTTCTGAAAGTGTCTGAAGGCTTGTGACAACTGCGTGACCTGCAGCTAGACTGGTGGGCATTTCCGTCTGGCTGTAAAGCTCTGAGAGCAGTAATTAGAGGCAAGATGATGGCTCTGGACAAGGTCAATTGATATAATTGCATAAAGTGTTTCTTTCTAAAGGCGGGCCTCCCAAAAGCATTGTAATTAAAAGCTGAATGGTGCTTCCTTGTAAGTCGAATCAACTTATAAGCAAGGAGTGGGTTGTCGTGGGGATCCTGGTAGGTGCCAAGCTGAACTGAGCGTTTCATCCTCGGCCTGTAGCTACCGAAAAGGGCTCATTTGGTACACAGTTCACATGCTGACCTCCTTCCTCTTTGATTCTCTCTCTGACGCTCTTCCCTTCACTAGCCAAAGACTTAACAGCATTTTAAAAGCACTTTGGGGGAGGGGGGGGTCTCTATCCACAATATCCACTGTTCTTTTGCTTTTAGAAGCAAGAGCGGAAAAAAAGAGAAAAACTTAAAAGGGCTCTGTGGCTCTCTGCGTAGCCCATATTCCCTGTTTTCTCCTCTGCCTTCTGAGGCTCACAGGGAGGAGGGGAAAGGAAAAGCTCTTAAAAGTTTCCCTGCACTGTTCCCCAGTGCTGAGGACTCGTAACAAGCCCTGGCCGTGGTGTGACCCAGACGCATGAGCCTGTTTCTGAACGTTTTTGACTGCTGGAGAAGTGCTGTGCCTTCTCGCTAGGCTGCGGTTTAGTTTGTCACTGTCTTGGTGCTTGTGTAAGAGCCCAGTGAAGGACTGGAAAGTCCTTCTCTGGAGGACGTTAGTTTGTTCATTTTTTAGTTGGGAGTTTGTGCTGAGCCTCGCAGAGAGTGGCCCGAGTGAGTGCCCCGGGGAAGGGACCTCTCGCGCAAGGGGGAGGTTGTTTCTCTAGGTGGCTGGAAGTGACCTTTCACAGCAATTTGGTTGTGGTGATACAGGTTTTTTTTACCCTTCATTCGTCAAGTTTCATACCCACCTTCCAAATTTCATGCTTCTTTTCACACAGTGTTTCTCTCGTCCAAAGTGCGGATCGTTTTTCAGCGTTCAGCCCTCCTTTGCTGTTTTATAGATGCTGCTGAACTTGCTACTGGCAAGACTGGTTATCCTAATTTCCTGCATATTATTTATAAATTTGTCAAAAAGGCTCACACTCACCCATTTTGCTTTGGCTTCCTACGAAGTTTTCTGTTCAGGAGATTGAAAAGGTTTAGATGCATTATTGAAGCGCGGTTTGCCATACATACGAAAGTAGTTAACACTCTTAGATTTAGACTTTGCTTTTAAAAAGGATACAGGGATTTTAATGTATCTATTTACAGGGGGCTCTAGACCTTTCTGTTTTCCCCAGATACAAAGAATATCGTGTCCTCCCGTACGAGAAGCAGCATGAAGCGAGTTATAAAGTTAACTGAAACTGGCAGCTCTCATTTTACAGTTCATGATTAAGAGGATGCGAAACGGAAACTGTTTCGTATTGCTAAATAGTGTCAGCATGGTTTTTTTCTCTGTCCACAGTGATTTATAAATGTAGAAATGTTCTGTGCCTGTGACAGAGATGTGCATAAAGTGGCTGATATCTCCCATAGGCCAAGCGTGTGAGAGGATATTTGGCAAACCACCAATCTAAGGATACCTAGAAAAAAGTGTTCATGCACAAAATTTTAAAGTGCTGCGGGACTGAGGTTGTTGGTATGTGCAATTCTTTTTACAAAAAACGTGGGGTTTTAGGTTTTAAAGTTTCAGATGCTAATAGGTTTTGACATGAAAAGTAAAGGGCTACTCACTTCATGGGAATTAAAATAACGATATGCTTGGGAATAGCGTGTGTATGCGGTGAGACATATATTCAGTTCTGATGGAGACTGTTACACGTGGTGGTTTGGTATGATCTTCCTCTCATGCAAATATTATTCATTCTTTGTTTTTATTAGTCTGAAGTAAAGGTCATCTGGCTGCAAGGTCCAGGAGAGCCTGGGGTAAACAGCTGTATTTCCATACGGCCCACCCAATTCTCGAAGCCCACGGTAATGGAAAATAAATTAGATTTTTTTTTAATCCATCAACTTGTAATGCTTTACACAATTATAAAAAGAGAGAAAAAGGTTCCTCTAATACGTGAGGTGAGATTCTCAACCTGAATAAGTCTTCCCTGACTTCAGTGGAGACACCTTCACATCAGCAAAATCCTTTTAAAGCAACTTGTTGTTGATCGTTTGTGTTCTTTATATGCTCACGTAGAGACTGATTCTCTGTAACCAAACAGCTTTGCTATAGCAGGTGTATATTGATATTAAAAGGGTTGTTAACATCTCTCCAGAGGGGGATATTCTGTTACCAGTAACTCTATCAAGCTTTTCCATCTGTGTAGGGAATTTGTCAGAAGCTGGTGCTATGTTATTAAAAGTATTAGTTATATCTTGATTTGTAATTGAATTACATCATTAATAGAACTCAATTACAATCAGTGGAAACCGATCTCACCGCAAGGACAGCGGACGCTTGAGGTTGTGAGTAATGCTTTGTGCTCAACCAACCGTTCACAAATGAGGCAACACCATGACTGTTTTAATACTGAAAATGAGCAAGTTTTCCAGTCCTGACGTAGGGGAGGGTTCCTACTTAAATGGGTATGCTGGCTTAAAGCCACCCAAATCCCTTGGCATGGTCACTTCATTTCAAATTTTTTTTTTTTTTGTGAATCAAGTATGAATGGTTTTAATCTCAAACATGCAATAAAATAATACTCTGGCTTTTTTTTCTCATGCTCCTTACATAAGCTTAATCTCTCTTTGTCACAAATTCTTGTTATAAAGTGAGGCCATCAATGCAGAATCGCAAGGAGCATCCCTGTGTGTTGAGTCCTGCTTATTGATGTGTGTTGAGTCCTGCTTATTGATGCTTTAATCCCCTCATTCCTCCTTTTCGTGTCGCAGTTCACAGGACACCCCTAGATGAGAGGTGCAGCTGGTAATAACTACAAAACCAGCTATTGTTCAAAGTACACTGAAACCATGAGACTCAGGATAACAAGTTAAGAAAAGAGAAAAACTGGTGTGGAGCCGAGGGTGGTGGTACCATCGGGGTGCATTTCCAGGATTTTTGCTGAGTTGCAGATACTGTCCGTGCCAATCAAACATTGCCCCTCATGGAAGTTAAAAAAAAAAGATGTAGGTTCCTTCCTGGCTATTTTATTCAGCGTTCATCACAGATGGACATCATCTAGTATTGGTGGCAGTGAGGCCTGCAGCTGCAGCAAAGGTGCAGCAGGAAGATACTACAGTGACAATATCGAATAAGCAAGATTATCTATCACTGTGAGACTTAGAGAGCTATAACATCAGTAGTCTGTTATAGCAGAACCCTGGACTGTATTATATCATTAATTTTTTTTAAGTAATACTCTTGACAGGTTTTAATGGAAAATTCTCCTTACAAATCAATGGTGTGATTCAGTTCTGTATTTATTAACACATTCCTCAGATTGTGGATGAGCGAAACTACCTGAGTACAATTCAAATGGCCCTTAAATATGGAGTGTGATAGGATTTGCGTGTCCCATAATTTATATTGCCAGACTGTGCCTCAGTAAATGAGATCTGTCTCTGTGCATTAATATGCCAAATAACTGATAGCAATAACTAATTCATTTGTCCTGATTGTTCTTGACGTCTTCTACATCATGAGGAATTTCAGTGCATCACCTTTTGCTGGGCTCCAGGCTTTGCCACTCATACCCATATGGTAGGTAAATGGGTTGTGTCAGGGATAAGCAAACCTTTATGCAAGGTCAGTCTGGGTCATTGCATGACTAAAAAACATCAAAAAATGCAGCCAGTCGCTACTGGTGCTGAGGTTAACTTTCCCTTTTTTCACAGTCAGCTGAATGAATGCTGGTTCAGAAGTCTTTTTTCCCAAATGCTCCTTCATGGATGAGCTGTGGGACTAAAGGGCCCATGGCACTTCGCACAGATAAGGCTGTTAAACCTGATGCTGAGGCCAGTCCCTTCTTCGATATATTTTTTTTTCTAATTTTCTTTCAGGTTTTCAATCATCCCACTTCTAAAATCTCATTTTCCTAAACTGCTTTGTGATACTGCCATGGCCTTTGAAGTGTCCCGCTGCCGCTTATTCAAGAAGTTTAATGAGGAGGAGGAACGCTCGTCACAATTATCACTGAACAATTGCAAACATCTATGAAGGATGGCAAAATGCTTTGAGACTCCTGTAGGTAAAAAGACACCACACAAGTGTAATGTGCTTCTGCCATAAAATGCTGATGATCCTACCACTAGTAAGCTCCAAATGAGGACAGAGTTAGCTTGACAGTAAATTAGATTTTAAAAGGTAATTCTGTGACTGTATGAATGAGAATTTGGCTTCCTAGTATACTGTCTGTCAGCAACTTATCCGAATGTTTCTCATTTTTCGTAGAGCATTTGTTGATGGCATATACATTACTCAGTAATATAAAAATGTGAGCAGCTAACCGTTTCCAAAATCCATCCCTAGAAATGGCCTGTCTGGCTCTTGGGAGGAAGCTGGTCTTTTACAATTATAATCCGTAAACATTTTCCAAAAATCTTGGGCTGATGTCTGCCAAAATGATGACCGGAAAAAAACATTCCTTCTTTGTGGTCATTAGTCTTAAAAGGGTAAGTGCTAAAGGCCTTCCTCAGTCCTCTCTTACTGCATGAGGCAATTTTCTCAGTATTCTCAGCCCTAATAAGCTGAAGAGCAGGAGAAAAATACCCTTCTGTGTGCCTTCGAGCTGCAACAGGTAACTATACCACTTGTAATGCCATTTTTCTGCTCATTAATGCACCTTCTGAACAGATGCGTGGTGACCTCACACAGAATAAAAATGGCAAGACAAAAGGCAGATGGCAAAACCGGGGGCACGGATACAGCATCGCTTCGGAGACTGTGCTGCAGGGATAACCATGGTGTTCCCACGCCGGGGCTTAATTGTCGGCTTTCGGGACTGGAAGGGTTGCAGCTAATGAACCCGTCCTGTCCTGCGCTTCAGCCTTATTGCAGTATCCTGCTTTGTACTTTTATTTGTCCTGCCGTAGTTTTGCTTAGGTTGACAGGCGATTTAAGCAGAGGAGTAGGGAGCGGGACAGTACATCCCACAAGAGCGTTGCACTTACAGCATGCTGATATGGGGTCAGAGAGAAGTTTTACCCAGGGGCCGGATTGCCAGGGACCTCCTGTAGATTCGGGTGTGCTAGGCTCCCTGGTGTTGTCTGTGACGTTGAGGGACATCAGTATCCCCACTTTTCCTCTGGTGGTGTGCTGCAGTTGCGGCTCCTGGTCACGTCGTTGTGGTTTACGGAGGTGTCGGGAAGGGTGCTGGGAAGTGCCGTGTGGTTCGCAGCACGCCGGGAAGTTCTCCAGACCTTCTTGGATGGAGTGTCTGTCGTGTGTTGGGCACAGTGACCATGGTTGACCCCCCCCAGCCCGACGCCCCTGGAAGGATCAACCCTTCTGGTTCCTGGCCAGAACGGAGCCCTGCCTGCTGGGACCTACCCAGGTGAAACCCTGTGAAAACGGGTGTCTTTTTAACTTCACGTTCCTAGCCGCTAGTTGTCTGAGGCAGAGCCACCGCACGCTCCCTTAGTAATCAACAGAGAGAAATAGTCACCTCCAGGTGACGAATCACCTTACCTGCCTTGATGTCTGTCTATCGTGGGGAACACTAGCCTTCGCAAGGTACCTTCTGCACTCCTTTTCAATTGAAATGTACTCCTATGACTGTACAGTATTAGGAAAGCCTGAACAGGAGTATTAAAAAACACACTGACTTTTGCAGCCTTGTGCAAATGATTTCTAACGTGGACCTGGGATTGAATTAACAAAGTGACCTTAGTGGCATTTACCTAGCGCGCAGAGCAGAGGCAAACGAGAAACCTGAGCTGCTGTAATTAGGGGCACTGCAGACAGCGGGACTCTCGTATCAAAGCCTGCCTTGGAGCAGCAGATGCCTCAAGCGAGAATCTGTTAGCGGAAGCAGAGGCAAGGAAATGCTTATTATCAGAGGGTTAGGGAAGATCCTCTCGAAACTTTGTTGTCTCCCAGATCACGGCAAAGAGAAGGAGCTGCGAGTCTAGAAGCTCTCCTGTGCATTAGAAAAGAGCACAAGGCAATTTCCTCGGCCAGGGTTTTCCAGCCGTTCCTGCAGCTCTGCGGGGGCCGACCTGTTTGCTTTGAGAGAGTGACGGCAGTGCCTTTTTTTTTTTTTTTTCAAAGTGTTATTCTTTTAGTGAGAAATTAAATATAAAATAAACACAGATGTCCTTGTGACAGAAGTGGACCAGGACCTATCCCTGCCGCCAGTGTCTAAAATGGGGCGGTTTCCCGCTAGTCTTTCTGCAGTGAGCGCGGATTGAAATGAAGACCGTATACAACGACCAAAACACAAACACACGGATTTTCTCTCTTGCCTTCCTCACCGAAAGGCAAAGCAGTGTCTGAGCGTGTCATAGCTGTCAGTGCGTGTAGCCTCGCAATAACCGTGCCACCGCTGTTTGCACCCGTGCCGGCGTGCGCGCTGGTGAGCGGCAGCGGACGAGCGCATGATAGATCAAAACTAGCAGAAACATTCAGCTTATTGAGGTGCCGCTTCCTCCCCTGCGAGGTGCCGTCGCTCCGCCGTGAACGCAGCATCGCAGGTCGCTGTTCGTATTCGTAGTATGCAAAGATACAGGGAGAGGGAACATTTCCTCCCCTTCCCTGCTGGTATTTTAGAGTGTCAGGAAACCGGTCGTTTCCATGACCTGATGATATAAGCGGGCATTTGGGTGATCTTACACTTGAGCAGGTTTAAAAATATATATAAAAAACCCCCCTTAGCATGCTGTATAGATAAGCGCATAATTGTTGGCACAGTTACACAGTGTGTAATGATTCAGAAAATGCTTGTTTTCTGCTAAGCCCAAATGATGTACCAAAACCCCCATTCCTCTGCTCAGGATGAACCCGGGAGAGAAAACCAGCTTCGATGGCCTTATCCAGGAATTACGGCTGATGCGTCTGAGGTTCGGGCAGCCGTGCCCCACGGGCTCGGTTAGACAAAATCGTGCTTTCATTCCAGGTGTTTGTCAGGGGCCTGGCGGTCTGTGGGCAAAGTTTTGCCATCTGTTAACTTCTGTGGGCGTCGGGCATGTGTAGGCAGGGGATAAAATGCAGTCCTGCGAGCAGCGGAGGTTTAAATGCTATATGGTGAGTTGAGTATATATATATGTTTATATAAATGTTCATGCTCCCCTGTGCGTGCATTGCTATATTGTGTGTGTGTGTGTTCTTGTGGTATCTCAGATACACCTGGGCTAGCTACACTTTGCCTGCTTGTGCGTGTACGTGTGTGCACATACGTGTATATAATGTAGATGTACACACACGTGCATCTACAATGAGAGAGACAAAATGCAAAATCTCAGTAGACTGTAGTTAAAAAAGCCCAAAATAACAACCTACTGGAAGAGCAGAAAGAAAAAAACGCAAGTGAACGCTACTGTGGTAATTACTTTTATCCTGTAAATTGCGATCTAATGTTTGGACGCACAAGCTAGAAAGATTTGACTTTAACTGAAGATTTGAGTTGTTACTGGTGGGGATAAAATAGTCCTGATATTATTTGGGCTTCTGCGAATTGGAAATTTGCTGCCAGATTAAACATGTCCCAGCAATCTTTTGTCACTAGAGATGCTGATTTCATAAACTGAAATAATACTGTGCATTGAAAGCCGTAGAAATAGCAATCATCTCCTTCCCCCTGTACAGTATTAGAAAATTTCACATAGTTTTGATATATAGTGTAAATTAGGCCTACAAAGTGGTGTGCTATGTCTTCATTAAAAGAGGAGACAGGAATAATGAAACCGCGTAGCGCGGTGTAGCGGGGTTTTCTGCTGTTTTTGTTGGTGGGTGGGATTTTTTGAATTATGAACACTGACTATTGTTTCGGCTTTCATGCAAAAATGTGCCTTTGTGAGCTAAGTATAATGAGTTGAATCATGCACGTTTTCACTGAAAGGTGTAATGCTTTATTAAAATATTGTATATTCATGATCAGCACATAGATTCATTAAAAATAAGTTTTCAGGCAGAAATTCGATATCTCTTCCTGTAACTTACAATAATTAACAGTATTCAGGACAGATTTTGTAGAGATAAATCAGAAGTATGATTTCATGCCAACTTTTGGCCCCCCTGGCGTTTTCTATTTTCACTTCGAAACAAAGATAAATTATGCATTTTACATACAATTAATATGTTTTAATGAATGATTAGAAAATTGCTGTGGGATGAAATTGCTGTGAGGTAAACTTTGACTTTGAAAGAAAAAAACGCACGCTGCATTTATATACACACCAAACTGCTTCCCAACAAGTTTTATTACCTTAGCAGCCTCTTACCTTTCTTTCAATGTTTTCCCTAGGACCTCTAATTCTGGGCCTTAGTAAAAGCTGTTTCTCATGAAATATGAATAAAGCTGTGGATGTTATGAGTGGACTTTGAGTACGTGCTGGAAAAAGTAGCTTAGAAAAGTAGCTTCTGTTGCCCTAACTTCTCTGCTGGTAGGGGGAAACAGCAGCAACCTTAGCTTGAAGCGGTTGCGCCCATGTAGAAATGCTGGGACAGAAAATCAGGTGCAGGAGGCATAAACGCTGCTCTGGGTTGCACCGCGATAAGTCCCGGGTCACTCCGATGGTTTCAGTCCAGGTTGAACGCTTGGGTTTAGTGTCGGGCCTTTGGCTCTATGGACACCTGCAGAGGTGTCAGCTTCTGTCTTACAAGAACGTACTCCATTTGGTAAAATTTGATTCCAGATGAGTTTCTGTAGAAATCCGAATACTTTTCATACACTGTGTTTCATGAAGTGATTGGCTTTATATAAGCAAAGACGGTAAATGTGGAGGGGGAGAAGTACTGATGTGCAACGCATTAAGCCTGAGCTTTATATAAATAACATCTCTCGTATTTTGTGATGGAAATGTCTGTCTCACAAGACTATTTTGCTGTAGGCATTCAGTATTTTCTAGATTGAAATCTGTGATCTTTAATTTAAATGGGTGGTTTAGTGTGTTATATGAACATGCTAGTTAATATTCAATCTGACGTTGAAATCACTGTGAGATGAAAATCTCTTCCCATTATATTATTCTGCAACTGCAACAGTTATAACACTACCGCAGCGGAGCAACGTTCTCATTTCTTATTGTTTGCACAAAAACAGGGCCAAGTTTTCGAGCCCTTAAAATTCGGTTTGGTCTTCAGTTTCTTAGGTGTTTCAACAGCCTCAAGTTCTCGTGCGTACAAGGTGAAACAAAGACACAGATTCTCTCGTGTTCATGAACAAATTAAACACTTGCTTAAATCCTATTCTGCACAATCCAAATCCTGCATCTGTATAAAAAGCTTAAGCAAATGTCCCTTCAGAGCTCATGAGCTATCGGAGCGGCTTTATGTGGTTAGAGGACGTGTGTCGCAGCCAGGGACGCAGGCTGTGGCTGAGCCTTACGCTGCAGAATCTTAACATAATCCTTAACTTTGCCATATAATTAAGAGCCCTAAAATCCAGCGTGTATGCGGCTGCTTTGCTGAATGTGGATGGAATTTAGTACCCTTGGGAATCTTTTGGGGCAGATCCTCAGGAATATTTAGACAAGCTGATGCTCAGAAACAGTGTGCAGCCACTGCCCTAACCTTGCATTTCTGCTGGCTGACCTCACAAAACTGTGTTGTCCCGTAGTTGGGCAGAGTTTAGGTCCATATTGGAGGAACTGAGGAAGGAATCAGAGCAGGAAACAGAGGGACCTGCTCTGAATTTGGCAGCTTAGGAGTCTGAGCCTCAGCCTCTCGCATCCTAAAGTATAAACGGCAGGCAGATAGATATTCAAGAGAAAAGAGGGTGCTTCTGTCTGACTTTTCATAGGTGGAGAAAATGGGCTTAAATACCTCAATTTAGGAGATGGTTCTCCACAGGTGACCCAAACGAGTAAAATGCCTGCCTGGTCAGAGATTGCACTTGACCATTTCTCTTCTTCTGCTGTGTGCTTCACTCTTGACTGCTCTGCTGGTTTCTGAGGATGACCTGCTCAGACGTTCAGCTCACTGTATTTGTTGGTACCCAGCTCCTGATGAGTATTGCAGCAAGCTGCAGGCTGCTTAGTGGCTGTGCATCACAATTTCTCTGCTCAGAAGTTACGTCCTGCTGCTCTCTTGGCTCATAGCCAACTTCTGGAGGAGCTTCTCTGAAGATACTCACTTGGTGCACAGCTTTGTAGCATTCAGCAGCATTCAGGAGCCCGTACTGCTCCACTGCATGTTTCTCTGTAGTCTGGTGCCAGCTCTTCAGTGGAAAGCCGACAGCTGCTCTGCCCTTGGGACCCTCTACAGAGGGAACAGAGAGGAAGGACTTAACTTTTTCACAATGCCGTGCCTTCCCGCTTATTTGTAAGGGTCTAAAGGTGTTTTCATATACTGCAGGAGCTGGTGTGGAATTCTACATTTCCTCCAGATTTGGCTTTGAGTAATTAGAGGGAACGAATAATTGATTGGTTATGTTTCTATTTCTAGGTTGCTCATTATTTTAGTGTAAAGTACTGCAAATGAGCAATCAATATCAGAGTAAAGGTACATGACATCACCTTTTGTAACGGCTGATTTCTCTTCCTCTATTTTGTAATTTTGTAAAGATGAAGGACTGGAAAACTATGGTCAAATGTCTGCTGGGACCAAAGCTCTAGAAAATATCCTCTCTTGACAGGAAGCCACCTAGATCTTCTGGGATCTTTCTAAGAGCAGTCAAATCACCTTTGACAACCTTTCTTGAAAGGACTCTCGGGACCTATAGGTGGCCAGGAAGAAGGCCCCCTCAGGGACAGGCGGCAATGTCTGTACACCTCTTACATGACAGAAGGACATCCAAAGTTGAGATACCAAGCCAGCTCCATGAAGCCTGCTGCTTCCAGATGTGGCTGTTTCTAGAGATAGGTCACAGCAACATGGCTCAGTGTGGTGCTTTTTAATCACAGCAGTGACTGGGAGAAGAGGCTGTCGAGCCCCTTTTAGTATGATATCAGCCTCTATGAACAGAGCTGGGCTTTGAGCTGGTGCTTTACCTCGGCTTTGTAGACAACCTGAGTTTGGTCCCTGCTGTTGCTGGCCCACCGGGAGTGCTACATAAAATGTTTATTTGGGCAGTGAGACCAGTCAGAAATTCCTGGTGCAACTTTACAAAGTTATTCATGATATCAACAGTATCTAAAATCCTTAAAGCAAGCCATTTTAAAATCTTCTAAAAAACAGGACATGTCCCTGTTCAGGACTTGCTCTCTTGAGCCAAAACACAGCAAGAAAAATCTGCCAGCTCTTGTTCTCTCTAATCAAGGGAAACAGTGTCTTCATTCCCCCTCACATAGAGGATTTGCTGCGGCTCCTACTGTGCTGTTTCTGTCATAAATTAAATGCAGTCAGACCTGGTTAATCCACGTCTCGTTCAGCCATATGCCTGGGTGGCCAGAAGCTCCATGCAGTAAACACTGTTAGGTTGTGCCTTGTGCATGGACTGTACTCATGAGGTTGAAGAAGCATGAAGTTTCCGCTGATTTAGATTAGTGATATTGGATGGAAATGCATCAGTGTCTTCCCTGCTCTGTCACTGAATAAGCGGGAAGGTTACAGGTGTTTTGATGGCAAGACCTCTTTTCCGTTTGGTGGGCACTTTCTGTAGTATGATGGGCATGATCCTCTTTTGGCTGATGGAGAATGAAGACTGGTCAGTCCCAGCTGCTCTTTGTCACAGAGTTTCACCTTGCTGCCTGCTGAAGCAGGGCTGGCTCCTGCCCTCAGAGCTGCGGTGCTCGACATGAAGAGGAGTGCTCAGCGGCTCCCCACACTGCTCTTCTGCTGGCCAGGATCAGGGACCTCCCATAACGAGAGCTGGAGGTGGATGGCTTGTCCCCTGTGATAAGCTACCGTTAGATTAAATCCCTCTCCTGGAAACTAATGTTCTGCAGTCATTGCTTTTCTCACACATCTTAATGAGTTTGGGGAAAAATACCTACCTCTACATGCATACTCCCTACGTGCATGACGCTTCATGTTATTTATGAATGGTGTTCCTTTTCTGCAGGAAAAAAATAACAATAAGAACAGCAAAGACTGAATAATAAACATAATCACTATCTACGGTAAAACGCTTCTTGCGTATACCCTTCTTTTTTTTTTTCAGACAGAAGTGAACACTGTCTTCATCTGGTGTGTGCTGTTCTGTAATATTGGTCCATAAACTTCCCTGTAGTGGCTATGTCACTAAACCCGCAGTATGGGTTTGAACTGTACCATATATTTTAGGTAGCTGGAGTCCTGGTAGCAAGACTATGCTAATCCAGCAGCCCTTCTGCTCATCTTGCTGCTTTGTTTATGTCTCAAATTAACATACAGGGAAAGTAGACATCTTCCTGAGTCCTCTCCATGCTTTCATCGAATAAATAATTGTGTGTGGTCCCATCAACAGCAGAAGCAAAGTAGCAGGGACAGAAAAGTCCACTGAAGAAGGAAAGAGGGATTCAGTTTGGCCTTTTTTATGACCTGGCAGGATAGACCTGCCAGCAGGGGAGTTTTCTGGTCTGTAGGGTGCTGGACAGTCAGCAACAGTTCTGCCCTGGCTCTGCCACTCGCCTTGCTGTGGCAAACTCACTTCTCCTTGATTCATCTTTCTTCAGCTCTGAAATTGGGTTGATCCTATAGAATTTAATTAAGACGCATTTAATGCTGAAAGCTCTTACAGAAAAACTTCCTGGGGCGGTTATTTCTAAATGAGTGTTGTTGCATAAGATACTCAAAAATAAGAAAAAGAGAGAATTGCACAAAGAAGGAAGTTAGAGAGAAACCGGGGAAGAGAATTGGATGTCCAGATGAAATGCAACAGTGAGTTTACCGTGAAGGAACCAATGTATAGGAAGTTATTGAAGTGAGAAGTGAGGCGAAATGGTGAGAAACAAAGTGAACTGCAAAGTCCCAAGACACTGGGTAAGGAATGGAAATGCCTGGAGTGGCCAAACACTTTAGAGGAGCAGTGTCTACATGAGGAAGGATACTGTTGTGTTAATATGGCAGGGTGAATATGCATACATACTACGTTGCACAGTGCAAGCACTATACAGGACAAAACAACCAGTGAACATGCTACTCATTACACTGAAAATGTAGCTGACATGCTCTTGAATATCTTCTATTGTGACCCTTCACTATTGTGATCAGTGGTGCAGAGTCTAGTTGGAAGATTGTAGCTAGTGGTGTCTCCCAGGGGTCAATACTAGATCCAATCCTGTCCAACTTATTCATCACTGACCTTGATGAAGGGAAGGAGTGCACGCACCCTCAGCAAGTTTTCTGATACAGAAGTGGGAGGGTTGTGCTGCCATTCAGAGGGACCTGGACAGGCTGGAGAGATGGGCAGAGAAGAACCTCCTGAAGTTCAACAAAGGCAAGTGCAGGGTCCTGCACCTAGGCAGGAATAACCCCATGCACCAGTACAGGCTGGGGGCTGACCTGCTGGAAAGCAGCTCTGCAGAGAAGGACTTGGGAGTCCTGGTGGACAAGCTGACCATGATCCAGCAGTGTGCCCTTGTGGCCAAGAAGGCCAATGGTCTCCTGGGGTGCATTAGGCAGAGTGTTGCCAGCAGGTGGAGGGAGGTGATCCTGCCCCTCTCCTCAGCCCTGGGGAGGCCTCCCCTGGAGTACTGTGTCCAGTTCTGGGCTCCCCAGTACAAGAGAGACATGGCACTCCTGGAGAGAGTCCAGCAGAGGGCTACAAAGACGATGAGGGGACTGGAGCCTCTCTCCTATGAAGAAAGGCTGAGGGAGCTGGGTCTGTTTAGCCTGGAGAAGAGAAGACTGAGAGGCGATCTGATCAGTGTATCCAAGTGATCTCATCAACGTGTATAAGTATCTGAAGGAGGGTTGTTGAGAGGACGCGACCAAACTCTTCTTGGTGGTGCCCAGCAACAGGACAAGAGGCAATGGGCACAAACCGAAACGCAGGAAGTTCCGTCTGAACCTGAGGAAAAACTTCTTTGCTGTGAGGGTGACAGAGCACGGGAACAGGTTGCCCAGAGAGGTAGTGGAGTCTCCTTCCCTGGAGATATTCAAAACCCGTCTGGACGTGATCCTGGGCAATGTGCTCTAGAGGCCCCTGCTTGAGCAGGGGGGTTGGACTAGATGATCTCCAGAGGTCCCTTCCAACTTAAGCCATTCTGTGATTCTGTGATTCTATGCCCACTCATTACAAGCATATGTAATTTTATTTAACTTTTTTAACCTTATACACTACAGCTATTTCAGGCCTAAGGAATGATAAAAATAGTGCTATGCATTTGGGAGCATAAGAGAATACCTAAGACATGAGTGCTGTTTTGATACTTACTTGTGATCACCTATTGACTTTGGATAGCTCATGTATGGCTGCACCTTTCTCCTATAAAGGTAAGTATCACGACAGAGAGCTGCTATCTGTGTACCCAGAGACCTTTCGAACTCTGGCCCTGTGTACCTATATCCCCATGCACCTATATCCCTGCGTACCTATATTCCTCTGGCCCTTTTCCCCCACGCCATGTCTGGGAATGCCCCCGTTGAGAACAGGAGTGGGAGGACTCCTTTTTCCCAAGTGACATGTTCAAGGGTGTTGCTTCTCATGCGATGGATTGGAAAAAAGCTGGGAAGTGTATATTTACATGCATATTCATGTTTGCATGAAATGAAACACTTCTAGGGACGAGGCAATGTGTTTTTGTCTTGTTTTCTCAGTGAAAACTGTAGTTTCAGGTCAAATTCAAGGAAAACTTGTGAACAGCTTCAGTTGGGGAAAAAGACAGTATGTGCATATTACCTTTCATTGATTTTTTTTTCGTTTTGGTGAAGAAAAACATCTTTGTCAACCTAATGTTTATCTTTGGGTTCACTGAACCAAAAAGCAATTATTTGCCCAGCTCTACTAATAGATCTCAATGGCAGAACCTTTCTCTTCCCCACCCCGCCAACACATATGCACATATGCACACGAGGGCATATATCCACCCCAAGCAGGGCTGGATTTCCTAGTATATGTAACTCCCTGTAGATTTCTTTTCTGTAGAAAAAGTTGGATTCTTAAGACTGGTGGGCTTTCAAGCGTTTGAAAGTTGTATTTCAAATGTGCACTCCCATTTCACATGAGTGTCTTCCCTTGCTTTCTGTGGAGGCTGGCGATTATTACAGTTGAACGAGAGAGCGTCCTGCAAATCTTGACTCTTTCCTGAGAGCTGCTTCCTTGAAACTTCCGGTTGCAACTAGTTGGGTGTTTTCCTAGTTATCACCCAGCTGAATACAAGTGCTCACAGCTGTTTTTAAGGTGTCACTTGTTTCAGTTTCTGCTAATTACAAATGAATGGAACAGATTTTATGCAAATTTTGTTCTAAAAACTAATCACCTCAAGAAGAAGCCAAAACATGAAGTTTTTTAGGAAGTCTGTTTTGAATCTTCAGCTATAAGCACCCTTCAACTATAGGCTGTGATAGATGCGCTCAGAATTGTGCTGTGACTGAGAGACCAAACGTTTGATGAATGCTCATACAAATGTCTGGTGCCTAAGTAAATTACTAGAACAAACTGAATAATGAAAAGTTTGAGGTATGACTTCCAGGAATGACCAGTCCCATAGGAGAGTGGAGAGACTGCAATATGAATTAATGATCAATTCCTTGTTCAATTTGAATCAGTGAAAATGCCAGGAATGATTGAATTCTATGTCATATATTCGATATGGGGAAAGGAATTTTAGAGGAGCAGTGGATTTTGCAAATGAAAATTTGGGTATCCCTTCTAGGGTTGTTGTGACTGGTGGTTAGAGGTAGGGAGGGATGCGCAGTAGGGAGCAGGGTGCCACTTGCTAGTGTGGTGGTTTCTTGGAGCAGACCCTGGGCAATGGACATTGCCTGCAGCACTGGACGCAATGCCAGAAGCAGGACATGCTTCTTGGGTTGATGTTGGTTACACACCCGAGCTTGAGGGAGACCTACGTCAACAGCTGCAGTTTTGGTTTGGGGTTGTCTTGTTGGTATCCGAGTCCAGAACTGTAAATAAGAAGGGCCTAGACTGGCTTTAGAAAAGTAATTAAAAAGGGCCTCTTCTGCCCTCAAAGGCACCCTTTGGAAGTGGTTGAAGCCAGTGGGCTAGTATGGTTTATCTAAGAAGTGAATCTAGTCCAAAATCTTTAGAATAAATACAATGTCAAATGTACGGGTGTTTATCAAGCGTGGGTGGGTGCCCCTTTTAGTGAGGACCATGAACATCATATTGCTAATGGAAAAGCTGGGCCAGCCCGGAGGCTGAATTATGTGCGCCCTTCAGAGGAGCTGCAAAGCTTTTCTGCTCTTTACTGCAGCATTAACTCTGTTATTACCCTGCTTTACCAGTGCTCTTCTGAAATGTAAAAATATTTCCCACTGATGGCAATATTTTCCCAAAAGCTCCCTGTTTATTGGCAGTTAGAAGCCCAAGTTCCTTAACGTATGATAGAGAGATCTGGGGAAATGCAAACTACACCTCAGAGGGCCTTGCAAGTCTAACGACTTTTTGAGGAGAAATTGCTTTGCATTTGCTTCCCAGGATGGGAAAGGATCAGGTTTTGGAAGGGAAATCAGTGCTGAGCTTCCCTACCTGAACTAGGCAGATAAAAAAACTTCTGTTTGTTCGTGTGGATGTCTTGATCCAGCTGTTAGTTTTCTGTCATTCTGAAGGCTGTGTTAAGAACAGAATAATGAATCCATGGGATTTATCTGTGGGAGATTGTTATGTTCTTGGAAAGATTAAGGAGGCTTTTGGATATTGTCCTTTGGTTTACTGCAATGTGTTGGCTTTTTTGTTATTGTCGTTGTTTTAAAAAAGGTTTGTCCTTGAAGCCAGAACACAAAGCTAATATATTTCAGTAAATACATTATAAATAAATATATGCATAAATAAACATATTCTGAATAGATGCATAACAAATAAGTGCATATAGTTATTCCACCTTTCTTTGCACATGGGTATTTGCTGCTCTCTCTTGCAAAGTTATACCTTAGCTAGATGACATGAATGAGACACTAAACTGGTTAAGGACACAGGAATTAGGTGTTCCTCCACCTCAGTACTCAGCTCCAGTTCCTAAGTAATGTTGCCTACTGCATTCATCCGTGGGGATGTGGAGGAGAAGGGCTACTGCCTGCACTTTTGGGAATGGTCTCAGCTTTCTTTTAAGGATAATTTCCCTCAGTTATCACTGTCCTTTCACAGTGGTTGAAATGGCCCAGAGTGATCTCGCCTAACTTGCAGTGTCTCTCTGGTCTAGGAGCAGAGATCTGGAGCCTGTCTGCTTTGCTTAGATACTTGGCGTGCCCCTAAATCTTAGGTGCCCAAAGAATCACAGAATCACGGAATGGTTGAGGTTGGAAGGGACCTCTGGAGATCCATTTTAAATGACTTTAAATTAAAGCCTAAATTCCCTATTTAGTCAATGGAGAAAATTAGGCAACTTGGAAGACCTCCAGAGGAAAATCCTATCTGTCGAGCTAGTAACATAAATTAGGCAGACAGGCTTTGCCCTGCAGATCTGGAAAGCCTTCAGTCTACTGACACCTTAAATAGGCACCAAAATTCAGATGCATGCTAGATTCCTCAATTAGATGGACTGGGTCTCCTTGCAAACGCCCTTCTGCTTCCTCCATGGTCAGTGAAGGAAGGTGAACACCACGAGAACTTGCCAGCGGTTCGAATCACCCTTTGAATGTTCCTTTTGCTCTCCGTTAGCAACAGAGGGAGCAGAAGGTGCAAGGTCTGTAAATGTGGCACCTCAGCGGTGCCCAGTCTTAGGTGATCCATAAGGTCGTGGTTAAAATTCTCGTAAGCTGTTTAACTGAACATGATGGAGAATAATTACCACGGCAGAAGAAATGCAGTTCTCTGTAAGAATTACAGAAATACAGATAAGGATTAGGCAATGTCTATATACCAGTATTCCTGTGAACGTCGTGCATACTTGCAGGCCTTTATAAATGATTGAATCTCACTATTGAATGTCTGGATTTATAAACCAGCCTTTCCTAGGAGTGAAAAATCAGAGGGACAAGCAACATGTATAACGCAGGTGACAGTTTTAGCTTTAGCAACGAGCACTGCATATGTCTTGACTTGGAGCTTTATGTCATGGGGCAATGTTTAAATCTTTGAAGACAAAATGACAATAAGCTAAGAACGATAAAAGAAAACCTATCCAAATCAATGTAATATTATTCACTGAGTGATTGGGAAAGTATATGAGGATCCTAAATTTGTGTCACTTGTCTTGTGAGAGTTTAGCAGTGAATTTCTCTCTCCTGCGCAAGACCTTGGTTGCAGTGATGGACAGACGGGCATGGAGACTGGAAATCAATAGCTGGGATGGAGGCAGACAGGAATCATTAGTTTGCAGGCAGTGAGACCAAAATCTGCACGACTCAGTCACTCAGAGCTCACATGGCTGCGGGGGGAGATATTTTCTGACAGGAACATCAGGATTTGGCCTTATCATTTGCATAAGTAGCTTCCAGAGAATTTATGAATAAGGTTTGGGTCTGATTTTAGTAGCAGTAATTGTATAATACACCAGCTTATTATGTTTGAACGTTTCTCCACCTAAGCGTAGTCTCGGGCAGGGGGAAAGCCTATGTGCCGTGCAGCCGAGGTACAGTAATGCTTGTTGTTAACTGGAGTGGTGAGAACTTTTCTGCTTTTGATGCTCTTGGGTAACTGTGTCTTCCTCCGTGTATCCAAGCCCTCCCACTGAGGAGACACTTTAGATAAAGCAAGTTTCATGTGAAGACAGGACAAAAAGATTTGAATTTTGTTTCATAAAAATCACACAACTCCATTGTCCACCCTAAAACCCGAAGGGGAGACGCTGTTGGCCGGTCTGAATGGGGAGCTACGTGCCAGGCATTTTGTTTGGTGAGATGAACTTAGGAGCTATTTCTACACTATTTCTATAGCCCGGTTCCCTTGTTTCCGGTTGGATCCCCCTTGGTTGTGGTGAAGTGGAAAAGTGATTCCAGTGTTATGTCCAAGGCAGAAGGGCAGCTGCAAAGAGCCAGATTTGGAAATTTATTCCTACTGGATGACGTCTGCTTACGGAAATAGTTGTTTCATGCCAGGGAATTATTAGGCGACGTGGTGGTAGCAGCAGAACGGAGGTAGTCCAGTTCACTGGCGCGAGCTGTGCAACAAGCCTCTTTGCGCAGAGAAATATTCTCCTCGCACCTGACAGCCTGTTCCACAGAGAAAATAATAGAGGACCATTCAAAACCGAAGAGCCCAGGTGCAGTGGCTGAGGGTAGGTTATACAGTAACATGAACATGGCTTATATCTTCCCAGGAGCATCTTCCATCAGTTTTAATGAATTGTTCCTATTGACAGCAGTGGCTTCTTTGAACCCTGGAGAGTTTTTGAAGTTGCATCCGATTCTTTGATGCGGTTGGAGGGATTAGTTCACAAAATAGCCTGTTACTTAAAAATGCGAATTTCACAAAGCATGCTGGTTTGAAGGGGCTGGAAGGCAGAAAGGCCTGTTTTTCTGTTTGTATTTTGATTTACTACTGAGCTAAGGTACCTGGCCTCTGTTTGCCAGTGGAGGCACCCAGAATTAACACTTTGGGGTTTGTCAGTGCCCGGTACATCCTGTATAGCGCTCAGGTTATTGCATTTATGAGCATTTGCATTAAAAATATATTTTTGATAACCGTATATTTGATTTTTATAAATATGTTGATACAAATAAATGGATGCATATAAAAACACACACACACACACACACACACACACACACACACACACACACTTATATGTGCATATATATAGTTATAGACTGACAAAGAGCCCTATGGAGATTTTTAGATACTGAGTTACTATCAGAGGGATATATGAATACCCTGATTCGTACCTGATTTATATGAATGAATATATATCCGAGTCATTTACTGCAGAAAGGTCAGAATAAAACCAGAGGCTATAAGAATGTTAAAAGTATTTCCAGAAACCTATAGTATTTTTCAGACACTGTAATGAGCAAGGAAAATGATGGAGGACTTGAATTTGGCTCATACTACAACATTTTAGAGTTTAATTACTAATAGTACTTCTGTCATTTCATCTTCAAGTATTGTATTAAGTGAACAAGTGTTCAGTGATGATCTCCATATCTCTGGCTCAAAAAAATTAAAGTTTTAATGCAATTTTTGCTAAATAGAGTCTGAGATTTAACTATAGACAGATATTCCTGCCAAAGCTCTAACATTATATCCAATCCTGTAATAAAGATTTTTTTATTATTAACAGAATAATTTCGTATGTCCTATATTACTCATCCTGCTTACAAGGCTCTTGTGTCCTACACAGTGTTATTCTCCAACAGGAATTCATTTCCTGACTTGCATTTTTGGGAGGACGTGGCTTTAAATTCAGCAGAAGAATATAACTCAGCTTTAAAATTGTTTTCTCGTACGCAAAATTCCCTCCATCTTCCTCTACCAGAATCTCAGAACAGTCAGGGCCGGCAGGGACCCTGGAGATCCCCTGGTCCAACCTCTGCTCAGGCAGGGTCACCTAGAGCACCCAGCACCCAATGTGCTGGCGGGCTGCACTGGGCCTCTGCTCCCTCGCTGGGCCGGCGCCGCTCAGCAACACTTTTACCTACAGGTACTCGATACTGGGATTTTTAATTGGTGTAAATGCAGAGCTTAATTAGCTGTTGAATGTTTTCTGTGCTGTTAAGATTATCGTTGTTCCCGGACACCGAGAAGCAGTACCCACGTGTATTTTGCAAAGTAGCAGGCAATGAATTAAAAAAACAAAGCCAAACCTTAGCGAGTAATATTGAAATAAGGTCTCTTTTGTTAATAATTGCAGATGGAATCCTGACAATTGTCGAGAAATCATATATACATTTGCCAAGCACTTCGGTGTTGTCTTGAGTCTAGGGATCACAGAGCACTTCATAATGAAATTAATTTCACAGCGCTGTCGTAAAAGAAAAAGCGCTATTACTGCTGCCGTTTTCAAGGCTGTGGCTTGGAGTTTTCCGGGTATGATTTTTGAGAAGACTCTGGAGAGTTTCAGCCGGGAACTAGACAAGTACGGCGGCCTGATTTCTGGGAATGCGTGAAGCCCTCTGAGCTGTGTTAGGCCCGTGCAAGGAATTGCTAGGCAAAGTCTGCAGGGAAAAGCGACTTTTCCAAGGAACTTCTCTTTCCCTCTGTCTACTGTTGTGCCTGGGGTTGAAACATTTGGGGAGCCACATGATCAGGGCTCCCTGGCTTCGGTCTCCTAATGTGCAACTCCTGTAGGGTAAAGTGGAAAACTACAAGGTTGAAAGTGTCTTTTGGTAGCAAATTAGGCCATGGAATAAAATGGAAGGTGACTAACGTAGTCTGGCCGCAGTATAAATAGTAAGATTAAAGCAGCGCATAGTTGTGATTCGTGGGAAGTTCCTTGTGTCCCAGTTCTCCCCTGTGTGGCAGGTCCCCAACCCAACGAGTTGTGAGAGATTGCGTTGCCTTACCTTCAGCTGAAATTTCAAGTCTTTCTGGCAGAAGGGTGGCAGTTTCTGGAAGGGATGGAGGACTTCTGGCCATCAGCAATGACAGTCTTGGAACTGAATTCTCCGGGATGGCTCAGGAAACCGAGGGACCTGTTCCCTTTCCTCTTGCCCCACTTCCACGGGGTCCCACCAGGGTCCCCTGTGTGACCTCCTTGCTAGAGTCCGTCATTTCTCCCTCAAAGAGCTGTGACATGGTGGGGCCTATTTTGAGGACTCCAAGGCCGATGCAGACCGTGACGCAGAATTCATCTAGCTTTTAATAAACTGAGACCAGGAGTGGGGTGCAGTGTTAGTCTGGGTTGGATTTTATGTTAGCATTTTGGATTTCTTCATTCGACATTATGGGAGAAAACTCATATAACACGTTATCTGTGTTTGCACAAGGCACCTGCCTCCTGCACATGCATTTTAATCAAAGTGACAAATTTGGAGCCAGTAAATATGAACCAATTAATTTTACTCAGTGGATTTTCTTCTTTTTCTTAGGTGAATTCGGACCATTAGGTAATTTTCTGTTCTAACTCTCTGGCAACGTTAAGTATCGCATTAAGCTGTACAGTGATGCTGTTCCCTGTAAAGAAAAGAATGAAATGCAGTGAAGCCTTAGGGACGAGGGCAGCAGTATTTCCACAGCTAGAGTGTACTTTTTAGTATAAGAGCTAGTTACATATTCAAAATTCTTGCATTTCTATTCTAAGCTGCAGGGACTTTTCTTGGACCTTCACCTTTCCTTAAGTTATATTAAATAAATAATGTATCTGATATAATATTTATGCCTTTCACTTCACAGCTGAGATTTAAATATTGAAATTTTATGTCCTCCCCCCACCCCCCAGAAAGTGCAAATAGAATATTTACAGATTACTGCAAACCACAGTGTATTTCCTTCTGGATTACTTTGGAGTAATCACCAAAGGGAAATTTTATAACTTCTAAAATTAATTCCTTCGCCTTTCTTCGTATACAACGTGATCTCCTTGTCAGCTTGTTACTAAATGATTTTGGAGCTGAATTTTCATGCGTGCATGTCGGGTGCTACCTGCCTTGGAGGTAGGTACGGTTTTTATGCTGTAACTTGGGGGGAACTGGGGACAGAAGTGTTGGTAAAACTGAAGACAGAACTGGGTGCACCTTGCGCCCTGAGGGGAGGAGGTAAAATAGGGAAGAGCGGTGACAGCATCCACTTCTCCAAGGGAGTAGATCGCTCCTTTCAAAGATGAACTGACAGCAAATCCAGACAACAGACATTTCCAGGGGATTTCCTGCAGCTCAATTTGTGCCATGAAGTAATTATATGGAAAGAAATGGCAAATCCTTTAATTCCCGCAGTTTGGAAACAATGGAGTCATTCTGACTTCCTGGGATACTGACCTCTTCTTTAAGCCGGGATCAGACGCAGAGGAAGCCGAGAGAAATCACTGCCGGCGTGCCCGGGGAGTGAGCCCGCCTGTACCTGTCCCGGCAGAGGGTCTCTGCTCCCAGCGACTGACTTCAGCAGGGCTGGGATTATCGGCCTAAAAGCTGTGCGGCCGGTGGGCTGTGCAGAGGCCGCCAGGGTGACCGAGAGTTAGACCGAGAGTTAGTTTCTAGAGAGTTAAACGCAAACTGCTCCCTGCGATTCGCGCGGTTCAGTGGCGCCGAAGGAGTTGTGCAGGTCTGGCTGGAGACAGGATTTAGCCAGCAGTGCGCACATCTAGGGCCTTTCGGAAAATCAGAGCCCTTTGAAGGGGCTGCTTTGAGGTTTTGCCGCAGCGCAGGCCGAGTCCGCAGAGGCTGCCGCGCTCCCAGCCCCCATCTCAAATGATTAGCGCTTGTCGGAAAGCCAGGAGCGAACAGGTAGGCACGAATCTCCGGCAACCCGGGATGCACCTTGATTGACAGCAGGCTACCGACGTCTGCGAGATTGCAGGCTCTGACTTCTAAAGAAGAGCTTAATTAGCTCCGCTCCAAGAGGTCCATTCTCCCCTTCATACGCGTGCATAGCTCCAATTGACATTAATGTGAGTTATCTACCGGGAGGAGAATAGACCCGTAAGAGCGTGGAGGAGGTGGGGGACAGACACAGGGAAAGAAAAGGCCATAGTGGGGGAGGAGGAGTGAGAGGGAATGAGGTGAAGAGGAGATGCTGGAGGAGCGGGACGCACGGGGAGGAGATGCTCCGCGGCCGGAAACGGGCCCGGCTGCCCGTCGGGACGCCAGGAGCCGCAGGGGCGACGTGGTCTCGGCGTCTCCCTTTCACTTGCCCGGGGTCGGGATGTTAAAGATGCCACCCTGCTGCGGACGCTTCCACGAGGGCAGATCCTTGGGAAACCTCCTTCGCCGGCTCGTCTCCTTCGCAGCCCGAAACGCCCGTCCTCTTGCTCTATGAAGCACGTGGCAAAATTGCCGCTGGTCTGGACAGCAGCCGGATGGGGCATGGAAGCGTGGTTATTATGGGGTAGGGAAGGGGATAGACCCACGCTGCAGGCGGGGGAGAGACTTTGTGAAGAACCAAGAAGCGAGAGGATTGGGCGCGTGAACAAAAGCTCCTCTTTAAACTCTAGTAAAGACAAGAGCGAGCTGGAACGGAGTAAGACGTAACCTGTGGAAATGATGAATGGCTGTGTTTGGTGTGGCTGTATATGGAAAGGGAGCTGCTGTGCATAATTAAACAGCGGATAAATGGAAACGTACGTGGTCGCTACTAACGAAAGAGCGTGATGAATGAGTTATACTCTGTCATGTTCATATATCGCCCGCTGCAGGTTACCGGTGATGCATTTGTGCTATTTATTCTGCTCTCGAATGCTTTAGCTAGCCTGTTTGTGGAGGGAAAGCAGGCAGGGCGCGATGCCCAGCACCCTCCCGCTCCAAGCTGCTCCGCAAGGACGCGCTGGCCCGCTGAACGGGCCGGCTGAGACGGTTACGGGCAGCCCTGTCTCGGCCTGGTGCATCGCCCGCCACAACCCCCATTTCTGGGAGGGGGGAAGAAGCTCTTGAAAACCGCCTGAAGTTGCCTGTTAGGTCCACGGCCCCGCAATCTCTGGAGAGACGTTGCTAAAAATACTTTCCAACAGCCGATTTAATTGAAATACTCCTCTGCCCCGCAGGGCTGCGCGTCGGCCTTCCTGGGAAGTTTCTCCCTTGTGCTGGGCGCTGCTGAAACTCGCTGGAACGCGCGAGAAGTTAAAGGTTTTTCTGGAACCTTTTCCTCCCTCTAGAAGTGAAATAGGCTTTGTGCGCTCAGACTTAAATGAAGAAAGTTGATGATAAACCTACCATTAGGGGACATATTGGGATCAATAAAAAAATCACAAAGTGCAGCTTGCCGTTGTAACCTTTGCCAGATGCCTGGAAACAGGGTGCTAATTACAAAAGACAGAAAGGGTTCCTAATTATTTTTAAATACCCTTTTAGTATGTGGAGTCCATAGTCAGAATCGCTTTTAGCGCTGTTATTGTTCTTTCTTTAAAAGTCAGACAATGCTGAAACTGCTGAAATGTGTGATGGGGATCTGCTCTGGAGACCTGTGGCCATCACAAAGCTGGGGTCTATTGTGTGCTGTAATTGCTTCACCAAATGATGATTAACGGGTCCTCTGACACCCATGTTCGGTAGGTGAGAGACCGTGAGCTTGAAGGCTCAGTTGTTTTAGAGGGACGTAGCTGGGGCCCCGGGCTATGCCGTCCTCCTCCCAAACTGCATCCTGTGGGAAGTCCCCTGTCCGTGCCCGCTCCTTCGCCCGGCTGTTGTGAGGGACATCCATCCCTTGGTGTTGCTGCTGGTCCCCAGCTGCATCCCGTTGTCCCTTGCTGGGGACATGGGGCAGCCAACCACTCTCTCTCCTCAAGGGCTGCGAGCCTGTGTTAGGAAAGAAAGGAAACAAGCGGAGAGCTGTAGACTTGCTCGTTAAACAAGTACTGCCAAAATTGCAAGCGATGTCATTGCATTCCCTTTTTTTTTTTTTCTTTTTGCCAGTGAAAATAATATCATGCATCAGGGCAGTTTATATTGTAATCAGCGTACGTCCTGATGTATTTCAAATACCTCGAGAGATGGCTGAGATAGCAGCCTGTTTCATTTGAGATGGCTCCCTCCCATAGGCTCCATTCATTAACAACGCTGCGGAGTACCAAGAGATCAAATCACTGCAGTAAAAAAAAAAATATGAGCATTAATGAAGGTCAGGAAGATATTTGCCAACCTAAGGGAAATACAATTGTGTTATAATAAGACCCAAATTCTAAATTTTTCGGCTGTTTTGACTTAGCTGCTTTATGGCATCAACACAAAGTGCCTTAAGAGCCAGAGGAAAATTAATTTAAAATCACAGTAAACATATACATAAATGCAGATTATGCTGAGCTTTTCCATCTTCTATTCTTCCACTTTTATTTTTTATTGGAATTTGACCTAATAACACAATAAATAGATAAAGTGGTCTCCTCAGAACCTAATAAAAAGTAGGATTAATTTACATAGATAGCGTTAATGACAATATCTAAATAACAGCTGTTTAGTCGTAACATATAGCCACGGTATAAACTCAAATTGAACTAGAAATACCTTTGTCTATGGAAAAATACATAACAGTGACTCCAAAAGCTAAAGTTTTCACTATCTGGTGCCCATAATAGGCTTGAGAAATGTGCATATTGGGTGATTTCAAAATTGGTTTGGTCAGTTAGGATCAGGTCCAAGGCAGACACAGGATGGGACATTTTCCTAGCAAGGCTGGGTCTCCATCCCAGGAGCAATGTGGAACACGTGCAGGTCCCCTTTTGGAGATCCCAACCGCCTGCTGCTTCAGTCCACTTTGGATCTAGGATGCCTGGCATGTGGCCCCATGGGCCTCTGGGCTGCTCTGTATGTTCATTTTCGATATAGAAGAATAAGGAGCCGTTGTCCCGTCTAAACCTCAAACGAGGTGTGCTGACCCAAGAGCACTGCCACTACGGCTGGGCTGTTTCGAGGGAACGAAGGAGTTAAGTGCCTGAAATTCACCATGTAGCTTCTGGAGGCACCTTGAAAGACTGGCTGGAGGCCAACGTTCTTGAATTTCAACTGGAAGCTCACGAAGAAACCCTGAGCGATGGCAGGGTTAGGTCCTGGGCATGTTTCGATTCCTGGTCGGCTGTGTCTACTTTATGTTCAGATTCTGTAAACCTGATCTTAATTTTTCATTCTTTTTAAAACAAATTCCATCTGACACAGGCTGATGCTGCTGATAGCTACAAAACATCTTGCTTTTTGGCTAAGGCTGTGTCTTAGTCTCTGAGCTTCATTGCTACCTGACAATCAAGATACAGTTCATTTTCTTCTGAGGAGAAAATGTTATGAAGAGAATATGTTTCTCTTTTTTTTCTGGGTATAATGAATGCACTTTTTTTTTTTAAGCTGAACTCTGCGGGCAATAAACACTAAACAAGGGAAAGAAAGGGAAAAGACACATTCAGAACCTGCTCACATACTCTGTGTTTTCTGCTGTTATTGCTTTGGATCAGCTTATAAAGAGCACTGTGGATGAGGACAGATTTTGAGAGGTGATCCACGTCCCCCAGGTCCTTTCCCTCCCCTGATTTTCACAAGAGGCCGGGCCAGGATTACACGTGCTCCTCTGGAAAGCTGGCCGTTGCGTGACGGTGCACGGGAGCCGACGGGGAATCTGCATGCCCTGGCCGGCGCTCCCCAAACGCGCAACACGAGCTCGTCGGCGAGAAGGGACCTCTCCGACTGTGAGTCTGGCTGTGTCCTGTACCAAAAGCAGCTCACTTAACTTCACCGCCTTCCTTCGTCCTGCTAATAATTCTCACCTCGCTCTTCAGCGAGACTTGCTGTGCAGTGGTGGTGCTGAAGACCATTAACAGAGCGCACCTTTCCCAAGACACTTGCCGAGGTGTGACGGGAATAGCAAGCAGCGGCAGCCGTCCTGCGCTCTGCCTGCTGAGCCCAGTGATGAAGCCTCTTCGCTAAAACCGTGAAGGCTAAATAAATAAATTAAAAATTAAGGAAGTGATTCCCCCAGTGGGTGAACCAATCTCTTAACAAGTGCCCTGGCAAGCTGCATTAGTGCAGCAGATAGCTATCAGCCCTCGAGCCGTAATGGAAAGAGGTTACCTTTGGGCTTGTGCAGAACCAGAGCCGTGTTAGGGAGAAAGCGTTGCATTTGCGGTTCGTGAAGCTTATCACAGCAGTTCATTCCAGTGCACCATCCAGGAGAGCTGCGCGTAACCCATTTTGCTCGATGCGAGTTTGCTGTTGGCTTCCATGGCAGCCGAACCTTCCCCTGGGTCCCCTGGATACTCCCCGCACTACTGTAATAAATTGCTTTTCATGTTTGCAAATCTGTCTTGCTTTTACCACTGGAGATGGTGCTTTGAATCTGTACCCTTCCAGCTTTGATTAATGGACTCTTGGAGTAAAAGGCTTTCATCCATGAAAGATAAGACCTCACATACAGCCACCCTAAACAAAGTCTTACAAAAGTGGCTTGACTGCCTTCCTGTTGAGAAAAAAAAAAAGAGGACATCAGCCATGTCCAGAAATATGTTTGTAAGGAGAGAAATGGGATAATCTACCTTAGCTGCATGGCATGTCCACGCGAGGATAGTACCTCAAAGTTTGATCTAATGCTAACGCCGGTTCTGTGCATTTGCTTCCTATGCTCTGCTACTACCAGTTAAATATGATAAGCGCTGTTCTTGCATGTTCTCCTGTAACGTATAGCCTTTGAGTCCACTATGGGGCTGTGACTAGGCACTTCTAGAGTGAGTACAGCATTCCTACCTGTTGCCTCCTGACTTACTGCATCCAAAGAGGACAAGATATCTGAAGTGTTTAAAAATGAATGAAGAGAGAAAAGAAAAGCTGGGAATGGTACAGGCATGATCTTGGATGCCAGGTGATTTCAGGCTGATGTCAAGAGAGTTTCCCTTGTAATGAGATAAATGGGACTGTAGAATCATTTCCTAATGTAAAATTAGGAAGATCTATTGCCTAGATTATTTAAACCTGAACTGGATAATGGCAGTCTTTAAAGGAATGTTCAACATTGTCTCTTATCGCTAGATAAAGCTCCCCTGCTATAGCTTTTTTATTTGCTGTGGGATGTGGGACTTCCTGCGTGGTGGAGGCCTAGGACCAGGGCCACGTGACCACCATCAAAGATGGTGTCTGCAATTGGAAATTATTGGGATTGCTGGGAAGATTAAAGTAGATAAGATAAAATTGCCAGGATTTTAAGAAGGTGTTGTGTTCCTGCAGTGTGCGCCCGATAGCTCTGTTAGCGAAAGGGAGCCGAATCTCAGAGCCTTTATTCAGTCATTGGCCATGCTGCCTGAGTGAGGATTGAGTGAGGTCCTGGGTGCTCAGAGAGGAAGGGCCAAATCTGGGACTTTATTCTCAGGTTTTGCTCATCCAAAGCAGGGCTGAACTTGTATTGATGTGGGTTGTTATACAATTGCCAACTATTTCTTGCTTGTGCTGTTGTGATACCTAGAGGCAAACATGGCACTGTTTCGTAGGCTGATGAGCGCATATATTGGAAATAGTGATCTTTCCTGTAAAAATTGTATGTGGACATTAGGACAAAATTGGGACAAAATGTAGGGCTGTACCATGAGGGTCTGGAGGAGAGCAGGGGGAGAAGAAAATGATCCGTGAGACAGGCACTAGTTGCACAGCAAGCAACATCCAATAACCTCACTGGTAGGAAGCATTTTATTGTCATCATGACAAAAATGACTCTTCAGGAGGGATTCAGTAAAGTCGGCAGAATCAGAGGTCCCAGGTAAATGTGTCTGTCATGGCGGATAGCAGTTTTGGTAGATACGGTTAATTTTGCTGAACTTTGGGCATGTAATTCAGGGCACTGAAATACTGATGTTGCTGCACCTAACAACAGGAGCTCTACACTGGCAAACGTTTTAAGGTTTGTAGTTAAACAAGGAGCAATCATGTTAACAAAGGTAACACGAACCATTAGGAAATCTCTATGCCACATCTCTGCATGTGGATGCTATTACAGTGTCAGCTCTACATGAATACCAATATTAACAGTGTAGTCAAACTTTAATGATTTATAACGATAGGTGCTGTATCAGTAGAGAGTGCCAAGGAAAAAACAAACCTACAGGGAAACAAATGACGGGAGGAGAAGATAATACAAGTGAGTGAACTTGAAATTACAGAACAACAAAATACAAACTGCTGCAGTAGGGAAGAGGTGCTTCCCTCTGATGTGATGGATGATTTTCGGGCTGAAAACTTTCCCGTTGTACTAAGATGCTGGAAATTTTCTAGTCTTTTGCCCACTTTGATTTCAAAGTGCTACGAGAATATCATATCACAGAGCAAAGCATATCAAAATGGCAAATTTAAACATGGCTTAATTATCATTTTGCTCCTGGGATGGTCTATACATCCAGGATTCTTGTCCCTGAGAGCACACAGGCTCAAGCCAGATCCTGCACTAATATCTGTGGCCGCGTTCCTGCTCTGTCTGGGTTACACTGAATTGTGCCAGAGTTTATTTCTGGTATAAATCCAGCTTACTTGGCAAGGTACAAGGTAGAGAAATGGGAGGTAGTGAAGAGCAGTACGAGGAACATGTTGTTCGGTGCCTGGCCTATTTAGTTCCATAACTCATTTTAAATGTTAATTCACCAGCTCATATTTAAGAAACAGTTCTCTCTCCCAGCATCGAAACTGCACTATCCCTCCACCAGTCCTCAAAAGCAGAAGAAATATTGTAGTCTTGGTAGAGGATGCTTGTTTAAAAATGCCAGTAACATACCTAATAATGACTCTACAGTCTTCCCAGAATTATGCCTCAATCCTTTGTTAATCCTGTCTTGGAAAGTTTTACCTGATGTTCTCTCAGGTTTTTTCTCTTCACAGCTGGACAGATTCCTCCTGTGTAAATCTTGTGCCTGCTTCTTATCCCTTGCTTCCTCTGGCAAAGCCACATCAGCCCTTCAGCAATGTTGAAGGAACCAATGGTTCCTGCTCCACCTTCGCATCTGCTACAGGCCTTGCCACTGCGCTAGTTGAAGTCTTGCGCTGCTTTCGTGGTTGGGTTTGGTTGTCCACAGAGGACACAAACTCCTGCGATGGCAAGATTGCAGTAAAATCAAATTAGACAACTAACAAGGAATGGGGAACTATAAAATACATGGGTGACAAGCACTGATGGTCATGCCATCATACCATTGCTTGAGTGTTGCCTCATCGCAGTCTGTCATGGATATTTCTGAGAAGCTTACTGTCTTGATATCAAAAAACATCTAACACAAATGTGACAGTCTCTTCCTTCAGATACAGCCATTCTTTTACAGCAATTTAGGATTATGTTAAAGAGCCCTTTCAGAAAAGGAGGCATGGCATGAAGAATTAGCGTCTGGAAGGAGGATAAGGTGGTAGTTTTGTGGATCTCTCACTGAAATTTTTAACCAGGATCAAATGCTCTGCTAAAGGAAGTTCAACTGATGTGAAGAACTTTGGGCATGATGCAGGGATTGCCCTGGGAAGCTACTTGCGTAGCATTGCTGATTATGCCAGAAGTCAGGTTTGATGAAGTCGGGTTTGATGACAATAACAGTCTTTCTGGTCTTGATGTCCGCAACTAAGATTCAAAACTCTGTGGGTTGGACCCACCTAATTTTAGACACCTGGTAAAGATGCCTAAATCAAGGGTCTTTTTGACTGTGCCCGCAGCCCAGGGACAGGGGTGGTCTGCAGTGATAGCCCAGCTGTGCCGAGGGGTGTCCTCTCCTATGTGCAGGAGGGAGAGCAGTGGGTGACTCAGCTCCTTGACATGGTAGCGGGAAGTGAGATGAGTTACCAACTTTCATGTAAGTGACCTTTACCACTTCTGATACCTTCCTGCTTTTCTCTCTGCATTCATTAGCACTGCCGTATTTTAGCAACCCTGCGCTGGCTGCTTTTGCAGACTGCCCTATTGCCAGGGATGTCCCATTCTGCCACGTCCCTTGCTCCAGACTCGGCTGTGCCATCCCTTAACTGCTGACAAGAGTCCTCCCCTCGCACTTTCTGCCAGCAGAAATAGCCTGACTTAGCTGTGCCTCGCAGCTTCTGCTTACTGAAAACTCCTGTGTTTCGCTCTCACTCTGCAGTTACTTGACTCTGTAATTGCATTATTTAACAGCAGCGCTGCAAGGCGTTTTGTGAAGGCAGTCTAAGGGCAAGGCAGCATGAGAAGTAAACCTGCATTGCCTTGCCACGTCTGGGTTTGTTTTCTGTGTGGCGCTTTTAATAAGGGCTAATGCTGCAACCAGAGTCAGGGAGAGTCAGAAATTCTGCGTGGGCCGGAGGCACTGGGAATACGTTTTATTCCCACTAAATATTTTCTGCCATTTCAGAAACGGAGATTTATAACATCTGATTGTAGTAACACCATTACCCGTGCAGCTGCTATCTTGGCAGAGTAGCGGAGCCGGGTGTGCGTGTGCCCGCGTGTGTGCGTGCGCCAGCATCAACAGCAGCCGCTTGTAGTCTCGGTTGCTGTACATGATCCCTGAAGCTACAGCTCGCCCCGGTTGGGAACGCAGCTAGACTTTCTTCTTTTGGGTTTTTATGCTCTTTGGTTAAACAGCAGGGAAGGAAGCCCCTGTCGTCAAGCCCCTCAGCTCCGACCGTCCCACACGGTGACGGGATTAAAATACGGGAAGGAAGAGGACTGGACCTTATTTTTGGCAGCAGCTGACTGCAAAGCTGCAGCGCTTAATGGCTTGCAGTTAACTCGGGCCAAGAGGTGAGCTGTGCCACGGCGCGGCAGGCCTTGGAGAAGCCGATGGTAACTGGATTTCGTTCCCGCGGAAGAAGGGACTTTGGTGGAGGCTTTGTCTTGGCGCTCGGAGTCGGAGCCCGTAGCTGCGGTGAGCCTTGCCTGTGACAGAGGTTAAGGAATAAACGGCTGAGGAGAGGCGAGAGGGGTTTGCAGCTCTCTGCCGCTCAGCTGCCAACACCAACAGGCGCTGGGAGGAGCGGACCGACCCGTCCAGCTTGGCCTCTGCTGCGGGAACGCCGTTCCCGACGGAGGCACCGTGGGAAATCACCGTAAACTATCAATTTAAGCCACTCTTCTTTTGCTTTCACTTACAAGTATCCTCGCGAAACAGGCAACAGAGTTGCTAAGAGATGGACAGTCACAAAAAAGGTGTCGCCAGCATTTAGTAAAGAGGCAGGGAGGCAGAGTCCATGGCTAGAGAGATGTATATGACAGGCTGATTAAAAAACAAGTCTCTTCTGAGCACAGAGCCAGTGCTGTGTCACCTAATATGTAACAGAGAGAGGTCTTAAAAAAGGGTACTTACCCTCCATGCAGGGACTCAGGAACAGCCTTCCGGGGCGTTTGTACTGGCTTCCCAAGGGCAGCGACCTTGAAGGTACTGTATCAAAATACACTGTAATTCAAGCAAAAGGCACATCCTAGTGATACGGGAAAAACTCTTTTTTCCTCCTGCCACTTGCAAGAGTCAAGGGCAGCTTGTGTATCCTAAATCCGCTTTTACTGAGGAGAGCTGAATGCTAGGTTGGGTTTAAATATGAAAAAGGCAGAGGTGGAAAAGAACTGTGTCGGAAAGTTCAAAATTTTGTTTTGAATATGCTGCTTTGAAATGGTGACCCGTTTAAAAATTTTTCATCTTCGAACTTCTCATTTTGCTCCAACTGGAATTTTCTAGTGGAAAATTGTGTCTTCTGTGAACAGAGTATTTTAGCAATACAGATGTTGAACGTGTTTCAGAAAAGTGGATCCTGGCAGTGTCCATTTTGGGACGGGGACGGGCTTGATTTTGTTAATTTTTAAGGCTACGGCGGAGGGTTGGGGGGGGGGGAACCCCTTACAAAACATGCCTAGCGCAAATATTTTAATCAGTTCGGAGGATATAACGAGTAACATTCATTTGAATGTAGCGTTCATTTGACAGCTCGCTGTGTTGGCAGGAGCGAAAGGGCGGTTGTGTCTGTGCCGTGGCAGCAAACGGAGGAGCAGTCCTCCTCTGCAACACTTTCTGAGCAGTGCTTCACACACCGAAGGCGGAACAAGCACCATCGATCCGAGCTATGCTCCAGAGACTCGAAAGGGAAAAGTAAAGCAGCATTGATTTGGAAATACTAGTAATGGAATTGGGGGGTGTTGTTTGCTAGGAAGGGATAAAAATGAGTGACCTTTCGAGCACGCTCTATCTGCTTAAATCAAACCATAATAAATGAGGCAGCATTTTCGGACAAACGAATCAATAGGCCAGCGTATTCAGGGAACCTCGTATCACATAAGCGAACTGGGTTGGACTTCATCATGTGAGTTATAGCCCTGTGCAGCTTCACGGAGCCCTGGCAAGCCTCACGAAGGCTTAAAGCTCCTAGAAAACGGCGAAAGGTTTTCTTTTGAAAAGCAGCACACTTTCTTGTGTGCCGTGGGGGCTGTGCGAGGCCGTGGGGAACGTCGCGCCCTTCAAAGAGGCGAGGAAAAATGATGGAGCGGACGAGGTGCGTGCAAAAGGGACGGGAGTGAACTCTCTTGGAGGGGCTGCTGGGCATCCAGCTTTCCCTGGAAATGCTCCCCGGGAGGAAGCGTGCCAGTTGGCTGTTAGTCTGCGTTTTCCCGGTACCAAAAAGGCCCATTTGGAGCAGCGGAGCGAGCTGGACCGGGCACAAGCTCAACGCGCGGGCGCTTGCTGTCCGTGCGGCGCCCGTGGCTGGGTTCCCGTCGACGTTTCGGGGAGGAGGGCGGCGAGCCCGCGGCCGCGCGACGGAGGGCAGGCGCGGAGAGGAGGCTTCCTCGGCAAGGTCAGGGCCACGCGCCTGCCCTGCGAAGATGGCCCGAGCGTGCCGCGGCCGCCCCGCTCTCCGGTTCGGCGCTCTCCGAACGGGCCAGCAGTCCAGCCAAGTCTGTGTGACCTTGGCCACCATCTGCAGCTGCCCCAGCTCCGGTGGGATGGCAAGGGAGCGCAGGTCCCTGCAGGAGATCCCGGGGCTTGGAAAGAGCCTGCTTGTCCCACATCTGTAGGGAACCTCTGAAAAAAAAGCCCTTAACTCGTAATTACCTGTCACAACGTCGGTGGGATTGACGTGACTATAGGCAGAGAAAGGGTGAATTTTGGCAAGGTGCTAGAGACTGTTCCCAAAGCGCTGATGATGGTGCGAACCTCCCAGGCGCCGGGAGACGGCCGCGCACAGGAGTCTCCAGCCCGGCCGGCGAGGCTCCGCTCCTGCGTTCAGCATCGTAGCGCCTTCACCCTGCAGCTGCCTGTCCTGGTGCTCTGGTGCAAATTAGGCATTGGGAAAAGCGTCGTAACGAAGGTACCTAAGTGACAGCCTCAAAAGGACCTTGGAGAGACTTGCCCCATATAAATTTAGCTATCAAGCTGTTTTACCTATATAAAAAGATTATATGAAGGTCTCTTTGCATTGCAAAGTTCTCTGTATAGTTAATATTAATTAATTAATATTAATTAATTCTCTTCACTAGCTACGTAGAGAACTTTGGCATCTACATTGTTTGCTTTGGAGAGCTCGGACTCCATCCGCCTGACTCTGCAGGTCCCCCCTCTTGGTACGAAGTCATCTCTCAGTGCAGTTATTTCTTTTTTGGGGGGGGGCTTCGTCGGTTGATGCAGTTTCACTGTGAAGGTTTTCTTCTCTGGGAAGTGCTTTGCCGAGCCATAAATCTTGTTTCACCGCGCGCAAAACGTTCTGCACAATAGTGGTAACGCTTTGCACCTCGGCAGCAGTTCTCGCGCACAAAGAACTGAAAGTGCTTCAGGGAGGTTTTCGGAGGGTGCGGGACAGTGAATCGAAGCTGGGCGCCGTATTGCTACTTGGGCCTTTCAGAAATTCATACACACTATTAGCCCTGGTTTTGCAGATAAAGCCACCAAGCAAAGGGTTTCACTGGCCCAGTCCGGATGACGTGCTGAATTAGTGGCTGAGATCAACTCGGCTTTGCTGCTTTGGCGGCAGTCCCAAACAATCGCTGAGCGGTTTTGCCTGCCAGTCAAGTTGAATTTCTTTTTTTTTTCCTTTCCTCTTTCATTTACCATCCATTGCCGCTGCGTTTTTCTGTCTAATTATTAAGAGTAGTGTCACACCCCTTTCCCCTGAAGCTTTCTGCGTGCTGCTCTTCACCGTAATTACACGTTGCCCTTAAATAATAGTTTTCACTCAGATTTTGAGGTGTTCTACCCAGGTGGTAAAATGCTCTGCGCGGCGCTTCGGGAAGGTGCGCGTGACGGAGCCGGAGCGAAGGGGCAAGAAGGATGAGCTGCCAGAGGCGCCGGCGCCCCGCGTCGGCCAGCGGGCTCTTTCTCTGCCTCCGTCGTGGAAATGGGCTCGCAGGGCCCCCCCACTCGGCGCCCGGAGGTGGAGGCCGACGTCGCCCGGCAGGTCCCCGGGAAATAATTCGATGCGGCAGAGTTAAGCTGCCATAAAACGTTTATTCTTTCACACGTGACAAAGAGAAAAAAATCCATGTGTTTATGTGGCGGCATCAGATTTATGGTATCGTTAACTATTCATGTCCTTGCCTTTAACTGCTCGGGGGTTTTGGGTGATGGGATGGACGATTGCATTGCTTTCGTTTAGCAGCCTTAAAAGTTTGGCTTTCTTTTGTGAATGGCACTGTGGAGGTGTTGGGTTTTACGAAAGGATAGTTTCCTGCACTGAGGAGAGAATAAACTTGCCCGGGCTCACGTGTTGGATCGGGATCAGGAACGAAGTCGCTTATCCCTCTGACTTGCTGCGCCAGGACGTCAGACACTAGAAATAACCGATAATTACGGATAATTTTACCTTCTTCATACACGCCTCGTTCCCTCTGTTTCTCCTCGGAGTCCGTTTCCGTCAAACCTCCCCGAATCCCGTGGTCCTAATCCTTCTTCGCGCTGCTTTCTCCGTGCCCCTTGCCGTACCGTGACGGGCCCCAAGTTGTATTCAGCCGGTGACAAATGAATTTTTCACCCCGAAGATGGGCTGAAAGGGTGCGGAAGGAGTTGGCAGGGCTGGGTATGTCCTCAGTGTTCGAAGCATAACTCAGACCTCACTAATGCATTCATTGCTAATTCAATAACGTATTTCACACCCCAGAAGTGCCTTTTTGTCAGTACTTAGTCTCAGCACCTGCTCTCCTAAAAGAAGGCCTCTTTAATGTATATTTTATGACTGTGCAGTGCGGCGAGGGAGAAGGCATTATTATTTGGAAATCTCTATGTCAGTCCACATTAAATTGGGACTTAGTCATGGATAATTAGCAAGCATTGACCCACACGGGGATTTCTACCATATTTCACGAGCTAAAAATAGTCATTTTCCTGAAGAACAAAAGTATCGTGTGCTGCAGGAAGGACAGGGCCGGCAGGACGCTCGGGCGGCGCGAGCGGTGACAGGCGACGGGAACGCGGTTGTTCCCTGCGCCCGTCCGGCCTGGAAGGCAGCGCCTCTTCAGCACGGACCTGCCATGCCGCCCGCAAATCGGGTAGCAAAACTCAGCTTTGTCCCCTGGAAAGGTTGTCAAAATCTTTCCTCATGTTTAGAGCAGAAGGCTAATAATTTACCTAGTGCTGAGATGCAATGGATTGCAATTAAACAAGCATCACTAAGCAGCTGACCCTCCAGCAGGAAAGGAAGCCCGTTGCTGATTTCAGGAGACTTCTGAGGGTAAAAAAAAGGGTGCAAGTATGTGTAGGTGTGTGTGCGTGTGTGTAAGCAAGCTGCAATAGTAATTACTGTGCCATCGTGCCAGTAATTTTTTTTTCCTGTTTGTCCCACTGAAACGGGGGGAGGTGGATTTGCTCTAATCCCTGATCCTTTGGAAAAAACCAGGAGGGGAGAAAATGTAGGCGGGATGTCACTTCTGTTAAAAGATTGTTTCTCCTGCCGTCACTCAGCAAGAGAAACTGTTGGCAAAAACAGTCGTGAGTGGCAACACACCTTAGAAAAATGTTAAGGTTATATTCTCCCCTAACTGTGAAAATAGATGTAGGCACAGTATTTACGCTCAACGCGTTATGCCGTCTACCAGTGCGCGCACGGACAACCAAAAGGGAAAAAACAGAGACAAAATTGTGGCTCTCTTTTGTATTTGGCACAAGAAGAGAGGCAAGATCAATCTGGAGATGCTGCGTTATCGGTGCCCGCGGCCGCCCGATCAGGAGCACGGACAAGGCTCGTGTGCTGGGGAATTAGGTGAAGGTCCAGGCTATGGTTTGATGGTAGTTTGTGCCCTGCCTACCGTAACTTGCTAGTCTAATCCCAGAAGACGAGGGCGCAAATAGCATACGTGAGGAATCGGCAGCCCGCCTTGAGTCCCTTTGTCGGTGCGGCTGCCTTGGAGAGGGCAGCAGCAAACGAAGAGCAGCGACAATCCGCGGTTGGCCAATTGACCTGATGTTGCTGGAGGCAAATCTACCCCTAATTCCTAACAGAAATTGCTGCGAGCTCTCAACCGGAGGGTTTATCCCAGCTCTAAAGCTTCGCTTCTTTTAACGTGCATGATGGCAATTCTAAAATTGCTCTTCAGTCATGAAAATGCCCCATCCCTCTTTAAATCTTACTCATTTCATATCTTAAAGAGCATAAACTCTGTGGCCTCAGAAGCAAAGGTAAGAAAATGTCGTTGCTTTCTCTCCTGTCCCCACGGTATGCTATTCTGGACATAAACATAGCCCTGTGAACGGCGACTGGACTAAACATTGTTTTCAGCTTACATGTTTAGGATAAATGTTCCGTCGGGGTTGAATGTAATCTTCAAAAACAAAAAAAAGGTGAGGTCTCTCTTTGTACTCTGGATTCTCCCAGGTCCAGAGTGGGTTGGGCCAGCTGGGTTTCCTTGAGCGTGTGATTTTCCTTATCGCGTGTAACTCCCTTCCTGCCAGTTCCTCCGCTGGATTATGTGTTTTCAGCGCAAGCTGATTTCTCAAATTTGCCTGGGTGTCTTCTTTGTATCAGCGTGTTTCCTTTGGCGCTGCTCAAAGGCAGTAGTTTGTAATGCTGCAGCTGGGGGGTGATTGCTGACAAGCAATTACTTTTACCACATTGTTTCCATCATTGGGATTAGTTTGGTATTTGATCTAACCAACCCTAACTCTTTTCAGCTGTAAATGATGCTTTATTGCCGGGTTGGAAAAGAAGCTCAATGCCTTGAGTTATGGATGCAAAGAGTTTTCATTAATGAATTTTTCAACTTTAGTATCCCAGGAAATTGAAAACCGGGGGAAAGAGAGGAGCAGAGAATATATTCTTGTTACGAAGCAAATGCATCTAAGATCCAGAAATAAAAGATTGTAAATTAGCTACTGGGTATTTTATGTTCTCTGTTTTGATTTGTCTCTTTCCCAGCTCTTCATTAACGAGACCGTCTTAAAAATTCTCGGTCCGTTCTTACGAGTAACTGCTATGGATACGCCAAAGATACGCAGTCTGTATCTGAGGCTGGGAACGACTGAGGTGGCAGTGGGGATGGTGCTGTATTCTGGTTTTTCCACAGTGGTAGGGCAGTATCGATGGTGTTGTCCTGCTCCATAGGAACGGCGGCAGCCCACGGGTCAGCGATGCCCCATAGTCTTGGTGGGAGCTTGGGACTCCCTTTGGGTCCGTTGTGCAGTTAAGAAGCAGCGCAAGGAAGCGGTCAGGACTGTTATTCGGTCTAACCCAGACCACCACGACTGCTGGCGTAGTTTTTTGTCCAAATCACACAGTCCTGAAATCACAGCCTTGTGAGGGGCAGTTTGGTTCCTATTTCCACTGGGTAAAAAGTGACTTTCTTTTTAAAGAGGAGCCGTGGGACCTCAGCACTCCAGAGTTTATCCAAGTTTTTGACACTAGAGATTGACGATTTTAGCCTTGATGACTTACTTTGCTGCACCGTGTGAATAATAATCATTCACTCAACGGCAAGGACTTCCTAGAATTAATCACAAGTCAGTGCCTGCAAAGGCTGCAAAGCTTGAAAACAGCTGAAGTATATCAGGTCTGTTTTTATAACAAAATGAACCAACTTGTGCTTTTTGGAACTTTAAATCTTACCTGACGAGGCAACAGAAATACTATTCTTTTTCTGTGATTTCACTGCAAACTGCAAATCTATATTTTTTCAGGTTATGTCTAGGGCATAGAATTAAACATGGCATACAGGGCACTTTTCTTCACTCCTCGCCTGTTCAGTATTCCTGCTGCAGAGAGCGGTGGGTTTTGAGTGAGTGAAGGATGAAAGATGAAGTCACCTGATATAGCACAACTGCCAAACGTCCCCAGCGCGAGCCTCAGCGAGACGTGGCGGGGCTGGGTCAGCGCGGTGGACTTGGCTAAATCGGTGCTTTGTGGTGTGACTGTAACTAACGTAATTTGTGTCTTTGCCTTTTTTTGCCTTACTTTGTGTCTGTACCTTTCACTGCTCACCTTTGGGCTACTGGTTTTCCAGTACTTGGGGCACTGCTGGTTTGCATGACTAGAAGAAATTAAAGGTATCAGTTAAAAACAGAGAAAAGGAAGCACTTCTTTGCTTATATCTTACATAATTTTTTTTGTGTGTGTGTGTGTGTGTGTGTGTGTGTGTGTAACTATATATACATATATACACACTCTATAGATAGAGATCCAAAGATAGTATATATATACTATCTGTAGATGTACACACACACACTATCTATAGTGTACTCTCTATGTATTTGCAGATATATTCTCTCTCTCTCTCTAGTATATCGTATGTTTACAGTAGCAAGGGATTAAAATGCTTATCTGAGAAGAAAGGAAAATAGATCAAAACTGTTTAAGTAGCTTTTGTCAAAACCAGAAACTCATTTGTTATTGATTTAAAAATAATTAAATTGTTTAATTTAATTGTTTAATCTGCTGAAGTGTGTCACAGGCAATGACAATCCATTTCCCTTTTGATGTCTGGGAGTCTACCCAAACTCAGCTCTGCATGGGCATGGGTGTGCCCATCCATCAGGAGGTCACCCCGGTGCGGGTGCACGTGTGTCCCATGGGCGTTCCTGTCCCCCGGCAATGAGAAAATCCCCTCGGCTGTCTATTGCAGGCTACTAATGAATCTAGCAAATGCAGTATTAAAATAGCCGTGAAATGTGTTTGCAGGAGGCTCCTCCTTTAATGAAAATATTGCAGATGGTTGTTACTAGCACTGAAATGCAAGCTAATGTACAGCAAGGTCAGTCTCCTTGGAAAGAAACAACTGAAAAGGCGCTTACCAGTACTCCTGAGATGAAGACCTGAATTTTCCTGGACAGTCAACTGCTTCCAAAACTATCCCTAATGCCCAGTCCACTTATAACCCCTATCTTTAGCATGGTGGCCTGATAGTTCAGTTCCTGGTCTGATCTTTGTAAAGGTTGCCTCATCTGTTCCTGATTAAACACGTGACTGCAAGGCACTGATTGTGTGTGTGCTGGTTTATGGAAAATCTAGCTTTAGTGGCAAGGTGCCCAGAAATTGGTACAAAACAGGTTTTACAAAGAAAACCTGCCTGACAGAAGAGGATTTCGATTGTAGCTGAGGAGTAAATCAAGAAGTGCTGGTACATACTCAAATGTCTGAGCACTCTTACCTGACGAGCGCTCTCCTAAGTGGCCCATTTAGACTGTCTTTCCTGGCAAAGCATGAGAAATGGCAGTGCTCTGTCCTTCTGAGGAGCTGCTAGGTTTAAGCCCTAAAATCTGAGTGAGCTTTGCGACTATGGAGATGCTGGTGCTGTTCAGACCCCCAGCGAGGAGGAGTCACTCCTTAGGAGCCAGCCCTGCGCCGAAGGCGAGGGCAGACCCGTTCCCCTATTTTACCATCTCGTGAATAAGGTTACGGCAATGCAATTTTGTATTCCACAGGGGTGGCCTGGGCTATGCAGGGCTCGCAGGAGCAAAAATTCACTTTGGGTCATTCCACCACTGTTATCTAGCAAACGTCTCATATCAATGAGCGCTTATTCAAAACATGAGTAATTTGAGGCCCTGTTTTGCCAAGAGTGGATTTAAACTCTATTGACAGAGCTGACTTTTATCTAATTTAACTCTGAATTAGCCTCACATAAAATAATTGCATCTAAAAGAGAATCAGCAGGCTGCTGTTATCAAAACCTTTTGAAAGGTCTTTTCTGTTTGATATTACCGTTCAGGTTTTTTTAAAAAACATAAAACAGAAAAAAGAAGACAAAAAAAGAAAAAGGGAATTGATATGAGTCATTGCAGTGTGCACTAGCTTACCCATGTCTCCTGCTGTTAAAATATGCCCGAGCAGACCCGGGACACCATGTGGCACACTGTGTATTGCTTCAGCGCCGTTCCTGGACAGATGTCATTTGATGGCACGCTGCATATGGAGCTGCTTCTATGCGGGCCACATCACAAGATCGGATAATCAAGGTTCACCAAGAAAGCGATTTGTTTGTGTCTCCCTCTGTCTTTTTTAATGAAGTTCCTGCCCAGAGAATTGCCGGCTGATCAGCTTTCTCCCACCAGCTGACCCAAGGAGGCCATGTCCTAAACCATGTGTGAAAGCTCGTCTGCAGGCAGCCAGGATGGCGTTGGGTTTCAGATTGGCCAGCTGTTGACTGTCTGCTGTGACAGTGAGGTTGTGTCAGGATTGTACTAGCGTGGAAGCGGGGCTGATGCATTAGTAGGAATAAGATGAGGGGAAGTGCAGCAGGACTGAGCTTCCCCCAGGGCCTTCCTTGGCCCAGCCTGCCTGGAGAGGAGCTTCTTGGAGCCAAGCCACGAGTGACACCGCAAGTTTCTTCTGTGGCTTACATTTCCTGCTGATTCCCCAGTGGTCTGGCCTTTCGATGGTCACAGAAAGGATCTGATTTTTCTTCAAGGGCTTGTGCTGAGGTTAAGAAATCATAAACCGAGGTTGAGGTGGGGGAAGTGTACCAAAACGTGGACATTAACATACTCTGTGCAGCTGCTAAAAGGTGGAACAGTGACTTTAGGTATTTAAGTAATGACAGGACGCCTTACTGTCCGACTGTGCCTCCTGTCCGCACGGCAAGCTCTTCCATGAGGTGCACAGCTGGAAAGCCAGTGTGGAAATTGCATCTTTCCATAGGTTTGGTCGCTGCTAACTCAGACTTTCCCTCTTGAGCACAAGCACGCCCAGAGAGCAGATGTAGTTGGAGGAGGTATTTCATCTATAAGTCACACATATTTGAGTGCTTGCTAAAAATGCCAGCAGAATAAGAATTGAAAATTGGAAAGCTATCCAAGGTTAATAGGTGCCTTCCTCTATTGTGCCATATTGAGATCTTTTGTACAATATAATCCATAGGGCTTTCTCTGCATTATAACTTTCCTAGTTCAGTAGCTGAAAAGGAACCAAAAAGGGTTTAAATCAAAGCAGATTTAAAGTGCATCTGTTTTTTTCCCTGTAAAAATTAATATCTGAAAAATTTAATTAATGTCAAAAGAAATTTTCTGTTCAACCCTTAACAGCATATTACATTCTCAGCCTTTCTGAGAAGTAGAGGATGGAACAAATGACTCACTGAGGAGACAAGGAGCGAGCGGGTCCCTCTTGCTCCGAGGGCCGGGCCCAGGCTTCTCCGCGGTGCGAGCCCCCAGGCTCCGTTCCCCCCGGAGGACATGGGGCTCCAGGTCCTCCACCTCCCGGAAAGTGCCCTGGAGCCTCTGGGCATGGAGGAACTTTGCAGCTCTTCCTGCCGAGCTTTGCCACTTTCAGTAGTTTGAATATTTACCACGGCATAAAAACGTGGAGGTGGTAACCTCCATCCTTGTGGGTTCGCTACTCACCCATGTGATGGGAAATGCCAGGTGCAGATTTGGGATTAATTAATGCATGGTGTGCAGCACTGCCAACAGCATGCAGCATGTCCTAGAGTTTAAAAATGAGGACGTTTCCCTAAGCAGGGGGAGGAGGAGGTTCCTGTTCCCGTAGGCAGAGGAAGGAAGCAGGCACCTTAGCCAGGAGCAGAGGGACCTTCTTTCTTGCCCCTGAGAATCTAGCGCGTTTTCTAGGTCTGATGGAACATGAAACCACAAACTGTTTCCTGGTTGTCCACACTGGCTTTTTCTTTGATAAATTCACTACTTGCCCAACAGTTCCTTACACCGCTCTACCTTACCTTCCTATGGATGTTTTAAAGCCATTAAATCCAAGCATGCAGTAATCCGTGACCTGCCTGAGGTCACGTAGTGGGTCTCTGTCACACGAGCACCGAGCGGAGGGCGGCTGTCAGTCCTCTGCGGCAAGCAAAGCAACTTCTGCCTTCAAACAGGCTGTCTCCAGGCACCTAGCCCGAAATCCCGGCTTGCACCTTATCCTGGCGTTCGGCATTTTATCCTTTCCTGCTCTGTGCCATCTCTTTGCTTGCTTAGCTTGTTAGCGCAAGCAACAGTAATATGTTTCTTTGTGAGCTGTCACGATTGCAGAGTTCATAAAGGATAATTCAGTGCTGAAGAGCAAGCTGTTGTAAGCTGGATTTCACAAAGAAAAATCTACTCTACTGAGAGTTTCCGAAGTGATTCAAAAACTCGGCTCAAGAATTGCGTGAAATGTGGAGAAAGCACATTTTCCAGTGTTCTGCTGGAGCACAGTGTAAGCAGGGGGAGCATTGGTGTTTTGAGGCTAGAGAAACTTGTATCACCTACAGCCCTTCAGGTAATTGTGTATTCATTTTTATTAACTTTAATTATAGGAGCCCTGTAAAATTTTCTCATTTTGTGCTGCATGAAAAACGCAGCAGTTAATTGCTCTTGACATTTCATTGGTTTATGTTTCTCTCTAACACAATCTTGTACCCAAATAGAGACCAGGATACCAGTTGGCTTGTTTTCGAAAGTGTAGGCTAGGATCACACCATGAAATTAGTATTTTTGCTACTTCTGTCATCAGCTTACAAATATGAGCATGAATGTGTGTGTTTTAAGAGGGTGGTCTTGGATTTACGATGCTTGACTTTCTAAATACGCCAGGCTTCCTTCCCTCTATATTGTACCTCTCCAGCTAGGTCTGCTCTGTTTTTTCCCTTTCCTTCTTTCTCTCTTGCCTCTCTCTACAGATCTGTCAGTTTTTTCGTCCTCGTTGTAAGTTTTAAGCCATCTGGACTCATAGCTGTCTTTATTTTTTTTTTCCAAATGTCATCTCATCTGCTGTAAAAAAGGCATACGGCATCTGAATATTACCAATTATAATGTCTGATGGCTAGATAATCTTTGAGTTCAGCGTGGCAGCAGCTCCCCCGTTTTCCGTGGCAGTGAGACGCTTTGGAAAGCATCCATTACCTACGATGATGTCTCGGGAACTCCAAGCGGGAAAATGATATGCAAAGCACACCAACCTGATGGTGATTTGGAGAGACAGCACAATGCACGGTGCAGGAAACCAAGAGCTTGCACATCGCGCTTTGAAATGCAAAGTCGATTTGGAAAAAAAGAGCTTCAAGCCTCCCCGACGCTGCGTGCCAGTAATTGCGCTGCGGCCGCGGCTGGGCTGCAGGTGCGGGGTGCTCACGGGAGCCGTCGTGGTGAGCAGAGCAGCGCTTGCAGGAGGGCCGAGCACTTCCGAGCACTCCTGTCAAGGTGGTTTATGCCAAGTAATAACAAAATACAACCCGTTTTGGTGAAATATATCAGAAAGTGTGTTAAATGTAACACATATCTTTAAAGTGTCTGAAAAAGATTATCACTTACGCATTTCTCTTTGATGAACAAAGATATTTTTCAGCATTATTGGATTAATGAGGAGCTCACTCAGATCAGTAAATTTAGAGGATAAAATAAAAAGTGCATCTTGAAGGTCCTGAATATCCATAGAAAGAGATCCAGAAATATTTTTTTATTTGTTTTTGAAGTATGAAGACTAAGACTGGAAAGACAGCAATGAAGCAAATAACAAAGCTCCTACTAAATCCATCTGTTATGCGTGAATCAAAATTATCATGAAAACATGGAGGTAAAGCCATGGAGATCTTTGCTGAGTAGAAAAATATACCCAGATAAACACCAAAATCTAGAAATAATCTAATTAATTAGCTGCTAATCCCACATAAATTCATATTAATCCCTTTGCATTGTTTAATCAATGCAGCTGACGTGTACTAAACATGACTCATAGCTTTTTTAGCTTTTTTAGTCAGGTTATATATTCGTCTTAGACTTCAGAGGAGAAAAAAGATTGTTGCTCTACAGTAATATTGGGACTGGGGAAAAATATATATTTTATTGTGTATGTAAATAAATAAATAAATAAATAAATATATTTACAGTATTAGCACTATGATGTGAAATGAGGGGAAAAATTAGAATAGGTATTGAAACTCCCCTGTTTTCTGTATCATAAATTCTCTGTTCCCGTGGGTTACCGTAGCGTTTCAGTCTGAGCTGCGTGCTGGTGCAGATAGCCAGGGAAAAAAGAAAAAAAGAAGGAGGGGAGGGAAAAAAGGGGGTTAAAAAAAAGGCTGACACTCCTCTTACGAGCACCGTGGTGGAGAATACCAAACGCGCAACGCCGCGCACACAACCGTGAGCCGAAACGGGGCCCGTTATGGCTGGTCTGTGCAAGCGAGCTGTCAGGGACCTGGCGAGAAAGTGTTTCGGAAGGCCTTTGTGGTTGTAATCCAGATAAATTGTTTTTTCCTCTCGATGTTTTATTTACTGTAACATGCAATAACTTGCCAGCGTGACTGATGCGAGCTTGCATGGGAGCTGGCTGGAGGGAAAAGCTTGCGGCTGGACTCGATTCGCAGCATCCCGCCCGGCCACGGCATCCCCCCGATTCACTGTCCTTCACTTCACAGCTTTGCTGTCCTACCCAGATTTTGCATTGCTTTCAAATTGAATTATTACAGTTTAGGTTGCAAGTTAATTTTCTATGCTTAGTTCAGGATCAAATATTGAAATTTCTCAAGAGTCAAGCAAAAATCCTTTGGACTCGTGGCTTTGATATATAAATACGTACTGCTGGTGATGTTCAAAATTAGGGCTATTAAAAGAAGGGATTTAGATAAGAACATCTTTCCAGTTTTCTGAACTCTCTCTGAAGAACAGCAATCAATTAAACCTTTCTGAATGAGGGGATTTGGTGTTTTTTTTAAGAATTCGTCATTGACTTTTTATGCAATAAAATTTAAGTAGCTGGCAGCGTTGCACACTGCGGTGTTTTTATCTGTAGGCCAGTCGTATTGCAGAGAGCTACGATACAAGCTTCCCTTTGTTGCCCTGCCGATGAACTTAGCTATGTATCCACTAAGAAAGTTTATTCACTCGCTGCATTAGCCTGGTCTGGGCCCTCCGCTGAGCTGGTACCTCCCGCTCCAGAAGGCTCTGCCTGCTGCCCGTTGCCCCGACGTGTAGGTTAGGGGGCTGTTCACAGACCTTTGGATGTGTGCTGTTTCAGAATCCATCTTAGGGCCTTTTCTTCTGAATTTGTGCTGCAATTCCCTTAAGAAATGTCAGTGTATTATATTTGTATACGTATGTAGTTTATAGATTGATTTTTTTTTTTATGATCAATAAAACAGAAAGAGTACATGAAGGACCCCGGGTATTATAAATATCCTCCAAGCAGTTTATGGAGTGTCTGTTTTCTCCGTTCCACTTCGGCTTACGTGAACGAGTTTCTGAGGGCTCCAATCCCAGACGTTAAGGGTCCGCTTCATTTGGGGTATGAGGTTATTCTAAGGAGAAGCTATCTCGGAGCTAAAGAGCAGCGACTTAGGTGCAGTCACTTAGGCAGCACAGCTGCTTCACCTTTGGTCTTCACCAAAGTTTGGAGTTTGTCTGGGTTTTGCATAGGCTGAGGCGACCTTCAGCATCAGACATTGTCGCAGTAACTCTCGAGTGAGAAGAAAATCAAATGGTTATGTAGAGATCCGTCTTACTTTTTAATCATTTTGGGAGTAGTTTCTGTATCCCGGAATGCAGTCCATAAGGAGGAGTATTATAGTCACAACATTTACAAGGCAAGCGTGAAAAGCTCACAACTTTTTAATTTTATAAATACTATGCACACTGAAATGGTATAGTCTCCTGTCACTCTGTCTCACGTCATTCTGCACTTTCTGATATTGTTTATTGGTAGCTTCATCAAAATGAGTGCTTCTTATTGAACTCTTTTCAAGGTTTTTATTTTCTTTGGTGAAAGCACATTGATTTTCTTACATTAAAAAATAAGGAATGAATCTCATTTTTATTTCAATTCTGTCTGGTTGTGAGCTCTTAAATTGGCCATGGACTGCGACAGCAAGCTTGAAGTGTGGCTGGGACATTTCCTGTAGGTTACATCAGTAACCGTGAGTAAATAAAACATTGTGGCTAATTCATGTTACCAGCAAGATTTGGCCTTGTTTTAATCAGAACAGTCTTTGCTCTCAGGGACAACAGTTACCTGTAGCTGATCTTGGCCACAGGAGTGTTGGGGCATGGCAGCGAGGGGGAGAATTTGCTCCTCTAGTAGAAACACAGGAATTTATTTTAAATGTGTGCTCTGCTCCTCCCAGTCTTTGCATGATGCAAACTTCATTAAACATATCCGTTTCCCTCCAAAGAAAAATTTTACATTCAGAGGATGCTGATTCCCTGCAGGCAGGATCCATTGCGCTCGACGTTAGAGATGTTCGACGTAGATCAGTGTTGGAGCTTGTCCTCCTCAGCTCCTTTACAGTCCGTGGAGAGCAGGAGGAACTCTGAAGCTATGTCTGTACTGGTAAATTAACCAGGTCACAATGTGGGCCCATGCGCTGGCATATGATCATCTATAATCATAAACCATTAGCATAGTCCCAGCATGGTTTTGGCTTCCAAGCAGTGTCGAGGCATTGGATCCAGGTGTCGGCACTGGCCAGATGCTGGTTCAGCAGCCTTGTTTTGAGGGGAGGGAAGGGAGTTTGGCTGTCGCTCCCGAAGCCGTTCTGTGTTAGCCAGCGTTAGGGCCGGAGGATGATCCATTTTCTGCTGGCCACACAGATGTGGCCTTAGAATGGTTCATCCCAGATCTTCTTCAGGATGAAATGAACCTTCCTCTAGATGTGCCTGCTCTTCTCAGTAGACTGGGAGGGGAGGCAAGGGCGACTGGCTGGGCTTTGCAGACATGCACAGTGGATCTATCTAGATTGAGTTAGATGAATATCTACTAAGAGCAGAAATGTGCTGAAAAGCTGTGGCTAATTCTCTCAAAGACATCAGTGTTGGCAGAGGGAACTCTGCGGTACTCATCTGTGACGTTTTTTCTTGCTCGCTTCTCTGCCTATCTGGAGAGAGGATGAAGCTTTTTGTCATCATCTCTGCAGAGGGAGTGAGGTCAAGATAAACTGCCTCTTCTCATTAGACTTGCCTCCAATAGGAAGGCAAAAAGTATACAAGAAAGAAACTCTGACACCAGGAAAGGTTACTTTGCTCCCACGCTGTTCCTCATGGCTCATGAAACTGCACCTTGTTCTGATGTCAGTTATGGGTTTCTGGGCGGTAGTGAAGCAATAGGAGAGAGAGACAGTGCAGATGATTTTGGTTTTCATATTGATGCCCTGTCATTTCCCACTACCAACAGTTGGCAGCTCTTGAGTCCTGCGTACTGTCTCATTTAGCAGCGAGGAGGGTGCCTCTGCTAGGTCTGACCCAAAATGCTGTAGGTATTTGGTCTGAGTATGAGCTCTCCTCTTGCTGGACCGGTGGTAAGTTGGTTCAGAAGACACGACACTGCATTTCTGACAACTTGGGCTGCAGAGAGCCGTTCAGAGCTGCTGAACATGTAGCCCTGCTCAGGTTTGTTATAACATGGCCTCTCATGGCCATGATCCGTTAATACCTCATGGCCCATAAATACTCTACAGCTTCTTCTGTATGCACAGGTGTCTAAGTCAGGCGGGCATTTCTTCTGGTACTCTGTTAATTGATCTCAGTAACAATGTGCTAGTTATTTTAGTGGCCTTTAAAAGTTTCTTCCTAATGTCCACTTGTTCTTTGCTTTTGTATGGGCCGTTTGCAGTTCTGCTAATTACTGCAGTATTAACAGTGTCACTGCTAAAAACCCATAGCTGTTAAACCTTGCTATTTGCAGCACTGGGCCTGCATGTGTATTACCAGAATTTCCTGTGCTTGTATAGGTAATACTAACAAGAATTTCAAAAGTGCTATAAAATCTCTTTGTTTTCTCACAGTTGTGTGGGGATGAAGCATTAAGGACAGCGCAAGGCTTCTTTCGTCTTCTGCAAATGCATCTGCCTCCCTGCGGGACTAGTTGGTCTCCAAATCTGATTTGATGTAGTAATTCCTGCGTGCCCTATAATAGGGAACATTACCAAGTACTGTAAATACTCAGTTACCATTACCTGGATCATAATGACAGCATTTGTAAGGAAGTCATTACGCGGGCTGCACAAGGAAACTGTTGACAACGCTTACAGCTGTGTGGCACATGCCCTGCAAAACTCCTTATGAGAAAAGGGATAAAACTTGCTTCACGTGTCCGCTCTTGTAACGGGTTTACTGTAGAAAAAGCAGAGGCTGGTATTGATATGTAGTTCTTACAAGCATGAGTGTGTTACTCATTCCTGCTACTCACCCCTGGAAGGGGACTCTCTTCTGGTTGATCACTGCTTATGTTTGTCCGGCTTGCACGACTTGCTGAGGGGAGAAACCATGATTTGCACGGTTCTGCAAGGGCAGAGTCAGGGTCTATCTTTTCGCTCCATGCTCTTTCACCCTTCCCCTCTGTTTTTCACAACAAGATAGAATTTGGCCTCAAGGTTTTTATTTTGCGTGCATATAATACAAAAATGCCCAAGCTCATCTAGACTTGAATTTTTCTTCTTTTTTTCTTTTTTAAAGAATGTGATTGTGTCAGCAAGGGGTACACCTACAGCATCAGATGCTCTCACTCCCTAAGTATTTTGTGTCAGATGTCCACGGGCACTTGAAAGAAAGTGCTAGCACCATCGCTGCGGTAGATGGAAACAGGTTGCAAGACGTGTGTGTGCGTGCATGTGTGCCAAGAGCCACCTCTGCAGAAGTCTGTCGATCCCAGGAGCTGGGAGCTGGGCAGGGCTGGGGAGGGCTGTCGGTGCCCTCAGGACCTCGACGTCTCGGTCGGTGGCTTTCCACAAGGCGACCTCCTCAGGGGAAGATCCAAAAGCTACCCTTGCCCAAGGGAACAGGCAGCAATCTGTAATGGGTACGGACCCCTCATCTCGTCCCATTATCACTGTTGTCGTTGGTACACACTATGAGGCATGCAGCAAAGCCACGGATTGCGTTCAAGGCAGTTAAGTTCTGCGTGCTGCTAATTTATCTGGAAAAAAAGGAATCATTCCTCCTGTGTGCTGATGCGAGGAAGCCCTTGGCCGGGTGACCGACTCTCTCGCGCCTCTCCCCTGGGGCTAGCTGTCCTTGCTGTCTTTTAATCCCTGACCTACATCCAGCCTCCCGGCTGCCCCAGCTCTGCAGCCCTCTCTCTGTGAATATTCTTTTCAGGAGAAGTTGGCTGGAGGATTTCCTTAACGTGTTATAAGACAAACAGAGTCATCTTTCACACTGCTGATCTGGAACCAGGAGAAAAACCCTCTACAAATCTCCCTGCTGATCATTCCTGGCACGTCCCTGTGGCTTGATTGTCTCTCCCTGTGCCTGGGCACACATCTCTACTTCTTCTTTGGCCTTGCGTTTTGAATGCTGCCTTCCTTATCTCTTTTTTTTATCCACATTCACTTATCTTTTGTCCTCTACCCACAACCCATCATCCTTCCATGGGCTTTACGACTACCAAGTGTGCCTCCCTGCATAGTTATTAGCCATCTAATTTTTCTGCTCAGTAACACCCAGAACCTTATTTAGTGGAGTCACTGTGTGAGTCTCATCCAGGCAGAAATTACTTAATTAAAATCACTTTCTACTATTTGCTGTTTTGGCTTCAGGTTACTTTTGTTTTTAGTAAAATTTGCGAGGAAAATAAACCCCAACTAGTCTAAAGATATACTTTGCCGCCTTCTTTTTTTTTTTTTTTTTTGAGCAAAAGCACTTTTAAAATACTCCAGATAATAAAGCAAAAAGAAGTGCCAATTAGAAATCATATTTGACTGAAACACTCGTAGGACACTGTGCTTTAGACTGGGATTCTGTGCTTACTGATAAGGAGATGGAGAAGCAAACCATCTTCAAGCAGGTATTAGGAAGTTCACCTTTTTTCCTGTAATCGGCACACTGGCTATGTGACAGTAGGTGGTACTGTAGGCAAATAGATTTCCCAGATTGCTGGAGTATGCAGGATCGTATCCCTGGCCATGATCCACACGTGAAGGGTGTCAGAGGCTGTGTCCTGTGTCCCCACCACTCTCACTCGCGCTTACCCACACGTGGGTTGACCCACACAGAGCTCGAGTCTATGTGCATAGGGGATAGAGCGGTAGCTGACGGAGGTTGGGTAGATGGGGAAAGCACGTTCCCTTCCTACGAGTATACATGGTTCTGAGAAATGACTGCTTTATCAGCCCAGTTGCTCATGCGAAAAGATTAAGGACTGAACAATTGCTGGAACTGGAATTGTTCAGATTTTTGTTTCACTCCATATGCAATATTCTGTTGGGCTGCCAATGAAATATTTAAGGAGAACCCCCCCCAAAAAGTGATTAAAATGAAATTGCTGGATGAAGACCAGTGCCTTTCTACCAGACGTTTTAGTGATTTAGAGTACTGCACCATGTTTCAGACCAAGGTTCAAATTCCTTCTGCCAGAGAGGATGTGAACACACGTCTCTCTCCTGCTGAGAGAATGCCCTAATTGCTAACCTGAAAAGTAGGCTGGGGTTGAGGATCTCACTATCTCCTTTGATAATGTTCCAGCTGTATAAACTATTAAATAGCAATAAAAAGAAGTCTCTAACCTGATAGATTATTTATATATTTAAAAATACTTCTAGTTTCCTTTCTGACCTCTCAGTCACTCAATTTTTAACAGTTTTAATTTTAGCCCTCCACTTTTTGACCTCTAAAAGGGTATTTTCTTTGCCGGTCCATCTCAGCATTGTAGACTCATGTTCCATCTTACTAATTCTTTTTCTGAGGTGATGATTTAACCAGACAGTTCTGGACCCCCTTCCCATCAGTATTTTCTCCTTTGTTTGCCTAAGATATACATTCCAGGTAGTGTTTGCACTTTGGTTTTAGATTCCAGGCCCTGCTTACATCTCAGTTCCTAAGCTCTTTAAGGGCATTTGGAACTTGCAGACAGAAGGAAGCCTGTCTTTATCATGTTTTCTGAGATGTGATCATCTCAGAATCATCTCAGAAACTGTAAAGATTGTTCTGAAATATTTCCACAACAGGTGCAACTGGAGGAGATAAAATTATCAAGGTGTTGGTGGAAGGAAGAGAGGCCACTTGGAGATGAATTTGGCAGGATGTTGGGAGTCTGTGTTGTCTCAGATATTGAAAAAGGTTCATTCTTCTCCTACGCTATTCATGGTCAAGGTTATGCATTTGTGTCAGGAAAATACTCTCTTTGGGTCCTCAGGGGCTTTTTTGTTTAGTGTTTTTTATTTAGCTTCTATGTTCCTACATTTACTCAGCCATCCCTATACCCTCATAGGGCCATCAGAAAGAACTGAGTTTGTCAGGCAGGTTTTGAGGAGGGAGAGGTTTCTCTTCCTGCTCGGTTTCTCTATAGTTTCACTTTCTCGCACGTGGTATCTTCTATCCTGGCTGGACAGTTGAGGTATGTAACATCATGCTCACTTTGAAGGGGATTTGGAGGCAACACTCCCATCTGTCCGGACTCCAGTAACAGCGGTGGCCATGGAGTAACACAGATGCTCCCTAGCTGCCTTTGGCCTGGCTAGCAAAGACCAGCCACAGGGACTCAGAGCTTGGCAGAAGCAGAATTGGTCTTCCTTGGGCACAATGCTAATGGGCTTGGAGGATTAGCCAGGCCTGAGCTAGTGGGTTAATGTCGGTAATGAGGAGACAGTGAAAGAGGCAAAGAGGCTATACCACTGACTGAAGTTCTCCTGGCCAGATAAATGCTATATCTAAGCAGTGATGGGGTCACAGGAATGACCCTTAGTGGTGGCGTTCATAGTCACATCTTCCTTCTGTGTGTTTGTTCAGCTCTTCTCAATCCATGATGTTGCAATCTGGGCAGTGATTTCTTTTTCCTTGTGCTCCACAGTGAATTAGAGCAGCTGCATAATTAATTCCGAAGACTTTCATTAACAGTAGTATGGTTGGCCTCCAAGCACCTCCAGTGAATATGGGAAATGCCCCTACCTCTATTTTGTAGACAGGGATACAACTGCTTATCTTCGGTTGTGGGTACTGCGTATCTGCCCTCATCTTCCTACCGAAGGGGTGAAAGCAAGTGGGAGGCTGGGCTGGGAGACTGTTCAAAATAATACCTGTGCAAGCTATGTCACTGGGCTTTTACAGAGCTCTAGTTACGAGGTACCATTCGTCTCAGGAACACTTACGCCACAGTCCTTTGCCATGTTATTTCTTAAGTTTTTTATTTTCTTTTTTTACCCAGTAAAAAGATGGCTATATCCCTCAAGCTGGTTCAAATATTCCTATCCTTTCTGCAGGAGACTTATGTTATATCCCCCTTTTCTTGCTCTCGCTGTCTAGGGGAACGTTGTGGTGGATGGGCTGAACTGCAGATCTTCATGAGGACCTGCAAGTTCTGCTTTTTGCTTTTCCTCTGGGATTAGAGAAAGCTCTTTGTTTGTCTCCCTTACCTGTTCCCTCTTACTCAACAGTGACTTTCGTACAGATTATTCCAGGATCCCACTGAAAATGTATTTAAGTATCTTGTCTCCCTGTTAGAAGAGACTATATTCTCCAGGAGTAAAGGAAAGCGTTTTATCTGAATCATATGTGTTATGGGAAGTATAAAAGTAATGTAGATAGGTGGAAAGATTTTGGTTGCTAATGCCTCTGATAGCACTTAAAAAGGAATGCCTTAGCATCTGATAGGGGGTGAAAACCCCGAAGGCGGAAACCATTCTTACAAAATGATAAATAGTACCTTTGTCATCCTATCTGCATGCTGTAGCAATAATGCTGTTTGTCTCTCAGAACACAAGCGTGTGGATCTTCTCAGCCAGAGCATCAGTACTAGGGATGCTGCACTGACTCTAGCGGGGAGTCTCTTTCTGTGCTTGTCTTGCCCGCTCTTAAACCTATTGCTGTACCTAAGTCAGGTTTAGCAGTGTCCTGCCAGATGGGTAGGTAGCCCTTTCTTTGCTGAAGGTTGTTTTCCTCACTGCATCCCCAGTGTTGCTTTAAAGCAGAGGAATGGTACAGTTTTTCAGTATTGTACAAAGGAGTTCTTCCAAGGAGAGCAGCCAGATTTAGCCTGATGTGATGAATGCGCTAAAACACATCCAGCAGAGAAAATACAGAAAAAGTGATATAGGCTGGATGAAATCTTTCCGTACCATAATTAGTTCCTCCTAAGGGTCACTGAGTACATTAAGAAGAGCAAAGGTTTGGCACATGGTGAAAATAATTTAAATAATCTGTCTGAATCCTATCTGCCATTAGTGTTGTACAGGCAAAGAAAAGCCCTGTAAAGCCCTGTTCTAGCTAAGGGTGGGTAGCATAATAGCATCCCAAGCATCCTTCTGTGGATCGTGAAGCATCCAAGGTCTAGGGTGCAGAAGTCACCAGCGGGACCCACAGGGCAGCCAGAGGAAGTTGCAGTGACTTCTTAGACCCCATGCTGACAAGCTCCACAGACCACTTAACTTATGCAATGTGAAAATGCTGCCATAAGATGATAGAGTAAAAGCAATTCTCATAAGCATCTAAATCTTGAAAAACAGGAAAAAGGCAAATGTAGATGTAATGACTCCGTCCTAGCCCCCTTTTCGTCTACTTTGCTTGCCCCGCTGGAGGAGAAGCTTCTTTGTTCTTCCCCACTCAGCAAGACGATGACTGGGATCAACCCGCGGAGGAGCAGGGCTGCAAAAGCAGGAGGCAGAGCTTCAACAGCCACTAGAGTCAATCTTACATTTCGTATTCGAAATCTTCATTTCTCAATTGCATGTTTCTCTAAGAGAGAAATGACATCTTTAGATACTCCACTTCCTCCATAATATATTTAACTTCCTGATGGATATTTGACTGAAGAGCCACTGCCTCTTTTCCGTCCTCAGGATTCAATCTGAGTCTACAGTCACTCAGTAGTACTTGAATTGCTACATGAGACTGTTGGTGCTAATTTATCCTGTGAGCGTAGTTTTGCCGACTTGAGGAAAATTACTAATTGTTTTCCTTCCACGTAGACTCTTTCTAGGACGTCTTCACTTTAATCAGTTATATTACATCTTTGATGATAATAGCAATCACTAAAAGATTCATCTAGAAGGTGATATGAGTACCCTTCTGTGCAGTAAACTTATTCTGACTCACTTGGCTGCACAGCGCAACATAAAATGCTTTTCAACTGCAACCTCACTGTATCGTATAGCTCCAAGTCTATAGAGCAGCACAAAGTCTCTATGATTGCTTCTAATTTTGCAGGTAGGAACATATCAGCTAATTAGAGTGAGGCTAATATACGGACAGTGGTTCCTTCTGAGTTTTGACTACCAATCTCAGTTCAGTGCTGATTCCAAAGCTTCTTCCTCCCTCCTGCTATTTGCTGCTGGGGATTCTCCGACCCTCAGCTGCTCCACAGCCTTTCAGATCCTTCCCAAAAGCATTCAGTTTCTTGAATGAATTTTTTGTCTCTCTTTTTCTCAACCTTTCGGGTTTGAACCAGTCGTCTACAAACATAACCTGCTGTGCTAGCAAGCTGCAGTCATTGTTGTCTCAATGGGTTACTGCAGCGCAAGTGGTTAGGTGGTTGCACAATGGATTTTAGGCTCAGAAAGACTCAAATACGTTTGAAGCGTAATGAGTAATAGCTTAAACTGGTTGGGATGGCCTAAAATGCTGTATTCACAGCTAGCATTGCTTGAGGGGAGTTACTGGGTACATGCATTTGCTTCCTTGTACACGCTGTTTGCCAAATCCTCTTGTTCATAGTTACTTGCTTATAGGGAGGGCAGTGATAGTATTACCGTGGTGGTGGCTCTTGTCCAAAGGAAAACTAGCACGTAAGGGTGAAAGAAGAGTGCATTTACACCACGAGGATCATACTCGGCTGTAGTGGAGCGTGCTGATACAGAGATCAGTGTGTGAGGCCACCAGCGTAGCCAGAGCCAAGGTGGTTTTGAACCAGGGAGTTCTGGTGCTGTTAAATCCTGGAAAAGGAGCCTGCTGAGATTGCCGTGCTCCTGCCTACCACTGCTATTGGGGCTGCAGTGAGCTTGTGTACAGCTGAACTGCCTGTATGTGCTTTTGTAGGTGCGCACCAGAGAGAGGAGCTCAGACTAAGACCGGGGTAGCCAGTGCCCTAGGCTTTGCTCGGAAATGACAGAAAGCCAAAAGCTGTGGCTGCTCCTGCTTTTCCCTGCGCAGCTGGAGCGGCATTATTAAAGCTGGTGGGATTCCACTCGTCTGAGCAAGATGAGCAAGGTTTAAGTCCTGCATTAAGCAGGCTTGATGCAAACCAGTGTAAATAAAGCAGATGGGAAAGGTTCAGTCCTGCCGGAGTGCTGCCGAACAAAGGGAGGCTTCTCGGCGCCGCAGATCGGATTTGATTGTTGTGGCATTTAGCAGTTGTTGTAGCGCTTCGTGTTATTCTTGTCTAGCATTTTTTGTAATATTTATGATCCTTTTACTCCCTGACACTGAGAGGATTTTCTTGAGTGCGATGACATCATTACCCTATTTAAATGCATGGAAAGCATTTTCATATGAAATGTGAGCGTACAAAAGGGAAAGAAAAGCCTTAGGCATTGTTAACTGGGCAGATTTGCTCTCCATCTGATGTTTTTTTTGCCAGAGAGAACCCTATATCTGAATATCTCAAACCATTTGATGAATCTTTTACTTGGTAGAATATCTGAAGGTGAGAGAGCGGCTTCAGTTCCTAAACTCTGGTGGTGTGGTCCTTTGAAGCTTTGCAGCAGAGAATATGCTTCAGCCCTTGACATGCTAGAAAGCTGACTGCATTTCAGCAGAGCACCGCAAATGTCAGATCTGCCTTTGCTGATTTCCCCTCTTCCCTGTTTTATCTGTGGTTCACTTTTGTTGTCCTGTTTACCGCTTTTATCTTTCTCTCCCTGACAGGTTGCTTTTTCCACTGCTGTCCAGGCTTTGAAAACAGTGCATCTTCCCTTAGTGGAGCCTTGTACCTTGCTCTGAATTTCCATTGACCACTGCTTATCTTCAGTGCCTTGCATGTTTGCTCTTATTCTTTCTTTAATAATACATTTGCTCCCCGATCCAGGATGGAGAGGTCCATGGGGTGCTCAAGTCGGATGGCAGTTTACCCTATTGACTTGGACTCCTGCATGTATTGACACATTTTCTCTTCTTCAGGTACTTGATGAACCTTAGGCTTTAGGTACTTGATGTACCTTATTAGCCTAATGCATACGTGCTGCTGTCCTTCAAAGCTGAAATCTTACTAAAATAAAAGCAAAAACTTTTTTCTTTAACTTGCATCTATTTGCTGTTATTGAAGTGTCCTATAGTGGCATTTATAAAATTGGTCCTTTTTATTCTTGGGCGCGTGACAGGATTTAGCCAGGGCAAAACCAGAGGGCTGCAGAGACAGAGTAGTGCTATTGGTGGGCCCTGCAGACTGCTCTGCCTCTCTCTCCTCTCGTGATGCCAGAATAAGCTGCACCTTCAGTGGAAAGTATCAAGAACAATAGAAATGATATCCTGAGAATTTCTTTGTTTCTCAAAAAAGTCTCCTCTTGGCCTTTTAGTTCTAACCTGTTTTTATTTTCTGCTTATTAAAAAAATAAAACAACATAAAATACCTCATCTCTTCCGGATCCAGAGTGCAGGACGTACAAAATAGGTTTATCTATCTGACAGCCCACAAGGCTCCAAATCCTTCTGTTCTTCCCCTACCTTCATCAAATGTCTAATGACTTTAATATTAACATTTAACTATTGAAAGTGAGCTGAATGGTAATGAAAGCAGAACCCGATTCTGTCCATCTCTGTAAGTGCAAATCTGCAACAACAGATTAACAGTGACTGGCCAGCATTGAAATTTGTCCTCCGGACTTGTCCAGGTTTTGCAGAGATTCTGTATTACATCTTCCCTCCTGCCCCGATCAGCTTTGCCTCTGCAGCTCGTATTATTTTTCCTGCTATTTGGTAGACAGATCCAGCTCATCCCACCCTCTTCTCTCAGAGCCAAGTTGAGAAGACAGGCGCTTTGAGTTTTTCCACCCCTTGCTGGTGTTGTCTTAGTGTCAAGTAGCAATGCCAATGTTTTCTGAATCTTCTCTGTAGTCTGCTACCTTGCTTAGCCTTCCCACTTATTAAATTGCTGCTCCAACGAGTGTCTCTGCCAGCCTGCTGATTGCTTTTCCATACCTGTTCCTTCGGAAGCTCCCTCTCTGAGTTGCCACTGTCCATGCCCACGTGTGTCTACCTAAGGAAAACCGCCTCTGCTTCACAGGGCTGTACTCTCCAAAGACTAGCCATTGCACACCCAGCGGTGGGAACAGTGGTTTTGTGTCTGCGTTGTTTTTAACAGGTGGCAAAGAAGATACAAGCGCTACAACAGCAAAGCTGCGTCCTCTTCCTTCTCCTTGCTCCTGCAGGCGCTGCTAGACAGGGTCATGAGCCGGGCTGGAGCGGCTTCGCCGGCGTGGCGGCGCTCCGATGCCTGCGAAGCTTTTACTTGCGCTTCTGCAGCCGAGGCAGTTGGTCGCCCTTCGGCACCTGTAGAGCTGTGCAGCGTTTCCTGTTCATCGCCGTAATGAGAGCGAGCTGCCCTGCGAGCCTCTGCCTCTTGGGTGATGCGTCCGTGCTCTCCGTCGCTGAGATTGATGCTGGCCATTCCCTATGATCCGGATTGTTTGGGCTCCTGTAGGCACATCATTGTCTAAAATGAGTGTTACTGTCTCTGCGCGGGATATAAGAGCTCCTTAGAGTTTCCCCACCTCTGATTACCGTCCCGGCCCCAGCCCCCCCTTTCCCTTGTAGCTCGCAATAAGCTCTTCGCGCCGCCACCTGAGGAGCTCTGTCAAAAGGAGATACAGGGATAATAAAAATCAGAAGCATGCCTTTTCCTTTGCCAAGCTAAACCCGTCCTTTGTTGGGGCAGGAATTTGAACTGCTCCTGAGAATCAAACAGGTTCGTAGAATAATAAAGACTAGAGATACAGAGGGTATTTTGGTCATCTAATCTACTCCTCCCCACCTGTCAGAGCTGATTTTTTTCCCCATTGTGTGTTTTCTCCTGTGCCTTTGTGATGTGATATCCAATTCGGCTTTCGCTGTCCCAGGCAATAACGTTCTTCCTTCTTGCCTCGCTGCATACCCCGGCGAGACTCGCTGCGGTGCGACTCAACTTCCTTCCCTGAAACATTACCTCTGGCGTCTGACAAGGAATCATATCTTTTAGGTAGACAATGTAGCACACAGAATAGATGATTAAAGTGCGCTGCTTTTTCCGCCAGTATTACCTCGTTAGAGGAAACTAATCTGAGGCTCTTCTCTTCCTTACGCTTGCTGCTTTTCTTCTCTGCCTCCTGCTCCGTTGTGCTCACCGCGCGGTCAAATGAGATACAATCACACCTTCCTCGGCTTCATGCAAAATGAATGCGGCCATCCTGCGACACCCATTCTCCGTTTCATCTCCTGCCGTTAATCAGCAGCATCCTGCAGAATTCCTGCCACAGATGGTGCTCAAGCAGGTGCTAGTTTGGGGGAGGCACAGAGCACTGTAAAGAGATCCTTGAAACAAAATTTTATTAACTTTATACAGTACTGCCCCCTGCTCTGCTCCCGGGACCTCTTTGCATGGGGCCGACCTGCAGTATTTAGTAACGCAGCGCAATCAACTGCAGAGCATAATGCATAAAACCCTCCAAACAAAAGTTTTTAAATTAAAACACAGTAATGGATAATTTCAGAAATCATAACCCTTGCTCAAATGGGTTGGCGTGAAATGAAAGCTAAGAGATCATTTCATATCAATAATTAATATGGCGTGTGGCCGCAGGTGGAGTGTATGAAACCAAAGGTTATGCTTCTTGAGAGTGCCCAGGAAACATAGGAGTTGCTCATTAATAGGACTTGTGCTCCTAAAGTGATTTAGGGCTAGAGCTTTGGTGTCCCCCTCTCAGACTATATTTTTATGCTTTGCTGCCTGATGTCCTTAAATCCTGAGGAAACAGAACCCTAAAATACCAGACGTGATGAATCAGTCACTGGAGTTAGACATTACGAACCCTTGGGATGCATTTAGAAGCTCTTTGAAGTGGGTGAGTCCAAAGCAGTGGCAAGATTCATAGTCATTTAATATGCCCGCGTTAAGCGAACCTGTAAGTGGGGCTGTTTGCTTGCATTCTAAATTTGAATTACAGTGCTGACATTTAACAGTGTAGTCCATCTGTAGCTGCCTCTCCCTGCGCTCTGGAAAGACAAGACTGAAGAAAGAGAAAGGAAATTTTTTTTTCTCTTAAAAAATTGGGAGGTTTCTGACCCACAGCGTTTAGCAGTGTGCTTTTTTATTTTGTTTTTATGTCACGGAGATTTTTGAGCTTTAAGCACCGCTGCTTTATGGACAGTTCAGGCCCTTCTACAGTTGACAAGTCCTGATAGATTTGTGATAGTCATAATACAGATTGAATTTGCCGATACCTGTATTTATAGTAGCACGGCTACTCTAAGAGTATATTTGGGTGGCATGAAACAGCAGTAATACCTGAAGCAGATCAGCGTTTGATACTGTCATAAGGAGACCATGGAACCGTGGCAAGATTTATTATGGGACTTGCGTTGAAAATCCCAAAGCTGAATTCACCAAGAATATAACAGGGCATCTGACATTTGTATACGGCATTTTTAGTGGCTTTGGATTAGCGTTGCAACGGTCTGTGAGCCAGGGTTACCGCTCTGAGGGGCGCGTGGGCGAACCTTGTGTTTGGCTTCCTGTGGTGGTGGTGGTGGTGGTGGGAAGATGCTCTGGTTTCAGTTAACTGATCAATTTATTTTTTCTGACAACTCAGAAAAGAGTTCATATGAATTACTCTGAAAGAAGCAGACCTATCATTGAATCTACACTTGCAGCCCAGAGGATGCCTTCAAAGTGTTTTAAAATGTGTTTGTTAGTAGTAACAACTACAAGGTAACTGCAGGAAGAAATTACTTCGTAATCTGCTGCTCATATACATATATACAGTTCAGGGAGTTCATTAGCTTTGCTTTGATTGTTGGCTTCGGAAACAGTGTAACTTCTTTGATCTATTTCTTAGGAATTTCTCAGCGAATTGTGGGGTTGCAGAATTTTGAAGTGAGGTTAGTAAACAGAGCGTACCCGCTTGCCCACACATTGGGGGGATTATAAGCAATTAAATCTTGATAATGTCATAACTGTTGATGCCCTACTGTTAATCTGAGATAGATAGCCCTCCTAAGCCAGTTCCTCACGCTTACATCATCTTTTTCCTCAACAAACCCAACTGGTATCTTCTGCTAGCAGCAACTTTTACATCTGCTCTTCACTGACTTAACCAGTGCAGATAAGTTTGTGTTTCTGAGTGGGTATTTTTGTCTTGTTTGGGTTCTCCTTGTCCTTCCTTAACCTTAAAAACATAAAAAGAAGCGTTTTTGAAAACCTGTCTGGGTTTTAAACCTTTGGGGAGAATTCTTGGTTAACGGGGAACAAAAGCTCCAGCTGTGTCAGGCCCACAAAGACGAACAGAATTTATTTCTGACAACAGCAAGATTAGGAGGTGCTCCATGACTCCCAGCTCGCTCGCTCTTTCCTCTGCCTCTAATGAGTTTAGCGTGCAGGAACGATGCTGAGGCCTTCATCAGGATGCTGCTTGTGAAGGAGGGCTTCCAAATTCTGCCTGCAAATGACGTCAGCACCATAAACTGTAGCCATCCATCATAACGGAGGCTTTTGTGCCTGGTAAAGGCTGGTTGGGCAGAGTCAATCAAATACGCGCTATTAGCGCTCAGTGTCACCATGGCCTTTGGTGGGGTGGTGGGGGAGAGGGAGCCCGGCAACACTACGAGACATTTATTCATGCCGTTGCCCTTTCTGAAAGCGAAACTGTAATGCAAAAATGGACCCATCAGATGCAGTGGTAATAGCCTTTGCTCTAAAAAAGCCCTTACTCTGATTTTAGCCTATTATTACTTTCAGCATTCATTAAATGGCAGATGCTACAAGTAAGCAGGGTTATATTAAAATCAAAGTTCACGGTCTGTTTGCTATTAATGATACATAAGCCCATGTTTAGCAGAACCCTCTGGGCACAGAGTGCACTTCCACTCATCCCTGAAATGTGGCTTAAGCCACCCCTGGGAGATGTGTCTTTTACACCTGAGGATCTCTACATGCCGAGTTAAATGGCCTCAGTCCTGCCTTCAGCAGGGCAAACTCCGATCTGACGTAGCAGAAAATCCTGAGTTTCTGTAATACAATTCAGTGACATCAGTCCAGATTTATGCCACCGCCTGAACCTGCTCTACTCACTGAGGTAAACGTTTTGCCTGCGGTAAGGGACTGTGGGATTAGTGCTGGTTTCCAGCATAAAATGGTTCTTTCTGAAATATCTGAAACACGACCCAGCTCCTGAAGGTGCTTTCATGACGGCATGTATTAATTCGTAGAGGACGGGCAATAGGAATTGATGTTTGCTGCCTCAAAGGCGGTTGCTCGGTGGCTGAGCTACTGGCTCCTCTGTATCACAAACCGCCCAACAGCTCTGCCAGCAAAAGTCCACGAGGAGCGGAAGAGAAAAGTCAAAGCAAGAACGGAGGCTCTCCAAAATTTAGCGTTGTCATAAGGAGCACTTGACTTTCCCTGAGAAGAGATTGATGAATTGTTCCTAAACAGTGCCAACAGCATTTCTTCGCTTCAAATTACTCCGTGATGAGATAAAAGAACTAAAATGAAAGATCCAGCATCTCAAAGCCTTCTAAACTTATGTTTTATGCATCTTTCTTTATGCTTGATATCTTATTGAATTGTTTGTTAACCCCCGAGAGAAAGGTTAAAACATTTATTTTTTTCCTCTAAAGTAAGAGGTAACATTAAATTAATTTTTCCCTATGATTTATTTGTTCCTGAAACGGGTATAATATTTTTATGTGGCATATTGTATAGCTACCAAAGAATTCTTCACGCTCTTTAATTTGAACTCCTGACCAGTCTTTGCGATGGTACTAGGAAATATTTGAACGCTCTATTTGAGCTGTGGCCCAAATGGACAGACAAACTATAATCAATTGAAAGCAACAGGCATTTTTTCCTCCCGCTTCCTTCCTCATCTCCCCCCCTACTCCCCCAAACTGCTCAGAAGTCTGTGCAGGGCAATGAGCTCCTATGCAAAGTCCTTCATACGCTGGGAAACACATTGTTGTTCATCCCAGTCAGCACATTGCAAGAGTGCTTGGTCCTTGCTTTGAACTAACGCAGGTAATTATTTACATTAACTTCTGCTGAGTCCTGTAGAAATGCCGGGAGCTGGACGGGATGGGGCTAATGGGATGCGGTGATTGAGCTCTCCTGGAGCAGGCACCTCCGTGCCCCACTGGAGGGTCACGGGAAGACGTGGGAGTGCCTGGGCCCATCATAAAAGTAATTTGGTCAAATCAGGCCAGGTTAACCAACCTGACAGGAGGAGGAGGCTAGCAGTGTGTTGCTGCGATTTCCTGTTGTACCTTCAGCCAGGGCTTACTCCTCAGCAAGGATTTTCCAGAACACGTTAGAGCCAGGCTGGTATTTGTCTCCCTCATGGTTCAATCAGGAGACAGTCGAGCAAGATCGTATCTCCTGGGGGCGGTGGTGGGGTTATATTACACATGAGGCCCAAAGAGGCGTTTGAATTTAGTGGACTGATTTTCAGTTTTATTCCCGTGGAAATTTTTCACCCAGCTGCGGTGCTCTGCCCGGCACAATGGAGGCTTGTGCTTGTCCGGTTACCCTCTGCCAGGCTGGGATTTCTCACCACCACCTTTGGGCTTCACAGCATAGGTCACGCATATTTCAACATTTGTGCTATGTGAGAGCGAGCCCATTTACAAACCATTTAATATCCCTTTAACAGCTGCTCCCTAAGAAAAACTGGACTGATGCTTTTTTAACTTCAGAAAGTATTTTTCCTCATATCAGCTCTGAGACCTAGCAGTCAGATTGGCACCGTGGTAGTTAGCTCACGTTGGCAAGGTGAAATGATCCGTTTGAATATGTGTAGACAGTGCCAAAGTTTTGACTGAAAACCATTCAAAGACTGGAAGCTAAGTAACTCCTCTTCTATCTGCAAAAGAACCTGGATGAAAATATAAATTATGAGTTTCTTCTTCACCCATACTAAGTAATGGCTGAACTTTTTACTCTTTGATGCAAGCATACTACTTAAATGCAATAATTTAGCCCAAGCTAAGTAACATAGTCTGCTCAGCAGTAAAATTATGATTTAGCTCAAGCTTTGGTAGAACTGGATGCAAACGTTTTGGCATGATATTTACCATTTTCAGAATAAATACTGGGATTTTTGAGCAAATTTGCAATCTGTGCTAGATTGTGGCTCATTAGGTGAAGCTGGCTGCAGTGAAGTAACGTAAGGAGGACATACAGCAATGCATTGAAAAAAATGACCTAAATTAGCATTATTATAGAAATCTCAGAGGAACTCCTTTAAACAGCTTTAAAGGAACTACCAGCTACAGTAACTAAGATGTTTATTGCTCAGGTCAGTCTGGAAAACCACATTCCCCCAACGGTAATTTTGCATGCTCAGTGTTTAAGTTCTTACAAGAGAGAGACAGAGCAACAGCTTGGTGTCCTCCCTGAATCCTAATGCATCAGTGTTAACGAACTGCAATTAGAGTCAGCATGAATTTTGCAGGAGTAAGTCTTCAGCAGGGGCTGCAGAATCCCATACCAGGGAGCGACTGGTAAAAGCTGGGATTACTGTAACTTTACTTTGGTGGACTGTCCATGTTTTGTTTAGAAATTTGGAAGAAATTGGCAAGCCACACTCATGCACTGAGGCTGTGATGATGGAAATTGTAAAAATTACCCTTTTGGTTTTATGGAGACATAAAACTCTTATCCATTGGCTTGAAAAAGCCATATTTCAGAAGAGCTGGAGTCCTTTCGCATAAGATTTTCCCCCTGAAAATTACCCTTTCAAGGAATAAAGAAATAATGAAGTATTGACAAGGACAGAGGGCAGCAAAATTATATAGCCTGCCTTGATTATTACAATATTCTTTATAGCTTTCTCTTCCTATAATGACATGGTTTAAACATACTGCTTTTTGCAGCCCAACCATAAATATCTTTCTTGTGCTTCTGATTGCATTTTTGATGGAATAACACACGTGCCACATGCCTACTCTTAAGATGAAGCTATTTGAGATGCGTCTACCAGCTTTCTCTGCTGCAATCGGTATTTTATTTTAATATGTTTATAATTCATCTTGGTTAAAAAGACACCATTGTGGCTGACAGAAATAAAAACTAACAGGCCTTAAAAACCTCAATAAATATGATTCCATTCTTTGAATTGTTCCCTTGAGGGCTGACACTGCAAAGTGCTGAGAAACTTGTATTCCTACTGAAATCAATGAGACTCTCTGAGCTATCTATGTGATCCATTGCAATCTATGAAAATACCCCCCTTTTTTCAGTTACATGACAAAGAAATTTGGTAGAGCCATAGGAGTGAAAAGGGGGAGGACACTAATTAGAAATACAAAGATATCCTCAGACTGAGGAATTTCACAAATTGCGGTTTAAGGGAAGTTGGGTGACTCCTCAAGGGAGGCAGTTAGGCAGGTTGCCCTGTATTTCCCAGAATCCAACGTTGTTGGGGTTGGAGATAGGGTGCGGGGCTGCATAGACCTTGATCTGCAGCAGCGTCGGCCTCCTTACGCTCTCCTGTGCACTGCAAGCGTTCTTGCTGTGGCGCCTCTTAGCCGAGATGCTCCAGAAAGGTGACAGCTCAAAAGAGCAAGACCAGTTAATGGACTTAGGGAAAAAACAGAAATAAGGCATAAATCAAAGTTTTAACTTCATAATTATGCGTGCATTTTACCAGTGCATAATCCTTTTTGTTTAAGGATATATGGCTAGATATTGTCAGTTGCTTACCTATGTTTGCTGTTATCCACCAGCTAGCTTCACGAGATTGTGCTGTTAAAGTGAATCAGGATCAACTGGAACCACAGGCAAAGAGCTGTTCGGCCAGTGCACCCAAGAGGTGCTCCAGGCTCGTGACTGCAGGGAAACTCTGGAGAGGGGCCGAAGCTGGCATCCTGGAAGAGTGAAAATATGAGACTTCACATAGCAGCTAAAAAGGAAGAGAGTTTAAAAGTCCTGCACTTTAGGAGTTGAAAGGAAGGTCAGAGGAGGTGACCGTCTCCTTGCGTGTGCAGGTGCTTGATGATCTCGCTGTATCATTTCGACTAAATGGCAGTAGCTGTTTTTTGCCGCAAAGTATCAGAAAAACATGTGGTGGATCATAAACAGCTCATGAACCTTGTGGGAGCCCCTGTGGTAGAGTGAACCTGAGCCCAGGTGCTGGCCACAGCCTGTGTCCCTACGCAGAGTCCCAAAGCCAGGTATGTTGAGGGCATACCGCCATGCAAATGCCAAAAGGGAAGCTGGATCCTGGCTCCAAAGCTTTACAGTCAACAATATTTTGTAAGGATAGAGTAGTGAGTGATAAGCATGGTTTAGCCGTGTAGTTAGTCATCTTGTTGTGAATAGCAAGTGAAGATTAGGAGTTACACTCTAAATACATCCATCTGCTCTTTTACTAGTATAAGAAGAAATCTTTCAGTATTCTGAAATTGGTTTTAGTGCATGTAAAGTTGTTATGGTACTAAGTACCATTATGTGACATAAGAGATAAGAGTAATATGGCAAGGATAAGCACTCATCCCTTTGCTTCAGTAATGCAGGAAATAGTAAATTCTTGTCCCCACATTTTCTCATATGAAATATTAAGAGAAAATGAAATAGTGTGCTCTTTTCCAAATTTGCATTTAATTTTTCAATTATATGAAACACAATCCCTGCCCCTGAACTTCTCATTGAAATTCAAATTAGGCTATAATACGTGGTGTAATTGTAGTGATGGGACAAAGAAGCAGAGTTCCTGTTTAAAAGTCCTTCTGTAGGTTAGAGGAGTGTTAAATTCAGGACTGGACCCAACTATGTAGAGAGTGGTTTTTGATCTCTAAACCTGCTTATACTTACAACTTCAAGTAGATATGGAACTCCATCTGAGTTGGGATCCCATCCATTGTCTCCTTCCTTGTGGTCTCCTTTGTTCTGAAAAAACTTCTGGAAGAATGTAGGTAACTTTTTCATAGATAGTTGTTCCAGTTTTTGTTGCCACAGATAAAATATTTTATGATGGATTGGTTAGTTATTATGCATTGTGCCCAGATGCCAATATTTTTGGCAAGCTTGCAGCATATCACATCTCAGGCAATGAAGCTGGAAAGGAGTGTTTTAAAAATTCGAAAAGAAATAAAGGTAAAAATTCAGATGAGGCAAATATATACTCAAAATGCGCAGAGAAGCTCTAGAACGGTAAAAGGATGCCAGATCCTTAATTAAAGATATTTTAACGATAACCGTATTTTAATGTTAATGATATTTTATGATAATTGTTGTAAGTTGAAATCACCAAGTGCGGTTAATATTTCTCGTGATCAGATATTGATAATTCATCTATCCTGTACTGGGTGAAGGAAGGGAGGGATTGATTCGTTGCTCTGTCTTCCCCCAGGGAAGGCCTTGATCATTCTAGGAGTTTATGAAATTAATCCCTTAATCCCACAGAAGCGCAGGGAGAGCTTTCCAGAGATATGCCTAACTTTGGAGCCAGATATATCAAGTTTCAGAACACCCACATCTATTTGGACACAAGTTTGTCTTCAGCAGAGCTAGGGGACTAAAGGATTTTTGTTTGTTTGCCTAACCAAAAAGAGATAACACTGCGGTGGAACCGATAAGAAATTTAGGGCATATAGGGAGGGGGGAAGGCAGTATAGCAAAGTAATTAAATCGAAATAGTTTGGATTTGATGTGAAATCTCTCACTGGCCCTAAAACCGTATTTGCTTCATTTCTTTAGCGTGTTGGCCTAAGCCAAAGTATATTTTTTTACGCCGTGCAGTAGGAACACGTGACATTTCGGCAGCAGCTGGCGCTAACCGCGGCGTGCATTGGCCGTAGTGCTTTCGAGGCAGGACGAGCACGGCAGGGTTGGAAAGCCCCTGGCTCGCCGGGTCCAGCCCTGCCCGCGGGCTCCGGGGCAGCTGCTCAAAGTTGCTCCATCAGCCCAAGGAGCCCAGTTCCCAGAGCCGCCTACGTCCCCCCGTTGCACAGCGCCAGCTGGGGAGCGTAACGTTGCCCCTCTGACATTTAGGGCTGCGTTTGCGCTCAAAAGCCATCCCGTCCTCCCCGCCTGCAAGCAGCACCAGCCCCCAAAAGCTCACCGGTTATTATCGAATAGGCACGACGGTGACAACCTCCCCGCTGCCAGCCCCGAGACGTCCACTCCGTTTTCCACCGACACCGCTTCTCATAAATGGAAATGGACCCATTAAGCGGACATTTCGCCATAACCCTTCTCCACCTGATGAAGGGAGGAGAGGCTGGCGGAGGCGCGGGCGGCCGTGAGATCGTTTAGGGAACTGCTCAATGAGAAGGCAGGGCATGATGCGCTGTGCCCTCGCTTTTAGCCAGCGCTTCCTCCTCAGGTGCCGCACTTCGGCTCGTTTCCATGACCATCGCTGCTCGCGGCCACCTGGCCCTTGGCGTTCGGATTATGATTCCCTGTCGAGCTGGGGAGCCGAATCCAAGGGCCGTCCTCCGCATAATGCCACTGCTGGGAGCAAAAGAGTTGCTTTTCTGGGGGAGCTGCAGAAATCTTTAGGTGAAATGCTATTTTTTAGCGTAATTAGCAGTTGATTTCCGATGTAATTAGTCGCTGTTTCAGTTTCGTGGCTGGGGCATGCGGATGGGAAAGGGACAGGTGGGACTTTTTTTCCTGCAGTATTTGCAGAATGGCAAAAAAAGCCTCTTCCCTTTTCGTGAAATTTATTCCAGGCTGCAAAAATGCCTGCCTAAGTAATGAGCAAGTCCTTGAAAATCTATCTGGCAGTGGAAAGGTCTTACATGTAACCATTAGTGAAGTTAAGACTTCGTCTTTTCAAGTAAACCCGACATCACAGCCCGTGAAAGCTGCGTGGTGAGTGGCAGAGTTGTGTTCTGTTGTATCGCTTGGAGTTGTCATTAAATTTCCACAGATCAGTTGTGCTTCTCCGAGGCTGATGAACGATCTCTTTATCTCATCTTAATTCTGTGACACTAGCGTCTACAAAATATGTTCCACTGTATGGCGAGGCGCTTTGTGGTGTCTGGGTAGTGGCTGTGAATGACTTCCAAGGAACCGTCGGAAATTCTGCCCTTGTGATGGATACGTAAGACCAGTATTGCATGAGGCCAGCTGTTCTTTGCAAGCCACATTTGAATTCAAATATATGCAGAAAACTTAGCCTCTACAAACAGCTGAGTATACAATTTATAGTTCAAGTCAACAGCATGTTCAGTTGATAGATTCTCAGATATGCCTGGCTAGATTTTGTATGCGTAATGATTATAAATTGCACTTTTTTACTCCGTTCTGAGCTGAAGTTACTGTTATGATTTAGGTATACAACTAAAACTGCAGCAGAGCCCAGAGACCCTCTTGAGGGCCTTCATGCGCTGTCATTGTTCAGGTATAATGTATATTCATCCTCGCATCAGGGAGGCTAGAGATAGGATGTATGTTATAGCTCTAACTCAAAAGACTTAAGTCTTCAGCTCAGACTGTAGCGGGTCACCGCTTTTAGCTCTGAAAATCCTCAGTTCACTACCTGATACTTTGTGCCTGATGTCTTTTGCACAAGTGGTAATGAAGATTTAATCCTGGTACTTTAAAGGCTAATAAGTGGCAACTACGGATGAGATTGCAAACCAAAACATAGAATATGCATGTGTTTATATTTGCATTTATTACATTAAGTTAACAAGATTAAATAAATGTATTTCCATTTTGAACCACTTGAATCCATTGCTCATAAGCTGAGATTCCTGCTTTAGTTCTGTCTTTAGGAAGACCTAATTTTGCAAAGCACAGCCTGGGTGTAACTTTAGGCATGCAGGCATTCCTCTCACTTCAGTGAGATAAAAAGTACTCCAAGTCAGAAAGACAGCTAAACAAATTAAATCCCTGGCCATTTCACTGGCCTTGTCACATCTCTTCACCTTCTGTGTCCTCCTCTCCAGCGACACTGCTGTCTCTTTGGGCTGGGGCAGGTCCGAGCCTGATTTCAGTGGGGGCATCTACAGCAACGACACTTAAGAAATTCCCACTCATGTTTTGCTGGGCTACCAACTGGCGTATTTAAATATAGGTGTATTCTCCGTTGCCTATCGAGGTACAGCTCTTGCAGAATCACAGAACGGTTGGGGCTGGCAGAGACCTCTGGAGATCATCTAGGCCAACCCCCGTGCTCAAGCAGGGTCGCCTAGAGCACGTTGTCCAGGACAGTGCCCAGACAGCTTTTGAATATCTCCAAGGATGGAGTGGAGACTCCACAACCTCTCTGGGCATGCTATTCCCATGCTGTGTTACCGACTTCTGCTCACCTGATCCAGGCCTCTCTCTAGATCCAGGTTTTCAATTTTAAATGACCCTCAGTGTAATGACGGCTGTATTCAAAGCCGCAGATGAGCCTCCGTGCGTTCAGTCTTTTACCCGCACACCTGTGGAAGCGAATCAAACTTTTCTTAATAGCCCTTGGGAGCCTTTCTCCATAGCTAGCATCAAGCAGAGCATGAACGAGAAGGGCTAGACAGCCTGGAAACCTCCAGCTCCCCGACTCTGGGCACCCACCTCAGTCGTAATCCAAGGGCCATTTCTTCCTTGTTGCTGCCAACGCAGCCGGCTGCTGGGGAGAGCTGCAAACACGGGGTTTGGCCCCCACTGTTGTGCTGCCGTGCAGCGTGCAGGTGAGGCAGCCTGGCTCTTCCCTCCAGCGCGTGGTCCCTCTCCACCACCATAGCAGAGGCCAAGAGGGCTGCGCCTTTGGACATGTCTCACGCAGAGGCCCTGTGGCGCCAGAGAATGGCGACAGGATGAAAATCCTGAGAGCCAGGTGAGGCTCGAAAGGGTAAATATGCTATGAAAAAAGTTAAAAGAAGGGAGATTTAAGAAATGACAGGTTGGGAGCAGTTAAATCCGAAGGAGAGCGTGGCAACCAGATCCACGCAGAACAAATGAGCAGTAAGGGCATCGAGATATGAGGAGAATGAAATGGAGCGTGCGAGAAGGAAGGCTAAATAAGAGGCATAACGTATTTCTTGGTTTTTATGCAATGTTAGTAGTAGGTTTGCTTATCTTATCCAAGTCTTATTCGAGAAGTACGGGCAGCTGCAGGAGAGGCTGTAGCATAGCACCGTTTCCGGGCTCGCTTTGGATGCGCTGGAGCGATGCCTTCTCAGCATCCAGTGGGAGCGCTTTGGGCTCCGGCACCCCTTTGCTTGCGTGGAGTTCACCGGTTTCGGCTGCTGTGGTGTGGCGGCACGAAAGCCTGCAAGGGAACCCATTCGTGACTCCAGATCTACTGCGAAACAGCAGATCTGCTACCCCAGTGTTCATAGGAAAAGCTTTACGGCTCTGCACATGTGTTCTTTGAAAATAAATCTTGGGATGCTATGTGTAATTGTACCTTTTAGCACTTGATTTTCATAATGGGCAAAAATCAAAAGTGACTCTTAGCATTAAATGAACAGACAAAGGAACAGAAGCAGCTTCTCATCAGTGTACGTCTTTAGAAGTTAACTCAGTTAGACTTGTTTTAACTTCTGTCAGTTCAATAACTAGCATAGCGTCACGTTGCACCACAGTGTTTGGAAATCAAATGGATCCAATAATGTACTTTATTAACAGCAAAGCTAATTGGCAGCACCAAAAGTCACAGAACCATTTTTTGGCGTGTGTCTACAACAGAAGTCTGAGCCAAGCTGTCCAAAACATGCGCCCCCCCTCCAAACGAAATCCTGAACGTCTCAGTCACTCCCAGGGCTATGTGTTTGCCCTCTAATGCTGGCACGTACAGCAGGCCCTGTCGCCTCGAGGTAGCTAAAATACAAGCAGAAAAGTGGAGGTTTGACTTTTTAGGACTTAATGTGATGCATGCCGCCTTTGCTTTTGGTATTTAGAATGGCAAAGGGACGTAATAGTGTAGAAAACCCAGCTATACAGTGCTTAAACTGCTGGAGGGGCTGGGGCCCTGGTGAGGACTAGAGGATTCGTAATTTCTGGAGAGATGCTTGCGGGGTCTCAGGTGATGGTGGATTCGCCTGTTCTCTGCCTATGACACCGAGCTTGGTCCCGTGCGGTTTGAAATGCTTTAACGTAGCTGAAATCTTTAGGCTTAATGTAGGAGTAAGTCAGTGAAACTTAATGGCTTGTGACTACAGGCTAGACGGTGTAAGGCTCCCTTAGAGTCTCACACTGAAACTGGGGGAAACTTTACTCGTTCATTCCATATAATTTAATTTGCGACTGTAAGTTTTCTTCATAGAAGTAATATTCGCTCCATATTTAATATTTTGGGCTGAGCTGCCTGCGTCATGGCATGACGTTCATGCACGCCGGCTCATCCGCTGAATAAAGCCTGCAAGTACATTTTGTGTGGCTCATGGCCACGTTTTTTTAAAAACTTTGTTAGCACTGTTTTGAACAGCAGTAAGGTGTATGTCAAGCTGTGCTGTGCCGAAGTTGTCCAGAACTCCTGTTCGCCATCAGCAAGGGGCAGGGTCCGGGAAGGAAAGCTCGCAGGTCAGCATGGCTCCTCTTTCCATCCAGCTACAGCCCAGAGCAGTCACTGGGAGTCAGGAATGGCAAATCGTAATAAGCATCAACGAAATCTTTAATTAAAAAAAAAAAAAAAAAAGCAGAGAGAATGGAAGAATTGGACTCCCAGCAGTGCTACGGGTTTTACACGGGGATAACACAGGGCATCCGTCTGAGCCTTGAAGCCGTGTACACATGCCACCAAGTAGGATCCGAGCTCCGTGTGACCAGTACACCATCTTCCAAGGGAGGAGGGTAAATATTAAAAGTGCTACAAGCTAGGGAAGGAGTCAGCTTTTAATAGCTCTTTAGTGCTATTAAATTGAATTCTGGTTAATTAAGCAGGCAGTTTTAACTGAGTAATGCTATTTTGCAAATACTTATGAATAGTATCTATTTTTAGTACATCTGTCTGGTATAATGATTGCATAACGAACCTAAAAAGGAAAGGGTCTAAAATGAGGTATCTTTGTTTGCTTCATTTTTTTTTTCCTGAATGCACCACCTTGTCTCCATCTGTGTGCACAAGATCATTCTCTGAATCTGCTTTTTTAATTAGAAACACATACACGCAGGCTATAGCGGCATTATTTTTAGAGGAAGGAAAAAGTATTATACAAAAATAAACTTTACTGATTTTTTCTATTAAAAATATAAGATCGCCCTCCCTTTAAACAGGTTTATTCCCAATTTTTGAGCCTAACGGAATAGGAAGGGATAAGAGAAGTACTACAGTCAGCCTCTTCCTTACCATGGAAGAAAAGCTTGCATTTGAGTAAGCAACACCAGCAATGTATCCTTGATAACGCAGACTTTTTTTTTAAGCACTATGACTTGGATACAGCTACAGTTTATCTTGTGGCAGGATTGTATAGTTGTCAGGATACCTTCAAAAAGCTACAGAAAAATGTTATTAATGATGAAGCTGACGAACCCTGAAGGTAAGAAGAGAATGTCTGGCCTATTAGCTGCTAAAAGTAATAATAGGCTTTATGTACGGATTGATGCTGCATAGTAGGGGACAAGGGAGGCGCACTCGCCATTGTGCTCTGCGAGAACGTGATATGTCTTGGAAACGTTTAGTTTGCAGCTAGGTCCTGCGTTTGGCCCCGCAGTCACGCAGGTATAGCTAACCAGACGATTTCAATTCTCTTTATGCATATTTGATTTAGAGGGCTATAACAAGGTAGGGGATCTGATTTTTTAAAATTATTATTATTTGTTGAATTGCAGAGCTAAATTTTATTCGTGTGGAGCAAAACCAGGGATTAGTGTCCGCTGGGGTGGTTGTGCCTCGTCCAGCCTATGCTGCCTGGCCTCAGCGTTGTCTGGCGACTGAAGCAAGGGATTTGGTTTGTAAAGGTCTGAGATCTTGGGAAAACTCCAGCAGAGCATTTAAACACATACACAGTCTCATTAAAACAATCTGTTCAGATGTGGGAATGAATCTATGGTGTTATCCTTGTCCCTGCGCTAAACGCTCCTCTCCTGCACAATAGTAGGAAAAGTAGATTCAGGAGCAGAGTCAATTATAGACGGACACGCCGTCCCCCGGGGAGCGCGAGGTTGTGCAGCTCCAGAGAAAGCAGGAGGGCAGATGTCCTCTGATTAATGGGAAACCCCACGTATTTGGGGCATCTGGCAGACAGGCAGAGCTTCACTGCTGCTGCTGAGCGCCTTTGGCCCCTGCTTGAGTCCGTAATTGCTCGGCCGCGGGGTTGCCACCTACGCCCCGTCCTTTGTGCTGGAGGGCAGCGCGGACGCCCCGTTTCCGCCGCCTCTTCACACCGGGCAGCCCCGGCGTTTATTTGCCTGAGTTTGCCCAAGAGCAGCATTTCCGAGGTGACGTAGAAACGGCCCTTTCCCGCGGCAGCGCCTGCAGCCGGCGCTTGACCCCCACGGCAGCGTTTGCGGGGTCCCTTCGTCACAGCTGGCCGCGGGGAGCTGGGTCCTTGCAGAAGGACAGGCTTTATAAAACATTACTGTACAATATTCACATCTGAAGGGCTGGTTCCCATTTTTTCCCCGTTGCTTTCTTAACAGACATGTGTCTCCTTCCCCTTAAAGACTCAGTTGTAGTTAACTAAAATGCCACTTTGAAGAGCAGAAGTAAATGACGCTGTTTTCTGTGGCTCCTTTGTTGCTGGAGTGAAAAGCTTGGGAAGATAGATGGGTCGTTCGGTTTACAAAAGTAGATGCACAATTACCCTATTCGCAATTTCTCACTTAAAACATAACCGAGAAAGGGAAAAAATGCAGATGCAGCTTGCTAGCTCGTATATTAGTATTTTACCAGAAAACTCTAAACATCAGTGGGTATCTTTAAGCATGAGCAGTGGCGTATTAACTTCTCAGCCTTGTGTGCATGGCATCACATATGCCATTATCTTTCGTTAGCTGACTCATGACTACCCACATTTTAGTACTCACATAATTATTTATAAGTAAATAACAGGGTAATGTTTAACTTTTTGTGGTGTAAAAGGAATGGTTTTAGGTCTTTGCTCATTCAAGTGGAGCCTATATATATATGTATATATATGTGCAACTAACTAGGGGTGCAACTAGGGGCGGATCATTTTACATAAATATATTTTCATGCAAATACTAGGGCACGGTCTTATGTTCTTAAATGCAGAAAAGTTATGATTTAAATCTCGGCAGATCACCCACCGCTCCTTTGTAATTCGTGCCTTGCAGGCAGGAGAGCCCCCAAGCCGCAGTGGAGGGCAAAACAAATTGCGCGGAGTTTGCCCATCCGCGGGGAAGGCTGAGTGCTTGGCCAGCGGGGCGGTCGAGGGCCTCCTGGCCAGGGCTGAACATCTGCCGGTGCCTGCTTTTGGTGGCCGCGGCCGTTCCTCGGGCCAGCTCCGGCCCCGGCTGAGCAGTTGTCAGCGCACAATAGCCACATCTTGTCGATGGGAGTGCGGACTTTTTAAAGCAGTCCCTGGGGAAACTCGGCAAGACAATGGCTACCTAAAGAAGCCATAGGGCCCTTTATAGTGGGAAAAGAAGCATCTGTTTAAGGTCTAGTGCTTGAAGTGGCTCTATTCCACCCGCGGGAGCTGGGCTTGTCCTTTTTAATTGCCACTTCCATTGTTGGGCGGGGATGTAACACTTTGAAAGGGAAAAGCAAATAAAGTTGATTTTTCTTTTTAGCACATATGTGGCCTTTGCTGAGCTTGTTTCTCAGGGTTTGCTGCTCTTGAACTATCTGTTTCTGCTTCTGCTGCCTATCTGCTACTCAGATAACAGGAGGAACGCTGTATGAACGTCCAGAGCAATTACAGTTCTTCCGCGGCCGTCTCTGAACTGTGTAGCTGGTCCTGCTCCTCATTGCACCAGCGCTTCAGAGGGAGTGGGAGGAGGGCTGCGAGAGTTCACTTGCCGAGGGGTCACTTGGGTGCTAAGTCAGCATTCAGCCCAAGCAGGTTTGTGGGTTTCGAGACTGTCGAAGCAACTGGCAGGAGAGCTGCTTTTTTATGTCTCTCTCAGGCAGGTAGTAGTAAAATGCTTGTAGAATACCTCAACTGGTTGCTCTTAATCGGTGTCCACCATAGCAGAGTTGGGGCCTGGGGGACACAGGTCTGCCCTGCTGCTGCCCATCCCAGGAGAAGGAGCAGGAGTCTAGGTGGTGCTCCAAAGTTGGGACCTGGTTTTCTTTACATCTGTCTTCTCCTCCGCCACCACACTCAGGTACACCTTGTTTTCCTTGAGGTGCTCCTTTGCCAGCCCCAATAAGCATCGTATTCGCTGCCTGGATGCTCAGCAGAGAACTGAGCCCAGACTAGTTACAGCCAGAGCTCTGTTGATACCAGAGGAGGTTTAGCTTGAGCAAGGAGGGCACTGTGGGACCACCCTGCTCCGGATGGCTCTTCTCCCTTGCATCTTGAAAGATCCTTTATGAGGTCCCAGAATGGCCTGTGAAGCTAAATGAAGCCCTCTCCTCCCTCCTCATAGAAGGAGCTTAAATGCTGGGAAACCTCCTCCACCTGATAGATATGGGCTAGGGGGGGTTGGTTCTTCAACCTCAAACAACCCTTTGCTTCCTGGCTCCCTGAATTTCCCTGTGAAAGGCGGCACGTTCCTGTGTATCAGCATTGAATGAGTATTAATTACCATATGCATTGTATCAATAGATCTGCACAGTTCACAGTGATCAACAGCCCTGAAGACAACTTCTGCTAGTGCAGAGGGAAGGGTGAACCAACAGGCCGTTCTGCAGCCGTGCGTGCTGGTGCCTGAGCTGCAGCCACATGCCCCTGGCTTTCCCAAAAAGCATCTCCTCTAACCAGCATTGTCCAACTAAATAGGCAAAATATAACACTGGAAGAGAAACAAAAGAACAGAGTTGGAGAAATTTGCTTGGGTCATATAACAGGCAGAAATGGGGACAAAACTCCAGAATTTTTTAGACCTTTCTAGTGTCTCCTTCAGCAGATTACATTTCTCCTATGTGTGCAGGCTTATCACCATGATTAGCATATTCCTACACTGCTTCATTTCTGTTCTGTAATGCATGTGAAATGCTTCACATGTGCAGACCTCTCTGTGAGAAAGCTGTGTTGCTTTATTGAGTATGATTCCCACATCACTCCAGTTAAACATGATTTATAAAAAGCATGTTTCACTGTGCTAGAAGATAAGAATATTCTTCTCTAGTAGATACTGCAGAATGCTGTTTTAAATATTTAATTTGCATTTTTGTTTCAAGCTTAATAATAATATAAAAAATCTCTAAGAACAAAGGAGATGCTTGGCAATGGGAATTCTTAGTGCTTTAAAGCATGCAAAAAGCATGGGGAACATATTTGTCACTGACAAAGCAAAACAGGAACTAAGCAGGTACTTTGTGTCCAGGTTTGTTTGCCAGCAACAGGAGCTATGTCTGTTTGGCCATTTGGATGCTTTTTAAGTTAGCTGGTACATGATCTTTCCTCATTCACCATAAAACACGAAAACAAGCTCTGGGGATCTGTAAGATATTTTTTGTTAGCCTTAAGTACTGACCAAATGGCTTAGCAGTTATTATCAAATGAGGAAGGATTAGGAAGTCATGCATACACTGCCAGAACGGGCTTTCTATTCTTTTGACTCATTGCCTGGACTAAGTGCTGTTTCCTTGATGGGACTATTTAACTCTTTAAACTGAGAGAGGAAATTCTTCAGCTAATTGGAGATGGACAGAGGCATAAATGGCCTCAGTCCTCTTTGTGCTGCCATTAACATGCAGATCGAGGTTTCCTCTATCATGCATGCTTGCTCCCACAAAGGAAAAAGAGCTTAACTGGGCAGGCCTCATCTTACTGCCCAAATTAGTGACCTCAGAGCTCAGCTGTTTGGAGGTGGACCAGAGATCAGATGCAAGTCTTAACGAAGAGTATAAAAAATGTATTGCCCTAACTTCAGAGTCGTCGGTTGAGAGTGAAAACAGAAGTACGTTGTCCATGTGTGCTTCAAAGGACGCTTTTGTCCCAGCTCTCTTATAGTAACAGAGCCAAAACCTGCTCAGTGTTGGCATGTCCATGCTGGGCACTAACTAACCCAGGCTCATTATGTTCAAGTACAGCAGATTTGGACGTCAAGGCGTGTGTGTAAAAAAAAAAATCCCATGTTTTTATTTACAGGAAGCAGCTTAGTTAGTGCCATTACTCAAAAGAGCCCGGCTGATTGCCCCTGAAAATACAGGGCATATTTTTAGCCTTCGGAAAGGAGCCCGAGGAGTCGAACCTCTGGTGGCGTCCTGTCTGCGAGTGCCCTTCGTGTTGGGGTATGTGTCCATCTGTCATGGGCCCGCAGACACCATTTTTTGGCCAGTTGCATTAAGTTTGATAAACTTGATCATTTAAAGGGAAGAAGCCCTCATGGGTCTTGTGAGGTAGGACCCATTTTTCACCTCTTTCTGTAACGCTCTTATCCAGAAGGATGCTGTGGAGTGGTATAACACTTTGCCTTATTTTAGCATGAAATCAGAATTGGACGTTGTTTTCACTTGTGCCTGATGGATATGAACTTCTTTTCACTTATATCATTGCAAATCAAGAGTAACTAATGCGTCCTTGACACAGCTTCCCCTAATGTGGCTGGAAGAGGCTCGGGCAGACGACGTGAAAGCAATCTTGGCAACATCTGATATTCTCACTGCACTGGGAGCAGCGTAAACAGGGAGCCAGGAAAAAGCTTTGGCTTAGTGGAAACTTCAGTTGTCTCAGAAGAGCTTATATTCATCTCTGACCTCTTACTCGACTTAGGGAAGCAATAAAACAATTTTATCTGAAGAAGTAATGCGGTTACAACCTTTGGAATGATGCTAAGATCATTTAGGACTAATCTTATTGAATCTTTGGGAGGCCTGACAGCTGGAGCCCAGCCTTTCGCTATGGAAAGAACTTAAGCAGAAAAAAATTGCTTCAACTTTCCGTAGTTAAATCCTAATAGGCTTAGTAGTGGGAAATAAAAGCAATTCATTTCATGTTACACTAGTTTAAATGAAAAAGAAACAAGTGGGAAGAGAGAGAAAGAGGCCCAGCCTTTAAAATTAGCCAACTTTTCACGCCTTTTTTCCCTCACCGTCCTCATTTGCTGATTTCAGGCTTGTCAAAAGCATCAGTTTAGGCCTTCAATCTGGTGACGGTAATGAATTTTAATGGCAGCCCACGTGGCCCCTTGACCCGCGGGATTAGCGGAGCCTCCTTGCTGGCAGGGTGCTGAGCGGCGGGAGCTCACGCTCGGGGCGGCCGGGGGGCTGCGGCCGCCCCTGCCCTTCCCCGGTGCGTGAGAGGCCAAATTAAAGCTCAGGCTACGAAAACGAGCGGAAAATTCAACCTGTGTGGGGCGACAGGGGGAGGAGGATGCCTTGCTGCCTGGCTTGTCAAGTGGAGGTCTCCGATAGCTCCTCTTGACTGGACTCAGCTTCTAGCATTATAACCCAGCCTGGCTTCCTTAATTTGTCCTTGTGACAAAAAATTTTGCGATGCAAAATAATAATGCCGCTCCTCTTAATTAATCTGCAGCAGATAGAGCCTCACAGAGTGGGGAAATCCGAGTTCACCGTCAAGGTTGTAGTTGTTGCCACAAGATGATGGGAGTTTGCCATTCTACTTTTTTTGTTATTTAAAATAAATACAGACTGTGGAATGTCATTTTTTGTTTATGGTAAATGTAAGTAAAATAAAAACACGTTATTAGCGGTTAGGCTGCTATATTGATAGAAAACCGTTGGAGTTTTTAATTAGAGCAGAAAACAAAAGGCGTAACAGTAAATAGTGATTGTCATTGATCAACAGTTAATATTACTGCGCCCATTAGTAAATGCTTCCTGTTTCCTTCTAAGAATCATTAATTCAAATTTAGCTTTTAAAGCATATTCTAATTGCCACATAGTTTTCTTTCAGAAATACTGACAGTACTGAGGAAGTGCTTTAAATTCCAGCGGTGGTCTCATGTTCTTTAGGTGCAGTGCTACTATTTTCTCCCTGCTCAGCTGGAATAGGAAATAACCGATACCAACTTTGGGGGTCACAGTCTGTTTGTGAGTTTAATTTTTTCCATGGAGGCCACTGCACATAAGTAATAGCAGAGTTAGGTAGTTATGAAATGCTGCTTTTCTGATAATAGAGAAATGTAAAGTGAAATATTTGTCCTTAGAAGGTAATGGGATTTTTGCCATTAACCTCAGTGACAGTAAGTTTTTTTCCATGATACTTATCTTAAAATCCATTCGTTCCTTCTTTTCTTTCACACTGTAATGAAGAAAGATAACATTTACGTACTAAAACTCTATCTTGCTTGCTTTGGAAGAAAATACTAGGTATTTTTAACACTGCTTGAGTAAGTCTCCTGCAGGGGAGTAGGATATTAAAAGTGAGAAGAACTGTCCGAAATACCTGCTTGTTTTCCTCTGCTTGGACCCTTCCCAGTGCTGCTGTCACATCACTGAAGCATGATGTGAATTTCAAACGAAAATTATGAGAAAAAATATTTGCGGTCAGCAAGCAATTAACATGTGCATATTTTTTCAGAGGGGGACTAATTCATTGCTTTCTAGTCCATAACCATTTAGCGTGCTGTGTTATAATCAAGCAATGGCGCTGCTTCCACCTGCTATAATAGGTGGTCATTATCGTGAATTCCTCAGTGCTTCAAATAGAAACCGAGTAATCCAAAGAAGATGAAAAACTGCTGGGTCCACAGCCAAGATGCGAGACAGTAATTAATGACCCTCATATGCATCTCCTGAAGCAAGAGCACTTGGGGCTCCAAAGAGATCTCGTCTCTCAAACTGATAGACTTGGATCACCACTTGCATAGAAACTTTCCTTGAATACCTAGCAATGAGTTATTAGCGTTGCAGAACGCACTGTCTTCCCTAATTTATTACTGAATTGATTTAGAAAGGTTCTGTGAATGTTAGGAAAGTTTTAAATTCACTATTTTAATGGCCTCCAAGCACAAAGGCTCCTTGATCGTTCGCCCAAAATCAGCAGGAGATGGTACTTCTACAGCCCCCTCCCCTCCTGCTGCATTTCAGCTAGATACCATCCAGTCTTCTCCTTCTCCTGAGATGGTGGGTTGTTGTGTTTCTACTGTGTTCAGTCCCAGAGGTTGTTAGGGGAACATTGGCCACTGATGAGCCAAACCGGTGCCCAGGCTGCCTGCTCCCTGCCATCGCGCTTGGCATGGGTGACGGGTACACTGCAGGCTGGATAAACTCTTCCAGTTGCCTGCTCCCAGCTGTGTGCCACCCTTTATTCAAAGGTCCCAAAATACCGTCAGAAGCAACAGTGGGCACCACCATCTGCCGTATAGCATTATGATCTCTTCTTTGCACAGCACGGAGAACATGGGGGATCAAAAACGCAGAGTATTTGCCTTCTCGCTCTAGAAGGCTGCCGGCAGAAGTTGTTTGCAGAACGATATAGTCTTGTTTATGCAGAGAAGTTTCAGAAATCACAGGCTGATAGGAGTTACCTTCTTTTAGTGCTGAAGGAGAGTCTGTCTCGTCCCACTTGTACTCTTTATTACTTTGATAGAGATCTAAATTTTACTAATCTATAGCTTTCCTTTGTGAAATGTGTGCATGCATTTGCTGGCATTTCATCAAAATTGTCAAAGACCTGTGCATCCTTTGAACAGTCCTCAAAATTACTTTAGACTCTGCAGCCTGGAGGAATGGAAGAACAAACTGCAGTACCTAAAATTGATTTCTTCAGCTCCAAAAGTGCTAGATGAGTTTTCAAATGCCATTGACTATAGTGCTAAAAGGATAGTATTGTAACTTTGGCACTTAAAATTTATAAATTGGTTCCATCTTTCCCTTGTGTTCTTATTTAGTTCTAGGTTATCTCAACTTAGGTTATCTTAATTCTAAAAAGCAGCTTTGAAATGGCATTTTGGGATGTACTGTTTGCCGATTGTCACAGAGCCCATATCACATTAGCTGTTTACATGCTCAGACTCAATTATCCTGCCTGTTTTGAGAGCTTAGAGCAGGCTCTCTGCTGCTTAAACACCGTCATTGGCAGTGAAGATGCTGCATGGCAGACTTCATCAGTTTTGGTGCCCATATCTTCATTACTGCTGGATCATTCTGCTCTTTATGCTGCACTAACTCTTCCGGAGACAAAGCACCAGTCTTCATTTTTCCCTTGGGGAAATCTTTTTGTAATAATTGTAATTACTATAAAGGACAGCTGGTGTGAGCATCTACCCAGAGCCCATTAAAGTCACTAAAAGTTCCTTCTGGTTCATGAGGTCAAACTAGGACACTAGGACACTGTCCGGTTAGTAACTGCATGGCAGTGCAGCATACAGTGAAGGACAGGAGCACGGGCTGCAGCATGTGAGTACTGGGAACAAGGCGTCCTTAGCCACGGAGATCTAATTGCAGAATTATTTTCTGGGAGAGCTTGGCTGGATCCAATTTGTCTGTCTTCAGGCAATGCTGAAAAATAACCTTCAAAAATGCTTTACCACAACGGGAAGTATGACGCTTACCGTACAGCCTGGCCCTCCATCTTCCATGAAAGGCCATAAGCCAACCAGCGTACAAATCAACACAGCAAACCCAAAGCCAACCCAGCCTAGTTTTCGTCTTTTACCTTCCAGACTAACAACTGTTCAAGAATTCAGGTCAGCTGAGAGTTTAGATGCAGGACATAGGATTTAGAAAATACCCAAACACACACAAAAATTCATGTGTTTTAAATGTTTAATTTTCACAAAATTAAGCTTTTCAATATTTCATTTTGAGAGGAACTTTCTGTTTAGTAGGAAGAAAATGTCAAGCTTTCCCCAGCAAAGCTGAAACATCTGTTGCCTGACCATATCTGGGGCTGGTGGAGGATACATGCCATGGTGCAGCATCCTGAGTGCTAACATGTTTGGCCCAGGTATCCTCATGACCCATGCTTGCACTTCACTCTCTTATTCCTTCTCCTGCTAATTCCAAAATTATGTTTGCAAAGATTTTTTCTCCCATAACTAATCCATTAAGCTAGAGTTCAAGGATAAATACTGACAACATGCTCTGTTAACTTAAATTTGATCTTTGCTGTCTTAACATGCCTGCAGTAGAAAATCAATAGAGGAAATAGAGAGAGAGGGAAGACAGAGAGATGCCCCAATGGGGTGGAGAATGCCGGTGTCTTTACAGTCATTTTAGTTTCCAACTATCCATAAACTCTATGTCGTGTTTCTAGAATATTATAATTGCCTTTAATCAGCATTAATGTTCTTGGGTACATATTTTGAATAGAAGAAACAATAGAATGATAGTCTTTTCATAGCATTTCATAGTGCTCTGTTAATTAATTATAGAGTAGGAATAGTTCAACATCTCAACATGTGAACTTCCCCTTTGCTATTGTCTCGACTTGTGTGGAAAAATCCTTTCGAGTGCAATGGAAAATAACTTCTTAATTTTTATAGAGTTTACTGTTAAATTATACCCTTGCATAGAACTCTAAGCAATAGTTAAAAATTTACTAGTGTATATTACATTTTCAGTGTTTTCAGAAACTCAGATTTCTGCAAAAACTTAATAATTTTCTGTAGACACCTTTTGGCTTCAGTCCCATCAGCTTTGTTTAGCAGATTCCCACTGAGATAATGTTATCAGTAGGTTTTACCCTAGAGTCTAAAATGTGATGACTGTTCCCTTGATATTTTCCAGTGCACATTGTGGCCATCAGGATCCCCGTCAGGACCCCCGTCCCATTATTAGTGTGACATCAGAGCACCCCAGGTGCACGTTTGTTGTCTTGTTGGGTGATTTGGCCTTGCAGTCAGCTATCTGGTAGGTGAATCTCTGAGGACACTGACTCAAGACTGGGGGGCAGTTTATTACAATTAGGGCACTGCCCGTAAATCTCCCTCACTGGAAAGAACAGAATGAGGAGGAAGAGGGTTGTTAGGAGGCTTTTTGAGCAAAGAAGCCCTTGCAAGAGAGTAAGAGCTATTAGAAGAGAAAAACATCTGAATATCTTCTGCTATGAGTGGAATATATTTCTCAGTAGCCCCTATTGTGATTTTTCCCTCTCTCTCCATCTGTGTGTTATATGTCTCTCCTGACCTCTTCGGCACCGATATATGGTACAGCCTTGGGTGCTGTCTGTGGCCAGATTTACCTTTGGATTGTTAGGGGGCTTTTTCCAGTGGTAAAAGTGCGCATCACTACATAGAAAAAGTGATGAGAGAGACTCACAATAGCTAGAGGCCTCAGATAGCTTCTTACGGGGCATATACAAAGACTGGAGGAAAGGAATGATTTACATTGGATTTACACCAAATTTACACTCCCTAGACTTACGCTAGATACACACTCACATGAGAATTTTTTTGAACGTTATCTAACCTATCCAATCAGCCAAACACATTGAAGTTTCCTCATTGCTACTCTAGCAAGCATTGTAGTAGAAGGTGCCCAAAATCAGAAGTAAATCCAGAATGTGTAGTTAGTGTGAGGAACAGCATTTAATTTTTCAGGCTGGAATTCAATTTCCAGGATGCTTTAGACAAGCACGGAGTATCATCTCAGCAGATAAGTCCCCAGAGTCTGTCTCAAGAAGTCTTCTTCATGTAAATTGGATAGAAAGTGAGCCGGGCCAGCGCTGTTTGCTTCGCCAGCCCTTTTGCAGCGTGCCCACTCCAGGACGAGCTGCATTTTGCATGAGCATCTGCAGGAGGGCTGGAGTTAGGAGCTTCTCCATGAACTCACCTGGCCACCAGCTTGCTCTTCTTGTGCCGTTCTGCAATGGGGATCAACTGCCTTTCGAGACACATCTCTGCATCCTGAGAGACAGCAGCTTATCCTCTCATTAAAGAAAAGCAGAGCAAACAAAATCCTTTTGAGTTTCTGCATGCCAAAAAATCAAGGAGTCACCTCTCCCAGGCCTTTTTTTCTCGGTGCTGCAGAGAAAATGGGAGAGACTTCAAATTATGCTCAGCAGGCTTAAACACTAGCTTTTAACATCTCCAAATTTCTAGCAATGTTTAGGAAGAAAATTAACCTTCACACTGAAATAAGCAGATTAATATTGATCATACTTTGAGATTTTTCTGTTTACCTTTTATAGTCTTTTTTACTTTATGTTCTCTTCCACTATATTTCTCTTTTCACTTTGTGCTTCTGGCCAGACTAGCACTGTGAAAGTACAAAAATTTTATTTTTCATATTATTTCTGGCCTTGTCAGTCATGAGGAGATCTTTTGGTAATCCTGTTGGTAAGGATTTTGGCCAAGTTTTATAGGAATGTGGTGTGTAATCGGATCTAAAACATTTCCGTGTTTAGACTTGGGACCTCAGGCTGTTGATGGTGAATATAAAAAATAATGATGTCCCAAAGCTTGTGATGTCTCAGCAGTGATGACAGGCGGGAATGATTCTGGAGCCTAATTTTCACTCTGTGTACTGCCTGTCTCCCCAAGAGGGATGGGAAATGAAGGACCTTTCCCACTTCATGGACACGTGTATGGGCATAGCACACACCACAGACAGAGGTGCAACACATACATGTTTATTGGCCAGGGCAAAGTACATGTTGTCTATAAAAATCAAAAAGATGTTGAATGATATCAGAAATGCAGTGTAAACTGAAGACAGGGCTGGCACCTGGCAATTCCTGGCCCTGTGGCCAGCAGGGCAGAGTGGTGTCCCCCTGTGGTTGGGGACACTAGACTTGTGCGTCTATTGAATGTACATTTTGGTTTAGTGCTTCTGTGCTCCTTGTGGGATCCTGAGAGCTTAAGAGGTGGTAATGGTTTTTTCAGTCCAAAGCCATGGAAAAGGCTGTGTGACAGGGCACCAGTATGGCATGAAGCTGAGGACATGTGTTGCTTAACTGGAGACATGGGATGAAGGCATGCACGGGAATGAGCGTCCAGGGCCTGCTGGGATCGTGTTGGAGGGTTGTGGAGGTAGACAGAAAAAAAAAAAAAAGGCCTGTTTTTTTCATAGTGGTTATGAGGAATGGTCCTTAGAGTGGATTTTCTGTGGATCCACAACCAGATTTTTTCTTGGAGGGAGCTGGTGGGTTCACTCCAGAAGAGCATCCAGAAATGAAGTAACAGGGCCAGGAGCTACCCTACTTCATGGTGTTCGATTCCCCATCATGCGCAGAAGAACTGCTAGAATTGGACTCCCACATGACAGAACAGACTCACTGTAGCCAACTTACTCCAACTGTAAAGTAACAATTGGTAGAAAATATGGGGAAAATACCATTTTACTGTCTACTAGGTGGACCAGTTAGGCCAATGATAAGGAGTCTTCAGCAGTTATGGGCAGATAACAGATATACAGGTATTACAGATATACAGATACGGGCAGTATTAAATACAGATTATAGAGTGTAATAGAGGAAAGAAAAAATCATTTTCATTTTAGAAAAATTTTGTGCGGTATGATTTTGCAAGACTCTTTGACCCCAATGTACTGGATATTAAATCACTCCCTGATTATTCGTATTTTGAGATTACACAGAAATTTCAAAAGGGATTGTGCTAAAATCTTCTTTGCATTTAGCAGTGCAAGACTCATCCACCTCCAGGCAGGAAAGCGGCTTTCCCTGGGTGTCTTAACAGAGAAATGTAAAGGCGCACATCAGTGGGGTCGACTTCCCGGGCTCTCTGGATTCCAGGACAGTTTATTATATTATTCTTGCTTATTCACGGAGCAAACAACAGCCTTTCCCTCTTCATGCCCCCATTTACAGTGCACCTTCTGAGAGCTGGGATGGTTTCACAGCCTCACCCACCGTCCCGTGCCTGCTGGCCTGGCCGACACGTGTTGAACGCATGTGGAAAGCGAGGCTCCTCCTGGGGGTGGCTGGTCTTGGTAGCCCCTCACATGCCCCTCTGAGGCTGGGCGTTCACACTGCAATTAAATATTTACTGCAGAGATATGGACGGCACAGGTAGCCCATCAAAGCCAAAAACGAAGTTCTCATCAACCTCGAAGCAGAAAAATTAGTGCAAACTTGCTAAAAACAGCTTGCCAACACATGCCTTCTAGAGGCTGAGAAGGTGTTTTCTGTTTATGGAGATGACTGGGTGATTTACATGTGCAGTTAAATAAAACATGTAAGGCCTGCATATTCAGGTAGTAGTAATTATTTGCAGCAATGAGGATAACACTCTTCCGGTTCTCTCAGAACACTCAAGATTTTTTTGTTGTTGGAAGAAAAGATTTTTCATTTAAAAGAAATTAACAGTCTAGCTATATTGAGTTAATAATTACCCAGACGTATACTATTATAAATGAGTCCAGAATCCTCTCCAAAGCAGAGCTCAGAGACAAAGAATACTTCCAGCCTACAGAACCTAAGATCTATCAAGTGCCTTTATTCTACTTCAAAGATATGTATACATATTTATCCAAAAGTAAAAAATATGACTTTGAGTAATCTGACATTTTCCCATGTCCCAGATGAGTATTTAAGCTACTAGATATTATGAATTAAACACGTTTTTCTTCTTTTTTCTTTCCCACACAGACCATATATCTCATAGACTCGAAAATCTTTTACAACTGGGGTTTCATTAAAAACTGATGCTTTCTTGTGAGCAGTTCAGATACTGGTATATTGACATTTTCATATAAAAAAGCATTTTGTAACAGAAAAAAGACCAAAGGGTCATTGTTCAGAACACTCATGTCGCAAGCAACCATCCTTCAGTACCGGTGACTGCAGTTGTAGCACACCCAACTTGTACAGCATAGATGAAATAGGACCATTCTGTAATTGCAATCGGACCAAAGTTTAGATGGGAGATGTGGGCCGGTTCAGTGCTCTAAGTTTTAACTAACGCACAGCTGTGCCAGGTGAGAAGTGTCTTGTTGTCGAGGACGTCAACTGGAAATGTGGCCTTAAAGTCATCCAGTTGTTAATTATTTTTATTGCCTGGCAAAGGATTTAAGAGAGAGGCTTAGTGGAAAATTTGGTTCAACTCTGGATATTCAGTCTGTTTAAATAAAATCACTGGAGAAGTCTATATCCATTGTCTTTTCGTGGTTGCACAAAGCATTTGTTCTGTTTATGAGAAGAAAGAGTTGGGTTTTCATTTTTGGCAGCCTGCCTTGCAGACTCCCTCTAGGGACTGAAAGGCGTGTAGTGCTCCTTTCCATTCCTGTATTTCTGGCCATGAGAAGATATAGATGCAGCAAAAATACATTCATTTCTGAAGTTTCGGGGGTCTATGGCTGATTTTCAGAAGACTGTGTAATTAGGGTCCTCTTCAAAATGTACACTAGATGCCTACTTATTCTGTACATGCATTTGTTGTGACTGCAAATGCTACTCATATATATATATATATATTCATATATATAGAAGCAGCCAACAGTTAGGTGTCCCATTTAGCTAGGAAATGAGATGCATGGATACCCAAAATATATATATGTATAATTTATGTATTGCAGCACTTTGAGTACCATTTTAAAATTGCTTGAATGTATTCATTTTTGCCTAGTATTTCCAATATTTCAAAGGGATCTCAATTTGAATGGATATATGAACTGTAAAAATAATAATTGCATTCCCTGTTCATCTTTTTACATTCACAAGTTTTCAGATTCATGGTTTTGTACTTTGAAAGCTCTGTGTTTCATAGGAAAACATTATTCATTCATGCAGCTCAGTCATTTGATTGTCTAGGCATCCAGAAACATGCACCCAGAAAAATTAAAGGGAGATTTTTAAAACAAATTTAGATTGGTTGCAAACATTGTTTTTTGAAAAGCTACTTCAATAGCATTCTTTGAAGTTTATGTATCTGCTGGAAAATTAAGCAAGCCAGGAATTAAGACACCTGAACATGGTGGAAATATATCATTTGAGGGATGCAAGGCTCAAAAAAGCATTGGTTAGAGATAGTTTAGGCTATTCTGCCAGAGAAGCAGGATGCAGATTTTCTGTTCTGCCAGAAATCCCTTCCAGCCCCGCGGTAGTCTGACCCGATTATTCATTGGTGCCCTGTTTCCTATTTCTGCAGCAGAGGAATTAAGTTTTACATCTTTCATTCTTTTTTTCTTTTTATTAATGAGACTCTTGATACGGTTGCTATAACATCACCTGTTTCAGTCCATTATATTTTTCATAGACATTGGTAGTTAGATATAACATTGTTATGCCTCCTCAGATATGTAAGATTGATGAGGAAAGTGGGTATTGCTTTTTTCCGTGATTTGCATACTGAATTATGAGGGTCATTGCTTCTTCCATGAAAGCGTTTCCTTTTAGCAGCAATATTTACTGCAATTCATTTAGGAAACCAATAGCTCTAATTTTTTAGAGTGAAGTGTGGGGTTCCGGCTCTATAACTCTAATTAAATTCAGTGGGAAACTTTCAATAATTAAAACCTATTTTTCATTGGAGTTGCACCTCCATCGCAAAGGGAGCAGGAAAACTAATTAAGAAGAATTCTGATTCACTGAACTCTTGCATACCATTAGACCACTGATTAGCAGAGTTGGAGCAATGTGAGAAAGTGCAGCCCTCTTACGCGGTTTTGTATGGCTAGAGATAGGGGTGAAAGGATAAAGTGAAGGCTAAAAAGGAAAGGACAGCTATTCCGAGTACATTGACATTTATATATGGGCTAACCTGAATAAACTAATCATTTTGAGGACCACGTGGCAGCGAATATTTAGCTTGATTGGTTACCAGGAGCAGAGAACTGGGAGCTTGCTTTAGATTTTATATAAAGTCTATATATTTTATATAAAGTTTTATATAAGTCTAACTGGCCTTCCAAGTTTACTTTGACCTGCCATAAGAACATGAAAATTAAGATTGTGATGCTTAATTAGAAAGACTAAGCTGTGATCCAGCTCTTTAGTCTTGCACACTATTTCTGCTTAAAGATAAGGAGGAGGAGCACTGTGGAGGAGATCAGACGAATGTAGTTTATCTGGAAAGGTGTGCAATGGAAAACCGGTTTTGTTCTTGCTGTGGAGGTGTGTGTCTCATAACTCATGCAAGAGGTGACATTTTCACCAGCAGTAGAAATGGCTTGTTTTACATTTGTACTAGAAGAAGATGAGCAGAGTGTTTTTAAAACCTTGTTAACCTCTCATGTAAGAGCACACTTCTGTTTCAAACTAATAATAAAATTGCATCTTCTTTCCTTCATAAGGCTGCCGAATCCCAGGCAAAGAAGCTGCTTGGTTTTTCAAGTGGTTTGTAGACATGGAGAGCAATGGGATGGTGCATGGAGCTGAGAGGCTGGTCTGGGAGCCCGGGTTGACGGGGAGGTCCCTGCAACACAGCCAGCGGCAAAGCCCACATTTTGCGCTAGCAGAGCTCCTTGCCCCCAGGGAGTTTCCTGTGTTTTTTCTAAAGATTCGGTGAAATTTGGTCTCTTGGGGCCAAAAGTTTCTAAGATATCTCTGCCCCTGAAATGACGATAAATACATGTCTTTTCTGCATATATAGCTACTGAGTTGCCAATTATTTCCACCTGCACCTGGCGGGTAGAGGAAGGCACCCCTGTTTGTGATGTGCGGGGATGTCCCATGGTGGGAATGGACCTCCTGGTTCCTCCTTCCCCTTTCACTGCCCAACGTGAGGCTTGGCGCAGCCTGTGTTCTGTGACGCTCACTGAGCCCTCGCTGGCCTCTGCTTCCGAGTCCCCTCTCATTGATTCTGGGCTAGGTGGGAAAGTCTGACCATGAGGAAAAACTTCTTTACTGTGAGGGTGACTGAACACTGGAGCAGGTTGCCAGAGAGGTTGTGGAGTCTCCTTCCTTGGAGGTACTCAAAAGCTGTCTGGACAGGGTCCTGGGCAACGTGCTGTAGGTGATTTTGCTTAAGCAGGGGAGTTGGACTAGATGATCTCCAGAGGTCCCTTCCAACCTCAACGGTTCTGTGATTCTATGAAAGTCAGGACTAAAAACAAAAGGCAGTGTGAGGAAGAGGAGCAGTGTGAGGTCCAGGTGTCCTTTAACTTATCGCTTTTGGACGGATTGCTACAACAGTGAGCAGCTAATCAAAGGTTTCCCTGAGGCAGTAGAGCACCTGGCCCCATAGGGGATCCCAGCGCAGTGAGATGGGTAGCCGGTAACGCATGCAAAATTTACTTTTCCGTGATGACCCTCAATTGTTCCCAGGTGCCTTGGTTTGTATACTTTCTTTGGGTAACACATTGCCACTTATTTCTACCACATCTACTGGGAGTCAGATTATAGAAGCACAGGCCCAAGTGTCCGGGCTGTTCGATTCGCATGCCCTTAGACTCCTTATGAAACAAAAGAAGCCCACTGCTGGCATTTCTGCTGATCACCTTTACCCCAGAGGGACCTGAAGGGCAGGAGAAGACCTTCTGTTACCAGCCAAGGATTCCTTCATTTCTGTGCCTGAGTCTGGACTCATTTTTCCTGTTGATACTCAGTGAAACATCTGGTAATCAATCTATCTCATATCTGTTTTGTGAACTTTTTAGTTTCAGTGCTGAGAGAGAGAGATAACAACGGAGCAGGATGAAGCAGGGGCTGCGTTGTGCCCCTTGCATCCTGGGAGGCGATCGCCAGCTTTGACTCCAGCCTGAGCCGACAAACGTACGCTGCTATCGGTGTAGTGCTGCTTCTAATGCAGTACAGCTGGTGTTGCTGTAATGTTACACATTAAAAATATATGCTATAATGATGACATCTGTCATCTCTGTGTCTCTAGCAAAGACCTGCTTGAAAATGACTCATATTTTCCAAAAGTCCAGTCTGACAAATCTAAAAACCTGTGATCATCTTCTCTGTGTGACCTTATCAGAGGCCATTTTTTTTTCCTTTACGATTTCCTTTCATCATAAATTCAAGCCATTTATGCTGCTTTTTATACACACATTTATTCTGAACACTGCAAATATTTTGACAAGGTATTACTCTTTCATAAGGTTTCTGTAAATACAATTAGACTAGATGTAACTCAAAATGATGGTGGTCCTTCTAAGACTTTCTAGACTTCCCATGGGTGCTGTTTAGTCCTTTAATTGCTTACTAATGTAAAAATATCATTGTTAGGATAGTATAAATCATGACAATTCTGCCCCACAAGAGGCTAAGAGCAGCTCAAGATGCTGTAATTAAGATATACTAATAGAGCTAGCAATTTATTTAACGGCAGCTTTTAACAAGGTTGAAAAACGGCATCTCTCATATTCTACTGGAAGCAAAAAAAGACAAAGAGTAGTAGGTCCTGCTTCCTGCAATAGGCTGGTTATCTGTGTTTCAGTACTCGTGGAGACCGTATAATAAGGGAACTGCTAAACCTGCTGATGTGGATTTTACTGGAAATATCTGTCTTCAGATGGCTTTGTAAATCTCAGATATTCTTCAATAGGTACATTGAAAACTTTGAACTAGGACCTCCTGAACTATGTTGAAATTATTCCGGATATCTCCGTACAGGATTAGAAAATGTAAGCCTGGTGAGCTGCCTGAGGATTTAGGATCATTTGTCCCCCTATCAGGCAAGTTTTGACCGTTGGATACGGTTGCAAGGAGCGGTTCTCTTGCCTCAGGAATAGAGACGGTGACCAGTAATGAGCTGGGTCAGTCCTGTTGCCGCTGTGAGCCCTGCAAGCATCTGCTCCCACATTTACCCTCGCACAGCTGACAGCGGGGTCTGACCGAATTTCCCAGGTGGGGGGTAAGCACAGATCACTTCTGGGCTGCAGAACGGAGTGACGGAGCAGGGCTTTCGCCAAATCCCCCAGGCCATGCCTACGCAAGCACGAGGTAGGCCGTGGCCCTGCCTTTACAGGCAGGCCTGGCGGCGTGCCGAGGTGCCCCACGGTGCCCAGAGCACCGGGGTATCCGTGTGCCATGCAGGGAACCCCCGAAAAATCCCCGCAGCCAGGCTCAGGTTTGCAGAGCGGCTGAGCACCCACGCGGGTCTCGGGCTGCCTTGCATGGCTAGGGTGAGGTGCGCACGTCTCAAGTGGGACTTAGGTGCCAGTATCCAAAATGGCTGTTAAAACTGAGCTATAGCTGACAGTTACAACTCGGTTCATCCACAGCCTCAATTTTGCAGCACCTGTTCGCCATTATAACCTTAATTTTGTTGTCCTTGGGTTCCCCGAGGTCCCAGGCTACGCCGACTCTACTTCCAAAATTGCTGCAGATTTCGCAGGGCTGGACAGACTGTCACTGGCATCACAGCTACAAACTGCTTTTGCAGATACCTTAAATACGCGTTTGACCGTATCTGTCAGCAGTTCCTGGAGCAGGCTGGGGACTCCCTCTCCTGCCCTCTGAGAAGAGGACTGTGGTTATGCTGCAGCTCTCGGTCCCGCCGGACAGTTGGGTCTCTGGGCACCAGTCGGCAGCATTTCGGGCGGCACGTGCTAACCACGGACGGGAGGAATTGTCGGCTCGGTGGGGCAGTAGTTAGGGTGTTTTTGCCGTTTTTTCCATTTTCCCCCTAGCGGGTTTTGGAAGGTGCCTTGCTGCTTCTGCCGCTCGCTGCGGCGCTGCCCTCTGCGGCCGGGGCAGAGAGGAGCCGGCAGCGGCGGCCGAGGGAAGGGGCCGCTGCAAAGCCTCAGCCGTTTGCCGGCGTCAGGCCTGCGGTCAGCCTAAATTAGCCTAACGAGCCCTGTCGTAAAAGCCTGTGAATATTTGTGGGATGTCAAAGCTAGTTTTCAAACAGCAGGGGAATATACCGTGCTCTGCAGCATCATTTCCCTGCCTGCCTAAGTCGCCCACCGGGCACGTGTTATGGGTGACCTCCTCCCGACCGCACAGTGCACCTTAAGCCCTTCGGTTTTTTATGGCTTTCTCTAGCCTCAGTGATGTTTTCTGTGGTGCATTGCCTGATTCCTTAATCACGGTGAAAATATTTTACCCCAGCGAAGGTGGTGAAATAACTAGCGCTGCACGAGGTAGCAGTAGATTTGGGGCTGCGAGAGCGACGGCGGAGAGCTGTGTACTTTCCGGGGTGCCTCCCCGTCGTCTGTGTACCAACCAGAGCAGTGCTATAACTTCAGCGCAGTGGGAGCTGAGTGAGTGAAGTGACGGGTGGATCTCTGACTCCTGACACTGCCATCCCTCAGTAGTGTAAAAAAGCTCATGAAGAAACGCTGTATGATTTTGAGGCGAGGTTTCAAGCCAAACACACTCTTGTTATTTTTGTCAAGACATGGATGGATTTGTTTTTTGGTTGTGGGAGTGAATGAAACCAGCCCAGCCACCGAGACGGTAGTCGGAGAGCTCCTTCCCGTGCTTGGGACCGTTGCGTGGCCACACCGCTGACCTTGATGCCGTGAGGACCATCAGAGAGAAGGTTACTGCGTGATGGTTGGAGGAACCATGAAACCGTGTAGGCAGAAAACTTGTTCAAACGCAGAAAAGCAAACAGTGAGGGGACGTGTGTTCCCCTCTATTTGCTTTCAGTTATGGCAATACGAGGGGCTGTTTGTTCTGTTAAGTTAAACAGTTTCAGACCAACATATAAGTGATATTTAAGTTGAGGGTATTCCTTTTAAGAGCTGAATAAAGTAAAGGCGTTTTATAGCAGCTTCAAAAAAAGAGCAACTTCCTGATATTCTGATACATTATATACTGGAAACTCAAGATACTGCCAAGTTCTCCGCTGGTGAGAATTAGTGCATATCCACTGGCTTCAATGAAGCCAGAAGAACCAGAAGAAACCCAGCGTGTAAAGCACAAATGGATGTAAGTGGGGGATAGATCCCAGGAAGCCATTAAAAGCAGAGCGAGGGAGTGACAAGGCAGGCAGGAAATCTGCAGTTACATCCCTGGTTCAGCCGGAGCCAGGTGCTGCGAATCCTCTCGCATGCTCTGCAGACCCTGGCTGGTGGCACACGCTCTTGCCTGGAGCCCTGCGCTGATTTTTAGACACAACACTGAATAATTCAAATCCCTCACTGAAGAAGTGCATCCTGATATTCTAAGATTTCATGGCAGAAATGATCCTGGGGGCTTTCAGTTGCAGGGACACGTAGGTATAAAATGCTCTCCCTTTTCCAGTGCGTGGCGGTCTGATTTTGCAATGCTCTTTGATGAGTTTATGTAGAACATAAAACCAAACTTGCCTTTGGGTGCATCTGCATGGATTGCGCGTACCTACAGCCCTGATCAGTGGCTCTGTCAGCGGAGAGTAAAGACAAAACCCTGCCCGCTGCGCTGCAGGACCGAGCTGCTCCGGCACACAGACAACTCGCCCCAGTTTTCCGAAGCAGCTGAGCTAGACGTCGAAGTCCTACTGAACATGCAGGCTCCTCTCGTTCAGACATCTTTTAAAGGTTGCTCTAAACAGACAAATATATGCAGCCTAGGCAAAAAGGGGGGATTTCTGATGCGTTCCTGTTGCACACCCTGTTAGGAGTGCGCTTGCGCCCGGTTCGGGAAGCGCGGGGCCGGGGGCCAGGACGGTGGGAGCCGGGACTCCTGCCTGATGGGACGTGCCGGACTCAGCCTCCCTTCCAGACTCTCCTTGCTTTTCAGTCGTATTTGCACTTCATTTCACTGAACATGTATATCTGATTCATTGACATCTGTTAAGGAGGCAGCGGGGAGTAAGCCGTGCATATGAAATTTCAGTGAATAGCGTCTGCATTTCAATGAGCCAGAGCTGTTGTTACCTAGCCATTTATTATGTGGCCTTTGGGGCTCTGACAGGCAACACCCAATCTGTTTCTCATCAGTTTAAATTCCAATATTTACTTACAATTGGTTCACTATAAAGACTTTCTTTAAGGTCGTGCACGTCAGGTTCATGATGAAAGTGTCTCCTCTCCGAACCCAGCCTGCAATTGTTTGGGCATTTTGATATATAAAAAGAGAGCGTAGCAGAGAGGAGCTGGGGAGGGGAAGCTGATGCTGAGAGCCACTGTGGACCTCGGTTTGGGCTGTGCTGCTGCGGATGACAATAATAAAGGGCCCACAACAGCAAGAATAAAGCCTGGCCTCATTGGTGGTAATAGGAGTCACCAGGCGCTCAGCATATTTTTGAAATCCTGACCAAAGCCAACAGTTTTAAACAGCTTTTTTTAAACCCATTTCCATGTCATTCAAGGGGCAAGAATTTACGCCTGATCCCTGGGGAGCGGATGGGAGGCTGGTGGGGGGAGGGTGGGTGCCTAGGGGTGGGGAGGATGCTCGGGGGCAACTCGTGCATCCAGGATTCGGGGGCGTTGCTGGAGCCAGAATAAGCCGCAGTTGCAAGAGCGAGCAGGTCAGTCCCTGAGATCAGTTGTGTTTGGTCTGCCTCATTCCCGGCCTATTTTCTGGGATTGCGCTTACAGAATCACAGAACGGTTGAGGTTGGAAGGGACCTCTGGAGATCATCTAGTCCAACCCCCCTGCTCAAGCAGGGTCCTCTAGAGCATATTGCCCAGGATCGCGTCCAGACGGCTTTTGAATATCTCCAGGGAAGGAGACTCCACAGCCTCTCTGGGCAACCTGGTCCAGTGCTCTGTCACCCTCACAGGAAAGGCACATCCCTGTAAAGGACATCCCTGTCCTAATTCACATTTAGTGGCAACTGCCCAGGAGCACAAAATCTGTTCCCAGTTGCACCAGTGCGACCTGGCTCGTGACTGCAGGGTCATTCCCAAGCGCATTGCTGCTTTCCATAGCAGAGAGCAGTGAGACTATTTGGGGGGGGGGGGGGGTGCCAAAAGGCGCACAGAGCAACCAAGAGGCACCCAGCATTTACCGTGCTCGCGATGCGCTATGGGGCAGGGCAGCCCCCGGGCCAGCCTGCGTGTGTACAGCTCGCGTCAGCCCTTGGAGACCCTGCCGCGGAAGAGGCGTTTTGCCCTGCAGGGACAGCGGTGTTGGTGGCAGCTCTGCTGGTCTCCCGGGGACTCTCATCGGCGGGTTATGCTGTCATGTGCTTGCCAGGCACTTTCTTTCCCCGTGTCTCCTCTGACCTCTCAAGCACCGTCAGCTGTCTGAGGCTGCGCGCCGCGCTGGCTGCATTTCACCTGCTCTGCATAGCCATTACTAACTTCCCAGCCTGTATTTTTCACTAGCAGTGAAAGGCACTGCAATAACGCCGCCGGGCGGTAGCTAGACTCTCGCCTCTGTAAACGCAAGTGCGATTGGGATGACAAGGAAACTCGATTTGTGCCTGTTCGCTTCCAGTCTTTCACCCCGATGCCTTTGTGTCAACTTCCCAGGAAAGGTGGGAGGTGGCCTCACTGCTTGCCATGTTCAGAAGTGGGCTAAGCAAAGAACTGGCAAACGTATTGCAGGGAGCGCTAGTTCTTTGACAAGGGAATGGCTTCGGTGACGGGAGATCCTTTCAAACACCTGCTCACTTTACCAATGATTTCCGCTACGCTTCAGTAGGAGGTTTTCCACCTGTAATGTGTGCCCCATATATAGTGACAGTATAATACTAACATAATTGTCATTAGTTTTCCTGTCTCTTCATGCTGAGGAGTATCATTGCCGGTGACAGGGAGCAAGCGTTCTGATTTCCTTTCACCGACTCAGCAGAATGACAACACACCTTTTATTTTCTCCATCCTACATGCACAGTAAATGCCTGGAAAATGCCTGCAAACAATGCTGCGCCGCGTTCCTTTGGTAATGCATGGGTGCCTGTGAAATACTCATGAATTACAAATGAAGACCCGGAACAGAGAATCTCTGACTAGGTAGCAATGGATTAGCAAATTAGGATGTGATTTGTTACATAGAAATTTGCTGCTTCCTATTTAATTTGTAGGATTTACCATTTTGTGAAGGAGGCGCTGGTCTTTAAGGTTTAATGTAAAGTAGAATAAAAAAAAATGGTTTTACAGATGTCATGCAAGATGCAATAATGGATCTTGCTGGGAAAAAATTATTTAAATATTCGTGATACTTTGAAACTAAAGCACCTTCAGACTCTCAAAGTTGCATATAAATATAGGGACAGAATGCAGTTGCGCTCACAGAAAGAACTGCTACATTTTTATGCCTAGGTAAAAGACAACTGAATGACAGGAAAGTTAAGGGCAGCTTTTGTGAGGGCTCTTTTTTTTGAATGTCATGTTAAAAAAACATAAAATATAGAAGACTGTCAGAAGAAACGATCAACCATAACTCCATTGGAAACCAATTTGTGAGTATCCCTTTGAGCAGCATTGGGCATTTGAGCCCATATTTTCTGTGCAAAGCATGGGAGAGACAGAGCCCCACATCTGGCAGTGCAGTGTTTATGATGGTCTTCATTTGCAGTGAAGTTTCTAGCTCATCTCCCTAGTTTGCAAGGGTGTCTTCCTACCTCCAGCTCCAAATATTGAGCGCTGCAGCATGCGGTCTGTGTCTCTGGCTCCCCTGAGACCTTGAGACAGTCATTTCTGGACTACCAGCAATCCTGTGGGGCTTTTATATGGACATCCCACAAGAAGATATTATTCTGTTTATCCTGGATTGTGAGGCCAGCACTTCTGACCTAAACTGGAGTGATTGAATCTCATCTTTAGAACAGGGTGGAGGGAAAGTGAATGGCATGCATCAGAAAATGTTTAATTTGTGTTTGATATCTTTAGATTGCTGCCAGCAGTTCAAATGAAGCTCAAGACTCCTCCAGAGAATTAGCAGGCACTTTCAATTGCATTTGTTTCAGTGATTCTCTTGTGTGTAGTGAGAGCCTATAAGCTAGAGAAGGAGGACAGGGTTGGGGCCAGAAGAGAAGGAGGATAGGGCTGGGGCTAGGAGAGCAGGAGGAGAGGGTCGGGGCCAGGAGAGAAGGAGGATAGCGTTGGGGTGAGGAGAGCAGGAGGACAAGGCTTCAGCCAGGAGAGCAGGAGGATAGGGCTGGGGCTAGGAGAGCAGGAGGAGAGGGTTGAGGTGAGGAGAGAAGCAGGGTAGAGTCAAGGTGAGGAGGGAAGGAGGATGGGGTTGTAGTGAGGAGAGCAGGAGGACAGAGTTGGGGCCACGAGAGCAGGAGGATAGAGTTGGGGTGAGGAGAGCACGAGGATGGGGTTGGGGTGAGGAGAACAGGAGGACTCAGTTGGGGCCAGGAGTTGTCCCACCCTGCTCTCTCTGAGAGCAGCTTGCTGCATGCCTTGGCCAAGCGATTTATCCTCTTCTTGCCAGCTGTGTGGAAGACTCCCAGCTCAGACGTGCTGTGAGCGCTTCGAGGTTGTCAGTGCTCGGTGCTCTCGGGGCAGGGCATGATTGCCTTTCAAAGCCAAAGGGAAAGCATTCAGGGCTCCATTTTTAAGGCCGTATTTTCACCTTGTTCCCCTAGCGCAGGGTCCAGCGGTGGCTGCTAAACTGCAACACGGGAAAATGTCGTCCCAGCATCTCCCGAGTCCCTAATACCTGCAAAGGGATTAAGTGTAGGGGTGGATCCCCTTTTTGCCCAAAAGCCCAAGGCAGCTGCAGTACTCTCTTCAGCAGGAGATAAATGATTTTATGGCTCTTCCTGACACAATTTTTACTCCTTTTCCCAGGAGATTGCCTGCATCTCCGCACTGAGGCATATTCCTACGGTGGGACTTTCTCTGCCTGTGTGAAGACAGTGGTCCTCTTTGTGCAAATTGTTTGAGCTTTCAGTGGGCCAGGGCTTGGTAACAAGCCTTCCTGCCTCTCTGACTCGTGACCACATGCTCTTCCTCCTCTTACTCACAAAATACCTAGTATTTTATGAGTTAGTAGAGTTCATAGGAAAGGCTAAAGATAACCCTGTCCTCAGTCCCCATGGTATCTCAGGTGCTTTTGTGGGTGATGGGGCTACTAGCACCGTCTGGCCCTGGGAAAATAAACCGTCGGTCTCCGCCGTCCCGCGCGACTGCCAGAGCCTTTGGGCTCCTGGGGAAAGTGTGATTAGAGAGGAGTGATACTTCTCCTTCCTCCAGTTAATCTAGTTCAAGCTTTTGTGCCAAATGAAAAATCTTTGGAAAGCTCAGCTCAGTGATAGGTTATTCATAGATAAAGACAGTTATTTAATCCATACTCACTATGCAATGGGGGGGAGCAGTCAGAAAACATGGCCTGCTATACGTAATGGTGAAATATTTTTTCAGCACGCTTCCAGGGACCTTACAAGTGCCTGGTTGCACTGATGTGATATTGCCTGAAGTTTTATATGTACAGCCCCGCTTGGTACACCAGCTGCTTCTGGGGAGAGAAGCTGGGGCCCCGAGGCATAAATTCCTACGTATGCTGATTCCTGCGTTCTTAGTAACCAGACCTTGGGGAGACTTCTCCACACCTGGAAGTATCTTTCTTTCTCCATCTTCCTCATCGGTACATACCACATGGCTATTTCATCCTCTCCATTTTAACAGCAGACTTCTGAGTTGTCTTTTGCAGCCAAGACCTTTGGCCTTCACAGTTTTTACACGGAAGATTCATTTTGTCAGTAGGTGTCAGATAATTAAGTGAAAAAATATGTTATTTGCATTTTCCTTGAAATGGGCAAAAGAGAATTCATTTTTGTCGTATTCTCTTTGTTCTTTATCAGGTTTTGGTGAGCTTCGTGTTTAATTCAAATTTCTTTCTGCTACAGACAGGTGAAATGTGTGCTGTGCAGTGTATCGCTGTGGGAGTGCAGGTCCTTATTATCGACAAGCTGTCATTTATGTAAATCCTTTTCCACATTATCATTCCCAAGTGGGGAGAGAGGATTCCTGACTCCAGGAATCATTATCCAGCAGATGAGGAGAGATGATCCATGCATGAAGGAGCCTGGTCTAGGTGGGAATTCTTCCACCTTTATCTCTTCTTTGCAGCTGAATTTCTCCAGAGTTGATTCATGCAGGTCCGGGAGACTACATACCACTTCAGTGTCTAGGTAACACTGTCAGATACTTGCTTGGCTGACGAGCGAGCAGCTTCTAGCTTTTGAAGGATACTAAATTAAATTAGAGTTGCAAGATCCCAGTCTGTTCTCTATGCAACAGCGACTGCATCAGTCTATCTGGATTGTAGTGCTGTTTCCACTTCCACGTACTCACGATATCCTTCTCTGACACTTTGCCAGCAGCTCACCAGTTTGCCTCTGATGCCTGCCGTTACAGACAGACGAGCGAATTGCTCTTCATGCCAATGGTAGATCTGTCAACCGTTTATTCTTCTGCTTCTTTCGGCCTGTGGAGAGAAAAAAAAATAGTAAGAAACAGTTGGGTGGCATCGGATTTATGTAGTGACAGTGATTGGGAAAAGGTAGCCCAGGGAGATCATTATTTTGTTCGAAACAGTGCAGAGGGAGGTTGTCTGATGATGTAGAGGCTGGACAGGGGTTTCTGAGTAAAGGATTAATTCAGCGGCATAAGCTTAGGGTTGATCTGTGATCGTCCACTGCTGCGGGGATCTGGGAGATGTAAAAAAGCGTTGGGGCGCTCGTGCACCTGAGGCAGATTGGCAGCGCGGTTTCCGCTGAGCCCGTCGCATTCCCGCTCGGCGTGGGAGCCCCGCTGCAGCCCTCGAAAGCCAATGTGTCCAAAAAGAGGCATCAGATGCTCCTGAGCAGTAAGAAAACCACGTAAGCGTTTCTCTCCCGTCCTAGTCCATTAGTGAAGCTACGTGATACCCTCAAGAGTCGACGCTAGCTTTGCACAACCCTGTGTTAGTCCTTCGGGTTTTGCTCGCTGACCCGGAGGAAAGCGACTCACTGACGTGGATGGGCAGCAGCTCTGCTTCGGAGCGGGATGCATCAGGCCTTAAATATGCCGTACGTGCACGCGGAGGTGCGTGGAGACGGGCCTGGGCTATTGAGGATTGTTCTAGGTGGGAGTTTTGCCTTGCTCCCGCTTTGTCCGTGTGCTCGCTGATGGTTTCCACCGCGATGGCTGATTGACACAAGCTGAACCCGGCGCGTTGCACGTGCCCGGGGCCACCGGGGCTGCACCGAGGGTGCAGGAGCATCGCCGCTGACCTGTCTTAGTTGTCTGTGCTATAAAAAGGGATAAAGTATATAACCTTCTTTATAACATAGTTTGAGAGCTAGGGAAAAAAAAAAATAAGTGACCTGAAAGCCAGGTATTACTATTTTAAAGATCTAAAAAGCCTAAATCTAAATCTAAAGCCTAAAGATCTAAAGTTATGTTCTGCAAATTTGCCTAAGCATCAGATACGATGCCAGACTGTTACTCGTGCTGGAAAAAAAGAAGGAAAGAAAGAAAGAAAGAAGCTATGAAACAGCTGTGATGCTTTTGGATGACTTGCTAATGTGTGCCTTAGTCTGTTGAAGAGGCCATTAACAAAAACCTGCAGTTTTCCCTGGAAGGGAGGGTGGGGTGAGACACAGGTACCCTGTCACCATGTTCGCACTGGCGGCTTGCCAATTGCTGCAAAGTGTATGTGCGTGTGTGTATATAAATATATATATATATTTACATATATACATACTCATGCGATCAGAGCACCTTCTCGGTTTTCTCTGGTTTCGCCATTTCTAAAACACCCATGCGATGAGTATTAAGCCAACAGTCCTAATCTTGCCATGTTAATAACTGTCTGGTTTAATTTTATGGAATTAAAATGGGATAAATACCACTGATTTTGAAAACAAAATGAGCTTCAACGTATTCCTCAATTTTCTGCTGCTTTCTGTGTAACACCCGTGCCAATCCGTTCCCTCCGCGTGGTTCTAACTTGCTGAAGGCTTTTTTATCTATTGCACTGCAAAATCCCCGCTGCATAAGTATGGGCTGAATAAAAGCGTCAAGAACAGATCTTGCGAGAAGATCTTAATGTCTGTGCGATAATTATTAAATGATTAGTGTAAATAATGTGCTCCGTAAGTGAAAGATTTGGAGGTGTATTATTATAGAGCAGTGTTTATAGCAAAACAGGTAATAGCGTCCCAATTAATGTCACAGTGTGTGCTCATTAGGTTTTCAGCTGATCTTAGGAAACTTCATTCTTATGACAAAGAGAACTTTCTGGTAGAATAATAATAATAATAATAATAATAATAGTAGTAGTAGTAGTAGTAGTAGTAGTAGTAGTAGTAGTAGTAGTAGTAGTAGTAGTAGTAGTAGTAGTAGTAGTAGAATTGCCATAAATACAACCTTGACAGCAATACTGGGTATAGTAAGAAGTATACATAGCTAGTCTGACTATGCTGTCTCTTGCTTTCAAGGTTTAAACCAAGGTATAAAATGTGTTGAGCCTCGTCATTTATATCAGAATAAATGAGTTGCTCCAGCACGGCTGGTAGAGCGTGAAGCCCGTGTGGACAAGAAGGAGCAGCCCTGAGACGCGGCAGCAGAGCAGCGTGCAGGGCGGAAGGTGCAAAGAGGGCTCAAAGTTCACCGCTGAGCGTCTCCAAGGTCAGGAGCATCTGGTGGTGGCCGGTGCTGTTCAGGCACCGCTACCGTTCCCATCGCTCGCTGCACTAGCTCGGTGTTTACCCATTTCTGAGCCTTTTTTTCCCCCACTGTGGAGGGAAACAGCATAAGGAATTTGCCCAAAGGCTTTGCCAAAAGCAAAGCTGGCAGTAAAACCTGACTGTCATTTCCTAAATGACTTGGGAAATAAAACAGCGAGTATAGATACCAAACCTGCGGTAGCTACCTGCCTGAGAAGGACCTGGGAAGAAAGGGTTCAAACTCAATGCTGTAATGATAGCTTGGAGAAATGATGCCAAATCGACTGGATGAAATGAAGAAAGCGAAGGATACTTAGGAGAGAGACAGGGACAAACCGGGAGGATTTGCCCCGACAGCGCTGGTGCCAGCAGGGAGCGGGGAACGGCGGTGGGTCCCTTGTTCCAGACCCCACTGCCGCTGCCTAAATATAAGAATAGTTAAACCTTCCTGAACCTAAGGGTAGTCAAATACTCCCAAATGTAAGAACAGATATAAAAAATGTTTTCATCGGAGGTTCTTAAGCTCGGGAGATACCAGCACGCGTCGGGGATGCCCCGGCGCGGCGCTGCTCCTGGCTCCGCGCGGTGGGGACCCGCCGAGGCGCTTTCGGCTCCCGCGCGGCCCTGCCTCTCCTGCTGCCACCGCCGGGCTCTCCCGTGGGGAACGGCCGTCGCGACCTGTCTGGGCATCTGCATGATTAAGGGTCAAGCGACCTTCTGGGCTGGGGTGGCCCCGGCAGCCGCGCAGCAGCTGCAGCCCGGCGCGCAGCGCGGGGTACCGGCCGTTCCCGCTGCCTCCGCGGGGCGCCGGCGCGGCCCCAAGTCTTCGCGGTGGAGTAACCTTCTCCGTGGGCGCTGGGGAGACTTGAGCGCTCATAATCTAACCAGCCGCGTGGCCTGAATTCAACCTCCTGCCCGAGAGGGCCTGGCCCCCGGAGGAGGTTTGCCCCTTCCTTCCTAGGGGCGCTCTCTGTTAAGCAACAGTTTTGTCGGTCACTTGAGCGGCTGCCCAGGCCAGGATTAATTGCGTTTACGTCTCCGTGATGAATGCTTCTCAGCAAGCATCTTCATGAGGGAATCAGCAAATTAAACCACGCCGGTCTTTACGCTTTAAAAATGTGTCATCGGAAAGCAACCTTGGTGTTGCTTGTTGAGGCTGCCACGCTTAATGGATGTGCTAATTTGTCATCTCTTCTTGCTCTCCCTAGCCACCTCTGCACCTCCTCGTCCCTACCGCTCCCCTCCCCACCGCGTTTCAATGAAATATTCAAGAACAATCACTGACGATAAAATGCGTAGGTAATGTGAAGTGACAGTTGTTGCATGTGAATCATTGATATTTTAGATAATTGCATTTAAAGTCCAGTCTCATAATGGCTGGTATTGATCGCGCGTAGGTAGCCAGATGTATTGTGGAGCTCCACCGGTGGCTGTGCGTTTCGGGTGTCACGAGAGCTTGTCCATCTGGGAGCGCTGACGCGGTGACCCCTCGAGGGCTGGCGGGTGGCAGGGCGCTCTCGACTACGGCTTCCCCCATTTGTTTCCTCTGCAGAGCCGAGCGAAACCTGTCCAGCGAGCAGGAGTTTGGTGATCTTCAGGGCATTTTGCGAAGCGGTGCGTTGTTGCCTGCTTTCCTCTGGCAGCTGGCTGTGCAGCTGCAGCGTACGAAATGAATGTGCTGGTGGGCGAGAGCGGTCACACCAGGCTTATTTTAGATTGCCACATGCTGCCAGTGTCACTCGAGTTTCTAAGCGCTGTAATGAAGTGAAACACCTACACAATATGTATTTGATACTGTTTTGTTTAATTGAAAGAACCAGGCACGCTCTATAAATCTAATGGTTGAACGCCGTGAAGTAGAGGACTTGTTTGCATTTGTGCAGTGTTCTGTGATTCCAGCGTCTCCGGCTTCTCTGAAAGCGTGAAGGCAATGTAAAAAAAGGTAAAGCAAGCAAGAGGTGGAGAAATTTTGTCACGATTTTAGCATTTGCCCATGAAAGAGGTTGTAACAAGCTCAGGACTGTTTCACTCATAGCCCTTGTGTCTCTCCCCTTCTAAGCGCTGCAGCAGACTGCCAACCTGTCATAGGAAATAACGCAACAGCAGAATTAAAGATGTCCGTATCTCAGGTACCTTGAGAAACAACTGACTTGTTTAATAATGTCTTTGATTGCAATTCAGCTGTCTTTCTTTTTAATGCAAACCAATCAGCTTTAGCTAATTACTTGCATCAAATGTGTCAAAATCTGGTAAGCAGGAAGACAGGAAATGGGATGCTATTTCCCCATCCCTTTCAAATTTTCAAAACACAGTGAAGCATGCTAACACAGTGTTTGCAAATACCGTGCCGTCAGGAGAGCGGGCAGCAGGCTGGAATGCAAAATACGCGGCTGGTCTGTACGTTCCTGAAACAATTAACGTAGGGGATGGCAGCTACGCTTAGGTACATAACTGAGGAAGCCAACACGCGTAGGATTTATTTCCCCAATGTTCCATTTCTTTGCTTTGGACCCCTTTTTAGCAGCGTCTCAGGCTAGGGACGTGGGCCAGATACATGCACCTTGCTTTGGACACTTCCCACTGCTCCAGGACTGATCCCCCCCTTCAGTTCGAGGAAGAGCCTGTTTTTTGTTTTTTTTTTTTGTTCTCCTTCATTTCCACCCTCTCTACCATGAAACTACTCCACAGCCCCAGCCGCTAAAGAGCTCCCGTCGTCTGAGGGCGTTCATTTCACCCCGGCGTGCCCTGCCAGGCTCGCGCTTGTGAACTCGCACACGGTAACTACGCTCTGGGTTTAAACCTCTGTAGAGTGCCAGCGTTTCATGGGAATCTTACACCTGCCCAGTCGAGGTGAGGGCAGGGGGCCGCTGGGCTCGCCCCTCCGCTGCAGCAGCAGCACGCGCCTGGGGACGCCAGCGCCTCGCTTCACTTCTCCCTTCCTCGATTTCCCTGTCTGCCCAGCAAGATTAATAATAACAGAACCTATTTTTCTCGCAGGAACGTCTTGGGGTTTTAGTTCATTAATGTTGATAAAGCACTTCTGGTTCTCCAGCGGGCAGTGCAAGATGGAATAAGGCAAGAGGGGAAATGAGGCATCTTTATTTTAAGGCCACTGGTGGCTTGTAAGGTGTCAGCGGCTGGAAGGAAGATTCGTTGTCTCCCTAGGAGACTCCATAAAAGAACGAAACGGAAAAGAAAGGTACTTTTATAGAGTCTCTTTCTGGATATTAATCATAGTCTTAAGTATTTACAGAGTGTCACAGTCATATTTACTTTCTATCCACAGTCTATCTTTTGCTCAAGCCACTGATTAATCGCCTGTCTGGACATCTGAAGTACTGATTAATTGATGACCCAAATGATGACCCAGAAATACTAACTAGCGTGCCCCCATGTTTAAATGCTCCTTTATATGCAAGAGGGCAAAACCTGAAAGTTTGTCTTGGTCTTTAATGTGTCCTTTAGCTCCTTCCCCAGATGGATAAGGCAGGATTTTTACAACACAAACTATCCACAACGGAAAATAATCGCTCTTTGGGTTTTAAATTAAAAAACTACACATGATGTTTTGTTTTACTCAACAAAATATTTATTAGTGCATTTCCCATTTCATGTGCGACGTCTCTCCGCTGTGCAGACTGTAGCCATCCTATTAGCAGATGTTAATCTTACACGGCAGCATTGCAGGAGAAAATGGAGAGCTACATGCAGAACTGTGGAGACGTGTGACAAGGAAAAATAACCCTTTGCTATGTTTTCATAGCAAGAAGTTAAAGGGAAGAAAAAAAGCACTCGGATGCCAACAGGAAAGGAGACGGTGTTCAGCTACTTCTGCGTCCTTTAGGTCTCTCTTCTGGCCCTCCTTCTGGCTCCATGCGGGCTTCTAAAGCGGAGCCCTGGTGGGATCCTCTGCTGTAATTCTCTCTTATCGTGCAGTGCCTAAATAATGCAGAAGTGAGGAATGGAGATAATAGGCCTGCTGACGTCTGGCTAATTGCCATGCCGGCTGGGGGCTGCCTGGCAGCTGAGCAAGGCACGATTTGGGGACCGGGAACTTCTAGTGAACCGTGATGGACAGAAGCCATCAGAGAGAGACAGAGAAAGAAAATACATGTTTTTTCCCCCTCTAAATGGGTCTCAGTGGTAATGCCATCACCTCCGGTATCATGTGGCTTCAACCTATCAAAGATAACAGCTTCAAGGACAGGAAGGTGTGGGTACTGGTTAATGGTTGTAACGTACTGTCTTGCAATTGCTGCAGCTGAATTGCAGTATAAGGTCGAGACATCTCCTATGCTTTCTGCTGCTTTTCCCATTGAAGATTGCAATTAATAGTGGAAAAATTCAAGAAAGCCCCACCTCTTTTCTTTTTTTCTGGACCATTCCATAAGTATTGGATTTTTCCCTCTTCTGAAATTGTTTTAGATTTAAAAAAAAAAAGACACTAGTGCTCACGCTTACCCAGTGATGACTCATGTTTGAATGACTGTCCTTCTCTCCCATCATTTCTTAGATTTGAAGTTCTTCCAGGTAGACCTGATGTCTTCTGCACATATCTGTCCTCTGAAGCACTTCTATACCATTAGTATGAATAATCATTCATTTTCAACTGTATGCATTGGCCGAAATACATATCTCTAAAATTATCAATTCCTTTTGCACCTTTCTGCAAAGAGAAAGTAAAGGTACTTCAGAAAGTACCTCAGTTTTGCAAGGAATTGGCTAAATGTGGCTAACTACACGTTCTATCATTAAATTTGCAAGAGAAACTAGTTTTGCAAATGCACATAATTCTGGTGTCAGTGGAAATACAGGCTCTTCAATGCGAACAAGGCATTTGGAGTAGAAAAGTATATAACGTCTTTGGATAAGATAAAAATTCTCTTGTATTAATTTCTGGAATGAGGTCATTTGAAATCCACTCAAAACTTTCAGTGCCAAGCACTGAATTTATTTCAAGGGGAATAAAGATTCCTAGGCACTCTTTCTGATATTGCACTAAATATTTCTCATATTGCCTGGAAATTAGATAATATTGTGTGTGGAATAATTTGAACTCAAGTTTGTTTCTGGACGGGCTAGGATGTCAGACTGCTTCTCTCTCCTACGAATATAATATAGTCGTTGATATAAATATTCTGCGATTACAGTCTTTCTTTATAAGATGATAACTCTGGAATAAAAAGGAAGCAAAAAACCTACAAGCTGCTGTGTAAGGACAGCTTTTCTGCTCACAAAGTACCCTTTTTTACCTTTCCTTAATCTCCAAGAAGTGTTATTAATCAGGATGGATATGATGTGCTTATTTTCACATACCTTTTATTTGTGAAGAATGGGAATGGTGAAGCATACTGCATGTTGTGTGTGCATTTACAGCAATATCTTGTTGGGAATGGTTTCTCTGGAAAGTATTAGAAAAAACAGGTAGAGGTGCATTGCTTTTGCTGGCTAACCGAAAGCTGAATAACGTAATCACAGCAAATAAGACAGAGTCTGTGATGAAATAAGCTCCTGTACTGGTCATACAAGGCATCCATGCGTGTATTTACTCTTGTGACTGGACGTTAAATAGATATGATCAAGAATGATATCTTTTTTCTAGAAAAATGGCTCCTTCAGAAACTTTGAAAACAAAGCTCGACCCTAAGGTGTGTAGTCAAAATCAGCTTGCTGTTGAAAAAAGGCTAGATACAAGATGTTTTTACTATTTCTAATGTCTGTATATCACACAAAGTGGAATTACTGCAATTTTTCTACTTTTCTGCAGAAATTGTATATTTTTGAAGAAGATCATTATGCAGCAAAGATAGCAAACAACCGTAAAATAACTGTAGTATTTTCCAAAGCAGTGGAAATCTATACCTATAGCACACACACAAACACCCACTTACTTATATACATACACTACAGTGCTGTAATTCAACGTTTGGTTTTGCTTATGGTTAAAATTGTAAGGTACGTTCTCCAAATATACAAAACATGCACAGGGTAACTCTAAACTATTACCTTTACATTTTGAATGCCGCTGGCTACATGTTTATTGTGCAACTTAATCTGGAAAGGTTCTTTCATGAATTTTCATCAATTTTTCAACAAAGCCCTGTTGCAAATGGTGAATTATGCATTAACATATGCTCATGCTAATTTATACAGCGCTGACAGCTTTTTGGCATTGGATCAGTGACTAACATTTATATTTCTAAAGTTTATTTATTGATAATATCAAGGAGATGTGGACTACCGTTCAATACATCTTTTATTTGTTTGCGTCGCTTTTATATGCCAAAGTAATGAGCCCTGTGTATAGGGTCATGAAAACTTTTAGAGGTTTACTGTGCGAACTAACCTCCCACCCTGGCTTTAACAGATATCAGATGATTTGATGGCTTTAGAAATCAACTAACAGCTGGCAGTTTAGCCAAGTTAACTTCATAATGCTGGGAGTTTTGCTTGTTTCAGGAAAGTAGTATGTCTGTCAATAACAGTAGAGTTTTGGTGCTGCCTAAGCTTAGGGGCAGGGCTGGACGTCACCCCCAGGAACACAGCATTATTTTTGCCCGACCTAGACTGAATTTTTCCCTCTGGTCCTTCGCTACAGGGCTAATTGCGTTTTTGTGCGATTTCAGTACGCAGAATCGTTTGCTTTCAAAAGTGCAAATTCAGTACGTTGTTAGTGGCGTATCATGGAGTTAGCTGATGGGTCAGGAGGAGTGGAGATGTCGACCTTTTTGAAAAATATACTCTCCTTCACTGTCATGAAAAATAAAAGGATGCATTTGGAAATAACAGGCTGGTAGCAAATGGAAATTAAAAGCAAGCATTTGGCCTTCTAAGGGGAAAAAAGCTAGAAGGCTTTAAAAATTTGTGAATTTTTTAAAAAGAGCCTGTTTTTGCAATCTTTTCTCAGGATGAAGTTCCACTGGCCGGAGACATGCTAGGTCCAGTGCTAAAGGCGGAACATAGTTACTTCAAACTGCGTACGGTACAGCATATATGGTACGGAAAAAAATTCCTAGTTAATCGAATGCAAGTAGCTACTACCATAATGAAACATGCTTAGATGATAAGGTGGCATGCACGTCATAAATACGGTAAGAAATGTTGAGACAGGAGAACAGAGGTACACCGAAATACATAAATACTAATAACAGATGTACAGTTACAGACCATTGCCTAGCTCTTTTTGGAGACCAGGAGCCTCGTGAGCCAGTAGATCAAGGGATGGATTGTTTTTTTCCGAAGAGCTAGTTCCCAAGCAGTTTAATTTTTTTAAACTCAAAAGTCTATTAAAAAAGTCAATTGCATTAGCATTCATACGCGTCTTCAGTTTCCGAATCTGTCTCCGCTTGGACTTTCGTGTCCTCTTAGGACATTCAAATAACGGCCCATGTGTAGGAGCAAGCTTAGGGGCTGCCGGAGGAGGAAATCTTGACCTTACCAAAGGATGGCAAAACGTAAGTAGGTATTTAAGATGGAAAAATCCTTGCTAGGATTTCCAGAGGAACCACAGGGCTGCCCTGGCACCTCTTCAGCTCTCCCTCCTTTCAGCGATATTTTAGAGCTTGTCTTCCATAGTTTGTTCGGAAACGTCAATTATTGGCGTTAAACCGTGACCCCCATGACCCCCCCGTGGCGGGGACGGGGACGCAGTGTCCGTTTGCTCCGTGCTGTTGCGGTCTTCAGGGCGGTGGATTGCAGGAGCGTTTCCCTCGGGTTCATAGACGCTTGCCCCAGCACCGACGAAGGCAGAATACGCCTCCGATTTCAGTTCAGAGATGCTGTCTGTTCGTTTCAAAGCCTTTAGTAGGTGCGTTTGTCCCTCAGCCCCTTGACTGGACGCTCGCACCGGTGCTGGTCGCGACGCCTGTGCCTTACGTTAGCTGCCTAACGGTTGCAAGAGCAGTTTTATGGGTATTCGTCTGCCGTGATCTCGCTCATCGGCTTCCCTGCTCTCGCACAGCCCCTCTCCCCCAGGCCTCCCTTTTCCGGCTTGTACTTATTAATCTTTTCTACCATGTGATTGGGTTTTCTATAAATACTCTATAAATAAACATACTTAATGATGCCACTAATGATTAATTGGTTCATAATGGTTTACTGGTCATGATTTATGGATGACAAGTTTAAGCAATTATTAAGCTTAATTATACTTAATCGATGGGGTATTATCCCATTGTTTATTGCAGCGTTTGTTAGCAATATGAATGAAAATAAATGTGGTAGGAAAATCCGGAGTTCAGTAGTTACTAAATGAGTGCATTAATTCTTACATGTGTAACTCATTAAATGCATACAGCTACGCACACAACACATGGCTGAAGGGGCACCGAGATTGCACCTTTGACAGCACATTTGGACAGTAACAGGGAAAAGAGTTAAGAAAACTCATTTTATTTGGAGAAGGAAATGAGACCATATGTTGTATATACAGTGTATATATACACCCCCCCCCACCCCTCTGTCTATATATATATTCACACACACATGGATTTTTTTTTTCTTAAGATTCATTTTTCATCGCTAGCCTTTGCTGGTACCACTTTTCCATACTAAAATCTGGAATTACATGGCCATGTGGAATGAATACTGTTTAGCCGTGCATGGCAGCAGCATCCCCTTGGTGGTCGGAAGGCCGTACCTTAAATAAATGGAGCACATTGTAGTTGTCTTCATCCTTCAGGGCACCGAAGCCCACCGATGACAAAACCTGCATTCGGCGCAGTGATACATTCAACGGAGCCTAAACCGACGCGAGAACGTACGTGACACATGATGAATAGCCAGCAAGAAGTGATATGAAGTTTTCCTTTGCTTCACTAGCGTAAAGGTTTGCATTGAAACCTGCATGACCTTGGTTCTGTATTACTTATAATGCTCAGGGTGTTACGCACACAGTTTGAAGTTACTGTAAAATATGGTGCTTTGTGCTTCCTTTGTAGTCTCTTCAGCAGCTGTCAACTAATACAGGTTCTTAGAACTGTGCTTGTCATCATCTGATAAGGGTGACAGACAAATAAAGATGTTTGTTTATACCCAGTATACTTTGAAAAGTTGGAATTAAGTCAAAGAACTATGTTAATTTAGGCTGCAGGCAGAACGTAAGAAAACAATTTTTTGCCACATAATAAAAGGAAAAAATATTTCTAGAGAACAAAACCAAAGCGCTGCTGAAAAATTCCCTTTAGAGTAAGCATTAGAAAAAAATAGTCATGACTTAAGAAATCTCCTGCGATAAACATGCTTGAAGGCTAAGCGTTGGTGTCTTAGTGGGAAAGCATCATATGTGTTTGCCCTGTTCTTGCTGTTTCCTAGTGGGCTGCTTATGAGGTTTTCGCATTAGGTGCTCGTGCGGAGATTTTGGTTGCTCTGCTGGTTTGCAGGAACAGTGGTTATGGGAATAAATTTTCTCTGTAAATTATTAGCTCAGAATAAAAAAAGGAAAGAACGCTGAACAGTGCATTTTACATGCCAGTGAAAAAGGGTTTTATCTTTTCTTTGTTCTGGCATATTCATTTGTGGTTGACTCCATGCATTAGCATGGCGTGGTACAACACTGGCTCCATATTACTTGGTATTTGAGAGAGTGAACACTTGACTTAGTACTAAGGCAGCTGTCCCAGGGATGAAGTTAAAAAGACCAGAATTACTCCACTTACATCCCCGAATAAGTGGTCCCGTGTTCAGGGCATGAAATTTGCTCTAAATTTCCATGACGTTTGAGCAACTCCAGAATTCTGACTTTTCCCACTGGGTTCTCTGTGCATCTTTATCTGGAAAAATCACTGTCTCTGTGCTTTTCAGATAAGGTGCTGGGATTCTGGCATTCTGCTATTCCACAAAAAGCCAAAACGTGCCTTGTGCCAGTGCCTGGCACTTCATAGCGAGACGGGGGCCACGAGGCCCAGCGAGGAAGAGCTGTGGGACGCGGCTGGGGCGTGATGAGGATGGAGACGTTGCAGATCCATGTAGGATTGTTGAGGTGGGGAGCGACAGCAGCCCAAGGGTCCAAGAGGTGAAACATCGACATGGGGATGTGTCTTCCGTGCATTGCATCACCAAGGCCACACTTGGCTGCTAGAGGTCTCTGAGATCCCACCAGGGCTTGGGCAGGAAGAAGTCATATGGACATGACCCCGCTTGTGCCTGGTGCTGGCCAGGTACCCCAGGACACCCACGGGTGCCCTTCCGCGGGGTGCAGGGGCGATGTGGCTGGTACGGCACGTGTCCCTGCTTCCGAGCCGGTGGCGGCACGCGGCGTCATCAGGAGCGGCGCCAAGGAGTCGGAGCCAGCCGCATCGTGGAGGGGAGCAGCTGATTGCAATCAATAATCAATCAAACCCCCAGTGACAGTAATCATACATCACCGCTCCACGTGGCTGCACCGTGCCGCTGCTGGAAATTATCGGTGCTGCTTCTGAAGCAGAGTTACATCCCCGTGATTTCCTTTGTGTTGTGCAAAAAACGAAAGCAGCCCTAAACTTTTAGGGTGTTGCTTAGGTGTTGTCAGCACCTTGGAGCGGCAATTAAGGAAGCGGCCACAAAGAAACTCGGCTGAACGCGGAGCGTCGGGCCGGGCGTGCTCTTCCTTTGAGAGGGGATTTACCGCGCGCCGAAGGCGACCGGAGCGTCTCGGGCAGGGCTCAGTAACGGTGATTTGCTGCCCTCGTGCAAGCGATTGCCGCCGGCCTCTCCGCACCGTTACTCCAGAGCGTTGGCCTCGGGGGGCTGCAGAGGGGCAGGGAACAGACTGAAATGGCTCCACGTTTACACGTGCGTGGGAAGGCCCTGAGGTCTTCTCAGCTCCTCGTGGTTTGAAAAACAATGCCACGTGTTATAGTGACCCTACAAATTATGGTATCTTACGTCCTCTGCGCGGTTTCTTCAGTTGCAGAAAGAAAGCGCCTCCGAATTTCCGTAGCTCTCCTTTGGTCTGCTCAGACTGAGGTGGATAGCGAGCGTGTTTGTGTCTTACGTTTTCCAAAAAGGGAAGTAAACTGGAAAACTACTATTTTCCGTGGTACATGTCGAGGTGGCAGGAGTATTTGGCTACGATTTGCCCAGTGCTGTCTCTGTCTCTTGGAGGCGTACGAGCCTCTGAAGTGTGTTTGTCTCCAAGCACAAGGCAGCAGCGGGGACGTGCTTCGGCCGTGGGGTCAAGCAGATGCGCGGGCTGCAGCCCCACTGGAGGGAGCAGGGTGCAAAGTCCATCGTGCAATTTTAACGCTTGCCTCGTCAGAGCTGTGCGCGTAGAGGCAGCTGTTTCCTTTTTATAGCTGGCATTTGGTGGCGCGCGTTTACCATTGGGGTTTGTACTCTGGACCATCGCTGGAAAAAAACGAGTGCCTATAGCTAGTGTTAGCGAGCCCTGTTCTGATCTAGTCTCTTGGGTTCGCGTGCGCGGAGTTTCCTGAGACGATCCTCCCTGGAATTGAAATGCTGATGTTTGATGTTTATTCAGACTTGATTAGGCTGGAAGATTTCAAGGCAAATCCACGCGGCCCTATGACATGGTCACAGCAAAAAGGTGAGGGGAGAGCATTTTTCTCCTTTGGAATAAATAAAATCCAGCCTAAGCACACATTCTTGTGCAATAGGTTGCAGATGAAGGTGGCTGCTGCTGAAAATATAAACTTGGCATTTATTATTAATTGCTCCTATTTTTTATTTATTCATATAACCCTACACATTACAGACAAATGAAAGCCTTTCCCTTAGGAGCTCTACGGTGCCGAAGAGATATATGTGCACCATCACATACAAAGTGGGGACATGAAAAAAGCCTGGGAAGATGAATTTATATTAAAAAGGTCAGAAGGTAACTCAGTGTCACTTCACCTCTCCGCTGTGGCTTCCTATCTGTAAAATGTGCTCAGCTGACCCTTTTCCCACCAGAATAATGGAAAAATGAATTTAGAAGGATTTTTCAAAGATGCTTGAGGAATTAATGGAAATGAATGAGAATTCTGCAAACTTGAAAACTTCCATCCTCAAGGTTTGTGGGATGCTTTGAACATGAGAGCTCATAAAAAAAGGACTAAATATTGTTCTGCTTCAACTGCTTTTTCTTCAGGAACCATTTACAAACATGTGGAGATTTGCTTATTTCTGTTTTGCTCTTGGCTAGTCAAGATACCAGAAGCTCAAATGCTGCTATCCAGTCCATCTTTCTGGCATTTTCTCTTTATACGGCGAATCTGGTCTTTGTTTCCATTGACTGGAGAGGTTTTATGGTGAGCTAGATATACTCAGAAAGTAAGAAAAACCAGTGTGGTAGTAGTAACCAAAGCCACCTTCCAATTAGCTCCCATTTATTTGAAGAAGCTGGTTTTATTCTTGCAAATCTTTCTCTTCTAAGAGGTATAACTCCCTATATATTACTCCATTTGTTTTGCACGAAAGCTAGGACAATGCGGTAAAGTCATGAGTTTTCCAGTCCTCAGTGCTCTAATAGATACGTGTGTATTGCACTGAATCCCTCCGGCATGAAGTTTCCCTAGTGCTGCTGCAGAGTGAACTGGCCCTTCCCATGTGTCAGCATCTGCCAGGGTTTGTGCCTCCAAGGTGTCCTGGGGTGGTGTCAAGGCGGATGTGACCTAAAGCACCTCCAGTGTTTAGAGCATCTTTCTCTTGAGAAGCAGCAGGGAGAAGAGAGGGGAAGTTGCAGAAGCTGAAGCAGTGAGGAACTTGGTACGATCAAGTTTCTGTGCTGAAACTGTTGAGAAGAGCAGCTGCTCAGATCCCTTTTGCACAATGTAGAAAGGCATCGATTTCAAATCCATGATGATTTTAACGCAATACCTGTTTTTGTGCTCTGCATCTATATTTCAAATTTCTTGCAGGTGTGTGCCTTGCGTGTGTGAGGTGCATTTTTGTGCTGTACAGCTGATGCCAGGTTGACACTGATTTTGGCCAGTGACTAAAAATGAGGACTGTTGCTCTTAGTAGCTGATACAGATTATGACTGAGTTGTGACATTGGCTCTCAGTCTTTTATCCAGGGCAGGGTCTAGTGTTTAGAGGTCTGTTGGTTGCTTTGCCAGCACCTTGCCCTGTGGGTTGATCTGATCATCTGTGTTTATTTAGAAGACTGATATTTGAAAATGAGGTACTGAATTACACTTCTGAAGTCAGAAAAGTGAGTTATATGAGAGAACAGAACCAGGGAAAGATTGGGTTATAATTTTAAGACTCTAATTTAAGGGGGAAAAAAATCTGTTCAGGTTTCTGGGTCCCCTTGTCTTTGAGGTCTAGGTCCTCGACTGAGACTTTTAGAAAGTCATTTCCCATTGCTCTTTGGACTTATCTTAAAAAAAAAAAAAGTGGTTCTTTGTCATTATGCTTTTCATATCTTTACTTTCTCATTTCTAATTTGGCCTACCAACACTTGTGTGCCACAGGAGCAGTGTGTGATTTTAATTAATTAACTGTTGAGATCCTTGGATAAAAGGCATTGCTGTAATAATGCCTTATTTGCCATTGTCTGCCCTTGCCTTTTGGTTTGCATGAAGAAAGATTATTGGGATCAGATCGTGAAAGGAGTCTTCATTTTCAATATTGGATATAGCAGCAGTGATGACTCCCCAAATGCATGACTTTCCATACGCCACTGACATTAACTAGTCATGGATTAATAATCATTGTAAATAACCTCTGACAGGAATTAGACATTCATCACCAGTTTCCTAATCATGGTAGGAAAATGCAAGTCATCTCAAACTGGCTGCATGCAGAATATATCCAGAAGAAAAAGAGTCGCCAAGGTGGAGACAGATGAGGCAAAGAGGGAATTGGTGGCGGTGCGATGCTGAGAGGGCTTTGTGCAGCCAGTGGGGTATCTTCAACCCAGCGAGTGCCTCAGCTGCTTCCTCCTGGCAGCACTTCTGCTCTGCTCCCACAAACTCCTGGGCAACTGCTGAATTGCCCCAAAGACACATCTCTGGCCTCCTGCTTGAGATCCAGTGCAGAAGAGGAGGGGCTGGGAAGACAGAAAGTTGAGAACCTGTGTATCAAGTATAGAAACCTAGGTGTTTTGGGACTGCTAGCAGCAGGTCTGACCTGGCCTGAAGCATCCATTGGATATAGGCACTCAGCTAGCAGACATTCAAATACTGCATGATGATCTATTCACTGTGACTGCTAAAATGCTGCAGAAAAATTAAGAGAGCATTCTAACTTTTAAGCCTTTTTAGTGTCTTAAACATTTATTCCCCTCCCACTCCCAGGTCACTTATTTATTCAGATGTGAACTCTGCTCTGTGATTTATTATTTGTCATTTGATTCGATCTTGATTAAAGCTGTAATATCACTATTTAAAGGAAATCAAATCAGTATTGCAATTCTGCAATCAGTCATAAGTCTCCATGGAATATTTTGCTGGCCTCTCTTCCCCACTTCCCATTTTGTTGGAAAAAAAGAGCCTTTCAGTGGAGCTTTTTTTTTTTTTTTAAGCATTGAGCTTCTGTCTTGGACTTGGCAATAAGGTATTTTTTTAACTCATCACCTAAATGTGGGTAGGACATTTTTTTAAAAAAAGGGAGAATATTTTGTGCTTCTGTATCAACTTCCAGCCCAGGATTTTCAAGTGCTTTCAAAGCATAAATGTATTCAGCCTTGCAGAAATCCCAGAAGGGAGGAGAGGTAGATGGGAGGACTGGTATCCTGTAGTTTTTATGGGATACAGAGAAGCCTGGGGTTTGACTTCCCCAAAGGGCTAACATGTGTATTCCACTCCAGGTGTGGACTTTGTTATTCCATCAGGCTTTGAGAATATCCACGAGACATCATGCCGCTATGAATACGTGGTACTTGAAATTTGCACTCTAACGTATTCAAGCCAGAAGCCAAAAGGATCTAGGGACCCAGTATGGAACTTCATTTCCCTTAATATAGAAAAAGTCCTGAGTAGAGCATCCCTTAAGATATAAGGACAAGGGTTGAATTTTTTCCATTTCTGTCTAAAAGGTTTCCAAACCCCAGTCTCACCATCCTGGGGCATACCTTAAAAAGCAGGCTGCAGCAGGCTGTTTTGGCACAGGATAGGTCCGCATGGAATCCGCCCCGGGAAGCTCCCGCGCTCTGGAGGGTGGATCTGTTCCACGCTCGCTGTCAGCATCACCTCGCTGGCTGGTTCAAGGCCGCGTCCCTCTCAGCGTGCATCTCAGCTGTAGCTAGCTCCCCACGCATTGCTTTTCCAGGATTGCATTTTGAGGCACTTCAGTCTCCCTTTGTTGTAAGAAGAGAGCCTTGGTGCCTCACTCTTGGTTTCATTGTCTTGGTTGTATTGTGAAAGCCAGGCATCCGAAAGAGCTGTCATACAATACATTGCCTTGTGGCCGCAGTACGAACTGATGCCCAGGAGTCCTAATTACTAGTCTCAACTAGACTACCATTTTTTCCTCAGAAATCACTTATAATCTCTCATTGAGTTTATTACCTGCGAAAAAGTTTCTGACAGCATTGATATAACTCAGTGCAGTTCTCATATTTACACTCTGATGCTGTGCAGCTCTGAGGGGAGAAAATTAAAGCCTCAAATGGTGACTTCTGCAATGGTTTGTTTAATAAGAGTGACATGGGGTGAATGAAGTCTCTAATGACAAAGCAACGGATGGGACACTGGAGAGGAGAGCTTCGTTTTGCACATATGAACATACTTGCAAAAATGACAGTCCTTATGGCAGTTTCATTGCCGCAGCCCTGCTGAGCAGCATGTGAAAGTTCATGGAGATGGACGCTCAAGCTGAGTCCAAAGCGAAAGCTTGTGAGGACAATTGCTGGCTGCTGTGCTGCAGGGGAGAGGATTTAAGCTGAGGGAGAACAGCAGCATGGTCACCGAGGGAATTTGGGGATTGAGGATTCCTTAATTCATCTTTAGATTATTATCCCTTTCTTCCCCCCTCCTAAGCAAGACAAATATACGAGGGGGTATCCCGTAATTGCTAGCTTAGATACATTAAAGAGTGTCTCTTGCAACCCTTTCCTCCCTGTCTCCTGTGGGAGACACTGCCATCTCTTCCATTTCCTAGCGTGCTTCTGAGGTGCTAATAACACTTCTGCACTGCCCACCAGAACATCTCCTGAGTGTTTTCCTCAGCTCAGCTTTTCCAAAGGAGCACCCAGAGTAGCACAGGCAGATTGGTGGACAATAAGTTGCTGGAAATAGGCTCAATAGTGGCAATATTAGGGCAGAGTTACTTGTGAAGTCCTGAGACTGGAAGAGTGGTCAAGAGATCAGTCCTCCAGTGTGCGGTAGCTGGAAGAGAAGATCAGACCTGTAAACATGCAGGACAATATTCTGCATGTTTTCTCTTCTCCTCCAATGTTCATTTTAGGAGAGTGGAGAGGTCACCTGTCCCGCGTGGCTCTGTTAAGCACAGGCCCGGTTCAGTAGTCACAGTATCTCTGTACCTCCCGTACACCGGGATGCCTCAAATCCAGCTCAGAGTACATTTTGCCCACCCTAACCAAGATCTTTGAGCCATTGTAGTAACTGGTGTTAGGCAATAAGAGAGTCACAGTGAGAGCAATGCCTCTTTTCCTCAGTTTACGTAGGAGAACAGAGGTGCAGGGGAAGCCAGGTCATTGCCAGAGTTGGAGTCAGGGGTAAAACCTGGGCTGTGGAGCCCACATCCGCTGCCTGAACTGCAAGCTGAGCCAGCCAGCAAGTGCAAGCTGAGCCAGCCAGCAAGTGCCTTGGGTTTCATGAAGGTCCTTTCCATAACCCTCGTGTCCTACAGCTGATCTCATTCATAGCAGAATTTGTCTATTACAAATGAAATTTTAACTGTGGTTTCCAGCACCAAAGTGTGAGAATTTCAGTTCTCCTCAACTCCTCAATTTTCTCATGAGAAATGCTACGTTTATAAAGCAGCATGGAGTGCAAGAGGGGGTAAGTCGTGTGACTCCTTACTGCCTCACTTAATACTAGCGTAAAAACACTGACTTGCTTTGGAAAGCATTTAGAAAGCTACTCGTAAAACACAATGTTTTGTTATTATGAAGGTTCAAATATACTGTCTTTTCTTCAGTGTCGCACAGGGTTAATACAAGTGTTTGATCTTGATAAACATTTTAACAAATATAGTGACAAAGCGTCCTTTAGGTAATGGCTAGAAATAGGACAAGCGCCCTGACCTGTATTCACAACATTGTTTTGGACTTTCTGTGCGCGTATAATCAAGAGGGTTAACTGCTCTGTCTTTCAGTGTCCTCACCTGCAAAAGGATAATGGCTCTTGCCTAGCAGAGAAGAGGTGGCCTTCATTCGTTTGTAAAGAGCTTTGCAATGAGTGGATGGTCTGTTGTAAAGAGAAGTCCTTCTGCATTGTCGGTAACAGCACGCCCATATTTTTGCTGAGGAGGCTCGAAACACAGGAAGGCTGCAGTGCTCCTAGTCTGCAAGGAGAGTGCCGTGGGCTGACCGTAGCAGCAACCACGCGAGAGGCATTTTTAGGGTGTGGAAACCTCAAAGAAGGGGCGCGCATCCCTTCCCCTGGCACGAGCGGATTTCCGTGGGATCTGAAGCACGGCTGGGACTGCCCAGGAAAAGAGAACCTGAAATATCTCAGACTTTTGGCAGACATTTACTGGAGGCTGAAAAGGGCATATGGCAGGAAATATTTTTTCTATGTGGCCACGTACTGCAGCTCCTAGGTATGCAGTGGTTTTTTTTTTTTTTTCTGCTGCTTTTACTTGGTGCTGTGGGGTTGGGTTTTTTTTTTTTTTTCCATTTTTCCCTAGAGATGTATGTCTGCTTGCTGCCTGATGCCCTTAACCAGTTCAGACCTTTCTCTTCTGTGCTTCTTTCCTCCTTCGCATTTTATAGTATCCTTCGCTTTCTTCTGTCACTTGCTGTCCCAGGAGACTCTCAGGACCCCCTGTTAGCTTCCTTCAGCAAAGAAAGCTTTTTGACAGCTAGTCTGAGTCCTACTCAATGGTATGATACGAAAAAGAAGCGATAATAGGTCATTTTCACCCATTTTCAGATCATTTTCTTTGGCATTTCCTTCCTTTTTTCTTTTCATCCCTTCATTTCAAGATATTCCTCTCTTGCTGAAGTCGCCCCGCTGTGATAAGCTCCGGTTGTCGTGTGGGTAACGCTTATCTCCAGGCCAATTGGTACAGCAAGCTTTGATACTGCTTCCCCTTCTGCTTTCTCACCTTCACTGGAGGTGGCAGAGAAAAAAAAAAGTTGCTTTCTTTATTACAGAAGTATTTCCCTTAAAGAAATAAGTGAATAAAGGCATTTGCCCTTTAGAAGGGTAAATAAGTAGTTTTATAGTAGGTAACATTTTTTTTCGCAGCAATACTTATCACGAAGCACACTAAGCAGAGCGAAATTTAAGATGATGAGGATCTCACAGTACCTGTGCTTACTGGCAGTACGGAGACTGAATTTCCAGCTGTACAAACCATGCCTCTGCTTTGGGGGCTTCATCACAAATCTGCAACTTAGGCTGTGCTTGTGGAGCGCAAGCGTTTCTAAAAGTGTTAGGTGGAAGATCATGGACATTAGTCAGAGCTCTGAGTATCGTATGGCTGCCGTCCCTCTTTGGGAAACCAGATAAAACTTGAACTTTCACTCAGAAGTGATCCCTGATGACACATCTGAAGATGTGTGTCTCCTCGCTTCCAAGTGCTCAAATGCTGCTCATCTCAGATGGCCTGCGCACAGCTCAAACTCTGTTTTACCCCATGTTTTAAGCTGATGGCTTCATTTCTGCAGTAATCTGAAAGAAAAGTGGGGACTGAAAAGATCTGTAGGTAGTAACAAATTGAAATGTACACATCTCACTGTGTAGGACTGTAGGTTTATTTTTGTACAGTTTCGTGTACAGTTTTGTCTAGCAACTTTGAAAGTTGATTATCCAAAAACTTGGAGTTCAAGTTTGATATAGATAAACATGCAAAACATGCAAATCCCATATGTGTACTTGTCTGAAATTCTTGAAAGTGTGCAGACTGGACAGAAAATGTTGCAAAATCAGATTTTGGGCTGCTTTCCTTGTCACTCTGCTTCCAGTCCTGTGCAGATATCATGAAAAGAGTCTTGCTCACAGTATTTTACTATTTGCAGATCTGGCTTCAGAAAGATATGAAAAGGAGCAGTAAGTCTTCACACATTGCAGAATGGGAAGATAGGTTCCATTTTGAAATCAGTACTAAAAATAGATAATGGTAGGAGAGGCTAATGTTTTTCAAACTGATTAAACCAACCTTATTTGAGACTGAAATTAAACGAATCGTTCCTGGGGGTTTTAGTCATAGGAGATGCTAGAGGCAAACACATACTTAGGATTCCAACAGATGATCTGTAGGGAAGATAAAGTGCTCTATTAAATTTAGTAAGCAAGATTATTCTTTCACTGAGAATGATTTTACCCCTTCAGGAAATATTTGTTCTCTGGGTTTAGCTTATCATATTATGTAAGACAATTAGCTGAAATCGGAGTTTGTCTCCTAGTAGAGTGATGAGTCGGAGTCCCGAGTAACAATACCTAGGAATGCAAAGATAGCATTAGAATGGGTTCTTAAGAAGAATATAGAAAGGATGCCTGTACAGACAGAAGAACTAGACTAAAACGTAATTTCACTACTGCTGAACTAGACTGCTGCACTAGCATGAACTGGAATATCTGTGTTACGTCCACTGCTCTCCCTATACAGACAGCTTGAAACAGGCAGATGCTCAGCAACAGAGGGCACAAGAAGATCTGATATATGTGCCAGCCTGTGCGATTTTTCTTCTGTTTAATCTAATTTCTCATTTATACTGAACGTTAAATATTGACGACTGCTATAGCTGTGTGGGTCAGGCTTTTCTCTCCATTCAAATACCGAAATCAGAAGGCAGTGAAGCGTCCTACTGCTTTGAAGTTGTCAGCGCTCTGACAACTACGATCTATAAAAGTCAAATGACATTGGAGATGAAGCGGTGGTAGTCTCTGCTAATGTCTCATTTTGTATGCTGGAATTTCAAGGTTCTCATTAAAAAATCCTGAATAAATACAAGTTTTCTACCTTTTCTGCTCTTCTATTAATGGAGAAGAAAAACTTTACTCATTTGGATGCCCGAAAGGAAAAAAGAACTGCCTCTTATGTCTCTTCCATGAAGTTATTTGGAGCTTTACCATATATACCACAGTTAGTTGCAACTAAAAGGGATCACTTGTTCAACAGGTGAAAGCAATGTGTTTATGTTAGTCAGGCAGAAATCTTGGTGAGGGTTATTATAAGCTACAAATTCATCTGATTTTACTTCTTCTTTTAAGCTGACTTTCCATGCTACGGCTGTTTGTTATTGGCCAAAGTAATCTACATTGTCAAGAGACCAAATGAGATTTTGGGGCTAGTGATCCAAAGCTGGGAAAGCCCACTGGTAATTCATGCACTTACAAAACACCTCTGAACCTTGGGAGTTAAAGCTGTGCTTTCTCTGACACTCGTACCCTTTTCTTGGTCTGTTTTGGCGTACAAGACTTGTAAAAGATAGGAGGTATTCCTTCATTTTATTATTCTATTAGTAGAAATGGTGAATTGTAAATAATTATGCAGGCGATGTGAAACAGTGATTGAAAGCTCTTGTCTGTTAATCATCTGGTCATAGAAGATGATTTCCAAAGGGTGGACAGAAGAATGAGGTCTCACAGAGGTCCTTACCGATAGGCAGGACGTACACTGAGCAGCTCATTTTGGAGCTCGGTATAGGCTGTACTATAAATCAAATATTTTCTAGCATTGGGTAGAAGGACAACCTTATACTTCTGTTCTTATCAAATGACATTGGCTGGAGTTCAGTTTTGATTAACAGAAGTCCAGAGTGGCTTTGATCTAATTTTAGTGTATTTTGAGTTTTGAAATACAGTGTTTTGGTGGCTGAATGGAAATTTGAAATTAGAAAAAATAGTTCTGAATTCAGTCCCTCTCTCTAATTCTGTGCATATGGTATTTTTCATCTTTTTGTTGCGATGCATCTCTTTCCAGAACACCAGTGTTTTAATAGGGTCTATGCATTTTGTCTAACAGAAATAGTAAAGTAGAGAAAGAATAACTGAATGTTATTTGTTTGTCATAGACCTCTACCAGGTAAACTATTTTTTCAGTGATTTTACAGAGGCTTATCCTGGCACACCAGCTTGGACTCTCCTAATTTAATTGATATTCATCAAACACGTTTACTTAAACAATCTAGTTCATAAAATATTACTGGCTAATGATGAGCCTCCAATTGTGTATTGACTAATTCAAGAGAACAGTAATTGCATATCCTTTCTATTAGATTGTTAGCTGTGCTTTTTGGATAGTCTATCCTGATGACATGTTAAATGGTACTTACGTTGAAATCCCTGATAGTTTTGCTTGGTGACATTGAGCACTGGTTACATATACAATAGGGGTGTTACTGTACCACAAACGAAGAGACGTGCAAGAGCAAGCATCAAATTGATTTCAAATGCTACCATAGTTTGTTGCTTCTGCATGAAACTTTAGTGGTAAACAAGCCGTAAACAATTCTATCCCTGGATATTTCTGAGGAAAATGTCTTTCTGAGTATATTGATTCTTTGTAGCAGAATGGAGCAGAAATGTAATTAATAACAGCGCTATGTTAATTCTTCCATAGTGCACAGAGTGATCGTTCAGTTTATTATGACCATCTCATTCTGGGAAGAAATTAACAATTAATACACAATCTTATATGTTAAAACACCTTTGATTTTGATTACAGCTTTTGGGGCAAAGGGCTGGTTTTAATTAGCTCATTAAACAATTATGAAGATTTTTACCAAAGAAGTAGCACAAGTGGCCTAGCTGTGCTGAGTTTAATGGAGCTACAGTACAGGTGAATGTAGCCCTCTTTCTCGTTTTCCCTTTACTTTGTATTTCACATTGTAAAGTACTTAGCAGAAGTTCTTCTGCAGGTATCTTTCTGCTTTCTAGCTGAAAGTAGACATCTCTTCTAAGAAATGTCAGCAATACTTGGATGCTAAAGGAAAGGTAAAGTTGCCCACAGCATTGCTTGACTGCAACTGGCATTTTAGGGACCTGAAAATTTAATTGTATTTCCAAAATTGGAACTGATCAAAGCTGTGTTTATCGTGTTACATGTAAGAGACAAAGAGAGTAAAACCATAATTGTCTGATTCCTATACAGTGGGATTTTGTGGTTGTTATGAGCGATTGGATAAACTTGAGGTGAATGTTGGAATGAAAGTCATGGAAGTCACTGCCCTGTTCTTTGTTGTGCTGTTGATTTAACTCTTGACGCTGCAGCTGCCCAAAGGCAACGCAATACTATTATAATATTTTCCTAACTCAGCACTGGTTTCAAACAAAATGAAACCCGCCAAAATGCAACATAGTGTTTCGTTGCGTTAGTATTCTGCAGAAATTACTGAGTCTTGTACAGGTGATCACTTTATATACGTGTGGTCTAAAAGTGGGTTAAAATGGCATTCATAGTTTGGGATTTTTCAACAGGGACGACTGCATTTGTATGTTACAGGTTATGACAAAAAGGCTACTTCTATACAGTGTGCATTACCAATTAGTGAATTGTTAGGAAAGATCAGTTGAAGGAACATGATCTTTTCTAGGGACACATGTGAAGGGTCGTGATCACGTAGGGAGAACCCTGCATACTGTAATCTGCTATTAATCCCTTTGCCCTAGAGCATAAATAAATAACGTATGTCACTGATCCACTTAGCAGCAGTATGTTTTTAATTCATGCGTTTTCTTCTTCTTCCGTACATAATAAACTGACAGGTGAACATGTTGCTAATTAAAATTCTTGGAACTTTTCTGTTGCTACCATATCGCTGTCAGCTGCAATCCAGTGAGAGCATATTCACGTAATATTTTCAAGAAAACAATATATATTGAAATTTAGGAATGCATTGCCTTATTCAGGGGTTACTGTTGTCATTTTTGTTTTATACCTGTTCACGGCCATGCCATTCGTATGTGTTCATGGGCAGGTTTCTGCTTTTTTTAGTTTTTGTGAGTAAAGCTTTTGAAGTGTTTTGGGTTTTTTGATGGATCTTTTGCTGAGAAAGGTTTCTTTTTTCTTGTTTTGAATTTCCGCTCAGAATGTGAGAAAGAGAGAGAGAGTGCCTGTCACTGAGTCTGTCAGTGGCTTGGTCTAGGATGTGAAATTTTTTAGGTACAAACTCCTGTTCCTGCTGAGTCAAGATAAGTTCTTGGACCTGGGTTTCCTCAGTCCTTGCAGAGCACCTTGACTACAAAGGCATTTTGAGATTTTATAGAGGCTTTCTTTCCTTCATAGCATATCTTTAAAGGATTATGTTTCATTTTGATTTTTTTTTTCCAGACGCAAAACGTTTTTCCTTTTTTTTTTTTCTTTTGAAAATTGGAAATGTTTCTGAGATAATAAAACCCTTTCTTACCCAGTTTCCCCAAGGCTTCTGGGAAGCATCAATAATGGTTACACCAGCTTGCACCTGCAAAGTAACCATTACAGCCTGCATATGAAATTAATTATGGGCACGGAAACTTAGCACAGATATTTTATAGGGAAAACATGTGCCTTTAAAACCAACAGAAGCTGTATGGAGGGCTAGGTGAAAATCGAGTTCTTCAAGTAAAATCATTTTGGCTGCAGTAGAATTCATAACATCTGTAAGGTTTCCAAGTCAATTTAGTTTTTTAGCAGTAATTCTTTCCAACATCTTTTTTTTTTCCCCTTAGCGCCATTTCAACTTATACTACAACCTCCTTCATAAATTGTTAGGCACTGCTATAGTTTCTAAAATCGGAAATGTGGAAGAGTTCAAGAATCTCAGGGAGTGAATTATAAAACTAGACAGATTTAGGTTTAACAAGAAATCTCATGGAAATAAATCTAGTCCACCAAGTCAGTGCTTTCCCAGATTTAGAATATTTCAACACTATAAAACTTTCAGAACTCCAAAGCCCTGGGAATAAGGTATGAATTCACCTAAACAACTCTGTTGCCTTTTTTTTTTTGTTTTGTTTTGTTTTGGTCATGGTTCGCTGTGTTTAAAGATACCAAACTGATAGTCAGTCATCTTGTCCTTTGCTGTCAAGAAGTAGACTAAAGTTTTTTCTTCTATGATGCAGCTTGTAATAGAGTAGAAAATGCATCACTGAAAAGCAACTGTTTACTGACAATGTATCCTCTCTTATATGAACAGTTTTACTAGCAAATATGCCACCTTTTCAAAGAGTAAATCAAGGTGAATCTCTCCTCTCTAGTAATGGGCTTCCTTTGGAAATAACAGTAAATATTTGAGCTGACGCAATACACTGTCTCTGCCTCTCTGTCTTGCATTATTTGAGCTGACCACCCTCAGAATTTCTTATCAACACGATCGTGTTTGACACTGATGTTATCTGTATTGATTCTGTGTAATGATGTGCTTTTCTCTTTCTTCTTCATATTTTCTTGAGATGTCTTTAATCGGTACTAAGACATAGCTTTTGGAGGAGAAGAAAGACACTGATATTAGAAATTAGGAAACTGCAGTTCTCCATATGGTGCTGCTTTCCGAGATAATACAGACTGAGGTTACTGTATTGAGTTTTTTTGAATGGTGAGACATGTAGGTCTGTAGGCTTGGAAGAGTCCTATTAACTTCCTCACTATAACTGGATCTCACCATGTTTAGGAAAAAGTCCTGGATTTTTTTTTCCTCTTTTTAGGCACTGAGTAACGGAAATAAAATCCATGACTAGTTCAGGGAGCAGAACTCAGGTCTTGCCCTCCTTACAGCTACATGCTTACAGCTATGTAAGGAAAAAAGCTCTTGCTTGCTTGCTTTCCATCTGTTCAGAGGATGTTGCCCTGATGGCTGTACAGTTGTCCAGTTCAACATCGAGCTATCTGGATGTTGAATACTCTACATCAAGCTGTGCTCTCTTGGGAAGTGGGAGATACAAGCTAGCATTTCTGCAGGCTGAGAGAATTAAGTCTGGTATTCCTAGAACATGAATATAATTTCTAATCAATGGGTCAGTCCCCAAACAATGGGAGTTTCTTTGAAAGAAAAAACCAACCAACCAATAATCATGGTTGCTCTATTTGGTAATGAGCTAACATGCTAGGAAATCTCTACTTTCTAGTATAAATGATCCAAATCTGAGCTTAATAAAGCAATGACAGAATTCCATATAGTGCTGGTTATGTAAGAGAGAGATTAAAAATTATGGCAAAATATATGAAAAATAATGTATTTACATGAAATTACATAGGAAATGATTAGTTAGAAAAGTAAGCGGATACAAGAAAGGAAAAAGGTTTTGGTTTTTTTTTTTTTTAACCTGGAAGACACTATCTTGAATGCCCATGCCAACTACCATTCTGGCTACAACTTGTGAACTCCCTCCAGCATCATTTCAATAGAAACACATGTCATAAATTCTGTATTGAGAGTTGACTACTAGCAAGGCATTTTGGCTGTACAATGTCTGCAAAACTGCCATGTCTGGGAGCTACAGCCACTTCAGAGGTTGCTAGGAGCACGTGGGAAGGCATGGGCAAGCAACCCTCGCTCAAGGCCACTCTGGGGAGAACTGCAACTCTGGTAGAAATACGGGGAAGCTGTTGCTGCAGCTGCTCATCCCGTACTCAAACGCACAGTTATGCAAAACTGAATGTGGGGGCTGAGGACCAGCGGAGTCAACACGGTCCTTTTCAGTTATCGTAATTGCCAACAACGTACCTCATGTAACCTAGATACTTTTCTCTGCCTAATGAGTGCTCATAACAGAACTGGGATAGAGGGGAAGTCATTACTAGTCTTGTAGCTAGCTATAAATTGAAGATGGCTGTAAGAAGACCAGAAATATGATCAGATAAAAAGCATGCTTAGCTCAGTTACCTGTATCCAAGAATGGGAAGCAGTGGACATTTGAAGAAGAGACAAGTTTGGAGTGGTCCTGCCTTGGCACACCCTCCCATCTTCTGACAGTTGGTATGTAGAGAGATAAATACTGCTTACAGAGAAAAATAACTGCTTTCAGTCTATCATGTTCAATAGTACTACATCTTCCCTCTGAATTTGTCTCATCTCTTTTTGAACCATTTGGCTCTGTAACATCCTGCGGTTCAGAGTTCCAGAATTTAATTATATGCTGCACATCCATATTATTCAATTTGTTTATTGGAATAATTCAGCAGTGATTTCATAGGGACTTATCAGTTCCTGTGTTTGTGACATGGTGGATAAGCGTTGCCTATTTAACTTCTCTAAACCACTGATAGTTTTATGTGTCTTTAGTATATCCTTCCTCACCGTTGTCTGTCTTTCAAGCCGAGGAGTCCTAATCTGTTAATCTCACCCAGGAATGGAAATCATCCCACATCTCATATCTCTCCTGTCATTCTTCTCTAATTCTCTAAAGCCTCGGTACTTTGGAGGCAATGTAAGTGATGGAAAGTGTGCTGAGCTCCCTCCCTCCCTCCCTCCGTCTTTCTAATTACTTTGTGTAATCTCTGTGTTTTGAATTCAGATTTCTAAGTGAGTTATCTTGACCTTGCTGCTCTGTTGGCTTTGTTGACCTAAAGATAAGATCCTTTGTGCAGGTGTCATCTGCAGGAAAAAATGTGGTATTGACTGTTGGTCAGCTTTGTCTCAGCGATCAACTTTTTCCAGCAGCTTTATTTGTAACATACGGTGCAATAAAAAAAGCATTTTCCAACACAGTTATTAAGTTAACATTCAGCGAAGAATTTTAAAGGAGAACTTTACATTTTACATGAGTGGACAGTTTGGAGACAACAGTACTGAAGAAATCTTGTTTACAAAGGCCTCTTTAGTTTCTGTGTTCACAAAGTGAAATTTGCCTGTGCCAAATAAAGCTAGAGTATTTATTTTACTCTAGAAGGATAAAGTCTACATGAGGTAGATGAGGTACATCCACTTATGGGCTACAACAGAGTTAGGGAGTATCACGCAGCGCTAATAACCTTTGGCTACACCTCCACATCCGTTCCCAAGTCCAAACTGGTGCCAACCCCCTTCTCCCCCCACCGAGAGCAGGTGTACACATGATTGAATGAATCTGTGACGGTCACTTAAAAACACTGAGATGTGAAACACTGTGATGTCTCTTTCTTTATTGGTGAAGATGATCCATGACAGACTTAAATGACGCGGCCAAGATTTTGCAGGAAACTTGTAGCAGAATCTAAAACAGTATGCACGTGTGGAGTCCCAGAGCCAACTCCGAGTTAAAAGATGATCCCTTTCACTCTGTTCTTCTTGTATGATACTTGGTTTTTTTTAACTGCTAGAAAACAAAAGAAGAGAAAAATGATAGCTTGAGAAGTAGCGTAGATAGTTCTTTGACAAGGTAACATTAAAGATTGGGTTCTACAGCTTCTTTTTTCCATGGATAGCTGTGTTTCTGATTTGCCATCTAACATGGATTGTCCTTACAAAGGCTTTGCTGTTGCAAATAAACCCTTATGAAACCCCTTAAAGCTGCACATAGTCTGCAGTTCAAAGAGGACAACAGAAAAGCCTCAGATACTCCTCGTTCGGAGCACAGGCTCTGTGCTCTCCTAGGTTGGAGGAGACAATCAATTACAACTTACCCAAGTAATTATTGATATACAAATACGGCAGTAATTATAGTTCAGAATTAATTTGCAGATGGAACAATGAAAGAAGACTGCTGAACCAGGAACAACTCTGGCTCAGCACGTAAGGGAACGAAATTTTTCCAGTGGGCGGGGGAATAATCAGAATGTTTCCTGCTGCTCCAGCAAATGCTAGCTGTAAGAAAATTAACAGTGAGCATTACTTTAGGAACTTCTATCACAAAGAGAAATATGGATGTGAACATCTTCAGAGACATAATTGTGCTGTTAAAGAAGGCAGTCAACCTTAAAATAATCAGCCAGGTGGCTGAAAAACAACCACTACGCAAATGCTGGGCTAAGTTTGTGTTTTATCCCTGCAGCTCTAGAGAATTCCCAATTTCACCCCCTTCTTGGGTGTAAATTTACTTCCCCCAAAAGGAGACTATCATGTAAAAATCTAGGCTTCTCTCATTTTTAAGCCAGGAGATAGTCTGTGACTTGAAATAAACCCTCCCACTTTTATAAATGGACTAAACAACATTGGAAAAACAGATAGATAGGTGTGGGATCAGCTTAGCTGTATTAATTCTCCACATTCTTCCAGCGCCAGGGAGTCAGTAGTATGATGTGAGATATATAAACCCCCAGAGCCAGGGGAATAAAACATTTTAAAGAAAAAACGTAGCTTAATGGCCTGAGTGACTGGTCATTCAGGTATTTTGTTCCTGATTCTGCCAGGTATTTTTTGTGAGTCTTTGGATTAATCGGTTATGGTGGGATTCTTCTCGTCTAGCTTTGGCTTTGACTAGATGGCTAAGAGTCTAAGCTCGCTCCCGAGCAGAGATAGGGGTACCATGAAAGGGGGATTAATCCTATCCGGAAATAGATGGGAAACTTGCCCTATGGAGGTGTTTATCTCCCTCTATTACAGATGAAGGGAAGGTACATAGCTAGCTTGACTAAACGTACAACTTTTTGGACAGTCCTTTTTCCTTTTTGTCCTTGGTACATTATTTACGTATATCCCATGCATGCATTTGTAGTTATGAAACTGTGATTTTGCCCTCCGCATCTTTTTGCGTTTAAGAGGTGTCTTGTGCTCAAAGCACAGCAGCCGTTTCATTCTCAGTGCTGCTCTGACTTGCGCTGAAGAAGACAAATACTCTGCTATTTCATACGCTTTACGTTTATTGTCCTCTTCTACATCCAAGTTCACACTATAGGAAAAAAAAAAAAGATATAGTGTGATTTCTGGGCAGTAATACATAATAAAACAACAAAGAGCTCAAGACTCCTCTTCCTTCCTCACCAGGCGTGGGGGCTCTCAGCTTGAAGGGAAGTTAAACAAGTGTTTATGGGAATGGGGAAGGTTGGAAGGTTAATGGAAATGAGGGGAAAAAAAAAGCCCACGTTTGATTGGGAATTATGCAAATACTCTCACTATAAGGAAACAGTTGAGAGTTATTGTTTTAGTTTAGGAGAAGGTTCAATTCTGAGTTCTGTCACATTTTTTTTTTTCCTGTAACTTCAGCTTTTAAAATGTACTTAGGTACAATTGATATTAATTCCTGTGAGGGTCTGGAATTCAGATTTGTGCTGCTGTTCCTTTCTGCAAAATAGGTATAATAACATTTCGCTTATCGTTAGGTTATTCTGACATGCCCTATGTAAGGACAAATATGTAAGTAAGAGTATAAATTGAAATAGAAAAGAAGGTATCTATTCCTTAAGAACATCTTTTGAGGTGTCCTGAAGTAACAGTGAACCCTTTTGAGATGCTGACTTGCAAGACAGAAATTGAAATTATTCCTACGCAAAAGCTGTTTTCCCCACGATAGGAGGGATGAGAGGGCTTTAGTCCTTTGAATCCTCCAAAATCTAGGAACAGCTGCAGTCCCTGAAGTTACTGACATAATGGTTGCTTATGCTGCACCCCTTTGGTCAGGATGGTTTGGTCTTCAGAAACGGCAGGCAGAGGCAGAACAATAACAGTTATTTTCAGTATAAAAATTTATGTATCTAGTGGCACCCAGTCTCCGTGCAGCTTTGCAGCCCTGCTGCGTGCCAAACTGCTGGGGAATTCAGACTCTTATTAAAATTCTGTGCAGTGGCTCTGATTAAACAACAGAATCCTACTGCGACATGAATATTGAAAATTATTTTCATTTGAGGGACGTGGAAAAGTTGAAGCACAGAAGGTCACTCGAGGTGACCCGAGGCCACTCAGAAGCTCTGAGAAGAGACTCTAGACTCCACAGCCCAAAGCTGTGCTGTAACCCCGAGGAATATTTCATTATAAAGCTTGTTAGCACATGGTAGCGTGAACTGCTCCGGCTATAGATGAAGGTACAACATTTTCTATTTATCAGATTGACTTCACCTTTTTTTTGGTTTTGGTCATTGTTGTAGCTGCCTAGGAGATGGCTTTGTTACGGAGGGGACTACCTGTAAGCTGTTATGCCACAGCGTCTGTCAAATGGTAGAAATCCTGGGATACAGGAGGGGGGAGAAATTTAAGAAAAAGTGTTGAGGAAGTCAAAGTTACCTCTTAGGATTAGAATAAAATGCTATTACAGCCATAGCAGGGAAATTCCATTTGAAATAATCTGACCAAGAACAGGACAGCCATTTAAAAAACTTTAGCTTGTTCTATTAATTTATCACACAGTAATCCGCTGTTTCTTTCCCCATTTTGAAATATTTCGAACTTAATTGAAATGCGGCTGCCTAATTTCCCTAATGCCTTGCTGTAGCTTGATGGAGGAAACCCTCCAAAGATGGATGGTTAATGAATAATGTTTTTTAATGCTACCAACTAATACTGTTTGTGTTTTCATATAATTTAAAAAGAAAAAAAAAAGCTTCCAATTAAGAGAAATATCCTGGAAAATGGCTCCCTCGGGCTTGTGTATAATACAGACTTAGCTTCCCGCTGGTGGCTGGATGCGGTTGTGCGGGGACGCCGCAGTGACCGGCAGCCAGTTGCAGTCAACAATGTCCATGGTTTCATCTCTGGACACAATTTCTCCTGATGTTTCCCAAGCTGGCATGCTCGCAGCTATCCGTCTGAATTTTACTGCCTAATGACTGATCGCTCTTAAAAGAATATATATATATATATATATATAGTAATGCGAGCGCATTTATTGTTTATTACTAGCATGTCATCACAGCCTTCCCGAGCATGGCATACCTCTTCTTAGTACCAGAGATTTTACTCACTTTGTGTGCAAACGCATACACGTGTCTCACATGCCATTTATGTGAACTGGGTAGACGATGAGCCAAAGCGGGCTGTTATTTTTAGCGATGTTGTTCACGGAGCCCAACAACACGTGCTAACACATGAGCTCTCCAGAAAGAGGAATTTGCCTGTGGATAACTAGAGTTTTGAATTAAAAAAAAAAAAAAGAAACAGGGAACAGGAACAGGATCAGCTGGAGGTGGTGGGAAGATGGCAGCAGCCCCTCGGCTGCAGCTGGGCTGGTGGTGGGGGCCAGGACCCAGGTGAGGCTGCTCAGGGCAATTAAGGGCCATTAGTGCCTGCCGGCCAGGTGGGCTGCCAGGTGAAGCTCATTCCTGCCCCATTGGCTTAATAAGGGAGAGGTGGTAGGAGGGCTGCTCCTGTGTAGTGGTGCCTGTGATGGTGGTGGCTGCTCTGCTGTGAGGCTGCTTGGGCATCTGTTGGTTGAGCCTTGATGCTGCTGATGACAGCATGTGGTAAGGTGTTGCAGCTGCTTTTCTCTTAAAACTTGTATTTTTGTTATATCTTGCAGTGATACCTGGGAAGAGGTGAGTCATCACTGTAGTAGGTGGTTTTTTTTTTTAAATTTGTTGGGGAAAGTGATGTCTAGTACTTTTTCTCTTTCTTGTTTTCTGTGTCTCTCTCTTTTCTTTCTTCCCCCCCCTCCTTAGAAAGGGCCCCCAGTTGGCTGGTCTGTAATGCTCATTCAGCTTTTGGTGCTGCTTCTAGCAGCTTCTGGGCTGGTGGTGGCTGTGTGGCAGCAATGCTGGGGTGACACCTGGTCCCAGTTGGTTCCAGGTTGGCTGCTGTGCCTGTGTGGATTTAGGTCACAGTCTTTTATTAGTATGTTGACTTGCTTTGGAGCTGAATGGCTTGGGGGTGAAAGATGCCTAAAAGTGATTTCTGTTACCTTGAAACATCTGTTGTTTGCTTTGTCCCTTTCTCCTACCCCTGGGCACCAACTTCTGCTGATAACTGGATCTAGTAGGTGGCAGAGGGTAAGGTCAGTGCTGTCCCTCCTTGTGCAGGTCTTCTGCTCTGGGTTTGACCTGCAGGTGTGTGCAGAGCACTGTGCATGGGCTGTGCAGGGAAGTGAATGCCTGGCCCTGAAGCCTGGGGGTGTCTCAATGAGCTTCAGACTAAGCTGTTCCTGAGTAAAGGTGTATTTTCCAGAATCTTGATGTTTGTTGCTTTATTGGTGCAGGTCTGAACTCAAAGGGAGTACAAAATATTTTATTTAGAAGAAGGAGAAACAGTTGTGTAAGTCTTTCCTTTTGCCTAGTTAGCTGCCTGCCTCATGAAAATATTATGTGAACGATGGGCTGCTATCAGCATGATCTTGGTGTTTAACAGTCTTGGGTGGTATGTGTGTTGTCAGTGATTAGTGCAGGGATTCTTCAGTTGCTGTGCTTTCTCAGGAGGCCAAAAAAAAAGCAGAGGAAGGAAAGGAAGAGAAGGAAAGCCTAGGTTTGGAGAAATGAATGTGGCTTGACACCTCCAGAAATACCAGCTGAAAATGTTTTTCATTAGGCCCTGACAAGAGATAAATGAATTCACAGCAACAGAACCACAGGTGAAACCCATTCCTGCTTTTATAAAATGAACACATAGCATTCTGGAGCTGAAGAGAAGATAAATCTCTCTAGGAATGACACCAAAAACCTGCTGAGCGTTTGCTGCTGCTTGTCGAGCTCTGCTGAATTGTGAGGGTGTTGATGAGCAAGACAAGGCAGGGTACAGTATTTGGGTGTTTCCTAGACCTGCACATGCATAATCCTAGTCTACTTTTTGTCACTATCCTAATCTGAAAAGTGAAGCAGGATAGTGTGGAGTTTAGTCACGCTGTTTAAATGTGCTTGGTAGGCTACTGTGCTCTGTTCTCCTTAATGATATGCTGCTAACGTTCTGCTAAACCTTAAATACTGCTCTGAAATAAAAGGACCATTTTCATTTTCATGTGTTTATAGTGCCAATCAATTGGTGCCTTCAAGCAATTATTGACTAATTAAAGACTCTCTTGGAGAAGATAGAAAAAGCATTAGGTGTTCACGTGTGGCATTAAACCATTTCATAATATTTGCATAGTGCCATAATGGAAGAACAAATAGAAATTTGTTGAACCTTCTAGCAAAGAAATTGGAGTGCTGGTGACCAGACAGAACAAATCTGTTACCAAAGTGGGAGCGCTGCTTAATCACTTCAAATGTCATATACAAACTGGCTTTTGGCAGCAGGGCTTGCCTGTGGAGCTGTGCAAGCGTGTATGCATTGCCGGATAACATATTCTCCTATTTGTTCATTTAATTTACATATGGACTCAAAACTCAGACCTGGAGTTTTACCAATGTATGGCGAAGGGATATTCGGATCCAGGGCATGTACTAGAACCTATTTAGAAAGGGGGGGGGGGGGGGGGAAGTGCAAAAAATCACCTGATGACATTGTGGCTTGTTTGTGTGGACTCGAGTATTGGATATAGCAAAAGTTTGGAGAGATTTGACTTCTGTTTTTGTTTGGTTTATGCTTAAGCTCTGTTTGCTAAAACCTAGTGAGAAGTGCCGTGTTCATCAAAAGAGTCTCTAAAGCTCCCTGACCTTTGAAACAAACACAGGTCATGCCTCAGGTTGCCAGCCCGAGTTGATTTATTGTGATGTGTTGTTTGGTTTTGTTTTTCCAAAATCATGTGAACTTTATAGCCTTTCAGAATATAATACCAGACCCAGTGGTTATCTGTTGAGATTATGGAGTCAGCTGAACAGCAAAGCTGAAAGCAAAAATTAAAAACACAAACCTTTAGGTTGTCAAGAAATCGGCAGTTTCCATAATGACTTCCACCTCTGCTCTATCTTAACTTCCAAACACTTTGTAAATGTTTAGTAGTTGAATCCTCACAAGCGTTGTCTTATGCAGGGCAATATATTACTGTAGTCCATTGTCTGTCCATTGCTAGATCCCAAACTGAAGCCAGGAAACTGTAGTCTGTCAGAGTATTAATTATCATTGGCAACACGTAAGTCCCTGTCTGTTTGCCATCTAAATAGACAGGAAAGATAGGAAGAGTAAAAGATTCTTCCTCTATTTTTAATGTTGGTAAATAGAAACTAGAAGAACAGTCAGCTACAGGGCAGGGTTTCCTTGTGTAACCACCCCTTTAAGCAGGGATATTTATTGACTAATTCAGAGTTATTTAGGAATCTCACTGGGAAGTGAGGTCTATGTGAGAAGACCTGACTACCTGTGTAGGTATTAAGCCACCAGGCCTTCACTTCTTTAAATTATGCATTTGTTTTTCTTAATCCTTGTTCCAATTAATTCCAGTATCCTGATTAAAACAAGCTCAGCTCACTTATCCCAGTCTACTTTGAGTGTCCCCTGTGTTTTCATCCAGGCAGGTGAAATCTGAATCCTTGCGTGGCTGCAGTCAGTGTGAAGCTTGTGGGTTTTTTCCTGTCCTAACAACTCTTGTTCAGTGTTACAGTCACTGGTAACCTGTGAGCTGCTTCCTTTCTAAAGCTGCATTTATTGGTGCTTCACCTGGCTTCAGCAAACCTGCTGTGGTCTGATGAACAGGTCACAACCTGGGGAATCTGCGACTTCAGTGCAATTCTCCTGACTGACTTATCCACATCCGTTGCAACTCAGAAACAGGGTTTGCACAGTACAGCTCTTCTGGATGAAGACTTAAAACTGGGAAGTACATTTTGTATTTAAAAAGCTTACACAAAGGCTTTTGATCTAACCTTTCTTTCTACCACTGTTACAAGAAGATGAATATGTTGCTACGCTTAAACACTCTGCCAGGCTTGTAAAAGCAAACAAGCCTAGGTTTTTAGTGTTTTTCAATAATAGGATGCAAATACCAGCCTAGAAATCTAAGATGTTGTACCCCGAGAGAACGTCTGTCTGTACAGAGCTACAGGCTTAAAAGGGTTTGTGTGCAGTTGCATGACTTGCTTATTTTCCTTTCTCTAGGAGTCCTAGGTAGGTAGAAATAACTAGAATAAATCTCTCCTAGGAGGCTACCGTAACAGTTGTGCCAATAAGCAAACGTAGTAGCAGTATATGTGTTGGTGCTACTTAATTGTTAATTTAATGCACAACTGATTCAAGTCCTTAAAGTCATTATTTTGTTAATAAATGAAACAAAAATACAAGTTTTTCTTCATAATCAGCAGTCAGTCATTCCCAGGCTCAGTTCATCAATTACTCCTTTTATTGAAGGAATGAGTGAATATGCATTATACTGCAAGCAGGTAAAGCTAATTTCCTTGTATTTGTTTTATATTTATAGGCCATCTGACCTTGGAAGGAAAAATTGCTTTCCATGTCTTTGCAGAGTGAGGGAAAGAGGGTTTAAAAAAAAAAGCTTAGCAAATATAAATGGTTATACAAGATGATTGGAAAACTGGAATGGAAACTTAACTCTCTAAAGGAAAATCTTGCATGCTTTCTCAGGCCTTTCTAAGCCAGGGAGTAAATTTGCCTTGACAGAGGGAAGGAGGAAGCGCTTCTACAATGCTTCTGTTGCAGACCTGGGTTCCTGGCGTCCTCTGGCTTAAGCCCATACTTGGTCTTGTTCTAGCCTGTTGAAGTGAAGAGGCAATGAAATGTGAAAAGGGGGTCTTCACACTTTAGGTTATTCCATAACATCTGAGAAACATTGCTCTTGTTGCACAATCTGACTGTTGCAGATGGTGACAGAGCTGCTTGCCTGGGGCTTCTGCTGGAAGCTGACCTGGGCAGCTTGTCCAGATGTTCACTGCAGGGCTGTGGCCAGAAAGTGTGCAGCTGATGGCAAAGTCAGGTCCTGTTTGATTTCTGTAGGGGTTTTAATGTGCTTCAGAGTAGTAATGGTAGTGTCTCAGTTATTTTTGACTGTAGATCTCTTCAGTGCTTTATAGATGACAGCAGTGTCCTTGGTCCACTTTGCAGAATTTGGTTAGTGCATGTTAGCTAGGAGTGGGTGGGAGGGCCAGGCAGGGGTCCCCAGAGCCCAGCTGTCCCTGGCAGGGATCACTCATCCGGTTCCATGAAGTGTCTCTGCTGTTGTCCAGCTGTCTTTGAGCTTCATCCACAGCTGAAGCAGTGAGTGTCTTTTTATTCCTTGCCTTACTGTTTTATCACACAGTAATTCTTGAAGGTAACAATTATATCGGTAAAGGCAGTATTTTATATGCCATTAAGATCATCACTATAATTCTTTAGGGGCAAGATTCTTTTTTTTGCTTGCTGTGCTCCAGGTTTACCTCATCCTCTATGATCTAGTAGGTATATACCAATATTCTGGGTGATGGGAAGGCTTAATTATAGTCTCATCTGAAAGAGTGAAACCCAATCGTTTCTGCTGCAGAACTGATGTATGCATTACTGTGAAGAATGCTAGTTGTGTAGCTCAGAATAAGTCTAGGTTACAGACCAACACACTTGAAAATGCCTGAGGTAGTTTGAGATCAAGTGCAAAGGGCCAGATTAATCAGAGGCTAGACTTCTGAAATTTCAACAGGTGAAAAAACTTGCTGGGAAAAATCCTCTGATATAATTGATGTACAGTCTGCCTATGCCTGTTTATGTCAGTTGATGATCAAGACCACTGAATTTGGTTCAAGTTCCAGATTGTATGAGCTTATGTCTTTGAAGGACTTGGGCCAATGCACCAGTCTCAAGTACTACTGAAGTTAGTTGTGGTGGAAACGGTTTGACCCTAGGTTTCTGAGGAGCAGTCTCATGCATGTAAAATGGCAAAATTTATTTAAATGGTAGTATGGCAAAGTAACAGCTTGAGCTGGGTGCCTCTGGGGAGGGACCCAGAACAAAAGAATTCTTGAGTAATTATACTTTTTACAGTCTTATTTCCCTGCCTGCCAGTGAAAGTCTCTTCCAGTTGTCTTTACTGAGTCGGTGGTCTCTTCCCCTCTGAATGGTTCATGTCTACATCCTGTGATGGTTGCTATGTTCCTGCTCCACATACCTGATCTTATTTGAAGGTCAGCTGTTACCTCTGTTCATTTTGGTCACTCTGCTCTGTATCCTTGAGGGCTGATTTTTTTTGCGGTCGTGTTGTCAGCAGTGTTCAGGTTACAGTTCAGTCCTGTGGCCTGCAGACTTCACCTGCTTTAGGCGCTTACGCTAAGCAAGGGTGAGACTTATGCTAAGCTGAAGCTAAGTCAGCTGCAATTTCCTTTAACACTAGTGACTCATGATAGGAGACAATTGGCCCTGGACAGAACTTGTAGGATTGCATCTAGAACCTTTTAATGTGAAAATATGTAATTTGAACTATTCCATATTAAGAAATAAATAACTTAATGGATGAAGTCTGTTTCATTGTAGTTGATGACTATTTCCATTGAGATGGCAGAGTTCTATTTTACTTAATTTGGTATTATAGCAATATGAAGAAATAGTAAAAAGATTGTGAACTAACATCCACCTATAAAACATTCCCTTAATGTAGGTACTTGTTAAAATTCTAGGCAACTTCTGGCTCTGAAGTACTAAAACAAAGTTACTGAGCTGGGATGTTGGAGAGACCTTTAGAAACCAAAAATTAAGCATTTGTTGTCAAAATGAAATCTTGACAAAGTGCTTTCTATGGGAGGATAGTGTTCAGGTATTATAATATTAGGTTAATTTTTTAAATTGTCTATAATTAAGAGCTACTTGTTACAGAAGACTGAAAATATTATGTCAGCTGACAGTACTGCTTTTGAATGGAGCTGTAAAGTAATAATCAAATGCTGCCAAACTTTTTTCATGCTGAAGAGTAATTTTCCTTGGCTGGAAGGGCATGCTGGTGCTAGTCCAACAGCAGGACTTCCTCAGGAGGCTATTTGCAGTCCTTTGTACGGAGTTTATTCATATTACTCCAGACGGCTTTGAGCACTTGCCTCTCGTGTGTTTTGCTGGCCAGTTGTGATTTTGATGAATGTGGTTATGGCTTGTTTGTTTTTTTGGGGATGGGTGCCAGAAAGTCGGTGCTAAATGTAATTTCATATACTAACATCAATTTGCTGTGGATGCCTGAGAAACAGCCTATGAAATTTGTGAGCAAATGAGGTTTTGTCTCACTGCTAACAAGGTTGAATTGCCAAGCTTGTCACTGGTGGAGCTGACCCTTTTGCTCCATCAGGCCTGTGATATTGTCTCTTCCAGCTGGTGCTATTGGCTGTTAATCAGAAGTGTTTATACTTTTTCCATTCTCACTTGATTTCTGCTTTCTGTGCTTGACTTTGTATTCAGAGTTGGTTCATTATGAAGTATATTGTTCCAACCCTGTCTTGACATTTCACTGTCAGCTGGCAGTGATCGGTCAATATTACTGCTGTCACTTTTCACAAAGGCAGAAAATATGCTATCACACCAATTAGGATGTTTACTCAATCTTTTCTCTGCAGTCCTCCTTGCTGGCAAACATAGCTCAGGATTTTGAAATGGAATAGCATGTTAAAAATAACCTATTGGCTGGAGTTTGAGAAATAACTGGCATGACTGTAGTGTTACAAGCTTTTGTAGAGTGAGAAACAAGATGGTGAACAAATTCCGTGCTCTCTTACAGCTTCGCGAAGCTGTAATAAGCCCTTTGGGTTACATTTTGCACTCACTTAATGCTAAGCATTGTCCCCTTTCATGGGGTAAGGGTAGATGTTTGCCTCATTGACTTGAAATTAGAACAAATCACAATAGTGTGATTGGGAATAGAATTTAATTTGTTGACCATAGCAAGCAAGAATCTTGGTCCCTCTTCCCATGTCAATATCTCATGCCTTATTTAATTAAACATAAAAATTCATATCCTTGGTGAGGAGAGAACAGTGTGTCCTCATGGCACAATGCAGGGCAATTTAGATACAGCTGAATTACCTCCACATGAAGTGTACTGAGATGCTTGAGCTGGGATCCTAGAAACACATCCTTGTTCATTTGCGATTTGTTCAGTTTGACCCAGAATTTTTGTTCCTCCCCTTCAAGTTTAGGACACAGTGACACAAATGTATAAGGTGTGAGATTCTTCCCACTACTGGGAAGAGCATGTGTAACAGGCAGCAGAATGTGTGCTGTGAATCGCCAGTGAGCCACTGGTGTTGTCCACTATCTTGTGATTTCATCCTCTCCTTTCACCAGTAATGGCTCAAGGGTAGATTGACTATACCTGAGGATCAGAGCACTGAGTATTGCAATAAGTTTTAGATAGTTGCAGTGGGTTTCTAAATAGCACACTTGTACTTAAGGTTTTGTGTCATGGCATGGGATAAAAACATAACCACTTCAAGTATCTTAGAAGTTATCAACATGCAATTTTTTTCCTCAGAAAAATGTAAATTCCTCCAGTGCCAGCCTCGGAGTTCGATCATCTACCAAACCTGAGAATCGAGAAGCTGCTCTCTTACTAGAGCTCACTTGTGTCCCCAACTCAGTTTTGAGGGTACCAGTCGGTTGCATGTGCTCATACCTAATGTGTGCTGACAGTACTGGATTTATCAGTTGTCCAGTCCTCCTTTAAAAATACTGGGCCTGTTGATGCCATCTCTCTGTCGTGGCATATGATGAGCCCCTTCTTAAGGAAGAGATCAGGGTTCTCTGCCCTCGGCATGGGCTGGCCCTGCTGCCTTCTTTCCACACCAGTACTGAGCTGTTAACCAGAGAAGTCTGTAGATGGACAATTTCCCACCCACCTCACTCAAGTTGGGTTTATGTGAAGGAAATACTGCCCAAGAACATGTCTCTGTAGTCTAGTTATTAAGGCCAGACCTAGGGTTTGATTTCTACTTTTTTAGATTTTTTTAATTAACTTTGTAGTAAGAGGGTGTATCCTTGAGGAGAAGGGGGAGAATTCCTGGGAAATGCCTTGGTAATTTTCCAGCTGTTTGTTTTCTCTCTAAAGCTTGTCTGGGCTGCCACAATCCAGTACCCACTGCCTGACTGCTGAGACAAGATTTGGGATCTGTAGATTGGGATCACCTGCCCCCCTGCACTCCTGTGAATTATAGTTGTTTGAATTAAATGTATGTGTAGGTCCTGTAGATGAGGAATCTGCTTTTTATCTGCCTTTACAAGCAATGCATACTGTACACTTAATTGCCTATTAAAAAATAAAAAAGGAACAAGTGAAAGATTGCTTGGAAAAGGAAAAAAACCTTTATCTTGAAATGGGAAAGTAGACGGGAGTGAAGAAATGCTGTTCTTGAAATGGTAAGTAAATTTAATGCAGGATAAATTAGCCAAAAGTTTCTTCAGAGGACGTGCGTGAAGCAATATAATCTTATTTGTGAGTTAACCACTCTGGTTGTCTCATGCTTTGTTTACCCGTCAGGTTATGAATATCTCCATAGGAAGGAGAAGCTTGTTGTCTTTTGAGTTTTTAATTTGGTCCTTATTTGTGGCTAAGCTAAACTGAAGCTTAAATTGTCACTGTTCAGGAGGCAGGTAGTGGTGTTTAGGTTTCTCTGTTTGTATGATCAAACATAGCTTGTAAGACTAAGGGAAGTGTCATGCCTTTCAAAATGAGTTTGCTCAGGAAAAAAAAATCTGCTTTTTGGAATGTAAGCTTTGTAGTGCAACTTCTCAAGTTGTCATTGGCAGAGATTGCTCTAAATGAGCTTGTCATTAGATTATGCAATGTTGTTTTCCTTCTAATAGCTTATGACTGTGCACAAGGTAGGTATTCTCAACTAGAAAGAAACTGCAATTGTAATTATAAAGTTATGATGCTCATTGGTTAAACTTTTTACAGCTATTACTGTAAGTTAAGGTTGAACAGCTCCTTGTCCAGGTATTACTGAAATGGTGAGCAGCTTAAAAGCAGTAAGTGTAGGATGCAAGTAAATAGCAGGTAACTGTAAGGCCAACTTGCTAGAAAATGGATAAAAAGCTGTGAAGCGGGTTCCAATCTGGCCGGAGCCACCAGCCTGAAATGATATGTATTGGCATTTCTGTAATATATGCTTTATTCATAATTCTCTGTATTTCTAACTGACTGCTGTCTGGCTGTTCCTTTGTCAGATTCTAGTTGGCTTCCTCGCTTAACTCTTCCATTACTGTGTCTTGACTTGATTTTGGATGTCATACAGTGAATGTTGTATGGTTAAAGACATAATTGATTAGGGATAATGGGAGTAGTTAAATTTTAATCCTGCACTCCCTCCTGCTGTGATATTCTTCAGAAATCCAATCAATACAGTTGCTTAGGTCTTCTCTGGTAATGATACAGGTTGCCATCTGAGGTCGGGGCTCCTGTCTTCTAGCAATTAAAGGCTGGCTGGGAGTTTTGTAGCAGTTTATCATAGTAATTGTGATGACTGTGCTTTATACAAAACATAAATGTTTGTGTAAAAAGGTGCTTATTACTGATATGAAAAACAGAATTGTAATATTTCAGGCATATTAATTAAATACCCTCTAAACTGCTTTTAATATTGATTATTAGGGGGCTCCTGAGCAATTTTATCAGCACCATATGGTCTTCAGGCACAGTGTTTAAAGCCCCAAGTGATTTAAATCTGCCTAATATATCTTGCATAGCTGCCTGATCAGAAGTCCAGAGCAAAAATGTGGGTGTCTGAGAGCAGAGGCGGAGAGCTGGTGTCAACAGTTTATCTCTGTTAAAATCTGAATGTGTTTTTCCACTGTCTCGTCAACTGTGTTTTCCTCACTCCTGGCTGAAAGAATACAGGATATATGACAGTCCCTTGACAGGCTCCTAATTCAACTGCTGCTGCTTCTTTTCACTTCGTGTTTTCTTTGCTGGGGAATTCAGTGCCTTGTTTATTTGTTACTTCAGCTATGTTCAGATAGTTGTCATAAGTTCACTTTACTGTCGTTCCTCAGTAGCTCTTATTGCCTGTGTTAGTGTGCTCTCTGTTCTGGAAACATGTTACTGAAGTGATATGGCCCATGAAGATCATACTAATTTTGTTTTTTAATGTCATACTGGAGTACGAAATGCGTTTCAAGACTGCTTCTAAATTTACAATACTGGCCACTTGCTATAAAAACAGCACAGTGGGGAATCTTCTTTTTCTGTTCTTGTAATACTTTAGGAAAGTACTACATGAACCGGCTATGCTAATAAAAAGATATCAGTGCCCTAAATACTTGTAGGTGGAATTTGGACGCCTAAATCTGGAATGTGGATTCTCAGAGCCTCCCTTTGGGTCCTGCTATATAGAAAAGCACATATAGCAATAAGATAGCTTAACTAAGCTGTTTGTCAGTTCTGTTTAGTGAGTTCCAGGACCTGTTAAGTGTGTGTAGCTCTTTTTTGAAGGAATACTTGTGAATCCTTGAGGGGGCTCCAGGTAGTAGAATTTTTTTTGTCCTTTTTTTGTCAAAGTGTTCATTGGAAGTCTTGTACGGGCATATTTAGCTTAGTAAGTTCCAGCCAGGTGTTTGAAACTGTAGGAATAAAAGTACGTTTGCTAGTAAGCTCTGAAGCACTATGCCTGGGGTTTTGGTACCATCCATCCTTATCTGAAAGACAGAGGAGGACTCCTATAGAGGTTTTATGTTACTTGCTCATGCTCACCCAGTAGTCCAGTACAGAGACAAAAATAAAGGGGTTGGAGGTTGAGAGGCGTTGAGAGATCAGTAATCACTGCGGATTGCTGAGGAGTTTGTAAAGTTTCATACATGGTTATTGAACTACAGTGTAGAGTAGGCAAGTACCTGAAGAATGCAAGTGCAGTCATACAGCTGCACTTGTCTTATCCTCCTGAGGTCTCTTCTAAACCAACCTGTCCTAGGACATCTAGTCCAACCTTCTGCTTGAAGTTCAGGGCTTTACCCGGTTGGGTCTTTAAAGCCTCCAAAGATGCATGCGTGCAGCCTAACTGGGCACCCTGTTCTGTTGCTCGATGAGTGATTTCAGTTCTGAAAACTGCGCTGCAAGTAGTGTGAGGTGAGTAAAGTGCAGAAACACGTAGAGTGTGTGTTGTTTTTTAACAGTGCCCAGGGTTGAGCCTTTGCTAGTCCATGATGAAGTGTTATTGTAAATAATTACACTGTGAGTTATAATGGAATATGTCTGAACAAGGGACTTGCTTATAGCATCCATAACTTCCATTAAGGTCAGTCAGGGCTCTGGGATCTATCTCATATTCCATGAGTTATTCATTAACCCTAGCTCCACAGGGAGCTGGTCCTGCAAATTACTTTGCAAAGTTTGTTTTGCAACAAAGATTAAATACTTGGTCCTGAGAACTGAGCTCTTGGGGCATTTTGATAATTGGAGTTAATTTTGTGAATGATCCTTTTCGGTACATGTTTGCCTCCTGTTTGGCAAAATAGCTATTTGCATTAAAAGTTCAATATTTAGTAACAGCATATAAATTGTGTGTGTGTATATATCTGTGTTAAACTTGTGGCTATATGTTTTACTTAATATTTTGCTATTGAAGGCAGCTGTGTAAAATGCATATAAAGACACTATCCTCTCAGTTTAAAAGCAACATTAAGGGGCCATTATTAAATATTGGTGGGTATAAGGAAAATGACTGGGGATTGAGTGCTGAACTCCCTTAAGTGCTATTAAAAACAAATTCAGAAGGGAAGAAACTGTAGTAATTACATGAGGAATTTCTAGAAGATCTCAGTTTTTTTGAAAATGCTTCTTGGAACTTGTAGAAGACATAAAAGGCTTAAAAAATGGGCAGCAAGAACTGATAATGCTGTGCTTCAGCCTCCGTATATCTTACTGTAAGTTTTGGATTCAGACTGTTTTTCTTTACTCTAATGTAAACTGTAGCAACCTTGTTTCTTCCCCCTGTAAAGAAAAACAATTTTTTTGAAGTAATGATGGGAGAATTATGCATACTTTTTAATTAAAAAGTAATAGCAGTGTAAACTCTCCTTTGGGAGAGCTTAGAGTTAGTTAAGTGGCTCTCTCAAGCTCCCCTGGAAGCAAAGGCAACTGGGGTGCCTCATCCTGTGTGGTCCTGCTGGCTTGTGCCAAACTCCAGGCAGTTCCTCTGCTGTTGATTTCATTAAGAGCTGATGAGGCTGAGTATCTTTCAGCAATAGCTCAGTATCTTGAAGAACAGTCCCTTAAGAGCTAAATCCTCCTATCCAAACAGCAGGGTGGATCTCAGATAAGCAGCTCAAATGAAGGATTATCTTGGCTGCAGTGCAGACAAGTTGATCTGCTGGATGCTTCCATGCCTCAAATGAGGATTAAAGCTGCCTGTGTGCTGTTTCCATGTTGGAATTGCTGTGGATTTTCACCTGTTACTTTCATCGGAATTTGGCCTGTAGGCGTAACTAGACTGTCTGGTAGGGTTTTGTGTGGTCTTGACTTTAATGAAAGTTCACATTAGCTTTAACGCCATTGATTTAGAGCTGCTATAGGTTTGCTAAGATATAATTAAGGATCTTATATGAAATGGTAGTATTCTTAATGAATATCTACCCAAGACTTGGGTCAGGATTAAACAATGAATATTGCTCTAGTTTTCTGAGGTCATGTTTGGCTGCTGATGGTCATTCTCTGTGGAAGATAGAGGAGTGTGACAGATGAGTAGAAGACAACTAGGAAACAGAAATAACCACTTTGGTTGCTTCTGCCCATGTATTTATGGGCAACAGAGGGTTTGTGGTCAGCTGGGCTCGAGCAGTACGGGGGAGATGCTTTGACCATCCTGTAATGAAGTACAGACTGGCTCAAGATGCCTGCCTTCATACCCTCTCAATAATAACGCAGCCGAGGACACGCTTGTTGAGAATATGTGCTTTGGCGCTTCTCTTCAGAGAAGGGTGGGGGCAAGAGTCTTTACATGCGAAGTGCTAGGTTTTAGGTCACTTTACGTGCAACTTCTGTATAAGCAGTGAGGACCCTTGAAGGGCAGTGCTCAGCAGGTGCACAGATCTTCACTGAATATCCAATGACAGTCTGGTGCAACACAGCACTGTAGCTTCACAGCTACTGTTTGCCAAACGATACTGCTCCCATAAATAATAGGGCAGGGCAGACAAAATGAGCCTGTGGAGCCTGACCTTTTGAAGTTACTGCTCTTTGCAGAGCTTTGTTCCTAAGTGCTAGGAAAGTTCATTATGTGCTGTCAGTTATCTTCACTGCCTTGATTAGATACCCATTTGTTTAGAGAAGATGGATTTACCATCAGCAGCTACATAGTTAGAGCCAGAAGTCTGTACCCAAAGCTATGATCTTAGAAAGGCTTTTGGACTGTTCTTCATTGTGTGTTAATCTTATTTCAAGTGCAGTATACTTTCTACAGCTCACTTGTGAGAGGCTATTGGTTTGCTTTTATCCATGAATTCTATTTGATGTATTTTCCCAATTCCTATCATTTATTTTTCTACTTGCAGCTCAACTTTAGTACTTAAAGGACAGAAGCATTTATCCAGTAAATGGTCAAATCTGGTGCAAGTCAAGTTGACTCACGGGTGAAATCCAGAGTGTTCACTTCTGTTTTGCTTTCTTGTGTTACTTTACTTCTTAGTGACTGAAGTTTGTATTTAAATGTAGTTTAATATTCAGTTTGGTATCCCCTGACACATAATTGAAGAACTGTTTTACAGAATTGCAAGCAAGCATTACAGTCCTTACCAGACAATACTGAGGAAGTTCCATGAGTCAGTTTATATAGAGAATAAATTCTGATCTCAAATGTATATTCAGTAAAAGTGTGGACTAATTATGATAAATGATAAAGAAGCGATTGTTGGGAAACTTACACTGGAGATCTTTAATGGGCTTGTCCAATGTGAACTGAAGTTGATCGGAGTCTGAACATTCCTAGTTAATTGTGTTTATATTCTTCATAAACCCTTGGAAGAAAATTAAAAAAAAGATTGGAGCGCTTTTGTGATAATTGAAGAAATTGAATTGATTCAATTTGAGATGCTCATCAGAAAAATGAGCAGCAAGAGAAGGAGCAGCTTAAACTAGACTGTATTTTTCAGTGAATGCTTAAGTGCTTGTGAATGAGCGTACCAGATCTGTAGCATCTGAGTGGTGTTTCCCCCAAGGTGGAAAAGCTGATTTTGTTGAAGAGGGTTAAAAAGTTTGCACGAAGGATCAATTTTCACAGGTAGGCACCCAATTTGGGAGATCTCAAAATCCAGGTCTGCTCTGGATACTATCACTTTATGGTATAAGCACTTAAGGAAAATACAGATGTGTATATCTGCCTTTGACTTCCACTAACTGCTGTTTTCCTACTATTTAAAACAAAAACATTCTTTATTTTAAGGCTATTTGTTCAGAGCATTCAGCCCTGATAAGAAACAGGGAAGAGTCAAAGGATGTTGCAACTTGGGTGGAGTGATCAGAGTAGAATTGTTCTTGCAAGGAGTACGGTAGTTCAGAAATCAGTGCAGGAAATGTTGAAGATAAAGGCAATTTGTACTTGGAGCAATCAGGTGGATGGATGGGAGATGGGTCTTGTATGTGTAACGGTGAAGCTGTTAACGCTTGTACTGCAGCGTCCATTTGAAAATTTGAAAATTACTTGTTGCTCAGCTAAATGACTAGGAGGAAGCTGGGTTATGCCAGAATTGCAGTAACCTGTGCAATTACAATCCAGATGTTGGATAAGGCGAGAGTTCTGTGGAAGGATTGGGGTATGGTGCTGTAACTGAAGACTTAATCCTAGTGTATGGTTCTCTGATGTTCCCAGTGCTGCTGTGAACTTATACTGGGAGTATGAGTGGCCGTTTTTATTTGGCAGGCTACCAGATTTTCCGAAGGGGAAAACATGAGGCAAGGGAAATGCCAGCAAGGCAAGAAAGGACACCTCTCTGCCAGGTACTCTCCTTGTGGACTTGAGCCTACTGCAAGCAGTCTAATAGAGCTTCTCAAAAACAGCCTTTGTGGCATTTTTCTAAGCAAAAGTAGTATGTGGTCTAATTTTTGGGCTCCCCTAATACAACTTACTACATTACTGGATGGCTGGGTGTGTAGATACCTTTCAGATAAGGTGTTTTGACCTTCTACTGTTTTGCCACTTCCTGTGGTTTTTAAACTATTTCAGTAGTTACGTTCAAGGTAGACTAGACCACTGCTTGTGCTAGAGAGTCTGCAGTTCTGCTGCCTTAGTTTCATTCCTCCTATGCTCTTGACTCCATCCTTCTCCCTTAAGCTTGGCTAACGAAGTTATTTGCTGTAATAGCAGAACAGTAACTGTTTTAAGAAAGGTTAATATTTCTGCAAATCACTTTAAAAAATCTAATTGGTTTATATTTGAAACTTGAGTATTAACAGCTATTTAAAAATGTCTCAGTGACGGGGGGGAAACTCGCCAACCCTGGTCCTACCACCTAATGCTTACTCCCACTGCCTAACAGAACTGCAGTATAATGACTGTAAAAGGAGATGGATAAACTGAAATTAAATCTCTGGCAAGTAAATACAAATGTAATAACTTTACTCCCTGTTCTTAAGTTACCCCTTATGCAGACAGAACAGGTAGCTTTCTACTGTACTCCCTCTAAAGGGGATCACTTATATAATCACTTTTATTAATATTGTCTTCCAAAAATTAAGGAGACAATACTGCTGAGGAATGGACATGGTGGTAAGACATGCTGAACAAGCTAAGAAGTCTAGTAGCAAGATGACCCTATATGCAGGTGGGTCCTCTGAGTGAGGAGGTGCAGTCTGTGCCCTGACAGTGAGCACAGCCATATTAAAAAGCAAAAGCTGATGCGAATACTTTGTACTTTTAAGTACTAGATTTCAGGAGCAAATCATTAAGGTCAGACTGGTGGAGTACTTTGTGGGGTAGGTATAAATTCCATTTTTTGGTAGGAGGCCAAATCTGAAATAAATAGAAAAATATATGCTTGGAAACATACTTTGGGCTTAGTTGTGAATACATGGGAGGAAAATCCAGCTTGCTTCCATATAGTCCTTCAAGAAAGACATGGGATGAGAGAAAAATGAAGAGGAATATTCAGGTTTATAGTTGAGTGGTAACTACCTCTTATTCCTTTCACTGGGGGGGAAGTTTACTGAAATTATATCTTTTTATCCGTTTGAGAGATTTGACTATTAATGCTTTCTTGTATATGCAGCAATGCCAAGTGTTTGCTTTTTGATTTTGAAACTTGTAAATTAGCTTTTTTTTCTGGAGCTGAAATGCTTTTCTGGTTAAGTTGTGTGTATGGTGTGGGGCTTGTGTGGCTGTTTGTGTATTTGGTGTTGTTTATCTAACAGTTTTAGTTAGCACAGGTATTGGAACCCTTTTTCCATGTAATCCTTTCAAAGGACAATTGGCAACGAGGGTGGAAGCCTGATTAGGAATATGGTGAAATAATAGTCTGTATAACATCCTGGAAAAGGTTATTTGTGCCTGTAGCTGCAAAGATGGGGATGGGGTGAAGGAAGGGAGTAGGAAAGATCAGTGCATTTGGGAGAAACGAGCTTGTTTGTTCAATAAGGAGTGTATACACACATAACAATGTAGACTTTCTAACGGAAAACATGAGAAAAAGGTGCTCATGTATTGGAGGTAATATAAAGCAAAATTTAATATCTGATAGTTAACCATTTTTGTTGGAACAGCAGAAAATATATGTAACTGATTGTGGAAATTATGGAAAATCATCTCTTGCTGATGACTGCAGGGTTAATGTAGCTATATGGGTACCATTGTTCCTATATTGTTCCTTACATTAAAGGTAGGTAATGAACCTAAGCACATTCATTTTCCTTGTCTTTTCTGGATACTGTCTAAAGACAAGTAATGGATTCTTCATTCAAAGAGTCCCAAATTTGTCACTTATGTGTGCTCTGTGCAAGTTGCATCTCAGATTGCATCAAGTAAGTATAATAAGAATTGAATCACCTTAAAACATACATGTGCAAAACCATAATGGAACACAATAGCTGCACCATAATGGAACACAATAGCTGCACCAACATCCAAGAGGAAGATGTTACTGAAATATTTTTGCTCGAACTCGGCCTCAAGTTAAAACAGCTAAATAAAGGAAAGCACTCCTGTTTGGTAGAAAATGTCAATTAAATGTCAGATTTGCACCTGCCTGACAGCAGCTTTCATGAAAATATAATGTAGGCCAAACACCGCAAACATCAATTCTGTTTGAAAATATCAAGGTTTTAGGAATAGAACATGTGTGTTGGTGTGAAAGTTTGGCTGAAACCCTTTAGCAGGGAAGAGAACTTCTTGTCTCCTGGAGCAGTTAAGATCTTTTGAAAGTTTTGCTTTGAGATTTACCTCATTTTTTTATACATTTATAGAGGAAGTATTTATTTCATGAAAGGAATAATTTATTCTTCTGAAAGCAGATTTTCCAAATTGATTCTCCTATCTCTGTTCTGTTATAGTCAATTATATGCGATTTTGTTTTTCCCTAGTGTGACTGTGGGCCTGGGTAGGAGGAAGCTGGCAATACTCTGTGTTGCCATAGCTTTCCAGAAAGTAGACCTGTTCAAAGGACTCTGGTCCAACAGGACAAGACGCTTCACTAAATTTCAGATGACTTTAATGGGCATTAGATGAGATGTGATATTTCACCCGAGCCAGCCTGAGTAGTATTTGAAGCTGTAGAATATGCTGTTCCCTCTTGTAAACTTGCCTGTGGTATGAGTAAACTGTGAGGTCTTGATATAAACATGGCAGACCTGAGACACTGGGCTGTAAGTTGAAGTTCTGGTGGCTGGTGGCCATTTCAGTGCAGAAAACACGACAGAACTAATCCTTTAGATGTTCAGGCCGCAGTAAGCATCCTGAATAGAGAATGGCTCTTCAGGGGACTTTCCCAGCATGGTTAGATTTAGGATGCCGTAAGGCCTCTCAGAGGGTATAAAGTGGGCAGTCAACATGTATTTCTAGAAGTTGGTCAATCATATTAGTGTCTAGATATTGTTGGTGGGTAGGTGTATGTGGGCATGTTCTGTTTTTTCACTATAATGGAAGCTTAGTTACTTCACTCACATGTACGTGCTGGAGTTCAGCTGTTGTAATGTGGAAATTTGGAGGGCAACCCCATTCATGCGACACCTCACCTTTGCTTACTCTAGGTCAGGTTCAAAGTATCGAAGTCCTCATTCTGCCAGTGTCATGAGAAGCCATTCTTCCTGCTAGTGTGTGCTTCATTCATATTCATTTCATATTTCATTTTATTTGGATGCTGAATTCGAACTCTTCAGCCATCACAGTGCGTTGCTGTATCTGAGCCCCAAATGGAGGATGCTATGTGGTAAAGACTCACAATGAGAGGCAAAAGAAATTTCTGCGAGAGTACTAAAATACGGTAAAAATACCTTATTTTGGAACAAAGCTAACTGTCAGGTTTTACTTTTTTACTTCAGGAACTAAAAACTGAGAATTTTTTGCTGATAAAGATGGGTGGAAAGATGAGCAAAGGTTGTCCTCTGCCTTGGTGGATGAGGGAACTTGACCAAGGAGCTGGATCTGAGGCTGACAGCCTGCTGTTAGGGCCAGATTCTGCTTCTGTCTTATGCAATATTTGCAGTAATGGTTTGACAATTACACGGCAGCCTTAAATTTAAAAGAACAATACGTTTGTGTGGAATGTTGATTAAAAGTAAGGAAGCAGGGGACTGACAGTTGGGGGCCTACTTTGGCAGCGTTGTCACCTCGGAAAAGAGAAAATCCCATGAAAAAGTGTTTCAGTGATAGCTAGGAGCTTGGTGCTATTTAAGGAGCAAACAAAGAAAACTCTTTTTGTCTCGATCCGTTTTCTGAGAGTAGAAGAAATAGATTTGTTCAGAGAAATTGGCCACTTTCTTTAGCTCTCAACGAGGTACACAATGTCTTCCACCTAATAACAAAAATAACCTTAAAGGAAGCTAGGAGAACTATTCCTTACAGGAATGTGCAGAAAAGTGAGGATGTGTTCTTATTACCAGAGTCTTCCTGCTTGATTGTTTTTTGGTTTTAAAAGTAGGTAACATGATATTTGTCCATTTAGAGCTTGATTTTTAGGTTTTTTAACCTTCCAATTCAGCAGTTACAGCCAGACATGTTGTGGTTTAATCTCATTACATGTTTTCTCTATGCGTAAAGCCTGTAAGCTAACAGTTTGTAATGGGATTACATAGATTGACTTATTTTATGCAGTTTTCTAACAAGGTTATTCAAGGATACTCTGTTTGGACAGAAGTCTTTTTCTGGCAACATTTCCTGATTTTCCTTTTAGTCAACCCTTTATCTTCCCTTTTAAGTTTCTCTTGTTTCCCTCACCTTTCTTTTCTTTTGTCCAGAAAAATAATTTTGAGTCTGGCAATAGCATATCATTTCTTCACTGCAAAACTGCTGTGAGGCTTACAAAGTCAGGGAGGACAGTGGCATTAATCAGTGATGCGCAAGCAGGCATTAGGTACATCAGGAACAGCTTCCTCCCACCCAACTATTAAACAAAACCCGCTTTTCTCCAGTAACTGTGTTCTTGTTGGACTTGAATTTGCCTATTTTGCATGAATTGACAGCAAATGTTTTGCGTCCTTCTATAGCCCTCAACCAGAAACTTCATTTTGACGACAATGATTAGCTTTTAGCCTAATTGGGGGAGGGAGAATAATGTACCACCCTGAGGAGTCGAGGTCCATGCAGCAAATTATGCAGATGAAATCCTGTCAGTAAAGCATTTTTAAGTGTTCCAGTGCAAACTGTGTCAAATGAATGCTTCCTCATAAATTTCAGCAAGGATAGAATGAGATTTGTGTCCTGCAATTGAAATTATGAAGATTCCTCTAGACCTAAATAGAAATTAGCATTTCTGTTTCCTTTATGCGCTCATATTTTCAGAGATGAAAAATGCAAGGGTGGGGGGAGTGGGGAAATAGGAAGTAGCTCCCTTCACTACCGAGCTTTTTCTTTTTGAAAGAGGACAAAAGGTCTTTATTGCTATCCCAATAGTAATGACTTCATATAAGAGTATTTTTGCAGCAAGGAAAGTGCAAAAGTGAAAACTCAAAGGATGGAGGAGCTGCAGGCTGCCCTTAAAAACAAAAAAAACCCTACAATATTGGTGAGGCACTGATTGAAAGCCCAGAGATATTAGAGGTCTTTGGACTGGGATCTTAAAGGACTATGACTTGCTGTGAAGGGGTTGGTGGGCAAAAACTGCAGAGCCCCTGGAAGCAGCAGAATGTCTTTGATCCAAAGAGAGGTGAGCTGAGAAACTCCATTGGTATATAACAAGCTTGAACCCTGCATTTTGTGGTGGGATTAATAACCATGGAGACCTGAAATCTCTTTCCTTATCAGCCATTCCCATGCTGACTGCTGTCTGATTCTTGACCCAGACGCCACACGTGGGGTCAGAGGATCTCTTGGGAATTGCCGAGGAGATTACTGTATCCTCGGCTTTCTCTGCTCCTCTTCCAAGACTGCCCACGAGAGTGCCAGTTTCCGCTGGTGGTGTTTTAATGATGCCAACGGGCAACTTCTGCAGCGACTTCTGCCCACTTCGTGTGGCACAGACAGATGGTTCACTGTTGCCAGCTTCCTAACTCAAGTTTCCCCCTTTAAATGATTTCAGCTTTCAGCTCATTGCCTTGTCAGTAGACCTATCAAACTTGTACCTGCAGCTGGAAAACTCTCAAATTTGCAAAAGCTTGAATGCATTCATTTACTGGGCATGTATATTTACCATGAACCTGCCTTGATCCTCTCTAGTTTATTGGTTGGTTAAAATTTCTTCACTTGTAGCCAAAACCCAGTCTCTTCTCTGTAGCTCTGCATGTCTTGTTTTCTACTTCGCCTAATTGTTCAGAAGTGTAAGTTCCAGGTGACATTCTGATTTTTTTTCAGCTGGAACTAAATCTTCCTCTGAAAAATATGGATCAAAGTGTATATATTTAATGGTTTTTATTTGTTTAAACTCCTCTCAAAACCAGCCTCAACAAAATGTTCCCCTTCAGTAGGACACTTAAATGGCTATTTTCAACACTTTTGCATTTCAATTGCATTTTCAATTTTCTATTTCTTGCCTTGTATTCCTTGGTTTACTTGATCCTTTTTCCCCCTGTATACTTAAGGAACTTCCCTGCTGCAAAAAGGCTTCTGCTTTCTAATTTTTAGCTGTTTCTTTGAGATGAACTTGTTGGAGTGGGGTGGATTGCTGCTTGGGGGAGAAAGTGTGCAACTTTTGTTTTCTGTTTGTAATAGCTGAGACAAATGAAACAAAATCCTGAAACGGTCTTCAAAACTTTGTCTTTCATTGCACCTTCCTGAAGGCGGTAAGTGTCCTTCCCAGGAAAGGTAAAAATAACCAAGTTATTCTGGAGATTACTTTAGAGAAAACCAAATTAGACTGCAATAATTATATCCCATCATTATTTGGCTTGTATTTTGCTACAGTTCATCTACTATGATAAATGATATCAAGTAGTTTTATTGACAGTAATCTGGAAATGTTGTAAAAGCTGGTTCCATGTGGTGTTTTATATTTAGATATATTTTCTCCCCCAGGTATATTCTGATTTACATATTTAAAGAATGTTCTGAATTAAAAGGGAAACAATATTGAACTAATTGTATTACCCACTACTTTTATTTATACCTGTATCTTCCTATCTCTGTCTCCAGTATTTTTTAGTATTTCTTTATTCAGGCAGAAGTATAATGTCCCTTATCCCTTCGTTTTAAGGCAAAGAGCTCTAGAAGGTGTATGAGTTTTATAATATCTATTTTTAATCACATTCAAGGAGCCCTGAAAGTTCCTTTTGAGTGATTTGGTATCCAAAAAACCCCTGTAATTTTAAGTCTGAAAGAATCTAATGAAATAAATCAAACAAGCTCTGCTAAAACCACAGAATTTTACATGCTTTGGATAAAATCTCTTGCCTTGTTTTTTGAGAATTCTTCTTTTACTGCTTATTTTTTTGGAGTGTAAACTCCACTGTCACTTTATCTTAACCCTGCAAAACAAACCTGAACTTTCACTTTAACTGCAACCTTATTGTGATAAAGGAACAGGACTCTGAAAACTGATTGAAAAGGATGAAAGTTCATACTTCTATGTAAACAAGAACATTTGAAAATACTTAATTGTTAAGGTGAATTCTCATTCTCTTTTCCTCTCTTCCCCCCTCCTTTTTCTCCCTCTTTCCCCTCCTCTGAGGGAGGTTGCAATAGAACTGCTTACTCGGTGCTCTGGGTGCACTATTTTAATATTAGTTTTTTAGTGTCGCCCTTATTTGTGCTATATGGTCTCGGAAGCTTGCTCTGTGATAGTAAAGATGCAAATACGTAGCGAACGACAGCTTAAAACTTGTGATCCACCAAGTCGAATAAGCTGAGAACAAAATGTAAATGTTGTTTAAAAACAATGGCATCTTTCCATTAAGTTTTCAACAGGCTTCTCCATTGCTACTAGAGGAGCTATTTGGCAGACGCTTCATCTTGAGCAGGGGTAATGTTTTCTCTAGACAACTTTTGAAGTCATCTAAACAGGAGCTGAAGGACTATTGAACAAACTAACTTCTGAGTGCACCCTACCCTCCTTAGTGTGTGTTTCCTCCCCTACTCTTGATCCCTGAAATGGGCCCTCTTTCACTTTAGCAGTCTGAGAACAGTTTTCACATCTTTATTTCATGTTGGACAGTAATTCTACCTTCAGTGTGTCCTTTGTTCTGGTGAAGATCCTTAAAACAAATCAACTTCCTCTGTAGGTTCCCCAGTCCCAGTTGAGAAGTTGTTCATATTTTCTGTAAAGCTTTTGGATTTGATTACGCTCATCTCTGCATCCCTGCTTAACCACACTGGTCTTTGTTGCCCTTTTCATTCCCAAAGCATAACGGCAATGAATTTCAGTTGAACTTTTGTCAAATGCCATCTTAAATACAGAATTTTCCATCTTCCAGTCATATTTTTTTTTCTTATTATACAGCACAACAAATGTGTGAATCATTATAGTTCTGGAGTCTGAGCTCAGTCTTACAAACATCCATAATAAAGATCCTTATTCGAACTTATCTGACCTTAAAATCTGTGGTGCAACTCTGGATTGACAGTCACATTTTAGAATGCAATTTACTTTGGTAAGTGTGGATAATGGGGCTAGGCGCTCTTCTGAGATACTGGAAAATGTTATTATCTGTGTTGTCTGTACACTAGTATATATTAAAAAAAAGCTGGAGAAGAGTTTTGATCAGAGGGCATATGTTGCTTGCAAAGGAGATTTTCTGTTGTGCCATTAATGTACTTTTTTGGTTTTAAAAATCAATGTACCTGGAATAAAATGCAAATTCAGCAAATACCTAATTTGAAAATATGACTTAATGCTGCCATTAAGTATTTCTTCCTTACCCCGCACCAAGAATCTTTCTTTTCTATAGCAGAGGAATTAAAAGCTGAAGCCAGTTTATTTTAGTTTGACTTTGTGACAGTTATTTCAACAAGCTGTGTTTTACCACTATTTCTGTGTCTTGGGGCCTGCCTTTGAACTCGGGATGATTTTCTTTTTTTCTGACATTGTTCTCTTGTTTTCAGCCTGAAATCTGTTCAAGGCAAATATTTTCTTATTACAGGTGCATCCAGCACCTAGCCCAGAGCTTTGCTCGCCCCGCAATGCGGTAAGGCTTCTCACTGACAATAGCAGCATAACCGCAGTAGATTGACCAAACCACCAGTTGAAAGATTGTGCAAGAAATGGTGCTGTTGCCATATGAATCTGTTGCTTTGAGATGCTGCACTCTTTCAGTTAATCTATACTTGATTTTTTTTTCTATTGAAATTGTTATTTTTGGCAGATGTTTCTGCCAGGAAAGAAAAAACACTTTTGGGTTCTTCCTAGACTGACTTTTCTCATGGAAAACATCTAAAATGCAAGTAACTTCTAAATGTCTTAAGGTTGTACCACACCCTTCAAGGACATCAGAATAATCTGAGAATTGATATTTTAATAGCTTATGTTGGTTAGTGATTGCAGTGGGGACTATTGTTGGTTATAAATTTAATATGGTGACTACTTTTCAAATGTGTTACTTGCTCCTGTTGGCAGGATATTGTCACGAGCCTAACGAATCATGCATATAGCTTCCACAGTGTTTTTGTTGTATCGGCCTATGAAATAGTTGTGTGGAATTTGGCAAATGCCAAATATGATGTTGATAGATTTGGTATGAAAACTATCAGTTTATATATGGAGAAACAAGAATATGAATGCTAAACATGGTTCATACTTATAGTAGGGAAAATGATACTAGACCATCCCAGAATTTGAATTTTGAACACTACTTAGCAGGTGTGATAGAAATCTAGTTCAGTGACTGAGGAGGAAGAGGAGCCCCTACTAGTGTTTAGCACCCTGGAACGGCTTGGTGCTGTAGGCTGGTGAAGCTCTCCAAGATGCTCTGCTTGATCTCTGATCTTCAGATGGTCCTAGAGTGGAGTGCACATGAGTGTGTTAGATTTAAATATATAAAGGTAGCTGCTCACATTCTTCCAGTTATACCACTGTAATTTTGCATTCATAGTTGCTTATCATAGTACTTGAGTCAATGAATGTCATTCTCCTCCCTCACTAAAAGGATATTTTTGCATTGACTTTTTGGTCACTTCTCATGTAATTTAATGCAGAATTGGAGTGGTTCTAACCTACAATTTTACAGGTAAAAGGACAGATGACTTGAGAAATATGTGGGAGGCAGCAGCGTTTGAGCTTGCATGTGTGTTCATCGATGCAGTGCTCCTTTGAAAGCACTATCAGCTTTGCGCTGTGGCTGCTTGTCCATACTCCTGAATATAAATGGCTTCCCTAGATCCACTTTGCCCTTAGTGGAACATGCTTAAACTACTGGAAACCATGGCAAGTGTTTAAGGTCTCCTTTCTGACCTCAAAGAATACATAACTAATAAAGCCACAGCCAGAGAGCTTTTCTTGGCTTTGTAGCTTGGGCTGTACCAGACTTGCAGCCCTTGTGAACTGGATCGAAGTGGGGCATGAGAACTTGCACCCGTGTGCGTGCCCCCATGCATGCTCACAGGTTGTGTGTGCCCTCCACAGAAGGAGCGCAGCTACAGAAAACTCTGTTCCTTATTCAGCAAATGCAAATGGCATGTTGCTAAATAGCTCCTTTATTAAACAGCTTTATGGGTTTTTTGCAAGCTTGCATTTCTCAAAGTCTGTGTAATAATGAGAAGACAACTAATTCTGTCTGTTGGAGTGAAGTGGTACTTCTTGGCTGAATGATCACGGCACAGTCCTTCTGTCCAAGTCAGTGTGGGGTTGTACTTGGCAGTCTCATCTCTAATGATACTCAGTGCTTTCTGGAGAGACTAAAGATACAGAATCCCGTTAAGCTGGAGGAAACATTTGTTGCCTTTCCGTGGCAGAAGCTGATTGAGCTTTTTGAACTTACAGCTTTGTTAGACTTTGGAGCCAGGATGTTTGATATCATAGGCTTTCTTAATATCATGATAGAAGTGGTTGTGACCACTGCACCATTAGTGTTGTTGTGTGGCAAACTGAGTGTTAACATGCCTTCCCAAATCGGGAGAATGAGATGAAGAAAGGTTAAATGACCCAATGCAATGAACTTGAGATGCACAAGGTACTGCTGCTTAGTTGAGTGGAGGACAGTGCTGGGAGTCAAAAAGATCCTGTTTACAGTATTGATTTTTTTTTCTGTGGCTTGTAGGAAAGGCCTCTAAGGCCACTAAGCCTCAGTTTTCCCATTATTCCCCCCCCTGCTTCATGGAGATGTTGCAAGGCTTAACTAAACCCTTGTAAATTCACATGTATGTGAGGAAAATTAAGGTCAGTTGGTGGCAAAGGTGCAAGGTTATTACAGCCCAATGATCAATCTGTGTCTCAGACTCAGCAATCTTTCTTCAACTTGTTTCACTCTTGAAGTTTGTGGTGTTTGCTGCAAGTTTTCTCTTCCATGGAAGAATTTGAGTAGACAAAGCGTTGTGTTCAGCTTTGCTATTAAAAGTTGCATACAAGATCTCATAATTTGTTTTTGTACAAACTTTGCTTAGCTCTGATTGCCTAGGTTCTGGATTCTAATACACAGAATCTCTCCTGGCAATGGTAATTTTTTCTTGTTTCTTTGATACTTTCCTTTGGATAGCTTGCTTCTAGTTTTCCTGTGTGGTTTCTGTGCCTGGAAACTCATTCAAGCTGTGGAGTGTAGGAGGGGAATCCAAATGCTCTTTAATGGAAGCCTTCATTATAAGAGATGATGAAGGTAACCTTTCCCATTTGTTCAGCCTCTAATTTTGCAAATGTGAATATTACTTGTTTTAAGCAACACAATTATCCATTAAATACTAATGTTTAGGTACATACTGCAGAACTCAGTTTGGTGCTGTACATTAAGGGCAGTTTCAGTTTGAGGTCACAAAGAAGAGAATCTAAGAGTTCTTAATTTTGCCTTTGCTTTGTGAAGTAAAGCTGGAAAGGGACTTTAGAGGGCTTAAAAAGTTCTCTATGCTGTTAATTTCCTTCATTTCTTTCTCTTTTTTGGATTGGGACAATCAATGACAGAGGAGTTCAATAGCATGGCTGCCTTTCCCTCCCCCCATCACTGAATTAATGTGCAAATAGGAGTAAGTAAAACTTGAAATCCACGGTTTTCTTTTGTACGCTGCTAAATAGGAACAAAGCTGCTACTGGAGTTCCTGCATGGATTTGTGTAATGTGCAGCAACCTGGAACGAAATACAGCTGTGAGATTGCTGTGCTCTGAGGTACCCTGAGACAGCGGTTTGGCATGTTCGTTTATCACACAAAGCACGCGTGCTTCTGCACACTTACCAGACTGAGTCTTTGATTACCTTCAGGACTCAAAAGTGACATTTCTGCTGCCTGTCCAACGAGCAGACTTGAGGATGTTATTTGCCTTCCCTTCTCATGCAGATCACTATCTGCTGCCGTATGTGACATAGCTTGACATTTTTTGTTTAAGCAAAGTAGACCCTAGTGGGCTCTATTAAACCGAGTCTATACTGCTTGGTTTGTTCCAGTTCAGCAGTCCACTGATAGAAAACTCTGGCTGTATCTTTGACTCCAGGTCAAGTAGAGATATTATTTGATAGTATTTAGTTGCTATAAGATATCTCCCAGTAAATGTAGTTGTTGGACTTTAAATTTCTCAACCATGCATAGCTGATGATATTCAAAGTAGCATCCTAAGGCTGACATGGCATACAGGTATTCCTGCTTGCATGGGTTTTGCTTCAGGGAAATACATATTTTGGTGGCCTACTGTAGGGTGAAACTTAGAACAAAATATCTAGTGTTCCTTTTATACTTTCCAGAAAACATGCGGCATGAATGTTTGATAGAGAGGCACCTACATAATTGTGTTGTATGCTCATGGGAACTTTCTTGTTAGTGCTATTAAAAGGTATTTTGATCATCTAGAAATTCTGTTCCTTTGAAGTTCAAAGGATTATAAAATAGTAACAGTACTTCAGTCACTAACCCATATTCACATGTTTTTCTAGAGCCCTTCAAAAAGGGAGAAGGGGATGCTTTAGCATATAGTTAATAGCAATAATCAGCAGATCCCTTCAAACCTCTCAAATCAGGGTTTTCTATTAGTCTAAAAATGCACAAAAAATCTGTCAAGCTCTGAGCAAAAAGGTATTTCTTTTCTTTGATTTCTCCATGTCTTTGATTTTTCTCCTCCTTTTGTTCAATGCGTCTGTTCAGGATTGGTGTGTTGGTGCAGGTAGCCTGTTTTGGTCTTAATTTGTGGGGTGAAGCTAAAGATGGAAATAGCTAAAAGGGTGCCTACAGACTACTACTCTGCACTTGTACAGAATGTTTTTCTGTTCCGGTTTAGTTCCCATGTTTTGTTTTTGTTGTTCTTGATCTGCTGCTTGACACACATGGGTTAACAATCCCTTATATTTTGATGTGAAAACTGGGATCAGTGTGGTATTATGTGAACTACTGGGCAACTAAGTTGTCTATCTCAATGCCAAATTCCTTGCTAAGTATAGTTCAGCAAATGCTGGTGGCAACCTGTTTTAAAGGGATCCCTGCTGTGAAACATGAAGAGTAGGAAAAACCAAAATTGTGCATTCTTAGGCTGAATAAATGTCAATTCTCAGGGTTTCTGTTATACAACCAAAGGCGCTCAAGTGGTTAAATGACCGTAGCTGTTGAAAACCGTGGAACTTTAATATTAGCCAAGGGAAATATTTTTAAATGCCCTTTGAAATACAGAGCCCTGTCTTTTTAATATGTTTACACTTTAATATTTTTAATTAAAGGTGTTCTCTTTAGATTTAGATAAGCTTTTTAACATTAAATCTGAACAGGGTATCAGCCTTTGTAGGCTTGGGGATAGCACAAAATGTGCATCTCATAAAAATGAAATGTAGGAAATAAGGAGCTTCAGTAGTGAAATCGTCAAACGGGGATTATCGAGAGTAATTTAGCTTTAAACTTTTTAGTTTTTCTTAATCCTTTATATCAATAGAATAGCTTAAAACAAAATTTGCAAGGTAAATATTTTGCATTTGTATTTCGCTTTTACACTTTTTATTCTTAAAAATCTGCATCATGCAACCCTAGGTTAAAAATAGAGTTAACTTCTTAGGATATGCTGAGAAGAATGCTGTATGTTATTGAGTAACAATAACTTCAGTATTGCAACTTGGGTCGTACCTAACTAAACTTTTATTAGGTGACAATTGCTGGCTAGAGTTTGAAAATACTCAACTAATCGGGTCCATTTAGTATCAAAATGTTGTTCTGTGCATAAGGGTTTCTAGAGTGTCACACAATATACATTATGCCTACAGTTCTGTTCCAGTGTTTTCTTCCAGAAATGGCACCATCTTGTATCCTCACTGTGTTTTGGGGCTGTTGCTGTTGAATGAAACTGAATTGGGAGTGTTAAAGGAAAGAACTGGGAAGATAGTAAAAGAAAGTGGGTGTCTTGAGCCATGCACTGATTCTCTCCCCACACCCCTCACTCGGTTAAATGCATGCTTAGCTCTGTCAAGCAAATCCTATGTGACCTATACAGAAAACAATCAAGCTGCAGCATATAGTTTTCCATATCTAATTCCTGGTGGTCCATCCTGTATTTAACTGACAAGTTTTTCAATTGCCAAAGAATCTGAAAACTTTTGGAGGAAGAGTGTGTGTTTTTGGGCAACTCACTTCCATGTGGTTCATGCTGCACTAAGATGATGGGCATATATCCCTGGATATGTTAAACGCTCCTGTCCTCAAGCTAGTTGCCTGCTGCTGACTGGCTCGAGCTGTTTCCTATGTCCGTTAAAAGCAATCAGCCTGATAGTAATTAAGGAAAAATAATGGTGGGGATTTCTGGTAAAGGTAATAGCTGAAATGTTTCACCTCCAAGGAAGTAGATTGAGTTTGTCTTGCACAAAAGAAAAATCGCAAGAAGCCAATTTTTTTCTCCTATAACATTAGGGCAAAGCTGGGGTCTAATAGGATTTTCAGTCATTGTTCTGTGTGTGATCGTGCTTTTTGGCTGGTAAATCTTACCTTTCCATAAGGATTTATCACAGAAGCTCAAAGAATTGTTTCATGCGCAAACTGCCTCTAGAAAGTAAGCCAGAGCATCTGTAATCTGGTGCAGTGCAAAATAGAAGGATAGGAGGCTTCCTGGTTTTTGTTCTTTGGAGGTTTTTTCCCCATGACCACCAGGAAGCATTACACCAGAGAGCATAACATTTGTGTCCTTTTGTCTGAATGCTAGTTCAGTTCTGAGGATGTTGGGAAAGTGTTTCTTATTTTTAATTATGTGTTATTTCTCTTCTGTGGTGCCTACTGGAAAATAATGAATACCAAATTGGAAAGCGTTCATAGTGTCAACAAAAGTAATGGAAGGGAAAGAATTTGTATATTGGCTGCATGAGAATCCCCATGGTGAACTACCAAGTGCATTGAAGTGTTTTAAGTTCCATGACTTCATGGAACTTGTACTGTTTTAGCTCTGGAAGAAGGTGGGCAAAAAAAACATGGCAAAAAAGTGTGTGCCACAGGCAGTGCTAGTGGCTTAGCAGTTTACTGATTTACAGATTTGGGAGGGCAGAAGCTAATAACTTTGAGAAACTCGGTTAATGAGCTTTTAGATGGTTCTCTTCCTGCGGGTTTTTTGTTTTAGAGGCCACTGAAAAAGAGTCATTATGTATAAAGCTTTCCTTGAAGATCAAAAGCAAATGTAAGTGTGTGTGTGTCCCAGCAAGGTTGCAGGGGATACAAAACTGGGAGGAGTGCTTGATAGAGCAGATCAGAGGTCTCCTGACATGCTGGAGAAATGGGCAGAGAAGAACCTCTTGAAGTTAAAAGGGAAGTGCAGTCCTGCCTCTGGGGAGGAGTAAACCCAGGCACCTAGCTGGGGGCAGACTGACTGGAAAGTAGCTTTGTAGAGAAGGACTTGAGGGTCACGGTGGACAACAAGCACTCTCTGAAAGGTAGTGAAGAGCTAATACTAAACAGAAAAACCCATCAAACAAAAGAACAAAATCTGAGAAGGAGCATTATATCTTTCAGGGCTTTTTCTTGTGTTTGCTGTCATGTTCCATGATATCTAGAATTGCAACAGTTACTGAAATAAGTTAGGATTAGTAGTTTAAGAACTGGATCCTGATAGAAGATGAGGGTAGAGGTGGACTTCCAGGTTTCTTCTGCTCCCCTAGAATTTGGGACTGGCTGTATCTGGACCAGCCTATGAGACCAGCAGCACCACCTCTCTGGCCTACCATGGAGCCTGTGCTTGTCAGAGCTCAGCGTACTCTGTGTATATTGACCATCTGTTAAGGACGGTGTGCATGTTGGGATGGAAATGGGTGGCATAAAAAGTTCCACAGGTTCTTATGGTCAGTGGTTATCTTGCTCTCTATTACTTTGCTGCTCTCAGAAGAGCATAAGAAATAGATGGAACCAGGGTAATTGACTTGGCAGGAACCTCAGGAGCCCTCTAGTCCAAGCACCTACTCAAAGCAGAGTCAGCTGCAAGATCAAACTTGTTATCTTCTTTAGCTAACTGGATAAAAGGAAAAACTTTTTGCCATAAGGACGTTCAGATACTGAAACAGGTCACCCAGCAGGGATGTCCCTATGGTGAAAGTATGTTCTTATATCAAGCTGAATATTTGGAAAATGGAAAAGCGATGGGAGTAAAAGTCATCATGTAATGATGCATTACACTTTGTACCTTCAAAGCACTGACTGTGCAGTAGTGCTCCTTTGGATCTGTCTCAAGAGAGTGTAAGTTAACTTTCTTAGGTTGAAACTGGGGCTAAGGAGCTGAGCTATGGTCAGCTGACCATGACCATGTCAGAACTGGCTTCTGAATTTAGAAACTTCTCAGGTAAGATATCATCAAGTGAAAACTGATGAGAGGTGTTTACAGCATGTCTCCCTGGTCAGGTTTTGTAGGTAGAAATTGTTCTGAAATGACCTGGGAAAACGTCACCAAACTACTGTTTTTATGTCAGGGATTATGGGTTTGTTTTCTTCCAGTTTTTGAGGAAACTGTCCCTTCCCCTCTTTCAGGAGGGAAGCTTTGAGGGAAAGAGGGAAGGATGCACACTCTTTTGCTCTCAGACTCAGAACAGTATCCTCTTCTGCTCACAATCTTCAGATAACTATTTGAACAGAGACCAGCTTGATGCTGCAGATGTAGTTCTATGTCTGAGATTCATCCTTTCAATATGAGAGCGTTCAGGCTGTTTCCAAGTTGGAGACAAAGTTGTTGTAGAGGGGTTGAACGGTGCTGGAAGCATTTCATGAGATGCAAGAAATACGTTGCCAAACTCGCCTGTGTGCTGCTTCTGGGCAATGGAATTTAAGTGGTATATCAATTTGGGGAGCCTTTTTGAATTGTCTGGTTTAGGTGTATTTTGGATTTGGCATCCTTTCAAAAACAAAAAATCCTGTCCAATATTAGCAGTGTTGCCTTCACTAGTATTCTGTACTTAATAGTGGGTTATCATTATCTTTTTAGTATGGAAAACAGAATGGAAGAGTTATGTGCCTGATTCTTGGCCACAAAAAGTCTATGATAGATCTTCCAGTTTTCAGGAAGGCACAATAATGACAAAATGATAACTAGAGTTCTTAAATCTATTGCTGAAAAGAATGATGGAAACCAGTAGCTGGCAGCTGAAAGTAGACAAAATCAAATTATAAGCAAGATGGACATTTTAGGTGAGGTTGGCTAACCACACAAACACTGCTATGCTTTCTTAATATCTTTGATTTAAGACTGCCTCCTCCTTATGATATTTTTTGTTGGAATTAATAAATCACTAATTGAATGATATTAGTTAGATAGTAGCTGAACAGATCAGAAGATCTGGTGGTCTCATCCAGCCCTCAGGTCTGAGTGGTGTCACTGCTATTAAAAAGCAGTTGTTAAGGAAGACAGGGCAATCTCATGTACTTCAGCATTTTGAAATGCTTGTATTAGCATTTACAGGTGCACTGGGAGTGCACTTAGGTAAATGAGAAGAAAGGAGGTGACACATAGTGAAACAATTTATTGATTTCAGTGGCAAAAAAGTCATTGTATCTTGGATTTCATGCAGCTGAATAAAGTACAAGTCAGTTCCAGCTGAGTTTTTTTAAACAGCTGAATGATTGGAACATCATACATGCTTATTTTAGGCTAGTCATTAACGGGATTTTCATCCCTGGCTTATCAGCTTATAAAGCGTTCCACAGAGCTGTTTCTTCAGTGTACAAAGGCACTGTCTCAAAGGAGCACAAAAATTTCAGCTAAAGACTAATCTTCTAAAGGATGACTTTTCCTTCAAGAATTTGTATACTAAAACTTATTAACTTTATATTCAGTGTCAAATCCATCTGTCAGACAAATCTGAAATTAATGGAAGCAACACTATTAATGCACTTGAAATATTTCAGTTGCCATTTTTTAAAATTTTAAAGATTTCTTGTTTCATAGAAAGTTGCAATTAAAAAATTGGAGGTTTTATCTCCCTCTCAAAGCCTTTTCTCAGGCAAAGCACCCTTACAACCTGTGCAGCTCAACTGCTTATGTTGTTTATTTGCAACATGCCATAAATACAACTCTGCCGGTCTTAAATCCTCCATGCATGACTGCAGGAATAAATTTTCTGTCTTGTGTAGTGGAATTGAAGCCCTCATAAAGGGTGAATGCACCATGCTGAGTAGTTGAACCTTTGCCTTTTTCCATTAACCCATGTACCTCCTTTGCCTTTCAAACAATTACCTTGATTCCCCCCAATACATTCAGCACCGTAAATTAGGGCTTAAATACCTTAACACTTTCTGAATAAATTTTTACTGGATTATATCAAAGTGTAAAGTCTTCAATTTCAGGGAAACATCTCAACCCTTTCCTATTCCCCAGCATCTCTCATTTAAATAGTTTATGCAAGTACGATACATGAATGTTCAGTGCAGCAGTGTTTCTGCCATGTATTCTGTAGTTACAAAAGAAATAAATCTAAAGTGCGAGCATCATAATCTGAACAGCTAACTATTACTGCAGAAGATGACTGTAGCTTGAAGTAACCAGTCATAGCACCTGCTCTGATGGTTGAACCTTAGGCCTAAGGCTCAACCGAAGAACTGGGCATCAACAGATTGCGCTCAAAGACTAAACCCTTATTTGGATATTGAATGGACAGAGATGCTTAAATAGAATATCTGGCAATTGATTATACCTCTAAATTTTTAGCTCTGCTGTAAACTTAAACCTGATAAGATGCTAATGACTTATCTCTTTGTTAGGTTAAGTACATTCCTTGTTGTATGCTTCTGATGGTTATTTTTTTATGAAAATAAACAACCACCTTTATGTTTATTCTTGAGCATTATGGTCTCCTAGCAACAGAGCTTCCTCTTAAATGACCCTTGTCATTTTGGAAAGTTTGTATCCAAGATGCTTTAAATAACCTTAATTCTTCATGCAGTTTCTGAAACTTGTCTAGAGAAAGGTTTGATTTACTGCTGATTTCCAAAGAAAGGATATGCTATTTGCTTAGACTCTTGTCAGGGGAAAAACAAATTACTAGTATTAAGCTGCTATTTTAAAATCAGACATACCAGAGAAAGTTGCTTGCTTCATAAATATCTCAGGAATTTGAAGCTGGTAGTTATCAAACTCATTTTCTGTTGAGAACTGAAACAAGTTCTGCTTGCAACATCTGAGACCCAGTCCAGTGTGGTGCTAGCATAGGTGTGCTCCCTCTGATTAAGATTGTTCAATGTTTTCTGTTGCAAGATGCTGTTTAACTAATCTGTGTGTGACACATGCTTCTTGGCTTTTGTTCTTTTTTTAATTTTTGCTTGTTTGAACTTATTTTCACGTGGTCTCTGTAAGAAACTTGTGTGGGAAGTATCACAAGGTCTGCTTCTGAGGTTTAAAGTGGTATAAAACCAAGAGTAATTCTTATTAAATAAATGCATGAGACCAGTCAAATTATTTGTATAATATGTAAAGCTAGATTTCTAGAGCTCTGATTTTGGTGCTTCAGCTGGTGCATCATGAACTGTGTATGTGAGGTTTTTAACTTATTCAAAGTAGGCTGAAATTTGGAGGAGGGTAGCCTTGAGTCTACTTGCAGCTGTGAATTACTTTTAGGATCTTGTCTGAAGCTCTTAAATCTGTTTGTTTGGAGGGTTAGTATTTAATCACACTAAGATAAGAAAGATACTAGTTTGGTCATCTTGTTTCAAGATGATGTACATGCAAATTTTATTTAAATGTGGAACAAATGTGTTCACTTTCATTGACTTCCTAGTACTAAAGGTCAGAATTGACTAGGATTTGCAAGTAAGGAAGGTAGTTTGGGTTTTATTTAATCTCTTTGTTCCCATTGCTAGCTTTTAGATTCTCTTTGTAATGGAATGAAAAGTTTGTGTTACTAACACTGTGCCATTGAAAGGTTAGGGCAGTGTATTCGATCAGTGTTATTGGGTTATGTTTACTGGATGAAGTGTGAAATTTCTTAGTGCCTAGGTAGATTTAGCAAACCCAATGCTCCAGTCTTATGCTGCAGTTTCTCCATTGAAATTGGAGTATTTCTTTTGGTTTAAAGCTCTGAATAAACTATGTGTTAAGCTTGTATATGGTGATGTAGCTACTTCTAAGGTAATGCAATCACTTAAAATGGGGAGTACAGAATAGAGGAAGGAGTTGTTTTTGCAGGGAGTGTGTATGAAAACATTAAATATCTCTTGGTAGAACTGTGGAACTAGCAAGGCTTATTTTTTGTGAAAAAACACTTTATTTATCATGAATGCTCATCTGTATTTTTGAGTCCTTTGTGAAGGCTGAGTATGGTATTTTGCAGGTGGGGAGCTGGAGGCGCAGATGTTGCAGTTTCCTGTGGGCACCTCAGTTCATAGCTTTCAGGGAGGGAGTGACTAGAGCAGAGCAGGGAGCAAGAGCTCCTCACCTCCAGTGCTCAACATCCTGTCCTGGAGCATGACAGGAGAAGGTGATGGTGGCTCATAGGATGTGGGATGTCATGCAGTGGGAAAGGCTGACAGCAGCTGCTGGACTAGCCAGTGGTCCCACCAGGCAGGGCTTCTTTAAGGGCAGTGTCCCTCTTCCTGGGCCATGTGCTTATTGTGTTCCTGTTCCCTCACATGACAGAGTGAGACAAGTGCAAGTCCACTGGACTACACTAAAATCTAGAGTTAGGAAGATCAGCTGAGACAAGGGTGTCATTAAAGTGACCAGGTGCCTAGCAGTGCAGCCTGAATGCATGCTTCCTTTCAGAGGGTCCATCAGGTCTGACTGGAAGACACCTAGTGGTCATTGCTGTGGTCAAGGCTACAAAGATTTCATTGCAAGTCCTGAAATAGAAGAGGAGGAGACTAGCTCTAGCAGTAACTTAGCAAATGCTCAATGAATTGCATTCCCTTTTCTGCTCTCTTGACCAGTCTTTTGGGGGCCAGTGGAATTGCTTGAGTGAAGTGGGACTAGGGTTTGGAGAAGCTTCTATTATCGAAGCTAACATTTATAATGCTATTTAATTTCTTTAAGAGGTGATAATTTTGAATGGAAAACACATTTGCAGAATCCTAGGATGCAACTTGACAGAAAATAAGCACAGCCTATGCTTCATAATTGATCATTATTGCTGAAATTAGGCAGTTATCTTGATCTCTATCAAGAGTGGAGGTTCACTGTTTCTTGGTGCTGTATGTCCCCAATGCATGGAACAGTCCTGCTCTGAAGATCCTTATGATAGACAGAACAATAAAATGGGAAGGGAGGGAAGGTCATATTCAAATGCTTACAGGTTCCTCCAAGTCACTATACCTTGTTTTTCCCTAGTGCCTGGGGATGGCTGGTGCCATGGTGAACATCATCTCTTCTCAATTCCTGAGGCTTTTAAAGGGATCACTTTGTCCCCACTGACAAGGAAAAAGGATTTAGCTGGAATCCAGGCCCAGGTTTCCTGGGTTCCAGCTCAGTGTTCTCCTAGATCGAATAGTTGAAGACACTATAATGGTATGTTACAGAAAGCCTTTAAAGAGATTTGATATCTGACTCAAGTACCAGTCTTAGGATTGAGCTTTTGAAAGAGATAAAACAATATGTTTTAATTTTAAAACTTGCAGTTAATGCCTGGAATAGTTCTCCATTTGACAGCAGAGATAAAGCAAGAATAACTTAGGCAAGAAGTCTAAACAACAGTTGTATGGCTAGTAATAAGTAGTGAGCCAGTTGAGCCAGATATGAAACAGGTTTAACACTACTTAAAACCTTATCTGTTATAAACTGATAATGCATATGCAGTTACCCTGTGTCAGCTGGCATACAGAAACCTATAACGCTTAAGGATTTGACTCTTGGTCAAGTTACCATAAATAGAACAAAATTAAATTTTGAGGTACTGAATTTCTCTGCAAAATAGAAACACTTTTTCTTTGCTCAACTCTAGAAAAAGTATACTGGTTTATCTATACTGTTAAGGTAATGTAAACCAGGAGAATCGGTCATGAGGGCATTATGGCTGCTGGATCCAAGTTATCCATTAAAGAAAGGAGGTCAGGTCATACTACACAACACTTCTGCAGTCATACTAAAGCTGGTAAGAGCTTTTTATTAGACAACTGTCTCATAAATCAGTCCAACAGAACAAAGGCCTCAAACTGAAATCTTACTGACACCTCTTCATTGCTATTCTGGTTGATATATGACATGGGCCATTAGTTTAAGTACAGAAAGTCTTCTGAGATGGAGCTGGTGAAGTTGCACTGCACACATCATCATCATGCAAATGTAGCTTAAAAAAAAACCATCATACACACCTAAGACCCAAAAGCACAACTATAAACAACCCAAAAGTGCAGCTATAAACTGGAGAACAACAGCTAAATGATGCTTTTTTTTTTCCTCCCCCCATGCCACTCTTTAAATTCCTGACCCATGGAGCATGGCGTTACTGGCTGTACTGTGCTGTTGTGGAGTGGTGGGGGTGAGCCTGCTGCTTCTGCAGGTCTCCTGGCAAGCAGGCTGGAGAGCAGAGGCGACTGGTGTTCGGCTCGTGAATGCTGAGCAGCCTGCGTGGAAAGTCACGGTCGCGCTTGTAGTGGCGTGCTCCTTGGCTAGCGAGGAGCGCATATGATTAAGGAGCATCTAGCTATTGAGAGAGCAGTTGATGTATCAGGATGTTTCTTTTCTGTTTTATAATATGGTTATTAAAAATGTCTTAAGCATGTGTGGTGACACCAGTCACTAAGCTGTTTTTTGATCTAGGGGGAAAAGTAATTTGTTGACGTTATAGTAATTATAAAATACTTACCTCTGAGAACACAAATGTAATTATATTGAATTAATTACATTAATTCTACACAACATTTAAATTGTGGTGTTGAATTGTGCAGTGTTGGTTGCTGCACATTTTGTTAGTATGTGGAGCAGATGTGCGTGAAAGTCTGGAAGTCATCCAGAAGTTGGCAGTTACTAGCTGGATAATCTGATCTTAATTCATTTTAACAGTGGCTAATGTACTTAGGTAAATGTACACATGTATGTGGATCAGATGTAGTCTGCACAGGTAGATCTGACAATTCCCTTTAATTATGATTAGTATTTAAAGATCATCATTAATGTTGGTGTAAGCATTCCCTGGTGCAGGTTCTCCCCTCTTCTGTCTGTTGGTGCTTGGCATGGTAGACAAGATTTGTGTTATGTTATTTTAAATCCCTGTCTAATGAGGTATTTTGTATCACAGGCTTATGTGGCTATCTGCAGAATAATACCCAGAGGTTGAAATATTAACCTTATCCTAAGGTGCAGAGGACTGAGGTGACCACTGTTGTTTAGCAGGCCATTTTGTAGCAGTAGGGAGGAACTGAACCTGAGTGCTGTCTGTTAACTTAACCTTGGTCTGTGTAAATCCAATGGACCGTCATTTAAATACCTGGTGGGTCTAGGTTGTTAAATACAGCCAGACAGTAAAATATTTAAAGGTAGTGACCACTGCAGAGGATCGGAGAGGGGAAGGACTGGATTCTGTGCAGGGCTAAGCGGCCTTTCAGTTAGTGTGGGTTGTGTAACGAAGGACTGGGCCTGGCTCTCTTCTCAGGGCCCTCTTGGTTTCTGGTACAACTAGATGATGAATCCTGCTTCTCCCTCCCTGAGAAGGGAGCAGAGTCAGCTGTGACTTGTAGCCCCTCTTGCTGTGTAGCCTGAGAACGCAGTGGCTCCTTCTTGCTTCTGCTCTGGCATTTATCCCCTTGCAGCTGGCCCCTGAAGGGCTCTGAACTGCCCTGGAGAGCAGTCATGTTTGGTCTCTATTTTCACTGCCCTCTCTTCTGGTTAGTATTTAATGTACTCTTACTGTTGTCCTACTTCGGTCGTCCTCTAAGCCCTCAGTGCTGTGAGGAGCATGAAAGACGTGGCTCTGTCCTCCCTATTGAAAAGAGGAAGGAAAAACCATGCTTACTGTTGAGCCTGTGGTATAAATCCAGTGGGATACTCCTCCTATCCCTGTCTGCTGCTGCCTTCATGCTTGTAGACTGGCCCTCGAAGCCCCGAGGAGTTTCCTGGGGGGTTTGGCAGGACTGACTTCACCGAGAGCCTCTGTCCTCAGCATAGCAGTGGCTGTCTGCTGGGGCCTCACCAGCCTCTCTGAGATCACTTCCAGCCTGGCACCACCTTTAAGCTCGTTTCCCTTTTGCTTTGTTATTGAAATGCAAGGCTAAGGAGACGGGATGACATCTTCAAAGGAGCATATGGAGAAATGAAACTAGAACATACCGTGCAGGGATGTGTTTGTCCCTGCTGACAGGAGAGTCTCCGGTCCGGCGAGCTCGTGGGATGGTTCAAGCAGTAACAGAGCTTCAGTGTCCTCTAGGCTCTTTGGGAAAATGGGGCAAAATTGTTTCATGCGCATGCATGCTTGCGTTAATGACTAATTTGCACAAAAAACTTCTAAGAAAACTAGTTTTAATTAGTGGAAATACTAAAGAATTATTTCAAAATCAAAAACATGTCTTGAATGTGCTTTGGAGGAGGTAGGTTCAAGTAATTAAAGGGTATATTTTTCCTGAAATGTGCTGTGACTATGATTCCTAATTAATATTCTTACAAAGTCTAAGAAGGGTGATATAACAGTCTTCATCACATGTATTGAACTTTGATCTTATAAGATTGTTCATCTTCTATTTTAAAGAACAAATTAATTTTCTGAAGAGTTTTAGTATGTCAAATGCTTTGATAACATTTAGATTTATAGGCCTTATAGCACCACTAAATAATTAATAGGTCAACAATATATTATCACTAGAGCAGTGTATTGCTGGATCTATTATTACTGTAAAGATAATAGCTGTTTAGTGACATTATTCACTAATCTCTAAGAGTAGGCTCTGAGCTTAGCTCTTCCAGTGTTGAGTGAGTTATTCATTATGTTTAAAAGAAACAATGGGAACTCGCTGACTAATCCTAGACTTGAAAGATAAACATACTAGTGCACAAGAATAAGCCTGGAGTTTCCATTGAGGTGTGTGCAAGGGTACATTGTGAAAACTATATAGGTGGAACATCTGATGATAAAACAAGTATTTTTCCCCCTAGAATTCTGTTGAAAGATATTATTTTCAAATTCATAGATTTATTTTTTTTTAGAAGCCTATTTGAGCACTTGCTCCCACTTGAATGAATGACTATGACCCTTTATTTCACTAAGGGTGGATTTAGGCTAATGTGTGACACTTGTCATTCTACTAATGTGTAGAACTGAAGTTGGTATAGCTTCTTTTGAGCAGGATGCAATTTTCCCATCAATGTAGCAGAAGTGTGGTTAGGCTTCTGGGTAAAACTGTGTGTGGCAGGTAGAGTTTTCCTCTTGAGAAGGACTTCAAAATTTAGCCAGATTTTGAAATCTCAAATATTCCAAAGTTAACATGCCAAAATGCCTCACAAAGGAAAATAAAAACCTTCAGGATAATTTTTCTGGAAATGTTTTGAATATCTTGTTAGAAACTGTTCTGATTCTTATTTTTTGCCTGTTTCCTACAGTGAGAAACATTCTCGCTGTCTTCCGTCCATCTTCAAAGTTCTTCTCCCTGCCAGTAATTTTTCTATATGTTGTCTGATTTCAGCTGAACTTGACAGCAGAGCAGGTGTTTAAGAAATACTAAGTTCCTACATAATTGATGCAACTGAATAGCTGAGTAGGGGAGAGAGCCAAACAAGTGCTAGGACTGAAGGAAAGACAAGTAGGAGCAGGTAGGTTAAGCTGGTGCTGGAGACAGCAGCATGGATTTAACTTCCAGCTACCCTCAGTTCCTGCACAGAGGGTGCAAAGGATGTAGTAGGAAGCCAGCAGTACTGGCTAGGGGGAGAGGGTAGCAAATCTGGAAGAGCTGGGTGGTTGTAGCAGGTGACTCAATGGGGAGCGGAGGAATTAATGAGGTGGTAGCGTAAGAAAATGGGATGCAATTTAGCAGGGAATAGAGTTTAAGTTCTGCCATTTGCAAAGCAGTACATTCATACTGTAATAATATATAGCATAGCTCCTTATAAATGATAAATTTGAAAATGCAAAATGAAAATGTTTCATTTGAAAATGTCAGAATGCCTTTTGACACTGGCAGATCTTTTGTTTTTTTTCTTCCAAAATTAGACTTTGGTAGGAGTCTGCAAGACGTTCAGGTTTTGACGGGAGTATAATTTCTATGAATTACATATTTAAAATATATTTCTGCATGGCTTTGCTTTTGAACGGAATGTCTTTATGCATAGAGAATGCATGCTGTACCTGGCAGGCATGCAGTGCTCTGTGCCCAAGTGGTAGGGATCAGGTTAACCTTAGCAGTACACGGCAGGGGCTCCTCTGTGCCGGTCAGCGCCTGAGGTCTTAGCATGGTCATCACAAAGATCAAGGGTGTGATCCATCCTATTCAAAATATTGTGTGTGGATAAGCAACCAGATGCAAACTGCAGAGGACTTTGCATTATGTTCATCGGTCAAAGCAGCTGCATGTGCAGTGTCACTGTCACACTGTTTCAGGCTTTGCTGCTTGGTGCGCTGCAGACGGCAAGTAGAGAACTGACAACTTCTCTGCATGAATAACCAGTTCTTCCTTATATATTTACTTGTGGTGTTTGGGAAATATAGCAACGAACTGAGAAGCTAATATCTTAGGATTACTCTTTGTATTAATCATGTTTAATTCATAATTGAGTTTTAAAAAGTTTCAAAGACTTCTTGTTTTTTTGTTTAATTTCCCTTCCCCACTAAAAGGCAGAGGAAGAAAATTCAAGACTGTGGGGTTTTTCCTATTTTGGGTGGTATTTCTGGCAGAGGATGGGAAAGATTATTTTTAAACTAGAAAACTGTTTGAAGGACGTGTCATACTTTGCTTTGTTCCCAGATTTCTTAGGGGAACCAAATTACTCTTTTAACCTTTTCACTTCTGGTTCTTCTGTATACTAACGCCTGTGGCTCTAGGTTGCCAGCCACTTCCTAAGTGGAACAACAGGAACTCTGTTTTAGAAACAGGCTTTTCAACTGTTAAGTAAATAGTAGCAAGACAAGACATTGCTGGGTCTGACTTTCTCTTTGCAAATAGATGTGTGACTCGGCAGTAACTGTATATAACACTATTCCTGAACTGGGAATGCAATACTTGGGTCTCTTGAAAAATTTCTCTAGGTCATAGTGTTAAAGCAGATGACTTCTAATTCCATAGCATTCTTATATTTTGTGGCTAAGCAGAGCTAATCCCGGTTTACATGAGCTGGAGTGGGGTAGCAAGTTCAGGGATGCCTGTCTGGGTCTTGCGGGATGATGCAATCAGGACTTTTTTTTTCCCCAGTTCCTCTGAAAACTCTCTCCCACACAAGTGAAGGATGTATTTTGGCTACTGTTTTCCATCTATTGTACATCCTTTGCTAAGGCATTATGTTCATGTTAACAAACCTTGGGGGGGCAAAACAAATGTAAAAGATATCGAAGTAAATATTGTCAGCTTAGAGCGATATTGGACTTTGTTTCTTTATTTGTTTTTAGGTTTCTCTGTAGATTAGCATTGGGACCGAGCCTTACTCCTGCCTATGGAAAAGATAAAATTTGCCTCAAATATCATGGGGTATGGTTTGGGTACAATAGCTCAAAACTCTGCCTAGATAGAGCTGCAAGATTTGAGAATAAGAATGGTAATTTAAAGCTCTGCCCTGATGTCAGTGCACTGAGATTTTTTTAAAAATTATTTTTAAATTCTTCTAGAAGAAGATTCTATCAGATATCTGCTGTCTCAAAGACTGTGGTGGGTGGGTGTGGGTTATTTGTTCTGTTGTATCTACCAAGCGTGGCTAGGAGTCGTCAGGACAACACCCTGGCAGGAGGTAGCATTTGCATCTCTGCCTTTGAGCAGCAGTGGCGTGTCAAAGCTCATCGCGGAGCCCCCTCCCTCCGCCTGACAGTTGTGGCAAATAAGAACAATTCATTCCTGACAGCTTTAGTAACAATGTCAACTAATTTATGCAGAACTTCTCCTGGGATAATTGGGATGCAGACATGCTCTGCATAAAAGCCAATGGGTTTGCGAAGAGCCCCGGCTTACCAACTGCTGCTCCTGGAGGAAGAGGCAGTAGGCCAAGCAGATTGCCCCTTTTCAGTAAAAATTAAGGGCGATAAGGAGGTTGGAAGACAAAGAAGCAAGCGCCGGATGGGTCATCTGTCAGCAGCCCTTGATGAGGCTAGTGAGGAAACAATGGGAAAGCACTCCAGCTCAGACAAGGCCCTTCAGAGAAATGTTGCCTTTGGAGAAAGGAGAACAGCAGGGTCCCCTCTTGGGCATTCCCCCGCCCCCCCTTTTTTTTAAAGTACAAATTAACCCTGGTGAGGAGAAACTTTCCTACTTTCTGGCTTTCATCCTTTGGAAGGATGAACTAGCAAGTATTCCAGTTCTGGGCTGCTGAGATGCGGTTGTGGAGGGAGGACGCGTTGTGCTGATGGAGGAAGTGGCAGAGGTGATGGTGTTAAAAGTATCTTCTAAGAATACATCGGTTCACTATAAATTTTCTGTGATCTTTGGAAGCATAAGCTTCGTGCTTTAGGTTGCATACCTAAATAAAGGCAGACTTGCCTTTATTTTTCTGAGATTGGGTCACATCCACAGATGGTGAATATTTGCATAATTGTGTTGAAGTCTTAGGCCAGTGTCTACAACTATGCTAATTTACACCAGCTGAGACTGATCTGTCCTTTTTTGATCCTCAAAAGGAGGAGATACTACATAATAAGGAAAAAACAAGAGGAGGCATTGTTCTGGAGGTTAAATTGAATTTCATATGCAGTATCAGACACCTGCTGATTTGAAGTCTATGTTCTTATTAATAAATGTGTTTATTACTTTCCTCATGAAGCAGAATCTGTCAGGTCTGACTCAGTTTTCTTAACCACTTTTTATCCAGAAAATTCTGCCCTTTTAAGGGAATCTGTGCAAACAGAATGAAAAGGCAGGGAGAACTTACTGAAAGAATGATTGTTTTAGTTTTTATTTTATATTTGTTATTAATTCAGTGACCCCTGCTGGGGAGGATCTAGATAATCAGGTTCAGGTATCTCTTGCTGTTTCATTTTGATAAATAGTGTTTCAGACTGCATAATGTGATTCTGTAAAGCAAGGGAAATAGGACAAAAACAGTCTACCCCTTCCATGACATCTTCATGATCATAGGCTGTTGAATACTAATCTTCAGGGAAATGATTCTTCCTGAGTTCTTCTAATTCAGTCAATTAACTGAGCATCTGTATCTGTGACCAAAAATAGGACATATATGGTAAATTACCTTCTTGTTCCTCTTGATGCCTTCTGGTGAATTTCTTGTCTTTGTTCCATGCAGTATGCTGAGTACTATTTTTCTCTTCTATTGTATTTTCTCTAAACACCAAAAGGTCCATGTGATGCTATTTCTTCTCCGGACTACTCATTACAGGGGCATTATTTAGTTATGTGCCAGCACTTAGTTCTGTAAACAGGATATTTGAAGAGAAAATTCTTAAGTGTGGAGAAAACTAAATGAGTTGGAAACTGAAAAGTTCATTTTCACTTCTAATGATATAAATCCAGTAAAGCAGTTTAACACTTATTAGTGTGTAATAGTAAATGTTTTTCTTAATGCTTAACACGGTGTTATGGGAAGACCCATCTTCCCTCCTCTACTCTGCAGGCATATGTACAGAAATGTACCAGAAAAGGGGTTCTGAAGACTGAACTGGCTTCTTAACACTGGGTCTACAACCTTTTCCCGGCAAGCAGAGATTTAAACGGTGTAGTTGATGGATTTCTTGAGTGACAGATCACATATGAGTGATCTGTACACTACTTGCTGTATATTTGTGCGCACATGAGATTTGGGCAGTGTTTTCTCTGGCCTGTTCTTGTTTGTGTTCAGCTAGTAATTATCAATAACTAATGTGAGCAACCCAACTTTTTTTGGACCCCAGTTCAGTAAGGCTTACCTCATTATTAATAGATTAATATTCTGCTTTTCCTTTATCTCACCTGAAGCTGAGGTCTTTACACCCTGGAGATCTGATCCAGATATATCAAGAGGAGACACTGGCCGGTTATACATGTAGGGCTTTTATATGTGGAAACAGTATTTTTGTGTCTAGAGCCTTTAGGGGAAGCCTTACTCTTCTTTACCTTCTGAAAGAATTAATGGGAAGGTGACAGATGCTGGACAGGGATGTTGTGTAGTTGCATATTTCATGATGGTCTCTGCTCTCTCTGGAGAGTATGCCTTTCTGGTGTTACCCAGACAGTTGAGATGAAGTGGGATGCATGTGCCTGGTTTCTGCCTGCACTTGTTGAAAGAGTGGGAGAGGCTGGTATTGTGGGAGAGGTTTGTAGCATCTGGCACTTTTGTTGTGGTTTTTTTCTGTCCTTGTTTGCCCAGTGAAGCCAGAATTTCATAATCATTAGAATGCTTTGTAGAGGTGACTTTCTGGAGCCACCTCCTGAGCAGCAGAGGCTAAACTGGAGAAGTCTAGCTTATTGGCAAGTTACAATTATGGTGCTTCAACTGACTTTTCCTTCCACGTGTCTTCAAGGACTGAGCTTTGAAAGGGGGAGTTTCAAAGCAGCATGAGCATGGCCACAGTTGATGGTATAGAGGAGCCAGGAGTAGTGATGGAGATGGGGAGTCCTGCTGTGACTCTGTGTCAGTGTGTGTGGAAAGCCACATGGCCCTGTCATGAGGTGCATGTGATTATTCTGAGACTTCATGCAAAGCTTCTGACAGTATGAGCTGCCTTGAAAGTGTTGCCCTCTCTCCCTGTATCTTTCTTCCATGTGTACTTTGTCCTCTGGCATGTTTCCACCCTTCTGGGAGGCCCATCAACACTTAGGGGCCAGAAGCTCCATCTCAGCCATTTCTTCTGTTGATTTTGTGTGTTTATCTCAGTGATGACTAAATGCTTTCTCCTCTATAGCTGGAAGGGGGAGATGACTGCCTCCCTAGAAGATGAAACTATTATCCATTTTGAGACTGAACAAAGTATCTTGTGATACTGTGTTTGGATAGCCTTATGTTTGCGTATATCTGGCGAGAGGAGAGGAGAAGATCAGCTCTGTAAAGAAACTGCATCCTTCAGTTTTTGATTTTACACATGAGAGGTTTCTATTCAAGCATGTGAGAATCTATGAATGTTGGCATGTAGTTAAAGTACAGTAATTTTCCTTTTTCTTCCCTTCCTCCCACCCCACACCTCTTGTAGCTCCATCATGTACAATTATTTTAGTAGCATGAAGACTCTATAATTTTCAAAAATACGTAAATTAAGAATAGCATTAAAAGTTGATCTGTTACTGAAGATACAGCCAAAACAAATTGGAGACTGGATTCAGGGTGTCTTGTTTTTAAATTCTCCTGCATTTACTGAAGTGGAATGACCCTTTTTTGCCTATGTATCTTATAGGCTTCTGTGGGTGCTGATGTTTGTATTGTGTGGGGGTCCCCCACCCCCTTGGCTTCCATGCCCTGGTATTTTCATTAAACCAGTCTGGGACATCTTGGATCTTTTGTTTTTCGTTGCTTACCATAGTAAGTGTGGGAAGGTTTGGTAGAAAGGGGGTAGAGAAAATACTGATCTCATGGTATTGCTAGTGACCTTTGAAGATACTGTGCAAGTTCATTGTTAATTTTTTCAGTTTATGAAATTCTGTGGGGGGTGTTTGCTTTTTGACTGGTCTGCTCAAGTCCTTTCTGATAGGCTTAATCATATGTTGTAAAGTTTCTGTTGTCCTTTAAAGGACAGAAATGCCTCCAGTAGTTGCAGTGCCAGACAGAAATGGACATGTTAGCTGGTAAGATTCAGTTGCAGGTCAGCTGCTATGCAGTTGTATCACTTTACCTTTCAGAAAGTGAAGTGGTGATTTATCATGGGGTTTCTCTTACCTGTGTGCACTGGGTATTTGTGTGAATGGAACCTCAGAAAAGGACGCTTTATGTATTTATATTGGAACGAGTGACTTCCAAAGTACATGTCGGCAAAAGATTTAATTAACCTTTTGACTGGAAACCTAACTATGTTGTCTTTCTCCCTTTTTATTCCTTTCTGTTCTTTGTGATAGACCAGTTTTGTTTCTTGCACTTAGATATTGCATGCATCTACTGGTTTTGCTAATTTTAGCCCTTCTCAGTCTCTAAGAGCAACCTTTTTTTCCTTTCTGGGTCTCCCATAGTGATTTTGGCTGCTTTATTACTTTCTCTAGTCCTGATAAATTTTTAATTGAAAAATCAATATAGAACCAAGAATATAGGGTCAGCAGAGAAGTTTTGTAACCTACCAGGGATAAAACTTTAAAATATTAGTTTTACCTCAGGGCCTCACACTTTCCCTTGGAAGAATATTATTTATGGAAGAGAAAGAAGAGAAACTGCATTCTAGCAATTGGAATTCTGCTTTTGAACAAGAAACAATTATTTTATCTATAATACTTTGATTTCCTCATTCATAATAAATATATTTTAAGTTCAAAATAAGTAGCTTAACAATGTATCAAGTCCACTTCTGCAGTTTCTTCAGTGCCAGTTTCGACAAGCTGCTTGATGAGCTGTGCCATCACTCTTCAGCCAAATGCTTCTCCAGGAAATCAAGCAGGATTGAAAGTATGCACTTATTGAGGTCGAAACAATATTTTGATTATAACCCTGCCCTCCTCCTTAGATGACACTAGAAATAAAAGTGTGTAAAAACTGGGTGATAGTTGAAGAGCACAACGGCTGTGTTAGCAGGTTAAGCAGTGCTGTAAGGGTGGATCGGCAAAGTGGGACAGCTGCTGTGAGAGGGGCGGGTGCCCACATCTGGGGAGAGATGCATTTGAGGAGCTTGCTTTGAACTCGCTGTAGTCAGATCTCGTGGGCCAGATGGCTATAGCATGCCTTCGTGTTTAGCTTCAGCAGGAAGGAATCCAGTTTGTGCTCGAAGACTGCTCCAATGTGTATCAAAGCACGAGGAGTGGGGGGAATGAGGAGATTAGGAAGGTGCTCCTGTGATCTGAACTGGTGCTTTCCATCTGTCCTTGAAGTACCATAATTCTTAGACAAATCCTAGTGTTAAAATTGCCAGGCTGATGTCTATCTCTAGTAACTTCTGCTAGAGGAGATCAATGTTTTCATACAGTATCATAAATCTTAGCATTTGGTTATTAAACCTACTTTTTTTCAAATGATAACTAAGCCAAGAAAAACCTACATCATTTTCAAGCCAGATGCATCTTGCTTTGGTGCTCTTTAAAAGCTCTCTATGAAACACATTCTTGGTCCATAACTTATTGTAGCAGGTCAAAAGAATGACTTTTTTGTGTAAATATATGAATCTAGTTTTGTTTAACAGTATACCAAATGCCTCAGTCATTTATGCTGTAAACTCAGATTTGTTTGCCTGGTTCTTGTTCAGGTTTCAGATAGGAGTGGAGTTACAGATGCGAATCAGAACCAGGTGACAGATGCGTGGACTTTTTTCTGCCACCAAAATATTCAATATTCAATACTCTGACAAAGAAAGAAGGAAAAACTTTATATTACAAAGTGTTGTACAAGTTTGTTGAAATAGGGGAACCAAATACTTTAGTGATTTGCAATAACAGGCTAGGAAATTGTTGAACAACAGTGTCACAGTATGTAGGATGCTTAGAAACTTACTGTTTGTGTAGCAGATTGTCCTCAGGAGTAAAGCAGTGATTGCATGTAGCTTATGCTGTTAATGCTAGAAATTATAGGGTGAATTTTGAAGTCTATGCACAGCTCTTAAGGAAGACTCCAGCTGGCTCAGTATGAAGTGCCTTGGAAGGCTTTCTGATGAGTTCCTGTTGGCTCACTGCATGCAAGTCCAAGGGCACTGGTCCTGGTGGTAGTGCTGATCCAGCTTTGCTGCTGCAGAGAGGCCAAGGGCATGCAGCCCACATGGCTGAACTGGAGGAGAGTGGTGGCTGTGTGTGCCAGTGTGTTCAGTAGCATGATTAACCATTGTACAAGGGAGACCCAGCTCCCCATTCACAGCTGACGCAGGGTGGAGAGCTATGTTTCTCTAACCAATGCTGCTCTCATTCCAGAGCTTATACTCCTATTTGTAGAAAACAACAAAACTATAGTTAAACTAGATGTAGTCCATTTTTCTCCAGTAAGTGACTGGAGTTTGTGTTTTCAACTTGTTTTGTGTTAAAGGCTTTGCAAGCTGTAGCTAACTTCCAGATAGGTGTTCTTGGCTTTGTAAATGCTACTAACTTGCAGTTACTAAATACGCAAGAAGTGGAGCTGTCCTCCTGGTTGGCCACGTCAGCGCAGGCTTTTGCATTGTAATGTCTCAAACCTGAACTTAACTCCAAGAAACAGTGCAATTTTAATTTGGTTAAAATTATTTGGATGCATTTCCAAGAGCCATGTAAATAAGTCTTCCCCACAAAGTCTGTCTGGACCTAGTCTGATATCAGTGTCAAGTTGTAAATCAGATCTTGCTTATTCTTAATGGCAGCAGTGTTTTCTTTAACATGCATTACAAAGTGCTCTTGACCAATTACCGGATGTTTTTGATCGGTGGAAGAGATGCATGCGGTTATCCTCAGAGTGGTGCAATTCCTTTTGATATTTGATGCTTGACTAGCATTTGAATCGAACTTGACCTGTAAGAAATTATGTAAATATTGTCTTTTCTCATGGATCTAGCAACCCAGTTTTTTCATTCACCTGAAAATTTATATGTATGTGTCTGTAGCTTTGGAAGCAGAAGTGAAGACTATTCTTATTCATGCTTGAGTCTTGTAAAATAACACTCTGGCTTAAAGGAAGGAAAGTGTTTGTGTTTAAGTGATAAACAGTTTGAATGTTTGGCACTGTAACTATTAATTTAAAAAATGTTACTGATTTCTTCCTCAACTTAAATCTTTCATTATACTACTTCAAAGCTAACTTCTTATTTTTCTGAATAGTAACTTCTGTTAATTTTACTCTAGGTAATGATGCAATTGCATGTAATCATTGACACGATTCAATATGCAACACATCAGTTCCTTTGTGTAGTGATTGCACAGCCCTTTCAGCTGCATGCATTTGGATGGTTTCCATCCTGTGCATTGCCAAGAACAGTTCTGGAGTCTCTGACATTTTGTTTGACATTAGTCAAGATGAGTAAAGCAAGGTTTTTTGGCAGTGGTTTTGCAGACTTGTCCATTTTGTAGATGTTGATCTGAAGCTCAGGAGAAAGGGATGAGCCAGCTGAGAGATATGTTTCCTCTTTAAAGCAATGGCTAGCTTGCTTATCTCAGAAAAGTATGAACTCATTAAAAGAAGCCTCCTAGAGATGCAGGCAGTTTGTTTCAAGTGCTGATGGGGGGAAAATCATATTCCCTTGAGCTATGATTTTGAAAATAAAAAGTGAATATTGATTAAATTTTTTTCTTTAATGCAGCTTGTGTCTGCTGGCTGTACTACATGAATGAAGACTATAAGACTGCCTTTCTTTGTTTCTCTAAGCCAAATTTTGCCTGTCACTTGAAATGAATCATTTTTTATTTGATACAGATCTTTACTAATGTCCTCAATCAGAAGGCATCCTGCTGTGCTCCAGAAGCTTGACCTTCTTTGCAAGCGCAGGCACCTGAAGTCATTGCGGGTGCATAGGTGTAAGTGGGAACAGCTCAGCCTGGGGGGAGGAAAGCTCAGCCCTGGACTCGAGCAGTGCTTGGGGGTAATGTTCAGTAATGCTCGGGGACTAACAGTGAGATCAAGGTGTTGCTGAATGGGAATCAATAAACATACAATTGTCTTGAGCTCCTTAAGGAATGAGAGTCGGGAATCTCCTGGCATTTTAAGAACTCTATAAAGCGACGGTATTAGCGACACACAGGCGCTCGGAAACACTGGGGAGTCTTAGAGCTGGCTGGCAGATAAGGTGATAATGATTCCTAGCACTACAGGAGTGAAGGAAACCGTAAAATCCATCTCCTTTTCTTTTCATACTTTCTCTGATGTCTTTGATCATTCAATTTCAGTGTGTTTCCCCCATAAGGTTTACCACTTTAAAGCTACCTTTGATAGGTGGCTGTTATATCCTTCAATGAAGTCTCTTATAAACTGCAGATGTGCAGGAGCTGAATTATCTACTACCTGCCTCAACCCACAGGATGGATACCTCTAGCCACAGTCTTTTCAGAAGTGGCTGGACCTTTGTTTTGTAAAGAATTTATTTGAAAACACTGTGATTGTTTTTCTTTTCCTGTCCCCTTCACTGGTTGATCAATGCGGCTTCATCCTGCCATTCAGCAAATGGTAGGTGGGTGAGTGTGTACGCGTGTGCACACAGCAAGGAGGGACATGGTGGGGGAAAGCGTGGGTTATAACTCCAAATTGTCATTCCTTGAGAAGCTAAGGCAGGCTTTGCCATTGGTAGATAATCCATTAGTTTGGAAGATGTCTGCTTGCCTAAAAGTGTTAGGCCACCTGATGAAAGTCAGATCATACTCTTACTGCTGGCTGTTGTGATATTAAAGCGCTGTAATGGTTCCCTGAGAATAAGAGTCTGTAGATACAGGACTATTTTACAGAATGTAAAACCTCCTTCAGGATAGCCCAAAAACAATAACAGCACTCCTCCTCAGCCTATAGAGGTCATAGTTTCTATTAAATTATGTATATTTTAGAGTAACTTGCATGAAATCCTGTTAGTTTTGCTGTTGTGAAGTTCTGTAGGATAATTCCACATGGGCACAATGGCCAATATTGTTTTTACTGCTGGTAAACTTGTACATTAAGCAAGGTTGGTGCCTCAAGGCAAATGCTCAGGTTGGTCATCTGCTAACTGCAGCATGTTCACACCTGCCCCTCATGGTCTCTTCACATGAGTCCTGTCTACTTTGCCTTCCTCTGAATGGTGACAGCCTGTATCCTTGTGGCATGAGCAGGTGAGGTGTGAGCAGGGTTTTTCTTATCATGGAAGAAACCAGATCCCTCCTTTAAACTTGCAGTACTTACTGGGGCTTTTGCCTGCCTGAGGTAACCTGCATCCTCCTCTTCTAGCATGCATCCCTGAGCTGTGACACAAATGGGACCTCCTGTTGCTTTTAGCTCCAAGCTAAAAAGCTAACTAAAGAGATTGGAAGCTATTGCCTTCTATATATTGTTTTGATGCTATTTTTAAAGCTAACTCTGATCAACTTTTTAAAAAAAGGGCTTTGTTTTAGGCTTTTTTCATGCATATTCAGTGGATCAAATGTGATGGTTCTGGAAATATTTATCATCTACCAATTGGGAAAGCCTTGGTTTAAGTTCAGACAAAATCCAGTTGTATTAAAAACATAATAGGACTCCATATAAATTACTGCAGGCATTGCACTTCAAATACTAACCTTTGTAGGGCCAGCCTTGAAGTTGTTTTGGGGGGCTCTTTGGAAAGTACCATATGCTACCCTTTCTTCAGGGGTAGATGCATCTGACTCCCACTGAATGACAAAACAAAACCAAGAGGAAGAAACTCCTTAAATTGGTTTTTCATGGTTGTTTTCACAGGGTACATTTATTAATATAATGTTACACATCTGTTCATGTGAGTATCTTTTCTCCAAAAAAGTAACAAATATATAGTGTATTTCTTATTACAGATGCTGCTGCAGCCTTAGTCCCTCTCCCTTTTTAAGAGCTGGTTGGTGGTATTGGCTACACTTGTACCTCCTGCTATTTATTTGTTCCCCTGTTCTTTATCTTTTCTATAAATTTTTCAGTAGGTTTACTGTTTACAGTAATATAAGGAAGGATGGCTCCTCTCCCTGAGGCTATGAAACCTGATTACAGTAATCAGGTGGGTAAACGACAGCAAAGCACAAAGGCTTTTGGGCTGAGATGTCAACAAGAATGTCCTCTGTCAGTGCAGCTTGACTGTAATGTATATCCCTAGGCCCCAGAGATATCTACTGGGAGATGGGGCTGCATTTTGAGATATAGCTTTCATCCAGACTGCCCTAGGAGGTTTAATTCCGTATAGAGGAAAGAGGAACTTGACTTTTTTAACCAGTTGACAAGGTGGTAGCACCTGAGGCTGGTATTTCAGGTACTGAATTTGCGCTCAGCCGCTAAAGGCTTTATGCGTACTGGTGAGACGTGCTAGTCCAAGCTAGAATGCCTTGTGCTCCTTTGGAGAGCAGCTTTCAGTATGGAGAGCCAGATGGTGAGGACTTGCTCCTGTGTCGTATTTTTTTTTCTTGCTGTGTTGCTCCTTTTGATGGTTAGCTTTGTTGCTTTAAATGGTTTTGTTTGCAGTGTCCCCAACAGCAACCCTTCAACCATGGCTTGAAATTCATTCTTAGTTAGCACTTGGCACCTGCCAAAATACTCACTTTTCACATATGGTGTTTGGTGCATGTCAAACTTGATATTCTGGGAAAAATGGCAGTGCAGAGGTAAATTAGTCTGAAGACAGATGAACCTTGTTGACTCGCATTTTACTATAGAGTTGACTGAATAATAGCCTGGTTAGTAGGAAAAGGGCTTGTCGTTCAGCAGGTTGCAATAGTTTTCAGCATCTCTATGGGGAGAGAGAGAGAGAGAATTCCACTCTAGCAAAACTAGCTTTCTATAATACTTGTCTGCTAAGATGAGTAGCACTTCACTGTTGTCTACGTAACTGTAACATAGCGTTCTTTGGACCTGTTCTGGTACTGTTGTTGCCTTAGCAATCTGTATGTTTTGATTATACTTAAGTAGACTAGTGGCCACTTCAGAACTATATTCAATCACACTCCTTTGTAATAAAGCAACAAACATGAGATCAATCAACAAACCCTATTCTTTAGATTACCACGATGTTCTGCTCCTCGTTCTGTCTGAGGATGATATCCAGAGGAGAAAGGTAGGTCCTGAAATTCAGCTAGCAGGAGATGGTGCCTCTAGTCTGTGACAAAATTGCTGTCAGATGCTTTTCAGGCAGTCAGTCATAGTGCCCCTGCCCTTGGAAAGTGTCTCAATTGTCTCTACCCAGAAGTACAGGGGAGAAAGATGTTTGTGATCAGGGACAGCTGACATGTCATCCTCTATCTGCTTATCTGGGGTGGCTTTCACAGAAGCCCAGAATAAGGATAGACTTTACACTTCGTTTATCTACCTATCTGCTTAAATGGACCTGTTAATTAGGCCTGTTTAAACTGGGTATTGTAGCTGAACACAATAGGCTTACTCTTCAGAAGCCCACTAAACACTTGCCCTTTTGAGCCCATTATATGTTCAAGCTGTAATTTAGAAACATTTTGCTTGAAAGATCTGAAGAACACTTTCACTTGACACCTTCTCATTTGTTAAGTGACCATTTCTGGCACTTCATTTTCTATTCCTGCCCTAGAGATTTCTTTCATCTGTCATTTTCTGCCTGTTCTAGGGCTTCTGGGTTCAAATTTCTCTCATCTCCTCCCTTAAGCAACATGATAGAGATCCAGAGGTTCAATGGTCAACACATTTGGCAGAGAGCTTAGTTATCTGCGTGCTCCCAAATGTGGTTCAGATTCATGCACAGTATTATCTGTGTGCTGCACTGAGTCGTTTTGCGCCTGTGAAAAGGCTTTGTCTCCTGCCTTGCTGTGCAGAAGTACTCGCAGTCTATTTCTGTCGCTACTGGCAAACTTCAATCTCCGTATTTGAAAAGTGCAGGATTTTGAGTATAATACTTGCAATGAATAATACCTGAGTTACCTGAAATGTTGTAAATTGTAGCCTGTCTTTTGAGAGCTGCAGACCATCAGTATTTCTGGCTGGGCTTTTTGTTGGATGGTTGTGAGATCCTGCTGTAAATTCTCCCTTCCTGTTGTCCCGCAGGTTGCCTCACTAAATCATGCCAGATGTGTTGAGCTTGATTCTCTGGTCTTGCCCCTGTGTAGTCAATCCCACCTGTGCAAAGTGGGTGTCAAGATTTGCCAGATGGTGTCCTTTTGTTTTCAGCAGACCCGGATCACTACTGCCCCTATATCTTTTGCAGTCATCTACCCAGGTGTGAAGTAGATATAAAAGGGTACTGGCCATATATTATGTTAAAGCTGCTCCTCTGAACAATGAGAAATGTATCGATGGGAAGCAAAGCAGCCAATTAATCATAATGATTAAAAGCAAACAAATGACTTGTAATTGCATTTTATGATTAAAAGTTCACAGTATATTATTTTTATTATTCAATTTATTAACACTTCATAAAACTGTATAACATGTATTACAAATAGCTGCTCTATAACTGCAATATATTTTAAGTTTTCAGTTCTAAATGCTTTCAAAATGAGATTTAATATAGAGATAGTGATTTTGAAATGGGGTTTAATATAAAGGGAGGTAATGGTTTTGATTGGTTAGTGTTTTATAATCATGCGGCATTCACTTTGAATTCAATCTTTGAGTGTTCAAAGGACCCAGCAGTAGAAAATCTGATCAGGCTTTTCTGACTCTGGTCATTCTTTCCAACCTATATACTATCCCTTTAAAGAATGTGTAAGCCCCGAGTCATTAAAGTTCCTGGCAGTGACAAGATTGCTATATTACTTGCATCGCTCTTCAGTGTTTGTATATTGAAATATTTAGTAGATGGGCTTCAGGAGAGCTATGAATGAATGATGATGGTGACTTATGTGTTCTGCAGTACTTAAACTGCTGCAGGGGTGGGGTGGAATAGCAATAGCAGTTCAGAAAATAAAGAAGAAATGAAGTCTGATCAGAAGTTTTGGGAAGAAATGTCCTGGGGTTTAAGATTGGAGACACTTGCCAAGCAGAATTGTGTAGGTTCATGAAAATCGTGCTTAAAGAAGCCTAAACCAGGTGCTCAGCATGACGGGGACTTGGCTGAGCTAAGGAACCGCAGCAGTTTCTCTGGAAAACGTGTTGCACAGTGAGCTCAGGCTCCTCCTGTGTCCGCGTGTGCATCTTGGTCGCGGCAAGCAGCACCTCAAAACCTTGGGGCTCCTGGAGAGCGCAGGGTAACAGCTCAGCTCTGAGCATGCTGCTGGAAAAGGAAATGAAACTTCTTCAACATTCAGCAAGCAAAAGGGTGGTGTTTATGTTAACGAAAATTTTATGGAGGGATATGAACAAACTTTATTTTGGAAAACAATATTGGTAAAACATGGGCTGTCTTTGTCCCAAAGTCTACAAGACTGCAGACTCGGAGTGTTTTCTCTCCTGGTGTGATCTAGTTCAATTCCTGGGGTGGCGCTAGGCAAGTTTTAAATATGCACATTCCAGTGGAGAGAGGAACATGCCTTGGATTGAACTGTGGTGAATAACGGCATCTGCATGTTTATATCCAATAGAAGTTAAATCTTAAAACAAATGCATCAGTGAAAGTATTTGTGGTATAAATGTTATAGGATATAATCAACAGCTACTTTTCTCAGAGTTTTTCCTTGAATTTCTTGAATTTTTCTTGATAAGTAATTATCAGCGTTTCTAATTGCATTTTTTGAACATGACAGATTACTGTATTGCTTTGACATTTAACTTCAAAGCCCTTTACTGAAGCATTCAAGCAATATAATTGCAGATTTCATTGGCATTGGGTATATTTTACTACTTAAAGTATCTTTCCTTTGCTATGAATGCAATTGCATTATGATAGTAGCAGTTGATGCTGTTTGTTTTTTAATATTTGGAAAATATTTTTATCATTTGTAGCTGCTGAGGAGAAAAAGGAAAGAAAAAGCAGGATTTAAATACACTTTCTTCTCCTGAGGCTGTATCAAAAAATCAGTGTTCCTTGGCTTACTGTAGTGTCCCAAAATCTGAGTTAAACAGTAGTTTCAACTAGTCACTTTGTCACCTGTATGCTACAAATGGCCTTCCTGCTCAGCAGATGGAAGATGCAAAGAGTGGACGCTATTGTGTTAAGTGCATTTCTGTTGTCACGTCAATCCAACATTGCCTTGTTGTATCTGAGTTTCTCTTCAGGTTAATGTCCAGATTGGCCCTGACTTCACTGGGCTGCTGTAATCACCTGCTTGGAAAAACCCACTGCTGAAATGTCTGGTTAATAGTCCCTGAAGGGGTCAGAGCTTGCTGGATAGGGACATTACTATTTTGATTCATCCACTTCTATATTGATAGTGTTTTGTTACCGTTTAGAATTCTACTTCTGCTGGTTGTCTCTACTTGATATTTTAAAAAGAGGGGGTGAGGGGGCAGAGGACTTTATAAATAAATCAGTCCTTGGAATACCTTTAGTTTCTAAGGTTTTAATTATAACATCTTGTATGAGAGCTGAAGTAACCTTAAAAAAAGGTTTAGGATAGCAGGAAGACCTTTAGAAAAAGTTCATCCAAACTGAAGATATGGGTAACTTATGTGACTGACTTTACAAGAGAAAATCCACTGACCCAATTTAGGGTCTCAGTCAAGGTTTTGCAGAAAGTAAGTGGGATTTTGAACAAATGGACTAAAAGCAGTAGGTCTGAGGAAGAAATGCAAAGGCTGAATGGATTAAGTTCTCATCTGATTCACTGGGATATGTACTTGCCATCTGCAAAGTTGGGTTCATTTTATAAAAAGTCAAGTTGAGGCATGGCCAAGAATCAGTCCTATGTGATCTTTGCCAAAAACTTTGATGGAAACTCTGCCATAAAATGTTTTGGAAAATTATGTATTGAATGGAAAAATGAGAAATGAAGTGCTATTAGCAAATGTAAAATTGTATAGTGGACTCCTGGAAATCTTTCTGGCCTTTCTTTGTCTCTATAAGTTGAAATGCAATGGTTTTTGCTTGTTTTTATGTGGGAGCTTGGAAAGGGACCTGAGAACCAATGTTACTGAATGAAAACTGAGGTCTGATTTTAAGACAAAGCATGAGCAATTACGCTGGAGAACATAGTTGCATGCAAAGCAAGCATCTATCAGTTTTGCACACAAATTGCTGCAGCTTTTAAGCATAGATAAGCTATATAAGGTTATTATCTACAGCTTTCATGGCCCTTCTCTTAAGAGTGGGAAATGGCTGCTTTTTCCTTGCCAGAGCCCTCCTTTAGGGAGCAAGTAGCAACTCTTGCTTCTGAAGCTGTTTCAAAGGGGCTGTGTCCACCTGTGTGCAGTACAGTGGTTCTGGGAATACTAGAAATAAAAGCATCCGGCATCCAGACTATCTCTTGCAGGCAGCTACCTCTTTTGAGAGATGTTAGGCTGTGCAAAACTTCATTGGCACCCTGTGGCAGGTGATGAGGGACTCTGGTTTCCTGGGTCCCCTGCAGTGGAGGGCACAAGTCTTCTCTTGCAGAGGTGATGACTGGCAGCTGGTACCTCTGTCCCCTGGCTGAGAGCTTTATATTGTGGGGTGATCCAAGTGGGCGAATGTGAGGCTGCTTGTGCATCACTACCAGCAGCATGGTCTGAGAGCCACCCTGAAGGTGCTGGGTTGAGCACCCTGTGCATAACCTGCTGTAGTGGTCTTGCCCTGGGTGGGCTGGGTCCAGCTCCTGTAACTCACCCTGGCATGTCTCAATACTGGTCTGTCGCTGTGCCCTTCACGGGTGAAAGGTGTGTGTGTGTGATGAATGAGACACCTGGCGCTTAGCTCAAGGTTGGCTAAGTGCTATCTGCTGTGTTTTGTTTGAAGGTGTGTGCCCAGGCTGCAAAGAGGCAGCTGCCCGTTTGCCTGCCTGCCTTGCTCTGGCTTCAGTGGAAGTTCGAGAAGGTCCAAGTTATCTTGAGGTGCTGGCTTTCCTCAGGAGTCCGGTGCAGATAGATGTGGTGGAGCTGGTCTCCTTTGTGGGCTCTGAGATCTGCACTGGGAGACAGGGTGTTCCCCCTCCCTCTCCCCCCCCCCCCGAAAGGAGGAAGAAAAAAGTGAGTGCAAATGTACCATGAAGGCATTGCCTTGTCTCAGCTGGGTATTTAACACTCGGGTGTAGTCAGTGCATGGCAGAATTCAGCTTGAAAATTGAGTTGAGGGACTTTTGCCCCAGTGACACTTGCTGCCCTTTAATGATTGCGTATCATTTAAAATACAGTGTTTGGGAGATGCACTGTATAACAGGAAGAAAAATTTGATTATTGTTATAGTGAGAGTGTGTTTGTATTTCTAAAGAAGTCTTATCTGAAATTCGCTTACAGAACTGGAATTTTTAGGGAATACTTCTACTGAATTGTAGAGAAACATCTGTTCCTAAGAGATGTTTCTTCCTGACCCAATTATTGAACAAGCTAAAATACGAGGCACAATATTTGCTGGCTTTGAAGTGAGTACCCTCTTGACAGTGGAGGCGAAATAGTAATTGGAAATCCTAATAGATGGTTGAATTGGAGAGGAAGAAAAAACGTTGTTTCTTTGTACTTTTTAAATGTGGCTACATCCATCTTTAACACAGAGATGGCAATTATTTCATGATGCGTAGGAGCTCTTTATAGACAGGTTTCTGTAGAGTGTGCAGAAGAGATGCAGCGAAGAGCCAGTTACAAACCATATGTGCTGTAACTGCTCCATTACACTGACTGTCAGGCGGACTGTTTTGATGAACACTTATTAATGGAAATGACTCTCCATTCTCTCTATTTTTGTTCATAGAGAAACCAAAGCACCTCTATTCCATCTTTTTTTCCTAATTGATTGGTGTAATTGGTAGAAATGGGCCATTTGGGAGTGAAAACCTCTTTAGTACCTAACTGAAATTACCAAATACTGTTTATCTGCACAAGTGCCAGTAATTTAAATAAAAATGTTTGGTCTTAACCTTTTATTCTTTTCACAGCGAGTGATTTTATTTGTGTTTTCTTTCTATTATACTATGCTCAAATTCTTATATTTTATATCTCCCCCTTTCCCTTTTATATAGGAAGCCAGGGACCAGCAGTATATTTACATGATCTTATTTACATAAAACAGACAAGGAGCATGGGGAACCAAGTCTTGAAGGCCTGTGACTAGCAACGTACTGGGCTTTCGGAAAGCTGTTGCAGAGCTTAGAGAATAAAGGAAAGTGTGTGACCTTTAAATATGTTAGTTACAGATATAGCTTTTAAATATCTAGTATTACTGCAATTTCCAGGAGCAATCTTTTGCTAGATCTTGTTTAGGAGGACGTGGTTCCTGTTCTCCATGGCTTGCTGGCTGGAAGGTGCCCTCGAGTCTCCTGCCCCTTGTGCTGTCTGTGTGCTGCACCTGTAGGTTTGCTTGGTGAATACAATGGTTGAGCTTAATTAGCTGAGTGGATTTCTGCAGACGGCTTATCCAGGCTCATGTTAGAAAAGAGGCATGCGTAAAGAAGAATCCTGAGGCTCACCTTAGTGTTAATGTGCTGCAGGAGGTTTTCTGGGGCCTCCATAGACTGCAGGAGTTTGACAGCGGTCTTCTCGCGATGGTCCTGTAAGCAGGAACTGATTTGTTTTCTGTGCTTTTCTGATCGTATGCACATCTGTGCTCTCCAAACAGTCTAAAGCATTAGCCACAGTATGAGCAAAATCACTTGCCCTACTCTGGAGAAAATGCTCTGCACCTCACGGTTGACCATTGAGGCTTATGATGATTCGGCTTGGCAATGTAAATGCTGCTAGATTTAAGCTTTGCTGGTTCAGTTATGTTCCAGGTGTCTTTCCAGTGAGCAGTAAACCTGTGCAGTGCTGCAGGCTGCACTTGCCTGTTAAGTGATTTTGACACCCCCAGGTGATCTTAATGGGCTGTCTTTGTGGCTATGCAGTAGGCTGTCTGTTGTGCCAAGCATCCGAAGCTGCTGCTCTGAACTCTGCTTTCTTTTCCTCCTGCTGCTCAGTGATTCGGCTTTTGACATATGTTTCTGTGTGAGGAAGGAAAAGGAGGAATGATGGCCTTGTAGTTCAGTTAAGATGATAGCATCTAAAACCATGTTAGTGCTCACTGCCAAAAAGTACCAACCTTAACTTTCATTGGCTGAAAGCGCAAGGGAATAAATAAAGTTCAAAACAACTTTATATGAATAATTATGCTGTCCTGCTGAATGGAGTGCCCTGGAGCCAAAGACATGCTGATTTACTGATCACAGGGAGCTAAATGCTCTTGGAGTCACCTGGCTGCTTTTTGATTCTGACATTTTTCCTCCTGCTTTTGATAGGAAATGTTTTCCTACTCCATAAGGACTGTGAAAGCTGGTTAGATTTTTAAGAAATCATTCGCTAATCAGTGTATTCTAATGCTTAGAGTTTCCATAAATCTGTGGTGTATTACCCAAACGTGCATGGATCACCTTACTGCTCCTTTCCCTTTGGAGAAGAATTGGGTGCTGGGTGGATGAGATGTCCTGTTTCTGAAGTTAGGCGTTTGATATGACTGAGTTGTACTGCACCATTTGGCGCATAAAAGCAGTGTGCAGAACCTTGTTTTGTAAGGCGTGCTGATGCATCAAGCAGTCTAGTGGCTCTTAATTTCATTAATTACCGCGAGCAGTGTAAACTTGAAGCAGGCATTTCACATTTGCAGACCTGCGTCCTGCTCTTGGCAGCTGGTCCTCAGTTCAATTTATTTATTTTTTGGTGTGATCGCAGCCTAAAAAGATGCCGTCCCCAGTTGTGTCAGTGCAGTGGTTGCTGGAGGCTGCCTTAAAAGATGGAGCTGCCTTAATTTAAGGCCATTTTTTCAAGCAGGGATTGCTACAGGAAACTTTGCAGCCCGAGAAGATGCAATGTGCGGTGATGTTTGGCGGGTTATTTGTATTCGCAGCAGTAGGGGAAATGCTTGCTGCGGCTTTCTGTCGGCTGCAGGATGCCGCAGCCCGGTTCCTCCCGGGAGCTCGGGGCACAAGGCCGGCATTGTGCGCTGGCCACAATGGGGCCCTGTCTGCCGGGGTGCCCGCCTGCTTCCTAGCTACCCGCGCGCACCGACTTCATCGTTTGCATTTAAAAAGACGCTGCTGCTGATGGCAAAGGTTGTGAAACAGCCTCTGGGGCTTTTTTCCTCCTCTATAACTGTCTCTCTACATTTGTTATAGTTTTCAGTGAAGTTGAAGAAAGCTATGACAGCTGTTTCTCTGTTACCTGCCTCTCATGTAGCTCGACTTGGATTTTTTTTCTTTATTCTTCTGAAATCATGTGCATTGACTCTTTGCCCAGCTTGAATCAGGTGGAGCGCTGGAAGGCACCAAAGAGAAACATTAAATAAAACCTGTCTCGCCCCGGCTGGTTGGGGGAGTTTGCTGTAGGATGCGCCAAAGCGGGCTTTTGTAGCTCGGCCAGGATTTGTCTGAGCAGGAAAACAGGGCGCAGAAACAAATTACACGTCTGTCTTGCCCTTGAGGCTGTGTAGAAAATGTAGTACAAAATCAGAGAAGTGGTTGTGGGCCTGGTTGTGTGAGGGGAGGCAGAGACCAGCTGTGGTCTATAAAGCCATTGGCACACTTGGTGGTTATAAACTGAGGTGTTTAGGCATGTTAAGCCATAATTCCAGTGCATAATGTAGTGAGTGAAGAGCCTTTCCTCTGTGTTAAAGCTAGAGGGAATCCTCTTGCATAGGGTCTGAGCGATGCTTTTTGTTCAAGTTATCTATAGCAACGGAAACTCTACGGGAGACGAGGCACAACCTTATAAAAGGTTTTAGACTTGTGATCTGAAATACCTGCACTTCTGATCTTCCTTTATCTGCTCCTTCCTGGTTTATCCGAATAGCATTCTGTGCCTGGAAAAAGGTGCAGGTTTCTGGTACTGAGGGGAGGAGGGAAAAAGAAAGGGGGGAGGAAACACTTGGCCCTCCTTAAAAGAAGGCTGCAGAGCTGTGCTTTTTTTTCCCCACCAGTTTAGAAGCTGGCTGTTTTCCTTGTAGTCTATACATGACCTACCCTGATGCTGACTTCACCTTTGCAGCCTGGACCTTCAGGCTAGTGCCTTGGCCAAAACAGATTTGCAACAACTAGGGCTTTGTCTGGAAGGCCGTCTGTTTGTGCTGTGTTTATTTTACTTGGTTTTGATTTACAAGCCTCATTTTGGTTTTGATTTGTTTGGATCCTGTTTAAAAAAAGTGGTGATTTTGATTTGTTTTGATTTTCAAAATTTCCAGAAGTTTCCTTTTTCAAAGAACCTTGAATAGAGAAGCAGGTTGGACATAAGGCTACAACATAAGTCTGAGCCTCCAGCTAAGGGATAATAAATATGTTGGTATATATTCTTTCTTTAGAAATACATGTCATCACAAGGCGCATAGCTACAGAAGTGGCCGAGAGCAGACGAGGCCTTGGCAAAAGGCCCCAATGCCACTGCCCCATCTGTGTAGTATTATCCACATGAGTAGGTCGTCTTCATTTGGAATTCACCAGGACTGTATGTCAATATTCAGATTTGAGATTATTTCAAATGGATTCCCATGTAGTTGCAACTTGGTACTTGCAATCTTAGTGCTTTCAATTTGGAGACTTGTTCAAGTGAATAATATAATGTAGGACCGTTCCTTCTGTTTTCCCTTGGAGCTTCTAAACTTTAGAAATAACTATTACGAGCAAACTTCTAGGGTGTTTCGGACGTTGGCTTGTTTTGGATTCGTTTGCTTCAAATTAAAAAAGACAGTTATTGCAGCAGTACCATATTTTAGTACAAGTTTTGAGATCTGATCTCTAAGCTTCTTCCTAGTCTCAAAAGACATGCCTAATAGAGCTTTTCCACATAGTAATTCTGCTGTGTTTTTAAGGACGACAGGCTATTCTTTCTTACATGTTCTGTGCTGTTGCCCTTACCTGGTTGCTCTTGTAGTAACTTTCTACAGACAAAGTAGTAAAAATGTGCGGTAAACTCAAGAGCTTTATATCCAGGGGTCTCGAAGTGATATTTATATAGCTCTGAAGCATGTGTAGTCATTATAGAAAGAGGATGAGACAACAAAACAGTGTTTGTGTTTGGTTAAACCTGTCAGTTTAAGCCAACTTGCACAGCAAACTAGCCTTGCGCCTTCGTGGAGTTCTGAGCTCGAAACGTGTGCCCGTTGTTGGGCCAGCTTGTCTAAAGGCAGAAGGATAGTCTTGGGGGCATAGCAACCCTGAGGGTGATTTGATGGCAATTTGTCACTTCCTTCTGCAGACCTGCAGTAGGAATTGGGCATGAGTCAATGTAATCCCAGCCCAACTGTTGGGGGTCAGTTCTGGCATCCTCATGGGAGCAGGGTGTACTGAGCTCCTGCGGCTCGCGTGGCCAAGCGAATAGCTGTGTGTGATCCCAGCCTGTGAGTGCGGCAGAGGGCAGAAGACCAACTGATGTGCTTGGTCAGCATGCCAGGAAGCAAGAGCACCTGCGGATGCTGGGGTGGATGCTCGGCAGTGCCTTGACTGTTTAACTACATCTAGGCTTATTCAGTGCTTAAGCAGTAGGGGAACCTGAGGGAGTATGATCAGACTGCTTTGTCAGCTGTAGTTAGATAAGGGGCAGAAAAATGCTCTGGTTCTTGAGGGATCCGAGGAGTGTTTCAGCATTACGAAAGCTTGGGGAGAAGCATCCTCACCTTTACAAGGAGAGATGGGAAGATGAGAAGAGATAAGTAAAGCGCAGCAAAAATCATCTGGTAGAGTGCCTGAGACTGTCCTTTGGAGGACAAAACTCAGATAGAAAAATGGAATAAGAAGCAACAAATGTCCTTTGACTTGAGTTACAACCATTCCTCAAGGGGAAACATAGGCTGAGGAAGGGAGAGGGAGGTGGTAAACTTTACCTGGGGCTTTGCTTTCTGCTCTTTGTTACCATTGAAATGCAGCATATGTTTAAGGAATGAACAGGGACAAAATACTTAAAGCTATATCCTTTCTTATGCTTTGATAAGAAACTTTGCAAGTGGATTGAAATAAGTAGCTAGTTGTGGTTTTGCTTTTATTAAGTAGCTACTGTTTTAGCATGTCTGATGTGATAATGCTGGATGACTAGTTAAAGCTGTTCCAGTTCCTGCATAGAAGAGACTTCAACAAAAAACCCTTCTATCAGAGAGAGTGTGGAGAAGTGTAGCTGCTAGTGAAGAGAGGTGGTGCTGGGGATTCCTTTATCCCCTTCCCAGTCTCAGGCAAGAATAACTTCTTGCTCTTTAGAAGATGGCCTTGCACAGCTACTGAAATTGAGGCAAATGAGTTCCGTTTTCTGTGCTCAGTGAACAAAACTTGCTGAGCTAATTCTCCCCCAGTGTTAGGAAATGTTCAGTTAATTGGAGTTTGACAGCAGAGAATGAGGCTTGGGCTTTGAAGAGGCAAACATTTTTGTATTCCACTGGCAGCTCTGCCTGAAGGACAGGTGTGATGAGAAATACTGCTTACTGTGTGTAGCTATAGAAAGCCAATCTCAGCATAAAAAAACATACATGCTGGAAGTAAACTCATATTGACAGCTTTAAGCGTTATTTGCTGCCTCTTAGGCTTTATGATATCTTTGAAATACAATTGTAAACTAATACTTTTTTCATTGGATCTTTATGAATGGCTTCTGAACATTGATCTGTCACAAGATCTGTTCCTTTTCTAGTTGGTGATATACAAGAAAAGCTTTCGATCATGCCAGGGATGCAGACTTTAAAATATAGGCCCAGATTCTTAGCAACTGTAAATCAATTTAACATCATTGTGCAAGTCAAAATCTGACCTGTTATATATGGGGCTGGATCTTCTCTAAAACATGTGCGACTCCTTTTAAGTTTTGCAGCTATTATGCCTATCCTGTGGAAGAAATCAGGCCCCTAGTGCTAATGCAAAGCAGTAAGAGATGTACTTAAATGATAAGGTGCTCAATCAGTGACAAATTCATTGTCTTGAGGGCTGTGGTATGTGACAGACTCCAGAGGAGAGGTTTGTTTGTAGCCCATGATTTTTGTTCCTTGGAAGCTAATATGCTTCTGAAGGTGTGGAGACCTTCCCACGGTAGTGGTAGAAGCACAGAATAGTTCAGGCTGGAAGGGATCTCCGGGGGTCAAGCTTACTCCCCAACCCCAATTTTTTGCTTACTGCAGTTGTGGGAACCATGGGGTTAAAGACAGACGAGGAAGCTGTGATTTGTTATGGAACAAAACAGAACTTTTTCTGCTGGAAAGGCAGATACATTAAGGGAGCATGATAGGAGCAGCTTGATATTCATTGGTTATTCCTTACAACAGCAGCCTTGATTGCTGTTGGATGTTTTATGACTCAGATTATGCTCAGATTAGACTTGAAAAAAATCTTTTTGGGTTTTTCAAAAGCCAAAGTGATGCATTCGGGGCACACAGACCATCAGCTTCACTGTGTGCTTTCATTGTGTAAAGAAGGAAGGACTTTATATCTGCAGTGAAGTCAGCATTTGTTTCCTTAACGTTCACATGCGTTATTGTAGCAGGGCAGTTTGTTTTCTTAATGAACACCATTCTGATGTTCTCTCAGAAGCCTTTCACTGAATAAAAGTGGGTGAATTTTAATTTCAAGGATGAACTAGAAATTTTCTTTTATAAAGGGGAGTGGAGAACATAATGGAGATGTGTGCACAGTAACAGAAGGAAGGCACAACTGACATATATTACTTTTTCAGAGGTTAGTCTGCTTCCCATTTTGGCATATTTAGATATGGCAGTTTTGAATACACATAAGAGATTACAGAGGAGACTGACATTCAGTTCCTGTGTACTTTCAGCACCAGTGGGTGAGAACTTCAGTTCCTCTGCACCTATGTCTTTATCTCATGCTCCCCAACTCCTTATCTGCTCTGAAATTCCTCTCTGGGAAGCCTAATATGATATCTGCTGACTTTTTCTGTCCAGTGAAAAGAGAAAATGACAGCATATTTTGAGGCGCAACACAGCAGCCTACTCTAGCTATTAAGTTTCTGTCAAGGCACAGGCACAATGCTGTATCTGGACCTGTGAGGTCTTCTGGTTGTGGGACCTGACCTGAGAGGTGCATCATTACAACACAAGGTGCTGTGACGTTGCCTGATGCGTTGAAGATGTGTGAAGACTGCAGGCTAGATGATATGTAAGACCAGAAGTGGTCCACATAAAGTCACTAGAGTTACTGCAGGAGGGTTAATCAACCTGATAGCCTTCTCTAATGGAGTGACTTGCTGGATAGACAAGGGGAGAGCAGTAAATGTTGTCTACCTTGACTTCAGCAAGGCTTTTGACATCATCTCCCATAACAGCCTCATAGGCAACCTCAGGAAAGGTGGGCTACATGAGCAGACAGTGAAGCGGATTGAGAACTAACTGAATTACAGGGCTCAGAAGGGTTGTGATCAGTGGCACAAAGTCTAGTTGGAGGCCTGTAGCTGTTACTATTTGAACACCTTCATTAATGGCCTGGATGATGGGACCAAATGCACCCTCAGCAAGCTTGCAGGAATGGCTGATCTGGTGATGGTTGTGCTGCCATTCAGAGGGAGCTGGACAGGCTGGAGAAGTGGGCAGAGGGGAGCCTCCTTAGCCTCAACCAAGGGAGGTGCCAAGTCCTGCCCCTGGGGAGGAGTAAGCTCTTGCCCTGAGAGGGGCTGGGGGCCAAGCAGTCCAAGAGCAGCTTTGTGGAGAAGGACCCGGAGGGTGTTGGTGGGCACCGCGTTGGGCGGGAGGCAGCGATGTGCCCTTGTGGCCAAGCCTGCCAGCAGTGTGCTGGGCAGGGTTAGGAAGAGCATTGTCAGCAGGTTGAGGGAGGTCATGTTTCTCCTTGGTTTGGCACTGGTGAGGCTGTATTGGGAAGCGCTGTGTGTAGTGCTGGGCGGCCCAGTCCACTGAGCGGGATGGAGCTACTGGAGCGAGTCCGGGGAGGGCTGCTGAGGTGATGAAGGGACTGGGGCATGTGTCATATGAGGAAGGGCTGAGAGAGCTGGGCCTGTTCATCCTGGAGAAGAGAAGGCTTCAGGGGGGCTCTTGTCAGTGTGCATGCATGTTTGATGAGGGGGTTGTCAAGAGGCTGTGGCCAGACTCTCTTCAGTGGTGGCCAGTGGCAGGAGGGGAGGGCCACAGGCACAACCTGAAGCGCAGGAAGCCCCACTTGAACAGGGGGGAACCCCTCTTCACTGTGGGGGTGGTTGGACAGTGTGGAGCAGGTAGCTGAGAGAGGTGGTGGAGTCTCCATCCTTGGAGTTGTTCCAGAGCCATCTGGGCAGGGTCCTGGGCAATGTGTTGTAGGTGACCTGCTTGGGCAGGGGGGTTGGGGCCGGGGGATCCCTGCCAGCCCCAGCTGTTCTGTGATTCTGTGTATACATGCGTTATTTTTGGCAACTGTAGCATGTGATATGCTGGGAAGTAGGTAACCCACTCCACTGGGTGGGATGTGCCAGATCAGCCTCTTGCCCTTTGGTGCAAACACAGCTCTTTTTCCTAACTGTAGCAGGAGAATGCAATTTGTTCTTGTATCACTAACATAACTGATTATATATATTAGTTTCTTTTTCGTTTTTTTGTTTGTTTTGGATGCTGGGTTTAAATTACATCAGCAACAGGTACTGTTGATGTGTTTGTCTGTTATGTTGTCCTGATAAGGTTGGCCAGTATTTTTGACCTTCCTGATGCAAGTTATTGAGATTCATTGAAGCTCTGTGCTTGTCCTATCTAAAACACTATGTAATTAATGTTTCATTATGCTAATGCATGCAAATTCAGTAGTATGCATTTGATTGGGAGGGGAGAGAACAAAAAGGATTAGAGTTCACTCTAAAATACAAATTAATTTATTGCATTACTAAATGGCCTCCAAGGAAGGAGGAATGCATTTAAGAAATGAACAAATATGAAAACAAAAAACCCCCTGTCTAAATGTTTTGTCTTTCTGAGAAGTGGCATTGCTCTGAGCGCCGCAGTGTGCGCTTGAGCAGTATTTATGCTGTAGGCTGTTTTGAGCTATCATATTCTTATATTCAGTGCAGAGTTATTCCGAGAATCTTCTCGGCCCTCCCCTTGCTGTTTCCTCCATTCTCTTATCCCTAAATACATTGGAACCTCCAAAAAATCAAATGTTGAAAATATTGGCTTTGTTTTTGCTGCTTCTCTCTCTCGCACCAAGTTCTTCCAAGGGATTTTCTTTTTCAGCTATTGATGTGCTGCTCTTTTGTTTTAGCTTAGTATCGCTCACTCTTTGTTTTCATCCTTTCTTTATTTCTCTCCCCTGACTACTTTTCCTTCACATGTATATCCATGTCCTTTCCCTCTCCTGCTTTTGCCCTCCCTTGACCTTTCATCTGAGCTTGTATGTCTCTTCCTGTTGGCTCATCTCTACCTTTTGCAGTCTGACTTTTCCTTTTTGCTGAGACCTCTAACAAAGACTGGTAGAAACCTGTATTTGGACAGATGTGTGGGACTCTTTCCCCTTCTAGCTCCTTTCTGCTTGACTTGGGTTTTGTGCTGATTGACCAGACTTCAACTGCTTGCTTTGTTTCATTTTCTGCCTCTAAAGCAAGGCACCCAAAAATTGCTTCTCAACTTAATTTTGCTTTATTTAGCCCCATGTCTGTAGCTTCACCTCAGATGTCTCTTCTATATTTTCTGCTGGTTGAGAACTACTCCTGTGTGTCCTGGTCATGTTTCTTGGGCTTGGTTGGAATAAAGAAGTGAGAACTAAGAGGTGGTAGTGGGTGACAAATCTCCAGCAAGGAAGAACAACTTGATATAGTTCGTGCTGTTGAAAAGCACAGGGTTTGCTCTGTTAGAATCGGCTCCCTTATTCCTACTGCGATCACAGATAGGATAAATTTGCTTGAGCTGTGAAATCAGTTTACAGGAAATGGCAGACTGAGATATTCCCGGAGGAAGAAGCCTGGAGTTTGGAGGGTTGCACAGTAGGTCTCTTTGGGACTTGAGAGAGGATGCTCGTAGGCAGCTTTTGATGTACTTAAGTCTTACTGTAAAAGAGAAAGGAAGGCCTCTTTTGGAAGGAATACGGACCTCATGGTGTAGGTGCAAGTCCCAAGTGGAGGCATAGGGAGAATGAGAAGAGAAGCACGAGCGCTGGGACTGACCTAAGTGTCTGATGTCAAGGGGCATCTCCAGTAACTCAGCTGAGCTTTGAGTAATTTTTTTGAGTAAAAAAGATGAAGGTACAGTTATTACAAGGATTGCTATTCATCATATTTATTGGGCCTTGGAAGTAACCCAGGCAGTTGAGGCAGGAGAAAGGCAAGAGAACAGAAAAATAGGTACAGACTCTCCTACAGCAGTTGTCAAATCCATGTGGTGCCTGTCTTCTGCGGACTGAGGAGAGGATTTGGCCCATACAGGTGTGTCAACTGAGTGCTTAAATCTGGACAAAGTAGCACGGGGAGACTGGATAATGAACACATCTCTGCAATCATGACTTTGGGGTTGTGCGCAGTGTGTTCAAAGATAAAACAATGAAATACCAAAACCAGCTGGTTTTCAGGTCTGTACTAGAACTCCATCCAAGGCTTTTCAGCAAACTGCCTGTGGCTTGCCAGACTGCTTGATGAAATTAGTCATATTTTTTTCTCTTTAAGGAAATACAATTGCTACTCTAGAAAGCAAAATGGTAAGGAAATGCCTTTGCACCTTATTAAGCCTTAGAGTTTTTTGGTTTTTTTGGGGTGGATTAGAGGGGATAATGGTTAGGTATTAGAATTTATTAAAGGTTGTCTACTAAGTAACCTTTTGAGATAGAGTATGACTGAAACATAGGAAATTATAACAATCTAAAAAGGCTGAAGAGTGAGTTAATGACCGAAGACTTCTGTTGTGCACTGAAATCCTCATAAAGCACATGTCAGCTTGATGTGGGGGTCTTGCACCCCAGAGCAACAAGCTGCACAGGAGGAGCTTGCACACTTCCAAAAGTGAAAGCGCAAACCCACGCAGCTATAAAGCTGTATTTTTCACCTGGGTTTCTTTGACATGTTCAAATTACTCTACTGTTGATCTCTTAATTTGTTTTACTTAAAAAATAGTCTTACAATGTCTAATTTCACAATGTATTTTTCAGCAATTTTTTAAGTGGGCAGTAACTTGTTTAAACTTTAAGCTTTGCTACCTTCCTACACTGTATGCAGTAGGAAGAAATACAGGAGCTGGCAGTGTAGCACACGGTAGGGAGAAGCGTATTAATCACTGGTGTATTTTTAAACCTTACAGCTCTAGCAGTGTATATATATTCAACAGTACACCTAAGGAGACCGTTACTGAAGGCAAGGACCTGAGGCTTTATGTCACCGCCTGTGATAGCGACTGCCGCAATGCGAGTCCTCCTGTACTTCTGGAAGGGCAGCGCTGGTGTGTGTTGAGTAGGAGCTATTTGCACTCGGAGCTTTTTAGGGCTAGTCTTGAAGGTAGAAAGCAAGATGACCGGGGCCAGACCGATCCTGCCAATTCTGGGGTTGCCTGTAGCACAGACATCACTGGTCTGCACTGTTTTCTGAGCTCCTAGGAGATGTAAAAGTGGGTGAGACTCCCAAATTCTGTCAGGCTATTCAAGTAACCTTCTATTTTGTTGGATGCCACTGTCTTTTAAGTACTGTCTCTGACCTCAATTGTTCAGTATTCGGAGGTTTTATTAACTGGTGAGCATGTTCAGAGCAACCTGTGATGAGATCATATTTTCAGAGGCTGGGAAGATGGATAATAGACAGTCAATGGAAGGGTGTATGCCCCTCTTTTCTATCAAAAGTGCTTATTTCTATTCTCATAAGCTGCTTCCCCTTTGGGATGTTAGTGTTGTCATAGAGGCTGTTTTCCTTGTTTCATGCCTTCACCACAAATCTCTATAGACTCAGCACAGCCTTGTCTTGTCAAGGTTAATGGCCAAACCACAGCTAGGAGACTTTCTGAAGGAGAATGGAGTTGACTTTTCAGGCTTGTGCTACAGGGCCATGCTCAGCTGGGTCTTCCAAAGGACTGGTTCAGAAGAGTCAGTTTGATGGACAGGTCTGATCTGGTGTGCCTTAGATGTGTATTTAACACTTCTAAGGGTAATGTCCTCTAGAGTCAGAAAAATAGAAAATATCTGCTTGGGTAGATCAGTGAAACCAGCTATGTTCTAGTGCTTCAAAATACCCTGAGGAAACAAACCTAACGCAGCCTTTTCCTTCCTGGAGTCTTCTAGTACTTAGGTTTTCAGGTAGCACAGAGTTTTGAAAAGTAAACAGGATTGTTCAAAGTTGTAACTTCTTAACTGGAAATATTGCTGTCAGATGCCTCAAATGCTACTATTCGCCAGGACTTGGCAAGTTGTCAGTGCTTTTATATCTCCTTAATCTTGAAAATAGCATTAAATCTAATATATGGGAGTCTTGAAATGGGAAAATAACAATTTTTGTGGTTCTGTCTGCAGATATAGTGCAATATTTTTTTATTTTATTTTTTGTTCCTTTTCCCCATAGAACTTTTATGTGCAAGTTGGCAAGTATAAGTAGTGGTTATCTTGAGGCTTGGATGTGCTGGGAGTGAAGTATGAGGAAGTGATGGGACTCCTAGCAAGTAACATGCTTTAAATATGTGATCAGAAAATCATCTTAATGCATAGAAGAAACACACACCAGCAAATTAGTGCAATTAACCCTGCAGTAGCCTCCTCTAGGTGCTCAGAGTGAAATTCTAACTTGCCACCTTCTCCCCTGTAAAACAAAAACCTGCGTTTAGGTTTGTTAGCTCATTGTTACGCTACAGTTGTTGAGTCCAGATGATGTGAGTTCTCCATGCTTCTGGAGAGCAGTCTCCATATGACCGTAACCTGCTCTCAGAACTCCTGTTTCCAGCAGGAGCAGCCCCAGCCTTCGATGCCAGCTACAGATGCCACCTTAGCTGGGCCACACATCTGCATATGAAGCCTCATATTCTTTTTCTCCCATGCTGCTGCTGTTCTGCTCCCTGCTGCCCCCTTTACTTCCTTATGCTACTCCCTCTCCAACCACTGGAATCTCAATTTTGTATTTTTTTGCTTACTCATTCTTCCACTAACCTGTTTCTGAATGCTTGTATCCCTAACCTTTCACTTGCCTTTCTAAAGTGTCCCCCTCACCAGTTCCTTCTCTTGGCCCTGCCTTGTGATGTCAGGAGGGTATGCAGGTCTGACACTGGGAGAACCAGCAGGAGAAAGCTTCTTTTTTTTTTGCTTAAAATCTCTCTTTCCTTCTAGAAGAGGAGGAAGCATTAAACTGTAGACACTGTATGTCCCAGCAGAGCTGAATGCTACTGCTGCATCTTGCCACTGTAGGAAGCAAGTCTCTGGGGCAATGCTGGATGGCAGAGTCCCTTCGTTAGCGGAAAAGGGCTCTGTGACTGTTAGAGTTCCTTAATGAGCACGTGAGTGTTGGTACTTGCTCAGATAGTTTTATACAGTCTAGCCAATGTCATCACTCCCTCAACCAGATTAACTACAGGTTGCTGCCAAAAGACTTTTTTTCCTTTCCTCATGCCTCCATCCCCCAGCTAGTTGTGTGCACTTGCTCTCTGCGATGTGTTTTATGGCTCAGCTGCAAGGGCTCTGATCTGACTGAACAGAGGCATTTTCTTATGTAGATCAGTAGGCCAGACTGACTCCTTTCTCCTTGCTGGAGCCAAAGGGAGGGAAGCCACAAGAGCATACAGCTGGGGCACCTGGAAGGGAAGGATGGTCCTTTTTGCTGCAGCATGCTCTTAGATGAGCTTAAGTCAGCTGCAGAGCTGTTCTCTGAATTGATTAGCTGTTCCAGTTATTCTTGCTGGGAAAGGAGACAAAAAACCCCAATAAAATAGTGCTTCTGAGGGTATCAGTCCTCAAGAGGTAGTGGAAAGGAACATGTATGTGCTTTTATTTCATCAGTAGTGTTCTAATATCCTCAGCCTGACTAAATCTGAGTGCTCAGAGTACATAAGGTGATGTGACAAATGCATCTGTTGCATAAGGTTCATCATTCTTTGTTTGCTGAGGAGAACTGCATGTGAGGCTGAGCTTGTTTGGTTTGGTGGGTGTTGTCTTTTTTGGTGTGACCATGATTTTCCACTAGAGGAGTGGTTGGACCACTGAACCCAGATGATGAGGATGGTCATTACTGTCTGGGGGGATCTGTTCAGTGGTCTCAAACTGGACCTTAATAAAGCCCTCTTTATGTGTGTTACTCCTTAATTGCACTCAAGTTTTCTAACTGATGTTTTAGGTGCTTTGGGTATAGGCAGTGGAGCGCTTTGATTGGAGGCACAATCCTGAGTGATAGCTAAGAACCTAACCTAATTTTTAAATCAAACTGAGACTTTCATGTAAAGTCAGACAGCCAGTCATTATATATTCTTAATGATTCAATGAATATGGAGGAGTTGCTAATGGAATTGTCATTATAAACATTTTTACTGCAGTATAGTTCAAAATACTGTGATAAGGCTATTTGAAAATGTATTGATTTGGAACATCAGGACAAAGTCCTATGCATGTTCACTTTTATATAACAATTGAACCATGTTTCCGTGTACCAAATGCACTCATAATGTAAATTTCTTGGAGCAGGAGTTTTATTTCCACATCCTAACATAAAATGCAGGCATGAGGCTGGGTTTTCAAAGTTTCATAGAGCTGAAGTGAAATATTCAGCACCCCTGTAGGCACACTAAGTTATAAAAGCGTTAAAACCATTGTACTTCTAATGTATATGAACGTGTTTATGCAAACAGATAAAATTGTACCAAGTGTTGTTGTATTGTCCACATCACATAGTAATGTGGATAAATGTTTGTTAGACTGACCACTTGGCTAACTTCACGTAGAATCTGTAGAAGAAATAAATATCCTCTGAGAAAATGCATACTCTGTGTCTATAAATACACTTCATTGTAGTAGACTTAGTTCAGCTACAATGCTCTGCTACCAGATTTCAGCTAGACTGGGGGGTATTTCTGTATTCACAGATTTCAAATGGTCTATGTGCAAAATTCTTACTACTTCATGTTGATTTTTAAAAAAGAATAAAGCTCCAAGGGTGGTCTAATCAAATGCTTTTGCAACTGTGACATCTCTTCCCTCTCTATAATGGAAGCAAGGGACGCAGAACATGAAAGGCCAACCCACTGGACAGATTACAGTACAGGAAGTAGAGGATTCAAAGCAAGAGACTGATTAAGCAGCACATCAGAGATCTTTTAAATGTTAATTTTGTCTGTGGCCTGGGGAACAATAACCTTGAAGTTACTCTGTTACCTGTCAGGGTAGGAAACCTATTAGTTTAATTCCTGTACCACATAGCAGGTCATCACATGGGATAATATCTTGGCTGCCAAAGCAGCAGGTGCCCAAGGATGGGGTTTTTTCACCTCAAGTTTTTCCTTCTCCTTTATTTGGCTCAAGTGTGCACGGGCAATTGCCAAGAGTGCTCTCCTTGACCTCAGAGCTTCAGATCTTCCAGGCAGTGCTACAGGCTTGTTTGATGACATGGATGTGCTCAGAATAGTTGACATGGTTGCTTTGTGCAAGAGGTGTTTAATCTTTACAATGCTTCTATTCGAGTTCAAGTTTGTAGTTAAGCCATGGATTTCATAAATCTGTATTCACGGTCTTTGTGAACACTGTAATAAGAGGTAAAAGGAAGCAATAAGGTGGCCTGGACCTATCACTTTCAGCAGTCTCAGGTTTGCAGGACTCTTAAAAGAAATTAAGTCTGTTTTCTCCTAACATGAGTGTTGGACCTGAAATAATATCTGTGTATGGGTGTGACAGGTGAAAGTATTTGCTGCAACAAATAATGCAGTAATAACAGCACTCATTGTTTGGACTCTTAATGCCTTTGAGAGGCAAAGAGTCTGGAAGCAAGTCCCAGGGAGGGCAAGCTGTCCTGAGGCAGCTTGGCGACTTTCTTACCATGGTGCAGATATTGTCCGTAGTGCTTAACCTTTTTTCATGTAGGTCACTTTTTTTCAAGCCATAGTGATGAACATCAAAATTGGGGCTCAGTGTAAATCTAAGTGTATTCTCTACATCTTGGAGGCTGTTAACAATCGTCATTTTATCTAAGCTTTAGTAAGGCTTTTGTCACATTTTCCTCTAACATCATCATAGATAAGCTGATGAAGTGAGCTAGATAAGTGGACAGGGAGTTGGACTGAAAGCTGGCTGAGCTGTCAGGTTTGAAGGGCTGTGAGTAGCAGCACAAGGTGCAGCTGGAGGCCAGTCACTAGTGGTGTCTCCTAGGAGTAGGCACTGTAGCTGTTACTATTTGAACACCTTCATTAATGGCCTGGATGATGGGACCAAATGCACCCTCAGCAAGCTTGCAGGAATGGCTGATCTGGTGATGGTTGTGCTGCCATTCAGAGGGAGCTGGACAGGCTGGAGAAGTGGGCAGAGGGGAGCCTCCTTAGCCTCAACCAAGGGAGGTGCCAAGTCCTGCCCCTGGGGAGGAGTAAGCTCTTGCCCTGAGAGGGGCTGGGGGCCAAGCAGTCCAAGAGCAGCTTTGTGGAGAAGGACCCGGAGGGTGTTGGTGGGCACCGCGTTGGGCGGGAGGCAGCGATGTGCCCTTGTGGCCAAGCCTGCCAGCAGTGTGCTGGGCAGGGTTAGGAAGAGCATTGTCAGCAGGTTGAGGGAGGTCATGTTTCTCCTTGGTTTGGCACTGGTGAGGCTGTATTGGGAAGCGCTGTGTGTAGTGCTGGGCGGCCCAGTCCACTGAGCGGGATGGAGCTACTGGAGCGAGTCCGGGGAGGGCTGCTGAGGTGATGAAGGGACTGGGGCATGTGTCATATGAGGAAGGGCTGAGAGAGCTGGGCCTGCTCATCCTGGAGAAGAGAAGGCTTCAGGGGGGCTCTTGTCAGTGTGCATGCATGTTTGATGAGGGGGTTGTCAAGAGGCTGTGGCCAGACTCTCTTCAGTGGTGGCCAGTGGCAGGAGGGGAGGCCACAGGCACAACCTGAAGCGCAGGAAGCTCCACTTGAACAGGGGGGAACCCCTCTTCACTGTGGGGGTGGTTGGACAGTGTGGAGCAGGTAGCTGAGAGAGGTGGTGGAGTCTCCATCCTTGGAGTTGTTCCAGAGCCATCTGGGCAGGGTCCTGGGCAATGTGTTGTAGGTGACCTGCTTGGGCAGGGGGGTTGGGGCCGGGGGATCTCCAGAGGATCCCTGCCAGCCCCAGCTGTTCTGTGATCATGACCTTTTAGCTGTCTAACTTGGAGCTCTGAGGGATTGCAAGTCAGTACATGTGAAAAATTAAGGATATTATTGAAGATCTTGAGTGAAGCCATGGACTCGTTCCCAGTGTGAGTGAAACAGAAGACAAGCATGTTTTTACAGTGAACTAAGAGTCCTGTAGCCCATATTTTAGGAAAATGGTAAAGTAGCTTGTAGTTGCAGCTTGTTTCAGATACTTCTGATGTTCATTATACCACACACAATGGTAAAGAAGCTGCCCAAGGACTAGGAGAGATGGTAAAGTTTGTGGTTTTTTTAGCATCTTTGAAATTTCCAGTTATGAAAGGTAGATTAAAAAGCTGCAGTTGGTAGCTGGAGAGGTAGCTGTCTGGGCTCTGCCATGCGGTTCTGACTTCAGGCTGGAGTCTGTGAGGCTGCTCCTGCCTCCTTTGATGCCACTAGGCTTTTCACCTCTAGTTTCCACCCTGTAGGAATGGAGGCATTGAGCATTTTGGAGAGGGAACTCCTGTTTTTGGAGAACATAGCGGAAGCATGTTGCAGTAAGTGTCTTGGGAACAGAGACCTCTATAAGCTGAAGCTTTTCTGTAGCTCTGTTTTGGTCTCGAGTTCTCAGAGCTAGGTGATTTTAGGCATAGAGACCCAGCAAGATCTACAGGATGAGCTGACATAGGAGCCAGCTGATCTTCCACACTTACTGAGTTGGCTTACCCTGGTGTGAAAACAGAATAGGTGGTGTTTGGTTTGGGCTTGAGCACAGACTGAAGTTCTGAGTTTGAGTGGTGTATTTTTTTATTCTCTTCTCTCTCTCTCCTCCTTAAAGAGTATAGATATTACATAAGAGATGATTCAGGGAAATGTTTTTGAGCTGTGATTTTTAGTACTTATGCCTCAACAGAAACATACCATTAAGGAAAGTTACTGGAGAATTTGCAATTAGTTGCGTTTTTCAAGATGTTTCAGGAATTCTTTCATAGGCCTTTTGTGTTTATGTAGCCTTTTCCCCTCCCCAGATACATGCACTTGTGTATGTGTGTCTGTGTGCAGACACCCCTCTCCCCCTTTCTTAGTGAGTGTGTAATGAATGATGAAATCTTCCCTGAGAAGTTGCATTCCTCTGGAGAGGACTCAGTAATAAGATACTGGAAGTAAGCATTTTTGGAGGGAAGCTTGTTGTAGCAGTTCCCTAGAAATAGGTCTATGTCTTATGGCTTGTTTTCTACAACAGCTAAAACTTATCTGCCAGGTTAGAGCGTGTGCTATGCGCGCTTCCTAACCTGCAGTATCTGAGTTTGGTTGCTTAGTGTAAGTAAAGTAGTAATGCTTCAGTCTAAAACTTTTCTTAATTTTATGAGGGAGTTTCTGATTTCTTCAGGTGATAATCCTTGTCTTGATGCTTACAGAAGGAGGATGCAGAAGTGTGCTGTGGTCTGGCCTGGTTGAATCTGGCATTTCTGTCCCTTAATTTGACCAAGGATGAAATTTGTTGATCCCAGGTTATATCATAAAATGGCCTGAATGGTGTTTTGGGTGTTTAGGTAGGTGTATATATATTAAGTGTGATGTATACCTCCTTATAAACCTGTCTAGAGGAGTCAGGTTTAGTGTTTCTATCTTGAGGTAGAAGTTAAGGAGGAAAATCTTGAAGTCAGGAGTGGGAGATAATGGCACAGTCCAGAGTGCTCTCTAGACTGCCTTGATTTCAGGTGTAACATTGTAGTTGGGTTTTTCAACCAGTACTTCAAATACTAGTAGGTACCAGTAAGACTTTTTCAAATGTTTTTCTACCTTTCTCTTTCAGTGTCTAAACACTGCAAAAACTTGGTGGTTAGATTCTGATCCTTCCTAGACTTCCAGGAAATAATTTTTGAAAATACATGGTCATTTTCTCACATTTCTAAGATGCCACTATTACTTCTATCTGTAGGAATGATATTTCAAAGATTTGAATTCCTTCATACACAGAAAGCTTTCCAGGTTATTCATGCCGTTAGGTTCCTTGTAGTAAAGCAATTTAGGCTAAATATGGCTTTTGCAAAGGATGTGAATAGCTGAAATTGCAACTGAACTGCAAGGGTAATTGCATGCAAAGAAAGTTAATCTCTGTGTAACTTCTGTACTTGCTGCACTGGAAACTGTTGTAACCTCATTCTTCTGGAGAAGTGGATTATTTACTTGTGATAATAGCCACATAAAATCATTAACATGCTGTCATAAACAGCTGTGTTAAGCTGTATTATATGTATTGGTGGCATAAACTGTCCAACAAGAAGCTGTGATTTACAAAACACAACGCAGTTGCCTTTGGGAGAATTGCAAGGAACACATGTTTTTTTAAAATAATTACTCTTTTGTGCATTGTAAATATCTCTCTACTATTACAGAGGTTTTATGGTGAGAAAGTCCTGTGCCAGTGTGCAGCTTTTGGGCCCAATTCTGACATTGCTTGTTCCGTTAACTGAAATCAGAACATTAAGTGGATTAGAGAGAACGGATATGACTATTCTAGCTTTTATTAGACGCTACCTTTGATTGTCACTTGGGATCATATCATGCTATTAATTTCGTTCTTGAAACAAGTTATACTGCGAACTGATGCTTCCAACTCTTCCTTTCTCTTTTGCTAGACACTTGCTAATTCTTGAAGCCCTAACTTTTTTTGTTTACGTACTTTAGAGCAAAATGTGGTAGCTGGCTACTTGAATAATTACTTTTATAGATGAAACTAAATACTTGACAATAAAACTCGTACCTATAAAGAAAATGCCAGAAAGCTATTTGTGCATTGTTATATATATTCATTAGGAAGTTTGGGTGTGGGATGTAAAAGAAAAGTAATTATTCTTTTTATTGGAGACTATGAGTATCTTAAGTCTCTTAATCTGATAAATTTGCATGTTTTCATTTGCTCTGGAGAAATGAAGGAAGGGTTCATACGATGAAAAAAATCAGCCATTTTTACTTTTGTGTGTAGCTGTTTTAAAGGCTGTCTCTACACCATGCCCTGAGTGATGCTGTGACTAGTCCTGAGTTTGATCCAGGTCTGTCTGGGAAGCAGAGCTAGGCCTGCTTGTGAGTAGCTCTGTGTGAGCCTGGAAACCCCTCGGGGACTGTGGCACTGGGCAGCGTAGGCAAGCCTGTGATGTGGCAGAGATGCTGATTTAACTGTGAGTTACAGGGAACTGGAATCTGATATTTTCTTGCCCCAAGTACAGTCTCTGACACTTGAAAAGAGGGTGTGTGGATAGCTGTCTAATCAAAATACAAGCGGCATGTCCTTTGCTGGGCTATAAATTATTAGAAAATGTTTGATGCAGCAGAGGAAAAAAAGACCATTTTCTGTCATCTGAGCTTGTGCCCTTTGATGCTATAGCAGCTGCCTGTTCTTAGGTGCTTTAATGATTTCCTACTCTGTAGCAGGAAAGGATAACCTCATATAGGGTAAAGAAAGGATAACCTCATTTCTGCTTTGACAGTCTCTCTGCCTTTACATTCAGGTGCATCTCCTAACTATGCAGAGCTGGCGGGTGTCCCGTTACCAGCGCAGCATTTCAGAGGGTTTCCTCCGGATTCTTGCAGCAGGCGGAAATCCAGGGTCGCCGGTGTTGCGGTGCCGCTGAAACGGTTGCGGTGCTGCTCGTGGCGTTGGCGCTCAGATCTCTGCCTCCCTGATTTTCCTCTGCATAGGTTTCTCTCGCTACCTCGTAGAAGGCAATGGCCAGATGGCTGGGTAGCAATGAGGAGGATGATGTAGCGAGGTGGGAGAAGCGCCGCCAGCTTTGAGGTTTTGACGTTGTTTCTGAAAGATAGTATGACTGTATGCTTGTGTGCTCTCTTCTGTTTGGCAATAGCAAAGAAACAGGCCCAATGCTCTTTTCATGGTTTCCATGCTAAAACATATCTCGGTGTATATGCCCAGAGCAGGTGCTGTAAGCAATTACTCTCTAAATAAAATTCAGGTGGCACGTTTTTAGTTGTACAGGTTTGTTTTATCTCCATATTTTCATATATACACACATAATCTATTTATAAATATTTCTGTGTAGCTGGCACAAAAATATCCTCTCTGCTTCCCCCACTTACCCCTTAATCAGTTTGCAGGGAAACATAAATACCAATTAAATTAATTCCCAAAATGCTTGCCAGGCATATTTATGGTGCCTCTGGGATTTTGTGGTAGTGTCCTATAGTGAGTTTACATCAGATACAGTGCATATCTCTCTGCATGGAAATAACTAACCACCATTTGCTCCTTTTTTGTTGTTTGTTTCAGGTTCCCAGGTCAAGGGGTTTACATCACTGAGGTTCTTGACGGAGCCTTCAGATGCTGTCACTATGCGTGGAAGCAACGTGCTCTTGAACTGCGCAGCCGAGTCGGATCAAGGAGCTCCAGTTATTAAATGGAAGAAAGATGCAGTCTTCTTAAACCTGGCAGTAGATGAAAGGAGACAGCAGTTGGCCAATGGCTCACTCTTGATACAAAACATAGTCCATTCAAGGCACCACAAGCCAGATGAAGGTCTCTACCAGTGTGAAGCATCTTTAGAAGGCATTGGAGCTATCATCAGTCGGACAGCTAAGGTCATGGTAGCAGGTAGGCAGAAACTTTCCTGCATTTTGGACTGCTGGAAATGCTGTTTGTAAGAAGTTGTGTGTTTAAAACTAAAAGCACAAAATGTGGGGAAATGCACTAGCAGAAGTGCTGTGATTCTTTCCTGCCCCTTCAAAAGAAGTAAAGTTACATATGACACTTTTACTACAGTAATTTATTTCTGACAAGGTATTATTCTTGTTTAAACATGTCTAATCAACTCTTTGTTGCTGTGAGTTATTTGCTGCATATTTATTGTCATCAAAACAGAGGAAACCTCTGAAGTTGGTAATTAACTGCTTTTTCTGGTGAATTCAAGATCAGAAAAATAAAATGCTGAACTCCTGTAAGGTGTTGCATGTACAAATTTTATGGTTTAGGAACTCTTTCATAGACAAGAACTCATTATGTAGCTTAATAGAATTGGCAGCCTCTTTTGTATCTCCTTTAAAGTGCTTGTGTAGGTATATGACAGAATGAATAGGAATAGACATTATTGGGTGTCTGAGAATGTTTGTGCTTCACGTTGACTTACCAAATACCTTTGTGAAAGATGTTGGGGTGTGAAGTTTTAAAGGGGTCTCTTGCTTCTCCATTACTCTCTGGAATGGGTGTAGTGAGATCTTAATCATGTAATCACTGGAAAAAAAAAAAGAGCCTGGAAATCCTTGAATAAAAGGTATGAAGAAACCCAAGGTTAGTTAATAACTAATGTTAATGAGAGTGAACTAGACTTCAGAATAATTTTCTTTAGGATCATTAAGAATTTCACCAGATCTAAGGGTGTACTTTTCTGTTCTCTACCTCCACTTCTGTATGGAGGGAGCTGTTGAGTGTTGCTAGAGGCCTCTAGCAGACCTTGCAAAGAATGCTGTGGTTGCCTGGTATTGATACAGATGGAGGTGGACTTCCTGTAAGTACCCATCCAGAGGTGCTCACTTAGTATCCCTGAGGGGGAAAAAAAGAGGCCAAAGTAAAGCCATTCCTTCTTTTATGCTGTGGAAAGGAGTGGTAATTATGGCATTTGGTGCATAGATGAGCTTATGGACTTGTTAAAAAGGTTTTGGTTATGCAAAGGAGAAGAGTGGATTTATGTAAAAGGAAAAAAGAAAAGACAGGTGCTGGTGAAGCGCTCAGTCTTACCTGGCTGCGCCCCGCACAGCCCATCGGGGAGAGGTATGCCTTTCTTGAGGTCTCCAGGCACCTAGTCTGTGTGCACTCCGTTCAAAAACACGGCAGGACAGAAAGACTAATGTGGAGATGGAGAGAAAATGAAACTCAATTTAGGAGCTCTGCAACTTTTTGCTGTCTAGTGCTTTGCTCAACCCTTACATGGGGCTGGTGCCCAGGTAGCTGTTCTCTTGGCTGGTCTCTGGTATTGTTCATGAACTCGGTGCCCTTTCTTGTCTTAAGGTCCTTTAAAGTGAAGGTTATTCCCCCTCCCCCCCCCCCACCCTAAACTGGCTCTACTAGCCAGGAAACATGTTTTCTCATGGTACTTGACTACAGTAGGCAGTAGGAGTCCTTACCCTTTGTCAGCTTTAGCTCTTCCCCAGTCTACCTACCATTTCTTTTTCTCTCCAAATCTCTGTGGGCAACTGAGTCTTCCGTGGTAATCTGGAAGCTCTGTTAACTGAATCCCCTTGGCAGTGTGCCCCTGCCCTGGGCTGAGTCTTGTGCAAAGTGATGGAGAGCCCTGCAGATGCAACCTTCTGGCAAATGCTGGCTCTGCAGGCTCCCACCAACAGGGATTTGTTACTACAAGATAGTTTGGCCTTGATTTGGTTATTGGCAACCGGTAACTAATAAAATCTCTCCAATTACTCTCTAAGTGAATGCACATATGTGACTGTTCCCTGTAGGTTTTTTATATCTGTTGTGCTGTGCCCAAATCCTGTAATTCTGAGCTTTTCACATGAGGAATTGTCCTGTGCACAGCAGATCCTGATCTTGTACCCCTGCAGCAGTGGTGGAAAGCTTGGAGGAAGAGATAGACTTAGTCTATTCAATTTTATTAGTCCTTCCTGTTTCAGCCAAGATTCCTTCATTGAAAGGAGTGAAAAGGTCAGCAGGCAATCAGCACAAACTGGAACAGAGGAAATTCATTGCAATGGTAAAAGAATCCTCTGTTTTTCCTGTGGAGTTGGTTGAACACTGAACCAGGTTGCCCAAACAAGTTATGAAGTCTGTCCTTGGGGATACTCAAAACCCAATTGGACGCAACCCTGGTCAACCTGCTGTAGCTGACCCTGCTTTCTGCTGGGGGGTTGGACTAGGTCTCCAAGGGTGCCTTCCCCAGCGTCAATGATTGTGTAAATTTTTGGTAAATGGCTCATATTATGAGGTGGAGTGCAAGATGTATAGCATTTAAAGCTGGCAACAAGTTCTCTAAGCAGAAATGATGTTTTGCTCTCTGAAGGACATGTGTATTCCTGAGTGAGCAGAATTATTTTTGAGGGAGTTGCTGTGCGATGTTGGCAGAACATCATTGACTTAAGGCACTGGCAGATGGAAACATGGCAGAGGAAGGGAAAGAGGGTAAGAGGAGAAATGAAGGTCTTGCACTCCAGTATGTTATGTTAATCGTTGCTTGGCAAAGCAAACAAGCTTTCTATGTTCAGAAGAGTCTGCTTTCACAGGGATGGAGGAAGGGGATTGGACAGAATTTTGTTTAGTGTTGTAACAGTCAAAAGCTGAATCTTTCTGATCTATTGTATGATGAACAAGGTATCACTACTAGACAGAATGCATCTGGACAGCCTAATGCCTTCATCAAAAGGCAATCATGATGGTATGTTAGACTGTGCTATCCTGATGAGGGAGAGAATGCGTTCATGTCAACAGCACGTATCCTCACCTCACTTGAGCTCCTACTCCTATGCAAGATTTCATTCTTGCAAGATTTTAAAGCAAGGATCATGAGCTTTAACATTTCAGGCAGGTTTGGATAGAGATTCATTCACTGAACTGCAGTCTAATCTTAGGTTGTGTCATTTTATAAAACCATGTCTGCTGATAGCATTTTAAGCACTTACAGTGCTTTTTGTCAACACGGAATACATCAGCATTGATGTCATTTGAGGTCAAGATCACCAAACCACTGATACGCATGGGGGCATACATCTATCTTGCAGTTAAGACTATGAACCTGATTTCATCTCCCTTTTTAAAGCATTAAGAGTCGATAAACCAATCACTGCTGGAACGGTCAACTTGGCTTAGAACAAACTGCTCGGGAGTACTGAAAGTGTGTCTCCCTTTTAAAACCCTTCTCCTTATATTTTCATGGCTTAAAGTCCCTTTGATAAAGAAAATGTAGTAAATGAAAACTATTTTTAAATCAGTCAATCTTCTGTATGAAGCCTGCCATGTACAAGAAAATACACTTTTTCTAAGAACTTCTCAAGGGTTCTTAAGGCCTTAACAGTCACCAGCTGTGAAAGTGTTCTTGGCTGAAATGGAAATGAGGGTGCTGAAGAGAAACTAAGAGCTGCTTCCTATGCTAGCACTGTATTAAAAGTACTAATTTAACAGGCTACTGATTATTGGTATTTCTAATAACTGGTAGGTTTTCAGATAGCAACCACACTATGCCATGTTATGTCTCTATTCCTACACTGTTGTAGGATCACTGCTTCAACAATTCTAGCTTTATATTTACCTGAAACATTGGTCTTTTGAGTGATGACAAAAAGAAGCCCAAGGTTAGTTTATACAGGAATCCTTGCACTTCAGTATCAAGCTCCTTGATGAAGACTAATTCTCTGATGTGTTCTCTTTTTTGGGGGGTCATATTGATTTATAACTAGAGAGAAACTTGCTGAAAATAACTTGCAGGTGTCTTTCTCCTTGTCCTGAAACGGATAAGGTGGATTACAGTGTCCTGGCTTTGCTGGTTGATAGCGTGTGCCTGGAGAAACAGAGGAACAGTGCAGCGTATCAGAATGATCTGCCAGAGTTCTCTGCCTGTCTCCAGAGTGGTCTCCATGTCAGTAAATCCTTGAGGCACAAGTAGTGTTTGTATGTTTAAGGGCCTTTTTAATGAGTTTCTTCCATAACGTGGTCTGTCCTAGCCTATATAGGCTTTTAGCATTTATTTCCTTGTTGGAGTATGTTGCCATCAATTCAGTCCCAGCTGAAATCAGAGGCTACTTTAGGAATAAAAAGTACCTAGGAAAAGCCCACTTGGTAAGGTAGCAGCAGGAACTCCATTCTGTTGTTTAAAGCTGATAGATGTTGTGTGGAGTGTCCCTGGAAGGGCAACTGGACAAGGTGATCTCTGCTGGAACCGAAGCAGAACATGCACTTTTAGTGTTGGAAGCTTAGTGTGTTAGTTTGAAGTAGGCTGAGGAGACCTTTTGAAACAAAAATGAAGAGATGGGATTTGTCAAGTAAGTTGAAAATGCATCCTGCCTGATAAAGTCAGTAGAGAAATGCAGCTTGCAAGTGTTGCCCTTTGGCCTCCTGAAAGACTATTTTTGAGAAAAGGTTTTGAACTATTGTTACGGCAGGTGTCACAAGATGGCTCTGTCATGTGTAGTCTTAACAGACTTCATTTTGGAAGCAACTTTTTAGTAAATTTTTGTACTGAAGGTGGGAATAGCAAGGAAAGAAAAAGGGGACATCTCAAGTTCCCACTGTGACTGTGTTTGTTCTAGGACTAAATTATGTGTCAAACAAGTTCCGTTTGGAATAAATGAACTTTAATCAGAGATTTCTCCTTCAACTGAAAGTCAACCCGTATGTTCACAATAGAAGTTGTTACTTGGTGGGCAATCAACTGAAATACAAAGATTTTCCTATCGTGATCTCTTAATGTTCTTAGCAATATTTTTAAATGGTGTTTGACACTGTTCATGTCTCTCTATTTGGGATAAGCCTGCTGCTCATGCTGTGGTTGATTCATTAGGATCGTGCTGCTGTCAGTGAGAGCCCTGCTGCTCCTCATCCCTGGAGCATACTCAGTCACCTTAATTGGGTGCTCAGACCAAATTAAGACTACTGCTGATCCAGGGTAAGTCTGCTTAAATCCAGGGAGTATTTTATAACTGTGCAGTAAGAATCAAAACTGGGTCTTAGCTGTGTACCTGTCTAGACAAAACATCTTTAGTTACCGAAGAGGAAAGGTGTCTGAACTTAAAAATGCGTCCTTATATATAGCCATGGTATGTTGTGTCATACTGCTATTTCTGTAACAGCACTGTCAGATTTCAAATAATAAAGAGCGGTTACTACGACCCTGTTGAACCCAGGGTTAAAATCTTCCAGAGGAGGAGAAATAAATTTTTATCCCTATTCAATGTTGGAACATTGTTTTCCTAAATTATTTTAAAGGTATTTTAAATCCACTGAAAATTAAAATCTATTTATGTGCATACAATGTCTAGGAAATTAGAATACTAAGGATTACTACTTTGTAATGTTTTAGGATTTGAATAAACTAAGGATGAAGATAAACCGTTCAGTGACTTGAAACGATATCACTACTAAAACTGAGACAAACAAAGGAAGCCTATTATACCAGAATTGTAGAAAATGCTGTGTTGGACAGAGTAAAAGTGTGGATTCAAGTGTTGCCTCTCCTCCTGTGTCTCGTTCCCTAAACCTCTGATAGTCCCTTTTTTGTAAAGGAGGAAAATAGCTTTCAAGTTATACCTCCCAAACCATTAACTTCTGTTTTTATTCATACAACAACTGAAATCAAACAGAATTGACTTAATCTTTTTCATTCTTATGACTCCGTAAACCATAATAAAATCTCACTAGTAAGCAAAACTGAAACACTCTACTTCCTTCTCAGATGCATTTGGGAGCTCCAACAATTGATTTTCTTGATAAATAGTAAAATAAGAGATGCAGCTCTTAACCTTGTGGAATAGATAATACAGCTGGGAAACTTAGATCAACGTATAGCCACTAGACAGTAAATTCAGTGACAGGGCTATACTTCTATGAACTTTTGGCCAATGGATTTCTCTCTAGTATGCCTTTTTATATAGAGAATTTTTAATCTGCTATAAAGGTCTGAGTTGACATAGTTCTGTTGGGTATTGTGTTTGTGGCTGCAGTAAGTATAGACGTGTGCTTAGTGCCCGCAGTGCGTACTAGTGCATGGGCTACCACTAGGGACTTGATCAGGAAGTGGTTAAGTTTGGGGTCTTAAGGACAAGCTGATTTTTTGAATTCTTTTTTCCCTGCATGGCCTGATAACGTATGCCTATGGGACCACTTTTTACATCACTTGATGACCTATAGTGCTTAATAGTGTTTTTGCTTAATGGAACGGCCAATTCTTGAATGTTCACTTTATGCTATTACTGTTTAATGTTCCATTGTTATATTTGTAAGATCTACATGCACCACTCGCATGCACAAATGTATACTCTAGCTCACTGTTAAAGCTCATTAGCAATTTTGTAATAAAACTAAAAACAGATCTGAAACCTGAAAGGAAATACTAGGAAATCAGATAAAAATATGACTTCCTGCATGCTGCTCTCCCTTTTTGTCCAGATTTTTTTCTGTTGCCTTGTGCACTAGACACTTGGGGAACTAAGTGTATTTCCCTTCCTTCCCCCTGCCCAAACAAAGGGAGATAACCACAAAACCCCAACTGAACATATTATCTAGTAAGGTAGTTGTTGGCCTTTGTGGCCACTGATTTGTTTTATGGTTATTTTCAAGGGGATTCATGGTTACTGATTTGACCATATAAGGTTAAAAGGTATGGGAAATGTTAGTTTTGTATGACCGCTCTTGATCTTGAAAATGTGTGGTCGGCTCTGAATTACTTCCCTAATTCTTCTATGTCTTTGGCACAACTTTAAACTTGTAGAACTTGACAGACTTCTTCAGATGTCCCATGTACAGAACTGATAGAGGTGGCTTTCTTCTCTGGTAAGCTGACCAGATCTCACAGGAGAGCTGTAGGTGGTGATTTTATGTAAGCAGCAACTTTAACATGAAAGAAGGCAAGACACTCCTCTCTGTATTGCTTCACTCTTTACTTGACAGGTGGCCAGCAGAAGACTTTGATCTTGAACAGCCACTTCAGTGAAACTTCCAGAATAAGTGATTGACTCCTGAGGACTGGCTGTACTTCATCATTGCAGTTGCCATCAGGCACCAGCTGGTTTTTGAAGACAATTAGCAAGTTTTGGGGCGACTCCCAGTGCCAGGAGACACAAATGTGACAGCAGACTTCTGCTCCATCACTTAAAATGCCAGATCTGTTATGCTGAACAGGCCAAAAAAAAAAGTGAAGAAGTCTTAGTGTTCAGAGCCAGCCATCTAAGTCTTTGTGGCAAAGAATAAGATGGAAAGTGGACTTGGATGACTACAATTAAAGAGAATGTTGAACATTTTTATCTAAGTATAGTTATTTAGATCTATTATCTAGATACAGTGTAATTACTCAAATATTTTGCTCAACCTTTGCTTTAAATGTAAGTGCTACTTAAATATTTAGCAATAACAAAAATATGCCAGTTAAGCACTTTGTTATAATTATAACATGTAATTAAGTCCCCTTAAATGTACTAAGAGTCCTGTGTTTTGGAGGTGCCTTGGTAATGAGGGCAAGGAGAGGCATGTCTGTGACAGCCCCCACCTGCATCCAATTAATGCAGCATTCTGGCTTTTGCTCACTTCTCTATTCTAACTCTTTATACTATCTCCCTATTCTTCTTTTTCCTTTTTTGTTTTTTCCACAGAAACTAAACCTTTCTAGCATTGTACCTTTCCACTAAATGTAGCCTGGCCTGTTGCCTTCTCCACCTTTGCACTTTCACCAGTGCAAATTGGGAATAGCTCCACTGAAGTCAGTATGTTCTACTGGTCATAGAATTACAAGTGAAGAATTAGGCCATGGCTAAAGATATGTGTCTTGGTTAGTATTGCACCTTGTGCTTAAGTGCCTAAAGATCAACGCAATAATTTGTAGAAATGCTTTCATCAGCTTCTCAATTTTATTTTTGTTGTTGGTACTTCAGAATTAATTTAGGACTTGACTTGGAGCAGCAGCCTCCCAAGGACTGGAAGATTGCTTCAGTGTGACGGATCTCTTGATGTGTGTCCATGCACATTGCTCTTGGGTAAACTTTCTTTCAGGAACAGGAATAATTAACTGTATATGTAACACAGAAATATGAAGCTATCTGTTCATTTGTATTAATGTTGCAGTACTCTGGGACACCCAAGTGAGCCTAGGCATGCTCAGGTGTTGGTGCCTATCCAGCAAAGCTGCTCAGCAAACTTGCTTTGGGGTTGATAGCCATCAAGGCATTGCTCTGTTCCTCTCCCCTCTGAATGTTGAGTAAAAACCTGGTACTGCTTAACATGTTTTGAGCTAATCATATCATTTCATGTGCTTAGCTTCCACTTTTAGCAGAGCAAAGGTATTCAGGAAGCTTTTGGCTACAGTATCACAGAATGGTTGAGGTTGGTTGGGACCTTTGGATATCCCCTGGTCCAGCTCCCCTCCTCAAGCAGGGTCACCTAGAGCATGTTGCCCAGGACTGTGTCCAGATGGCTTTTGAATATCTCAAAGGATGGAGGCTCCACCACCTTGTTGTTTCTTGTGCTCTTATCAGTCCATTCAGCTCTGTCCTTTCTTTGTCTCTTACCTCCTCCCTCAGTTGTAATTGTCTTTGGACAGGGGCTATGAGCTTGTTTTGTATGAAACTTGAAACACTTGTGGCCTCTCTTGTGACCGAGGCTCTTATCCACTACTTGAGTTTGTCATGTAGTTCTTCATGGATTATTGAGTCTGTAACCTCTGAGCCAGGGATCATGATGCAATGCAGTGAGACCACCTGCCAGCTGACTGAGGTGTCCATGCAGCATAGCTCTTCCTAACACAGGTGGGAGGGTACTGCAGTGGAGCTAATTAGTCCTGTGTCTTGCTCTGTATGGCTAATTAGCTCAGGCTTTGTGTTGATGCTAGTTGTGCTAGCTCGGAGTCTCTTTGTGGTGCTGCCATGTGCCTTCGTGGCATGTGACATATCGTGTGGATATGCTTTCGTGTCTGTTTGTCCTGTTGCTCTGCTTCTTGACTGCTCTTCTGAGAGCTCCTGTGTTGGAGGTAGTGAATTGGAATAAAGACGCTGGTGTGGCACTCAACAAGAAACAAATTGGATACCTCCCTTTTTGCACCTCTGTGTGTTCAGACTCGGGCAATTATGGAATCTCTGGTACTCATGACACCTAAATACCTATGATGAAATAAAACCTTTGTAATTACTTTAAATGGATGTCACTGAGTTGGCAATCACTTTGCTCGTGAAAAAGGAGGTTTAAAATTCGTTAGCAAAGGAATCTGTCTCAGCACACTTGTACTGTGGTCGCTTTCAGCCCTGGGCTTACTGACCTCAGGCGTGGCGTTGTTCCCCGGTAATAAACCGCTGGAGTAGCATTTTTCTGTCTCATTGACCCATGGGGGGAAGCTGCCTGTTGTCCTTGCAGCTCTGTGCAGGGCTGCTTCGAGGTCTGCAAGAAATATGCCATCTCTCCAGGCACTGGGAGAGCGCAGGGCCTGGCTGCTGAGAAATGCTCTGTGGGACTTCCCACCACTACCCTTCCCCTTTTTTCTACCCTTGTACCACATATAAATGGAGTTTTAACTGACAGACTTTGCTTATGAGAAAGGTTTTGCTTTTGTTCTTAATATCTGGTGGAGATTTACTTGGATTGAACTTGAGATTGGATTGAAGGAGCAGCCCTGGTTAGTGAGGGTGTGCAGTTTAAGTGAATTAAAAGAACGGGGCGTAGGAGATCCTAGGCAGCAGTGAGGGAGATCAGCTGGTAGATCATCTGGCTAGTGTACCTTCCAGGAGAGAGCGCTCCCTGCAACTCCTTCGCTGATGGTCTGTCTGTTCTGGTTTCACAAGTCTGAAGTGACACGGTCTCTCCAGCCTCTCTTGGGACTGTTTGCTGCAGTCTAATGGATCTGTCGGGGTGTTTTTCTGGAAATTAAATCTGTTTTCTTCACGTCAGCCTTTATCGTACTGGATGAGGGTGCTGAGGGGTATAAGGCTTTACATGTTAATTTGTATTCCCAAAGAAGTTAAGCATTCATTTTCACATTTGTGATGTTTTTCCTAGAATTGGTGTAAAAGTACCTTTTTAATTTACTCATGTTCCTCAACCCACTGTGGCAGAACAGGTGATAATTAATGCAATAAATTTGGTGAGGGGGAAAAACCTTCATGGTTCTCACCTTCGCAGCACCTGTTGCTTGTCTGAGACTTAAAGTTTTTTGCTGCTTTTTTCCCTCTGGCTCCTCTCCCCCCTCAGCTCCATCTTGGAGGGCAGATGGTGGCCAGGCTGGGCTGCCGAGCCAGGCACTGTGTCCGTCGTGCCTCCAGCCCTCCTCACCTCTGGCTCTATAATCTACGTTTTCAAGGGCTCTAGATTTACCAGGTTTTATAGTCAGGAAAGGCAGACAAGGAGAAAGCAGGACTGTCACACCTTGTTTTGCAGGGGGTTAAGTCTTCCTTTTGTGTTTCTGGTGAGACCTGCTCGGGGTGGTGTGTAGGTGCCTCAAGCGCATTTATCAGTCCGCTACAGTATGGTTTGGAGGAACAGAAGCAATGCAGTCAGAAGTGATACTGTCTCAGCTGTACAAGTGGGAAAATAAAAGACTAAAGAAATGCAGTCAAAGGGGAGCTTACTTCTATCTAGATGCTGACATATAAATTTACTAGCATGAAATTCATGCTCAGCTGCTGTCTGACCATGGGGGCAATGAAAGTCCAAAGCTACAGCAGCTTTGACCTCTGTGTTTCCTTGGGGTCTGCCCACTCGGCTCCTGTGCGTGCTGCCTCGGCCCCGGGGGGCTGCGTGTCTCCCTCCATCCTTGCTCAGTGGGAAACAAGGCAGTTGGCTGCCTTTCTCCCCTCAATGCCCGTGGCACTGTGTGTTCCCCAATGTGCTTGGTCCGTGCAGCAGGATCAGGCCCTACCTGGGGTGCTGCTGGGGCCCTGGTCCAAGAGGAGTTGCCCCTACTTGTCTGCACGGTGCTCTGGATGTTAAAATATTCAGCTGGTTTAAACAGACACAGATATCATAAGTCCCTTTTTTCTTAATGTGATCGTGGTTTTCCACCAACAGTCTCATCAATGCCTTATGGCACAAAGTATCAAGAAACTTTCTAGAGCGCCGGATGCTTACCTGTTGGCATGTATCCGCTTTAATAACACAGTTTTGAGGAGGTTCTTGAAGCTGTTCTTCCGGGTAGTAAAATAATTATCAAAAAGGTTAAAATGTTGACATTTTGCATGCATTTCTAATACAGAAAAAATAGGACTTTTTCCTGAGGAAAGCTAGGATAAGGCTAAAAACACTACTCTATCTTCCCAAATTATAAAAGAGCAAAGAGCTGTTTCTTTAGAAATGCCTGACTTACCTTTGCTGAAGTGTATATAGACTTCCCCCCCCCCCCCCACTGAACTGCCTTAACTGTGAGCAGTTCAGTATAATAATTCAGTACTTGCATTTCAAACCCAGCGTCTGTAGTGTTTTGGGTAGCTGGATATGGCACTTAGAGCCGTGTTTGCAGTGAGCCTACGCTGGAATTGCTCACCCACCATACCCTGAACATTAGAGACTTGGCTCTTGGAATAGTGTTTATAATGATGACTTGGATCCTAAGCTTTGTTTACAGTGAATGGGGAGAATTAAATGCCAGAGAGATCTGTAGGAGCTAGCATGTTGAGTATGCCTAGAGTAGCTGAGGAGCATGTCTGAACTCCCTTCTCCTTCCCTGGGCTCTAGAGCTGGGGACTGCCTTGAGTAGTTAACATATCTGGGCATAGATAGATGGATCATTTGTATTAGTGTTGTGAGAGGAAGAAGTAGCTCTGTGTGGCTTTTTTTGAGGTTCTTGCTAAGGAAACGGGAGATATGTAAGTTTTAGAGTTGCTTTGCCAGAGGGGGGGTTTGAGCCCATTGCACCCATTCCCCATCAGAATCTCTCAACTGTTAGGTCAGTCAGCAAAAGATCCTTCATTATCCTTCTTACTGAAATCAGCACGCAGCCCAGCCAAAAATGCCAGTTCATGGGAGTTTAGGATGGGGTCCTTTCCATATATTTTTTAATGGAAGTGGCTGGAATCGAAGAATATGGTGCTGTCTGCAGGTGTGCTCCTCATGTGCTGGTCATCTCAAGGAGCCTCTGCTCAAAGTGTTGGAAGAGTTGGGTCAGCCAGAGCAGGAAAGCTTTGGGATATACTCAGTAGCACAGTCTTAGGCACTGAGGTATGTTTTCTGGTGACAGCTTAGGCATCTATATCCATTTCATTTGCTTAAGTGGATCCCACAGAGTGGTTTTGGCTCACTGGCTGCTTAATTTAGCTGACTAAGGTCTGAGAAAACTTATTCTTTAGATGCCCAAATGCTGTTTTGCCTGTGGTATTTTTCTGATCCCTGTTTGGATGAGTGTGCAATGCATTTCAGAATGAATACAAATGTGGCAGACTTTAAAGCATCTCCACGTGATTTAAGTTTGCTTTCTGCCTGACATCCCTGCTAGTAAATCTCCAGGAATTGCTTGGGAAAAGTAAACATGAAACACTGAACAAGCATCATCAGTTAAATAAAAAATGTAAAGGCATTCTCAGTAGCCTGTGCTTTCTATACTTTCCAATAGGTCTTCACTATTTCTTGGGGGTTCTTTTTGGTTTGCTTTGTGTGTGTGTGGGGGGGGTGTGTTGTTTTTTGTGTGCTTGTGTGTTTTTTAAACTTTTGTCCCTAACGAAGATGTAGCCACCTCCAGGGATTTCCTTAGGTTAATTTAATTTTGTGACTTGGAACAATCTTGTGACCACCTTGAATGCTCTCTTGTTTCCAGTTTAACCTTTTTAATGGTTTCTTGACCTTGCTTACTTGAAATCTATACACGTTTCTGCGGTGATGTTTAATAAGATGAGAGAAGCTGTTCACAACTCTCTCATTTGTCCTTGGTGACCTCTGTTGGGCAAATGAGAAATAGGTCAGTTGTGATGCCGCGGTGTCACTGCAGGGGAGAGATTTAAATTAGCTGAGTCAATCTTCAAGTTTCAAAAAACCACATCATTCAAGCAATTTAATTAGAACAGGTCAGATTTCTGCACCCTAGTTTGTCCCTGTGTCTAAGAGGAGTAGATGGTGTATGGGCTAGTTTGGGATTTGATTGACATGAAGCAGTAAGGAAATGTAGGTCTCCAAACTTCTCCGTGTGCTGTGATTGATGTTGGATGATTACTGGTTTACGAGCTAAAATATATAATTCTTAAACCTTCTTATTCCATATTTACCAGCAGATGACATAGTTCATCCCTGACAGGGGACTGAATGGATGACACGTAGGTCTCTTCCACCTCTAATCTCCGATTCTATGCAAACCTTTTGCATGTAAATTAGAGGCATGTTTTATATTCGTAAGTGGAAAAATACTCTTGAAGAGCTTTCACTTTGAAAAGATTATAATGATTAGCATTTATTATGCTGTTGTTTTCATGCAAAAACAGAAAATCCTGCCCAGATTTTACTCAAATTGAACTTTTGTGCCTTGCATAATAGCCCTGCTTTAATTTGAATAAGATTCAGAATAAAGTGGCCTGATAAGAAGTTAAACACTATAGAGAGAAAAATCCTAATGTAAGCTGCTAAATGCATGTGTTTTAATACACAGGCACAAATGAGGATGTTTACAAGTAAGTGGCATCACAAAGGGCACACCAAAAAGTCTAGGGAAGAAAAGCAATTTAATGGAGAGCAAGATGTTAAGTTTCTTAATTTTCTCTACAGCAATAAAGTCTAGTGAAACAAGGTGAGTGATTGCATTCATTTTATTACAGCGTTTCCCACTAGTGTGGCTAGAGCTAAGTCTGTCAGCATTTCCATTATAAACTCTGTTTTCATGGGTTTATAACTCAGCCCTAAAAGCTCACCTGGGCTGGTGTCTGGCATCCAAGATCTTAACTCGGAAATAATTTGCACGTTTGGAAAATAATGTCTTTGGCTAGATCTAAATTAAGTAGGGATTCTGAAATGGACGTTGCCTCTCTCTCTCGACACTAACACTGGTGAACTTGCATAAAACTTTTAAGACGTCGTTTTTGAGTTGCTTTCTATGTTATCAGTGACTACAGTTATTAGCCAGATCTTTATCGCAGGAAAATCCAGGGAGAGAATCATGCCTCCAGCTGGGTTAGCAGTGAAAGTAAAAGTACAGCAGGGATGTTTTAGTTTCACCTAATTTGGTTTTCTCACTTTATTTCCCTCTTTGTGTTATTTAAAGCTAATTTGGACCTTGATACTTTGTGGTGTGCATTTACCCAGTTTATGGTATGGGGAGGGAATGACTCTGCTGGGCTGGCCCAGCCCGACCTGGCAGATGATGAGTTCCTGGGCACTGGACTCTGCTCTGGTGCTATACTAAAGCCAGGAAAGCCAAGTAAGCAGCGATGTCCAAAAACGTGCTGTGGCCTCATTGAGGAGCAGTGTCCCGCCAGGCCAGGGGGCACGGAGTCCCCTCAGAGCGATGTGGAGACATGTATTATGTCCTGAAAGGTGTTAAGGGCAGGGAGTTATTGAGTAAAGAAAAATCACAGCTATTGATTTGCTTTCTAGCAATAGCTATTTGACAAACTTGAATTTCTGAACTGAATTTGCAGAAGATAGAAATGATATTTTGATCACTTATGTGAGGCAGAATAGGGACATAAATTACTTGCTGGATCGTTTTTTTTTCCCTAGCTTTATTCTGACTATGTGAATACGCAGAGTCCTTAAATTAAGGAATGTCCTTAAATGGGATGTGTGCCAAATCACTGTTCTAGATATTTAGAATTTAATACTTAACATGTAAAGGAAACTTCCAAGAACTTTCAGTCTAGTATATAAGAAAGCTTGCAGTGTTTAGGAACCTTAACACAGAATGTGGGCTTACCTGGCTTGAGGCAACAGCACACGCTTTTTTCTGCTGCTTGAATATTAAGGAATTGTGTGTTGGACCCCGGATAGCTGTGAAATGGACTATAAAATTATGAAATTTAATTGATTGCTTTTTGTGTTGTCTGGGTGTAGAATCTGAGATGCAACTGTTTCAGCTGCTTCCACAGTTGGTAGAACTAGAAATAATTGATTTTTAAGGGAGGGGGGACAAATTCTCCTTCAAATTGTTTCCAGAACCTGTTCCTTTAAAATTAAACCAAAACTAATGAGTTTTTTGTCTTGCTTGGTGTGTGTTAGATTTGTTCATTGATGTACTACACTGCGATTAAACATTTAATTCTTTGTTTATTGGCAGCAGGAGTGGCAGCATCCGGAGCTGATTGAAATCAATGTAAATATGTTGTAATCTGTCTCTTCTCCTGATGATTTGAGATTCAGAAGGAAATGATTCTGTGCTCATTTGAGGCCACCAATAATTTGGCCAACTTCTATCAGAGAGAATTTTTATTCCTCTTTGCCTGTCTCTTTTTGAAATGCTTCCTCTTGGTCTCTGAATCTGTAGCCTGAGCTTTATTAACCCTTTTTAAAATGTCTTTATCCTTCATTATTGATGGATGGAGTGAGGAGCAGCTGCTGGAACCAGGTTCACCCTGGGAGTTTTTCTTTATTCCTTAAGTCCTTTCCAATTACTGAATTTCTCCCCTAAGCTATTAGCCTCTCTTGTCTGAGGGACACATTACAACAAAGAACTTTTAGGAAAGTAAAAATGTTGTCTATCAGGACCAAACCCTTCAGAGTTTGGCAGTTCCACGTTCACAGCTATTCTTTCAACAGCGTTTCATTTTACTATGATTAAAAACAACCAGTAAACCATGAATATCAGGAGGACGATAACAAGAGGCCTGAAAGCGTACATGGTGAGAAACAATTTATTTCTGCGAGGACCTAGTTAAAGCTGTCTCTGGGGACTGCTAAACTTTATTGTCAGATGACGCAGTGATTGGTGTTGCAGTTTAATGGTCTTATAGCCTAAAACTTGTGTTCTGGAGTCTGGATCAACAGGGCATGCCTCCAGGCTGTGACTAGGTGATGTGTGGGCTGAAAATCGGAGATAATCAGTCAGGTGGGATGCTTAATCAACACGGGCAAGCAAAAATGTGCCTGCTGTGGTGTTAGAGGAGCAGGATTCACAACAGAGAGCTTGCTTTAGACACCACCGCAGCAACGCGACTGGTATCCAACCTGCCCCAGTCTTGTCCAGGTTGTCCTGTGGGATTGGGAACCCCCCTGCTCCTGCTGCTTCAGGATGGTGGTTACAAGAGGCACCAGGAAGCTGACCTCCCTGGCTCTGCCAGGGAGCAGGTCATGCTGGAATTCCCCGAGTTACTTTTTCTAGCTTTTTCTCAAACTGTGGTGCAAAGGACATGTTTTCTTGTGTTTCACTTTCCTGAGGTCAGTTCTCATCTGTGCCAATTGAAGAGAAAATGCTTCACAGCCTGTACTACTAGTGCAAGAAAAATCCTCTGGGTTTGGCTTTGCTTTGCCCCAGCCAGACTCTGCTGGGTCATTGTTTAGATACCTGAAAAAAATCATTGGAATAGGACAAGAGGCTTTAAAGGAATGGAAGGGGTTACTAGGAAGGGATGCTTCCTTCCTTTTGGGCTAACCCAGAAGAAATTCCTGGTTAAAATAAACCAACCTGCTAAGTAAAAGGGTTTTAACATTCCTATTCTAAGATAAACAGGAACTATATTACAATGATATCCTTTCATATGAATTTCTGATGAAGGTAGAAGTCTGACAAAACAATCTCATTTCCAGTATGAGAAAAGAAAACAAAGTGGTGGAACAGACCTGCCAAAGGTAGAAACTTGTTCACTGAGGCCTCTTCAGGGACCTACTTAAGGGAATCTCCTGGGGTAGGGCCCTAGAAGGAAGAGGGGTCCAAGAGAGCTGGTTAATATTCAAGCGTCACCTCCTCCAGGCTCAGGATCAGTGCATCCCTCTGAGGAAGAAGTCGAGCAAAGCGGGCAGGAGACCTGCATGGATGAGCAAGGAACTCCTGGCAAAACTCCAGCAGAAGAAGGAAGTGTACAGAATGTGGAAAAGGGGACGGGCCACTTGGGAGGAATACAGGGACGTTGTCAAAGTGTGCAGGGATGTGACAAGGAAGGCTAAGGCCCAGTTGGAATTAAATCTGGCAAGGGATGTCAAGGACAACTAGAAGGGGTTCTTCAAAAACGTCAATAGCAAAAGGAAGACTAGGGAAAACGTGGGCCTGCTGCTGAATGGGGCGGGTGCCCTGGTGACAAAGGATACAGAGAAGGCAGAGTTATTGAATGCTGCCTTTGTTTCAGTCTTCACTGCTAAGGCCAGTCCTGAGGAATTCCAGACCTTGGGGACAGGAGAGGAAGGCTGGAGAAAGGAAGACTCTCCCTTGGTGGAGGAGGATCAGGTTAGAGATCTTTTGTCCAAACTTGACATCCATAAATCCATGGGCCCTGATGGGATGCACCCACGAGTGCTGAGGGAGCTGGCGGATGTTATCGCTAGGCCACTCTCCATCATCTTTGAAAGGTCCTGGAGATCAGGAGAGGTGCCTGAGGACTGGAAGAAAGCCAATGTCATGCCAGTCTTCCAAAAGGGCAAGAAGGAGGAGGCAGGAAACTACAGGCCTGTCAGCCTCACCTCCATCCCTGGAAAGGTGATGGAACAGCTCCTCCTGGAGGTCATCACTAAGCATGTGGAGGACACGAAGGTGATCAGGAGTAGTCAGCATGGGTTCACGAGGGGGAAATCATGCTTGACCAATCTGATAGCCTTCTATGACGGAATGACTGGCTGGGTAGATGAGGGCAGAGCAGTGGATGTTGTCTTTCTGGACTTCAGCAAGGCTTTGGACACTGTCTCCCATCACATCCTCCTGGGTAAGCTCAGGAAGTGTGGGCTAGATGAGTGGACAGTGAGGTGGCTTGAGAGCTGGCTGGCTGGCCGAGCTCAGAGGGTTGTGGTGAATGGCGCAGAGTCTAGTTGGAGGCCTGTGGCTAGTGGTGTCCCCCAGGGGTCAGTCCTGGGCCCAGTCTTGTTCAACATATTCATCAATGACCTGGAGGAAGGGACAGAGTGCACCCTCAGCAAGTTTGCTGATGATATTAAACTGGGGGGAGTGGCTGACACACCAGAAGACTGTGCTGCCATTCAGAGGGACCTGGACAGGCTGGAGAGGTGGGCGGAGAGGAACCTCATGAAGTTCAACAGAGGCAAGTGCAGGGTCCTGCACTTAGGCAGGAATAATCCCATGCACCAGTACAGGCTGGGGACTGACCTGTTGGAAAGTAGCTCTGCAGAGAAGGACCTGGGAGTGCTGGTGGACAACAAGTTAAACATGAGGCAGCAGTGTGCCCTTGTGGCCAAGAAGGCCAATGGTCTCCTGGGGTGCATTAGGCAGAGTGTTGCCAGCAGGTGGAGGGAAGTGATCCTGCCCCTCTCCTCAGCCCTGGGGAGGCCTCACCTGGAGTCCTGTGTCCAGTTCTGGGCTCCCCAGGACAAGAGAGACATGGCACTCCTGGAGAGAGTCCAGCGGAGGGCTACCAAGATGATTAGAGGGCTGGAGCCTCTCTCCTATGAAGAAAGACTGCAAGAGCTGGGCCTGTTGAGCCTGGAGAAGAGAAGATTGAGAGGGGATCTCATCAATGTGTCCAAGTATCTGAAGGGGGAGTGTCAAGAGGATGAGGCCAGTCTCTTCTCCGTGGTGCCCAGCAACAGGACAAGAGGCAATGGGCAGAAACTGAACCACAGGCAGTTCCATCTGAACCTGAGGAAAAACTTCTTCACTGTGAGGGTGACAGAGCACTGGAAGAGGTTGCCCAGAGAGGTGGTGGAGTCTCCTTCCCTGGAGAAATTCAAAACCCGTCTGGACGTGATCCTGGGCAATATGCTCTAGAGGCCCCTGCTTGAGCAGGGGGGTTGGACTAGATGATCTCCAGAGGTCCCTTCCAACCTAAAGGATTCTGTGATTCTGTGAGTGTTTTTTTTTTGTGCTCCAAACCTCAAGGTACTTTGACAAAGAGCTTTCATATGGATGCTTTTTGAGCCGCATGTTTAAACTGTAGTTTTCCTCTGATTAAGTGGTTATGTGAAAGTACTACTTTCTGACTAAACCATGTTTTTAATAGGTGTTGGGAGTTGTTTCTTTTTGTCACTGAAGTTGAAAAAACATGTTCAGTCATTTCTATGCATGTTAAAAGTGCAAGGCTAAGGAAGAGGGAGCTCTTCCAGTTATGCCCATGCGAACTTATGATAGTGGTGGCATGGTAATGGGTGTCCCTTAGTAGGGTCCACGTGGAGGTGGTGGAATGATCAAGTCCTACTAAGAGTAAGACTTAATTTGCTATTTGTGGTTGTATTGTCATGAATGGACTGGAGCCTTACAGTTGCTGGGAGGTCAGGAAGGAGCTAGACCTGCACAGCTGTGGAGATGTCTGATGTTACGCTGGCGTGTCTGTACAACTCCTACTCAAAGCATCACAGACTATTAATGAAATGAGTGACATGGAAGGAGGACTGAGAACAGGGTGATCTTCCTTCTGGTGAATTTTCAGGATGAGAGCAAAGAGCAAACAAAAAACCAGCAAAAACTTAACCTTTCAACTTCAGAGCCTGGCCAAGTATAGCCTGACAAGTACCAGTTACTTTTCAGAGAAGTAGGTTTAAAATGTTTTGTGAGAGCGTCTTTTATGCCATTTGTGTGATGGTGGAAGAAGGCATGAGGTGCCACTAGAGGGGCGTCTGGGGTTCTTTTGGATCCAGGGGTTAGCTGCACTGAGCTCAAGAGAGCATCACTTGTCCAATGTGAGAATGTACTAGAGCTAGGTGGTTAAAGCTAAAAGTATGGTATAGGTAGAAATAGAACTGAAAATATATATGCATATCAGAGCGCTACTGTTCAGTCACAGGTGCATGACATGACAACCACTCTCGCCCCTTGTGGGCCACCCTTCTGGTCTAGTTTTTCCTGGTTTGTCTAACAATGGGTGTACAGTACAGCGACTGCTCTTGTGCTTTATGGACCACCCCTTGGGTCTAGTTTCCCCAGTTTCTCCTCACCATGCCATTGGCATCGCATTGCAGGCCAGCTGATGGTGGGGCTGAGCGCTTACAAACATATGTGGCTTACTCCCTTTTACAGCCAGTCAGGACTGTGCCAGCCCCCAGCTATACTGAAGCTGTACAGCTCTCGGTGACAGCAGTGCACGTGTCCTCAGGTGACCTCGTGCTCAGCTCACAGCACTGTTTTGTTGCGGAAACGCACCCATTAACAGGCCCTTCTGCAGGGAAAGGCTCGCCAGCACTGAGATGTTTCTGGTGTGGGTCTGCAGATGTTTCTGGTGTGGGTCTGCAGATGTTTCTGGTGTGGGTCTGCAGATGTTTCTGGTGTGGGTCTGCAGATGTTTCTGGTGTGGGTCTGCAGATGTTTCTGGTGTGGGTCTGCAGATGTTTCTGGTGTGGGTCTGCAGATGTTTCTGGTGTGGGTCTGCAGATGTTTCTGGTGTGGGTCTGCAGATGTTTCTGGTGTGGGTCTGCAGATGTTTCTGGTGTGGGTCTGCAGATGTTTCTGGTGTGGGTCTGCAGAGTCACTCCGCCTGTGTCTGGACTTGTCAATCGTGGGATCATTGGAGGGTGTACACCCAGGCTGCGGTGACCCCACAGTGTGGTGGTGCTGGGTTTGGTCCTGGGGAGACCCCTGGAGCAAGCCCCTTGTCACTGGGATGCACCATCCGAGGTCCCACCCTAGCCTGCATGGCACCTGTCAGAAGGGACTGGCAGAATCTGAACTCTGAGCCCATGCTGCTTGTTGGGGCAGGACCCGCCTGGCTGCAAAACCAGCCCCCTCTTTCGTAGATATTATGGTAAGAACAGAGAAAAAAATATTTTTTGATTATATTTGGAAAAAAAAAATAAAATCACTTTTGGACAAAAGGCTTTTTCCAAAGATGCGTTGATTTGGAAACCAAGTGTTGATACCTGTTTGGTTAGCTTCTGCTGGGCGTTTGTGTCAAAATGTGGTAGGATGAAGTTAAACTGCTGGGCAACCTGCAGAGGTCTGAGCTAAAAGCAAGTGAGGAGTATGTATTATTAATAAACATAGGAAACAAAGTGATGAGAACAGATACAAACAGATGATATAGAAAAGCAGCAAGATATAACTGAGTTTTTCTCTTGTGCTGTATTTCTAGTCTTCCTTTTGCCTTTGTTCTTAGGGTCTGCCTGGCTTCCCGCAGGTGGCAGCTGCTTCGAGGCACCCATCTGTCTGCTCACCTTGGCAGCCTCTCCTGCCTTTTCACCACTTCTGGTGCAGCCTCCTTCATTGGCTGCTTCGTTGAGCCCTCAAGGAGGAAAAGAAAACCCTGTCAATGGTTTCCTTGCCTCTTGAATCCTCTAAATCTGCTCAGTGAGGGGGACCGAGTTTGAGCCTAGTGCGGTGGGGGAGTGCTGGGTTAGCTCCTCCGAGCTGCTGAGCTGGCTGGTGGGATGCAAAAGCTCAGGAATTGCCAGGACAGGTAGCTTAGAGGAAACTATAGGCATGTTCTGAAGGCAGATAACGTTCAGATGGTAAATCTGGAATAAGTCTGGAGCCTCCTCTTAGGTCCCTTTAATAGCTTCAGTGCAACAGAAAGGAGCAGCGTTCCCCTCCGCGCCTGCCAGCGCTGCTCAACGTTGGGCGCTTTCAAAGGAGAATATTTCAAAGTGGAAAATCCAGTACAGACCTTCATAGTTTGGTGTGTTACTTCAGTGATCGCTTTAGCATGTAAAGTTACCTCTCAGTATATTGTGTTTTGCTTCCCAGAGTGGTTAAAGCTTGTATTAAATGCTGAGTAATATGGGCCTACTGAGATAACTGAATCCAGAGCGTAGTGGTGCAGGAGGCAATGAGACGAGCAGGTACGCAATGTTAGATTTAATTGGTGCTGTGTCTTGTATGACAGTGTAATGCCAACCAGGGCCATGCAGGACCCATCAGGACAGGAGAGCTCATTTCCTTTCTGCAGCGCCCTATGGCCAAACCGGTAATAGTAAATGTGCTGCGTCATAAAAATCCTGAGTGGATTTTGAGTTTATAGCTGATTTTTCAGGCAGGCAGAGGCAAGGAGGCAATGTTTTTTTGTGTAACATGTTTCTCCAATAAAAAACTAGGGAGATGAAGCAATAGGAGTTTGGGCTTTCTTTTTTTGTGTGTGTTTTTGTTTAGCCTGGCAGGGTTGGGGTTCTGCCCCTCACAGCTCCTGGGTTTTGTGCATATGTGCTTCTTCATAAAATAGTTTTGATATGTAGAACTTTTGATTTTTTTTAATAGTGTCTTTTTAATTGGAAAATATTGTTGAAATAGGCTTTTAGTTGCAATGATGCTGATTTTGGTTAAACTATCCTTCGATCAAAATAACCGACCTCTGGTCAAAATGTCGAAAAGCTCTGGGGATAAGGGTGAACTTCATGAAATTCCCATCTTTGAGCGAGCTGCCCCATGGCAGTGTGCTGGTTTTGGACAGTCCCCTTGTGCGCAGGGCAGTAGGAACCTCATACTCTGCTTGTGGAGAGCATGGGATATGCTTGTGTGTGTCTAGAGGGACCCAGCTCTCTGTGTGAGGAGGTGCTGATTCCTTGCAGGAGGCTGGGAGGTTTCTAGTGGAAAGAGATGGATTGGGTAGGGTGGACAGAGAAAAGGCGAGGGGTTAGGAAATTCAGAGGAATGGTCTAGAGTGGCAGGAGGGCTCCAAGAGTGGCAAAGCGTGTGGAGATCTGTGACACCAGCTCGGTGGTACGGGGTTCATGGCAGCAACAAATTAAAGCTCAGGAAGCCGTTCATCATGACTCTGTACTGCACAGTCTGGGTCCAAAAAAGTCAGCAATGCACTTGTTTTTGGGGGGGAGGGGGAACAAAAGAGTGTAGCTATCAGCAAGGTGCTGCAGCTTTTTGTTTGGTTCTGCAACATGACTGGGTGTGCGAATCGGCCCAAAAGCTCTCCTGCGAGGCGGTCGTGAGGGTCTGTCAGCGGCCCAACGCTGTTTCCTCAAACTGGTGATCTTGCAAGGAAATAGTGTGTTCTGGTGTTTTGCTATGATCTTGTAATTCAATTTTGGAGGATAGGTGGCAAATCCATATATAAACATAAATATGATGGGGGAAAATAGCAATTTTCTTAAAGGAAAGGGGTTAGGGAAAATGGGAATATACTTATATTGAGGGGTTTTTCCCTATAAATGGGTTAAATGACAGCATAACCTTAGTACAAATATCTTTTATGAGAACGAGTGGAGTCCCCGGGTAAAACAATACTGTGTTTGAGTTGTTGGCCGATTACGTTAGTGAGACCATGATGCTGTATGCATTGGCAGAAGTAATAGGAAGACGTTCCTTATCTGAACTTTAAACATGTGGATAGTAATGGGCTGTCTGTAGCAAACGTGCCTCGTTATTAGTGTTTGAGATGAGTAACTTTATAGTTAACTATTTGTATGTCTGACATACGTTGCGGATGGAGTACAAACTGTGGCTTGCTCAGATAGATGGGACGGTCTACCCTGGCGCAGCCGTGTTGGGAATCGAATGTGTCCTGCAAACGGGCATCTGCAAGAAAAGGCACATCAAAGTGCAGATATCGGCTTAGGAGCAGGCAAGCCAGAGGACGGAGATGCTCCAGGCTGCATTATGATAACGTTGTCTCAGGAATCTGACTTTTCATTAAAATCACTTGATCAGTTCTGCTATAATCCTCCCCTCTGCTTCTGGAGTAGTTCTAATGAAATCCGTAATAATCCTGGAACGCTGTAATTTTACAAGCTCTGACACAAACAAGTGCTTAGCTGAACCTTTGGTAGACGCTGCCAAGTTTTAACATAGATGCAAGTTTGAATTTAATGTATTTTTTAAAAAAATATTTATTTGTATTTTTTCATGAGTGGTTAACAGCTCATCCTGTTATGTAACAACTATTTCTAATCTTACTTAGTATGAAAAAATTGTTCTACTCCTAGATGTTCCTTCTAGGCCCATATGGGAGTGCCCCAGATTTTCCTTTGAAGCAGCAATATTGATTGTCTTTTCTTTAAGACACCAAAAAAAGGCAAGTGGTTGTATTGCGGTTGCCATGGTCACTAATGCTCTGTACTGCTAAAACTCTCCTCTATCTTTTATGGTTAGAAAGTGACTTTTGGCCCTTTGTTATTTGGTAAAGATTAAGTTTATAAGCAGGAATTGGGACATAGGGTGCCACTTGACCAAAAAGGAGAAGTGTAGCTCTTCTGGCCAGCAATTTGGTAACAGAATAGCAGCAAGGAAGTACATGAGACTAAAAAGTTGAAGGTTTGTGAATATTTATATATTGCATTGGAATACAGACTTCTGGGGATATTAATTACAGAACAAAAAAGTCACACTATAAACTAACTTAAATCAAGAGAATCTTCTGTTTAGCAGACCATAGTGGGCAAACTTGTCACTTTGGGTAAGAACAGACCTTTTATAAAGGAAATTTCTAAGAGCAGCATAAAACATTGACTTGATTAGTGATGATGGGAGGAAAAATCAGATGGCATTTGACTCCTATAAATTCATTCTTTTTATTGCCAAGCAGGATTGTGCAGGAAGTTACAAAGCTATGTGACTGCTGCAGGTGAACAGAGGAGCAGTGCGCAGGGGTGGAGAGGTGCCTGTACATGGCACCCCAGAAGTGGGACTGCTGCTGGGAATCCCACGTTCAATATTCAAGTTTTTTAAAGTTATAAATTTGTGGAGAGTTTAGAGAAGAAACCCAAAATTTAGGACTGGAAGAAATGGCATGTAGCTTAAAAGTTCATTAAGGACTGTGGTGAAGATGAGCTCTCTGGCTCCATAGGAAGGAGTTGGCAAGGACCTGGCCCGTTGCTACCTCTCCTTCTCCCGTACTCCCCGTTCCTTCTGCTTCTCGCCAGGGTCTCATGGCAGAAATAGCAGAGAGAAGTGGGTTAGGTGGGTGGACGGTAGAAAGAGGAGGACACATGGAGTCACCTCCTTGTGAGGAGGAAGGCAGAGCTCGAGGCTTAGTGTGCAAAGAAGGGTTGACTTGAGCTAGTGGGAGCACATATCCTTATCTCCCAGGCTGTAATATCTGATGAGCATAAGCTTCACTTAACCCCTGGGCATTGGCCAAGTGCAGTCATGCAGAGCGGAGTGGGCACTAATGCTGTATTAATTAAGCTTCAGTGCTATTCCCTTTCCTTTGGATAAAGGGGATTTGGATGAATTGATGTTCTGATGAGTTCTTGAACCAGTCTTCTGGGAACAAATGTAAGATACTGTATAAAATATCATTACTGACTTTTATAGTCAACTTCTTTTAATAAGCAGCTGATTAAAGATAAACTTAAACTTCTGCGTATGGAGGGAGAAGCCCTCAGTTTTCTGTTTAGCTTTCTTAGAGTTGTGGGGTGTTTTTTTCTTTAATGGCTGAATTTCAAAATTCATGAATGCTCTGGGTGGCCTTAAACAGATTAGTACTGTGCATCTCTGTCTTAGTTTGGTTAGAAAAAAATACAAGATTGCAGAAATCCATGAAGTGGAAGGTGTATTATACCATTCAAAAACTGACTGGAAAGAACCTGATGGATTTTAATTTTGAACCAGAGATTTTTCTTAGTAGTCCAGCTTGTTACTTCCCACATCAGGAATGGATGTTTCTTCAAGTGGCAGGTTATGCTGGTGGAAGAAGTTGTTTCTGTGCAGTGGACTGAACAGTGGCTTAGGACCGCATATATCAGAGTATGTCTCCTAATGCTGCTAAAGCTTGTTACAGGACTGCAGGTGAATTGTTTTAGTGGCATAACCCATCTCAGACAGCACTGGCAAAACTTCTTAATTTTATGTTAAATTCTCTGAATTCTCTGTGGAAAGGTACCATGATTCCACAGTTCAACTAATGTTGCTAGAATTTGAATTTGCACCAATTTCTCCTGATGGATGGTACTTTTATGGGTTGGTTGTTATCCTTCTTGGTTGGGATAGAAAGAAAATAGTCCTAATTTAAATTGACTGTTAACAGCATCGTGCTGTATGCAAGGCAAAATGGAGGTGAAGGAAAAAGCTTGAAAAAGTAGTGGGGGGTTATAGTAGTGTGGTAACCAGGAAAATCAAGTTCTTGGCACAGGCACTCAGATGTTCAATGTATCTCTCTAAGTAGTCTTTATGGATTTTACTCTAATTAATATAACTTGTGGGGATGAAGATAAGCACATTCAAAAAAAAAATCCTTACGGGCATCTCGATGTGATGCCATGTGTGTATCTTCAGTAGTGAAGTTGCTGGATAGTCTGAACAGAATCTTGATTGTGAAATATAAAAGAAAGGAAGGATTTAATTTTTGAAGTCTTTCATAGTTCTTATGGTGGAGTTGTCTTTGTTCATTGTTATAAAGCATATTAATCTTAAGAGATATAGTGGAGCAAATATTATTCAGAGCTAATATTTTAGTGTTTGCTAAACAAAGATGCACTGGACTGCGTTGGACTGTATCAGTGTCACTGAGGCTGTGTGTGACTGTAGGACATCTCTCTGAAATGCGAAGGAGAGCAACAAAAAAGGAGGACAAATCATCTGTGGCTAAAGATTTGATAACACGTCCCTCAAGCAGAGGCCTTTGGCCATGTCAGAGCAGGACACGTTGCCTGTTTGTGGGCGCAGGCAGTGAGCGCTTGGGCTCTGCTGACGGAGCATGCCTGTCTAAAATGGTTCATAAGAAACTTTTGGGTCTTGCCCTGGCTAGGTGATCTGCTGATTAGACCAGCACAGAGAAAATCAGAATTGGATTCCCTGTGGTCTAATTCTTTGAGCAGTGTTGGTTTGTGTATGGCCAGCACAGATGCTGGATTTTAGCAGCTCGGCTCTCCAGTGATTCTGCCCCACCATGGAAGTTCAAACTTCCAAAATATTTGACATATAGTGTGGCCAGACAGCTAAGGCCTGCAGTGTGGCCTGCAGCTAAGGTGATCTTTAGTCTCAGACTCTTCTGTAATTGTGATTATGGTTATTCCTCAAACACTGCTCTACCTGGAAGCTGTCCCGCTAGGTACAACTGATTCTCGATCTTCCCATCTATCTTGTGATGAAACAGCTTCATCCTGACTAGTATCCCACTAATTGAAGGCAGGCATTGTGACCGAAAACAACAGACCTGGATCTCAATGCAAAGACTTCAATTATTCTAAATTTGTTTAAACTCAGTCCAGGTTCTTCCTGTTGGTTTTGGTGCACTGCATGTGCTGCATGCCCAGACCTTCGAGTTGGAGGACAATAGCTTCCCTGTTCCCCATCTTTCCAAACAGTCCTCCTTGAGAGAAGCGGAGCTCATTGGCCTCAGAAGGGAGGTTTTCATCAGCACTTTCTGGGCTTAGGTCATAAAACAAAAGGGTAAATTACAAACAAAGGATCTGGCTTCATTTTGAGGGGCAGTATTCTTCGGAAAGTGAACTCCAGGGCTTTTGGGTGATGGCATGTTATGGGAGATGCAGCGCAGACGTTAGAGGGGGTTGTGTTCAGGAGGGAATTGAAGTGTAGCCTGCACGAGGCACCGTGGCAGGGTGGTGAAAATACTTTTAGTTATTGGCCAAATGCTGCATGAAACAGTTCATAGGTGTCTAGTTTCTGAGCGATGCTTTGAAACGTTTTACTGTTTCAGAGCAAATTGGTACGTATTCTCAGAATATATTTAGTCAAAAACTCAATATCTAAAGAAAATACTTTACTTTGGAAAATTTTTGTCCGGCACTGGTTATCCTCATGATTCCCGTAGAGCTGCCTGGAACATAGGTGCTTTTGACAATGCCCATGATGTTCTGAAAGATAAAATACTAAAAACTCCAGCAAACATTAATTTTATTGAAAGTTCTTTGGAAGGTTCATTGCTTTAATCGTGTCGTTTGAGAACTGAGGATCTAATTCTTTTCTGTTGTATTTTTGGTATCTCTGAAAATTTGGTCTCCTATTGCCTTGTGGAGGTTCCCCCCCTGCTGAATACTTTGAGAAGGGGGGAGATGTTGCAATCAGCTGTGTATTCACTGTGTAAGAAAATTATGCAGCCAAAGCTTATAATGATTTGCCTGAGTGAAAGACTAAAAGGTGCATTTAAATTAACTATTTAAGAGAAATGTTAAAGGAACATTGCCACCTGATTTCTGAGCAGGTGAAACACATTGCGGCTTGAGTGTGCAAGCTTTTGGTGTTGCAAATGGGAATAAATGATATTTAAGCATATTTTTTCTGTCTTAAAACCCCTCCACAATTACCTAATGTTGAAACACTTAAGAGTTTTTCCCATAGTGTAGTCACTTTTTAGGCATAAACAGTTTGAGATTGTCTGAGCTGGCCTGTGTAGTAGATTAGTACATTTAATTCTAAAGCACCTGAATAACAAATTTCCTATCTTTGATAGGAGATAAAACTAAATTTTGAGTGCCAAAATTCAACTAAACCAATTTCAGGTGTTTTGTCTCTGACACATCACTTTCAACAAGCAATGGCATGTGGAAACACCTTTGTCATCAGAGTTATTGTCAGTATATTTCCGTTCTGCCTGTTTTCTATTACGTGGATCAGCAGAATTGTGCCTTTTCAGGAAATATTTGACCATTGTGTTCAATTAACACTTTTGATATTTGCCTTATTGAGAAATGATTTTTAGTTGCACTTCAAATTTACTTTTTATTTTTGGAGGAGATAGGCCTTAAAAATAAATATATAATCCTGAAATGTATACTTAGTCATATGTTTGGCAGCTTTGACAGTTTTCAGTGATTCTAATGATGATTTCTTGTATAAATCCAAGTGGTTCAAAATGAAAAGCAAAACCTTGAAATATTCTAGTGATATTTAAAAGACAAAATCTAGCACAGTCTAATGAACTGCCATTGTATGCTCAGTAGGTTTGGCCTTCTGAGGAGGGAATTGATTACTAATATTTCAGACCTTAATTTTCAATTCAGGTATGTAAATCCACAGATTGGAGGAAAGTGGAAAGAAGCCTGAATTTGGAGTCACAAACCTGGCTTCTTTATTTTTCAGCTGTGGTGCCCTCTTCTCATTTTGTCTCCTGGTTTTGGTCTAAGTCTTACTTGAAATGAAGAAACTGTTCTAATCGGTTTCTAAAAACTCTCCGACGCTTCACTTTATGTAGTGAAGTGCTGTCCCGTTAATTCAGTATAAATGTGATGAGACAAAATGCATCACTTGCTCTCCTGCTGTTCTGGCACTACAGAGCGCAAGTCCTGAAGCGCCAGCAGCCCATGAGCTCTCCAGGTCCCCTCTTTGTTGTGACCAAACGAGCAGCATTGGTCATTGCTGACTCACGTGGCACTTTCCATCCAAATAAATAATTAAAGTAAATTCCAAATAAATTCTTCTTAGATATGAATAATAGCTTTTCAACTTATTTCTCCTCCTAAGTATATAGATTAATCAGCAACAGATGAGTAAAGCAGGTCATTACATCTTTAAGACACTGGAGAAACGGAGAGACTCTAGGATTTTTGTCTGATGACCCCAAAATACTTGTAGCTATTCACATAGTGACTTTGTATTTCAGTAGATGTCATGTTATTGCTTTCCCAGGTTAAGGAAAAAAAACAAACACAATGCCCCTGATCAGTTCTTATCCTTTGTGTCAATAAATCTTTTTTTCAATATGTTGTTGTATGTATTTTAATTAAAATACACCGTGGCTGTTAGGCAGTTTCCAATGCCACCTCTGACAACGGACCTTTCACCCGTACGTATCTGAGGTGTGTGTGAAAGCTATGCTGATATTCAGAGGAAGATGCCTGGAGCATAACAGTTGTTACGCTCCAGCTGCACGAATCTACTTGACTTCTCTATATGTTTGTTTAGAGGGAAGCTCCTCCTCTCATTTACTGAGAAGGAAATAGTGCGTATGGGTGGCTGTAACGCACAAATCCAAGAAGAAAGTTTTGCGTTATTCTAGTGACTTTCTGTACCCTCATATTAATGTCACAGACTGGAAGCCCTGGAAATTGCGCTGCGAAAGTAGTATTGATATGAATATTACTTGGCATGTTGTCATCGAACTGCAGATGATGACAATATTGGATAAAATTGGCAGCATGATGAAATCTATATAATACAGTATTGCAGAATAGTCAAAAGCATTTACCAGCACAGGTTCAAAATCTCCTTGTCTGATTTTTCTTTTTTCTTATTTTTTCCCCCTTCCTTACAGTGACTGACAGGAATGCAAAGAAGTTAATTATTGACTATTGGTCTATTCAAAAGATTTCATTGTCTTGTATAAACAGGCAAATAAAATGTTGCAAAGGTACTGTGGTATTGCAAACGTTGTTTTAGAGTGTTTTTCTGCATTCAAGTTCTGTTTTAGTATTTAAAAATGAGGATCCTGTTCCAGCATTAATGTGGGTATTGTGTAAAATATGAAATAAAATGAATAATGGTATAGTTTAACAGATGTACACGCGGCTACTTGGACGTGTGTTGCTGTAGGCAATTGGGTAACTTGTGTTTTAAGACCCTGATTCTACAATAGCCACTTGCTTAGCTCTGTGCGGGGGTGAGTGGTGATAGTGGGATTATTCACATGTGGGGGACATGTCTGTTTCCTCTTCCTCTGCCCTCTCCTATCTTTGTTTCATTGGCATGATTGTCATCTCTGTTCCTGTTCTTGCAGCGTTTAGGGCTGTTCCGACTTCTGTGAAGTTGCTCTCCTGTCTCGGTGCTTCTCAACTAAATGATGGACCATGTCCCTCTGTCTTTAGAATGAAGATCTGAATCCTTGCCTTTTCTTCATCACGTTCTTCTCCAAACTCTCTTCCTCCCTGCAGCATCCTCCAGGTCCCCATCATTGCTGCCTTCTTTTTTTTTTTTGTGACTTTTACAAACCCAGCCTTGCTTCACTTGCCACTTCAGAGTCGCACAAATTGTTCATAGCCTGTTGTTGTGATCATGACGAAGCTCTTCTGTGTTTTTCAACCCATGGTTCCCACTTCCCAAAGCAAGCTGTTCGCTTTGCTTTTAAAGCCTTCTCTTACCTTTTTTCATTGCCTGGAAACATGGGCACGCCAGCGTGCCTGATCAGCGTATCGTGTTTGACACCGTTTTCTGATGTACGAGGTGGTCCTGGAAGATGGCCCTGGATGGTCCTTGTAACCTGATGTACAATGTAGTCATGAAGCACTGCAAATCCCCTGTCCTGCCTTGCCCGCCTGCTCTCTGGCCTTGTTCGGCTGTCCTGCTGACTCTTCGGGCTCGGTGTGCCCAGCACCGGGACAGTCATCTTTTTCTTTAGGACCCACGCTGCTCCAGTTTGAAAGCGGCCTTGAAGGTTCAACGGTTTTGAGGGAAGAGGAATGAATTGACTCTGGGCTAAAAAGAGGATGTTTGGGATTTGTGCCTGTGCTAAATGTTGTAAGATGTGTTTCCAGCTGTTTTGCTTCATGCAAGTAGTAATGGTTGATTCATAGCATAAATAGGAAGGATAAAAGCTATTTGGCGTATACCTGAAAGCATGAACTGTTTTACCACCAGTTGTGTCAGAACAGAGGATTAGCCTACTTCTTGTGATTTTTTCTTTCTGAGAAAATAGCTTTGTGTTCTTCCAATCTCGTTTTACAGGTTTCCACACCAAAACATTGCAGAACACGCACCTAGAAAAATCGCAGGGCTTGATACGTGAAAATGCCCGCGTGCAATCTCTGCGTGTTTGAGATGATGAAGCGGACTTTGTAGTGAGGCCGAGGCAGAAGTAATCCTGCAACGAAGAGGGGCTGGCCTGGCGCGCCTGGGCGATGCCCTACCGCCAACGCACAGGGAAGGCATCAGCCTTGTGTCAACTAAACCATGCAAAAAGGCGAAGGCTTTTCTTGGCTGCCGGGGCAGCGTGAGCACGGGGTTGCAGAAGACTGTTCTCAGCAGTGATGTGTAAAGTCATTGCTGGTGACAATTAGAGCCTCCTCATTAGGGGATGTGGTATGTGGGAGTGAGCTGATTTGCAGCTTGCTAGGGGCCTGGGCTCCCCCTGACCCTGCTGCTGCTGTAAAGCATCGTGGCGTGGTGTCAAATGTGTATTTTTGGTGAGCTCAGGCAGAGCCATTTCACTGAGATTTTGTTGCTGGAGGATTAATTCCATTAGTGTGATGGGCTTAGAAACAGCTATTACCTGATGCTAAGGAAATACCCTTTAAAACTGTTTTGCCCCTCTTGCTTCAGTGTTTTCTTTTTTCAAAAAAAAAAAACCAAAACAACAAAACCATGGGGAAAAAAAAAAACAATCTGAAAATCCCTTTCTGAAATGCTGCTCTGGTGTGCAAGCCCTAGTGCGCTGCAATCGCAGGGCTGTCTAGCTGCGCTAGGCTCGGGATGACCTTCTCCCATGGGGTGGGGGGGGGATGTGGGCGCTGCAGAGCGGATGTTAAGAGAGGCCGTGGCTATTCAGATGCTCACCAGGCCGCTGGGATAGTGGGAGCCTGTCTGAGCTCCGGCACGGCTGGGTCACAGGCGAGGGAGGCCTTAGCTAGAAGCAGAAACAAGCCAAACGAAGCAGTCCCTCCTGGGCTAGAAGAACGTTGCAGCGCTGGAGCAGGTGGAGTTCTGCCTCCCCTTCTTGCTCCTCTTGGCTTTCAGCTTTTCAGGATGTGAGGAGCAGATTTTTCTGAAGTTTTCCCTGGTTTTTGCAATTGGGACATCGGCCATGGATGCCATCAGTGCTTCTGTTCACCTGTGGACTGGCTCTGTGGGAGATTTAAACCCTGTTTGCAAGCACCCAGGTGACTTTTCACTGTCACAAACAACACTGAATAATTTATTTTGGGGGAAAGTCAGTGCTACCTCTGTTTTTTTCCAAAGATGCTGCTGTTCATCAGCTGTCAGTCCCCATTTCTCTGAAATGCTTCCCAGTTTCCCCTGGGCTGATCCTTGTTTGTGGCAGGAACCAAAACTTTTCGTGTTCCCTCCCTGACGCCCTGGGCGTCCCCAGTGCATGGGTGATGTTGGGGTGCGCGTGCCGGCTGCCGCGGCATTCAGCAGCCTTCCTCTGCCACAGTCCCCTCAACACTGGGAGGACCGCAGAGCTTTGTCTCTTTTGCGAAGACTGCCAAAACACATTTAAATCTTGTTGTAAGAGCAGGAGTTGCAGCAGGATAACAACTTCTGGATGAGAGCCGGGCTGTCCTACATCCCAGGTCAGTGCTCCCAGCAGGAGGGTCTCTTCTAACAAAATCTTTGCCAGAATAGAAATGTCTTTCCAAAACACTTTGATTAAAATAGACCGCCTTAACAAAATGCTGCCTAGGTTTCTGGTGTGCAATAGCCCTATGGGGTTGTGTATCTCTGGTTGGAATACTGCTGTATCTCTCAACCACATTATTTGGTCCTTTTGCTATTTTTTTGTTGAAACTTGAATTTAAATATTACTATATGAAGCATAGAATTTTTTTAATAGGCCAAATAATTTGCTGGCAGATAACTTTCAATAACTTGTGACTCCAGAATATTCAGACTTGTCTGCATCGTGGCAGCTCCATAGCGGACTAGGTGGCGGAGGCTAACGGCAGTGTTGCTGTGAGCTGAATCCAGCCCTGTGCGTGAGGCTGCTGGGGTGAGGTTAATGCATGCTGCCCCACCGTTTCATCCGAGCAAGTCAAATCGCTGCCGCCAGTGTGGCGGGTGCCGATGCGTACGAGTCCATTTGATCGTGGGTCTCTTCTCCCCAATGTGAGATGAAAAAGAGGAACACAGTGGTGCTTCAGCATGAATGTAGAGTGAAGAGGTTGGCGATAACCATGTCTTTGAAGAAAAGCTTTGATGCAAAGGAAAGCAGGCAGGGCACTGGAAAGAAGTCTTTTTGGTGTTTAATACATTGGAAGAAACTATTCATCCATATAACCTTTGTAATGCTGCCAAGGTCTGAGAGACCTATTTATGAGGCAGCTTAAGTGCTGGAGAGAGCAGCTTTAAACTCCTCGGGGGCAAGTATACGGAGCTAAAGAATGGGATCTTAATGGAAGATGCCAAGTAAATTCCCAGTATATTGGTGAGAGAACCTCAAAATCATGACCAATTAATGTAAATTGTCCAGTGGGGCACTCTAATTCTCTCTCTTTCTGTTTGTCTTTGGGTGTCTCTTCATGACTTGCTTCTCGGGATACAAACAGAAATACAGGGGACATGAGATTTGTCAGTAGCTGGAAACTAGTCCTTTATTGCCACTATTCTTATTTGAGACCTGAGAAAATCCAAAATATTGGCAGATGACAGAGAGGGTGAAATAGATGTCTAAGTAATTATCTTTGTACATCAAGTCAGATAAAACAAATACTTTAAAAATACTGTGGCAGAGCAGCCAAAGAGTCCATTTAACTTGGTTACTTGAAAAACATCCCTGAAAAACACAAGCAGCTCAGGATTCTGGTAATAGTTTCATATTATGAACCCCTTGGGAAGAGGGGAGCTGCTGACATGTTATATTAAGGTTCTGTGCATGAAAAGTTCATAAAGGGTTAATGACTGGTTAACACCTCTTTAATGAACAGTTAATCAGCTGTTAGACTATTTGTGTCTTACAGATTAACTGGATGCTAATAACCATCTGTAATACCTCTAAGTGATGAATTTTGCAATCATCTGCTACATGTTCTTCACATTTCAGTAGGCGATTGGAAGATGTTATCAATGCTTTGTGTTTTACAATGTGATTGTGAGTATTGCTTCAATAGGTTTGACCAAAAGATATACCACAGGGAAGCTTGCTTCTGTGTTAAACAAGTAAATAAAATAAAATCTGCCTTAACACAAATATAGGCTTTAAAATAGCCTTAAGTGTTGAATATGTACCATTTGGATGAAAAAAACAGCCATGCAATTCAAATTTTCAAAATATAGCATATTAAGCTGCCTGATAAGTCAATTTTTGTTGTTCAGCATTGAAAGAGGCCTTTCTCACGTGGTTTGCTTTGAATTTGGGACTCCATCGTAGATGGACCTCATAGCTGAGCGTGTCCACTGTGCCTCCGCTCGTGGCAAGACTCAGGCTTGCCCCACTGCCTGTGCTGGTGAAAAGAGCTAGAAATTAGCTGCTAATCAAGTCATAGGCTGTGGGTCGGAGACTAGGTGATAGGGTCAGGTGGCCCAATAAAATAGCTAACAGGTAGTTTTGTATGTGGTGATGTCATTATTGTATAGATACAAACCTGTGAGACCCATGATGAGTAGCAAAGACCTGTTTTTCCTGCTGAATTAGCGATGAATTACTTTGAAGAGACCAAAGTCCTGTTGTTGCTGTTTGACGTATTGGCCCGTTATCCGACCCTCCAGCTACTGTCATCTGCTCTGTCACTGCAAGTGGCATTTAAGAATCATCTTTTACCTTCTTTCTGCTCTGTATATCCAGATTTTACTGCTTATTCCTCTAATATTTTTCAAAATGCCATTTACTACTAATATTCCATAGAGCTTCTAGCTCCATCCAAACCTCTCTCCTGTCTCTTAATGTCTCCATGGCCATTCTTGCTTTTTAGTCCCCCACACTGCAAATGCTCTTACCCTGTTCTGCACAGACCAGATCAGCAGAGAAACTTTCCCTCCCCTTTTTAGATTCCCTACTTGTTGGCTCTTTCTGGTTTTGTTAGCTTGCATAATTCTCAGCTTTCAGATACTTTTAATCTCTTCTGTATTTTTACACAACACTTTATAAAAAGTATAGTTTTATGAACCAGTACTCTCTCATCCTTCAGATTTCCTCTTCGTGATTCATTGAAGCTATAAGAAATCTATTTATTTATGAAGCTCTGATGGGCAGCAGACCTAGATAGCTGACAAAATATAAATCATACTCATTAAACTGAAGGATATGTATAAGTGCATACGAGCACTTTTTATACCCAGTCACATTTGGATGCTGCGTGGTACTTTGAGGCTTGATTCTGCATTAATTTTCAAGCAAGCTTTTTGTTGTACTGCTGTGGTTCTCACAACCAGCTTGCGTAGAAGCAGGCTCGCTCCTTTCCTTTCTCCTTGGATGGTTTCTAGCACAATAGAGCCTTATGGCCAGTAAAGACACTTGTGTATGAATCAATATTAATACTAGAATTTTGTATCTTAGGCTAAGATTTGCCTTTTAATTTACTAGATTTGTCATTTTGTATTCAGTTTGAGTTCTGGAACATGTGGTTAAATACTCTGGTTTCGGGTTTTTTTGCAGAGAAAGCTGAAGTTTTGTCGTCTTGGGACCCGTGTGGTCACTGAGAAAGTCAGTAGCTGGAGCACACGCTGGTCTTCTGCTAAACTCTCCTGCTTCTGAAAAGATTGAAAATTTTAAGCATTCCCATAAATGTGTCTGTGTTTCTATACTGATGCCTGTCAAAAAAGATTTGTGAAGGCAGAGTGTATGTCAACACGAGTACAAACACAACTGAAATGACGAGCTGGCTCATGTCAAGAGTGGCTGAGTCTTTCAAAAATGCCAGTCTCCAAAGCGAGGACTCTTTCCTGACATGTGATACTATTCATACCCACCTAAATGCTGGCTGTACATCTCACCTGTGTGCTTATTGGTCATATTGTTCTCTAAATATGATTGGGCATAAGGTATACATATATCTCCTTACATCCTTCCAGTCATGCAAATACTTGTACCTATTACCATTCAGTGTATTTTGATCTTGAAAAGCAAATCAGAAATCTCATTAGATGGAGCTGTTTCTTGTCACTGCTTTTAATAGTGAGTAATGTTTACTGGTGCCAGAGTATACTGGGAAGAACCATGGGATTCTCATGGGAGATTTTCATTCAAACTATATCTAAAAATGAAAACATAAATAGGATGTGGAGAAAAAGCAAATTCCTCTCTTATCTGAATTTCAAAAGTTAGAATCTGATTTTTTCCAAGTTTAATTTTGATCTATCTGGAAATAGATCTATTTCCACTCTAACCAAATAACTATGTATTCTGCCAGCGTTTTTGGCCAAGATTACAAGTGACACTTCAAAGTTATTTTCCTAGTGCAAAGGAAAAATAATTGTCTTGCTAGCTTGAGGGACTAAAGTATCTTATCTCGCCTTCCAAATCAAAATGAGAGTTTTATTTAGTGTCTTATTCAAAACTTTACTCTGAGCTAGTACCCATGCATTAAAAGCCCCATTTTCATCAATCCTGTTGTATAACATCTGTTTTGTAGTTCAGGAGACAACCTTGCACTGTGCGTTGTTAGTCTCTGCTACCCATGCTATGGCACTTTAGACTAACTACACATATATATCTCCTGGTTAGTCTTAACAAATATGACTGTAGGTTTTGCCTGTCTTGTTTCTTCCATGTGCTTCCCTGAGTAGTCTGCTGCCTTTCTTCTTACCCCTGAGAGAAATTCTGTAGCTGTTCCCTGATGCTGTCTGAGCTATTGTTATTAAATCTAGTAACCACAAGCATAAAGCAGCCTGTGCAAACATTTTCCTAATGATTGAATAAAATAATACATTTAAATATAAATGAGTTGAATACTGTGACTGACATTTACATCACCTAAAGCGTTACAGGCAATATACTATATTGCCTTTTTGTGCATTGGCTCATAAATGGTGCTGTTATACCTTGAATAGGCACTGAAAAGTCCATTCCTGTTACTTTTCATTTCTTTCTATTCCTTTTTGTTAATGTGCAATGTTTTCTTATAAAATTGCATATAGGCATGAGGATCACACAGATGTATGTGGGTAGCCTGCTGTGAGCTGTGTTGCGTGGTTTCTGCTCTGTGGCAACCTATAACGTTATGCGAACGGGCAGTTCAGTTCTGTATAGCTCATGCACATGTACAGCTGCATGCTGAGGTACACTTAATTTCTCTGTGCTTTCTAATTCTCAGTCCTCTTCTGGTCTTTTTGTTCCCTGCCACTTGTCCGTCTTGTCTTTGTGGAGTATCAACTTTACTTGTCAGGGGCTCTTGTGGTGCTTGGTAGAGGAGCACTCAACTGCTGGCTGTTCTGAGATGCTCTTCTCATCATGACTGTATTTTATTTAGCTGCATCAATGTTAATTTTGAGCTACTGAATAATGATGTGAGACAGCTGTGACTGGGATTTATTTCTATGTTTGAATGTACCTTCTGAGAAGGTATCTCTGATATATCATTTATCAAGGCAGGATTTCAGGTTGTATTTTCTGTGGAAGTATAGTCATCTTTCTTCTGAAATCTGGAGGTACTTCCAGTTCTTAAGGAAGAAGTTAATCTAGGCACTCACTGTTTATATAATTCCTAAATACTAGTCTTTAAATTAGTCTTTAAGCTCTTTTTTGGAATTATATTCCGAGTAGTATTTTAACAAGTCATTCGGTAGACTTTTCTAAATCTTTTGTAGTAAACATCTTTTAAAGAGAAGTCATTTCATTAGGGTGAGTTCACAAATGCACTATTTTATTTTGCCTAATGCATAGGCAATAAATTATCACTTACTGAGAAGAAGCAGATGATGATGCTGAGGGGGAAGGGTACGGATGTATATGTACTGCTGTATGCCAGCACAAACAAGGATCCTCGTGTTGAAATAGCTGTTAGCCCTTGGGTGCTGTAAACCTCCGAAATCTGATAATTCAAGTTCAGGCAAGTTGGCATCTTCATAAATTTAGGACTTGATAAATCTATTAAAATTATGAGGCAGAGTAAGCACTGGGCCCTCAGCCAAACACATATCGAATGTTAGACTCTTATCAGTGTATTTCCTTGGAAGAACTAATTTAACTTCCAGTTCGTAGTCATATTGTTCCAATTTAAATTCTTCCTCTCATCTATCAGCTTGTGAAAAGGCTGCTGGTGACTTTTTTCCTGTTCCTACAGTGTCTAGGATCTCCAAAATGATCCTCTATTAGAGACAAGCTTGGTATTCTTAGTATCCGAAGCGCAGATATTTTCCACAATGGGTATATAGCCCTGACTATATCCCTCAATAAATACAGGAGAAAGGTTGTTTATAGAAACTATTAGCACTCTTCAAATGCTCCATAAAATTGTTTGGCACTAGAATGGAGCCATTATGTTATCTGTGGTTGGCAGGATGGCATATTAGTCTGAAACATGGGTTTGATTTTCCTCAAAACTGGTAATCCCAGTGTAGAACTGGGAAAAAACAAACAAAGAAACCAAAGAAAACCAACTTGGAAGTTGCCAGAAAGCATGACTATTGTTCTTTTGCTAGTCCTAGGTAAAATAACCCTGATGTCAATGATCCTGAACCACGTGCTTCTCGCACACTGTGTAGCCTAGGACTCTTTATTTTCATAGTGATAGTGTGGCAAAACCCTCTAGATTGCCTTTGACGTGAGCTGCACAGATGAAATCTCGGAAGTGCTTTGCCGGTATGTTGAGTGCTTCTCTCTCAGAAGTAGTCATAGAAGGGCTCTTGCTAGCAGTGGAGGGTACTCAGCGAGACCTCCTGGACTGCTCACAGGAGGTCAGCTTACCGAGGTGCCTTGGGAGCCTCTTTTTAGGTGAACCATGTATTTTCCAACTATCTGTGGTTATTAGTTGCTTTGCTTCCAGGGTGATTTCATTCATACTCTTTCTTACAGAACATCTATGTTTAGTTTGAGAAGTAAATACTCTTGTTAGCACTGTTGGAGAGAGCAGGCGAGGTGGGCATGGTAACCCATGTCCTCAAAGGCACATTTGTGCCAAGGGGGGGGTCTGCATGCAAAGGCACTTTCTGAGATTTCTGCTTGACTGTGTGCAAGGCTTAGCTGCTGAGAGGGCAAGCTTGGAGACCTACTGTGTACCATCATGATGAAGCTGCAGTGGTTTTGTGGCTCTGCCCCCGTGTCCCTGCCCACCGGGGTGGCCGTGCCAACGTGGAGGGGTGCATGTCCTGCTGAGATGGTCTCCACCTTGGGCTGGTAAGCGATTGCGGTGTAGCTGTCCTGCTGCTGAAAAGCCTTCTGCTCCAAGCACAGTAGGGTTTGATAAAAGACGTTTCACTGATCACGGGCAGGCATAGCAAAACCCTGTGCAGGTTTCCAGCCAGGAGCGCAGCCACGCTGGCTGTGTGGCCTTCAGGTCCGGACTCCTGCCTGCGGAGTGGATGTTGCTGTAATGACGCTTACTATGACTTCACGTTTTTCTTGAACGCTGCTAAGTACTATACAGACTCCTAAGATGGTGAATTCATTGACTTGCCTTTTCCCTTGTTTTTTAAGCCCCTGTCCGGGTTGTTTGTTCATCGTTATCTGTATATTAAGTATTAAGAACTATTTTAGACACTTGAAATTTGCTGCCTTGCACTCTTTTTAATTTAACTTGAGTTGGCCTTTATTTTTCCCCTCAGTGCAGATTTGTTTGAAAAGAAACTGACAGTTTGATCGCTTGGGGGATGGCAAGGAGGAGTTTCAGCTTAATTATCTTGGAAGAGTCATTAATGTTAATAATTAAGCTGTTTGGGTTGTTGTTTTGCTTTTAAGGAAAAAGTGGGTTAAAGAGGATGCTGAGGATAAAAGAGTGAATGTGTAAAACTAGTCTCTGCAGTAGTGTTCAGTAATTTTGGTTACGCTAAATGTATTAAGCTGTTGAACCAAAAAGTGGGTGCATCTCCTTTTTGTAAAGGAATCGGAGCAAGATTTGTTCAGGAAAATGGGCTAAATCTTAATCAAGCAGATGATGATCCCTGTTAATGGATTTTGAAGTCCAAGGAACGTGTCCCCAGGCTATCAGAGAATGATGCTGGAGGAGACAAGCTAGTGAAAATACCGATTTCATGCCTTGGTGCTCAGTCCTTGGTTCTTCCTTGATCAATGGTTGCAAAAAATGCCCACAGAGCATTTGATGTATAAGTTCTCATTCAACAAGTAGTCTCTAAGGAATAAAATAACCAGAACTACTTTAAAGCAAATACATAGATCTTTTTTATTCTAACATCTAATGCTGAACAGCTTCCGCTACTGAGGGATGGCTTTTATTGGCTTACGGAAAATAAATCAATTACTTCTCTCTAGAACAGCAAACCTAGCATTTACTGAGTTTCTCCAGATGTGCTATCACCTTCATTTCTGTGAAGCAGTAATCGCTGCTGCAGTGACTTCAGTGGCACTACAGAAGGAATTAAATTATGTTCAGTGTGTGTAAGGATGGCAGAAACTCTATTACCTGTGAGTAGTTGCACAGATTTCTGCAGCGTTGCTCTCTTATGGAAAGCTTGGAGCATGAATCGCTTCAGGATTTGAATAATATAGTCTCTGTGTTCTTCCCAAGAAATGTTGATTTAAATATAAAGTTTTGTGAGAAAGGTGAAAAAACAATGCTTTGTTGTAAATAGCTCTAGGAACATAAACAGGTCTTGAGTAAAACAAACAAACCAGCCTTTGCTGGTAAGCTCTGGTGATGATTTGAAGCCATATGATATACAGAAGTGTTACTGGTACAGATGGAGTTGTAAAACTGGTTTTAGTGACTTTCCTCACAAAGTACTGGAATGATAACTACAGTAACAAAACTACTCTAGTGTTCTGTATTTATTTTTGAAATAATAGATGTCATAATCTTAACGTACTCTTGCAAAGACTTCAGGGTGTGATTTGCTGCCTCTTAAAATATTTAAACCCACACAGCAGAGTTCTGCGACTGTCCTGTTGGTTATATGGTTTGAGGCATTAAGAGGATATAAGCTGGATGTAGTTATATCACAGAAGCATCTAGCAAGAAGAGTCTACCACATAACGTAAATCAAGCCCTGTAGTCTTAAGGAGCTGCAAACTCGAAGCATGGTTGGTGTCCTGAAGTCACCAGGTGTTATCGTGGACATAACGAGATGCAGTTTGTTTACAAGCTCCTGTTGTATTTGTCTGCTAATGTGCTAGTCACTCCACTTTGAGACACGCTGGTGCCCTCTGGCAGTGTCTGCAGGAGGAGATGCTCCTTGCCTGGGACCATTCGTGGGTGGTGAAGGTGCGGGACAGCATTTAGGAGCGAGGTAAGTCAGATCTTGGAAGCTGTGTAGTAAATTCTCCTAGCAAAGCCTCAAAAAGGTTATCGGCTCTCTGCGGGATGAAGGAAGGTGATCAGAGCTCTAATGAGCCAAAGTGCTACCAGTAAGAAAATAGTAACCTTCTAGTAATTAGAGAATGAAACTTTGACCTTAAACAACTAAATCCTTGGTTAATCCTTGGTGCTTACAATTTTCTAGCTTTTTCTTTCGGGGAAGAATTCAGTTCAGAATATTCTGAAGTTTGACACTAAAATGGTCTGATCTGCTCAATTATACTCCAGTGAAATACCGAAAGGTATTGAAAAGTAATTTCTGAGATGAAGAATGCATTGTCTTGGTAGTTGCTGAATGGCGTGTATTCATTTTTCTTTCCTAAAGAAATGACTTGCACTCCAGATATGTGCTTTTACTTCATCATGATGATTTTTGAACTTTTTGTCTGATTTAGACCCAATCTGATAGAAGGGCAGAGGTTTCCAATATCATGAAACTCCTATTATTTTTATTCAATTATGGAGATAGACAGTGATGTACAAGTAGAGCCTTATCCTTTGTGAAGATTACAATTTTAGAATTAGACCAAAGGGGAACTAAAAGGACCACTGTTGCTTGGAGAATCTTAGAAAGCTAGTGACATGTGAAGGAAAAGGTATTCTGTTGTAACACTAGGAGATTTTGATTATGGGACTCAGCCTTGCACTTGTATTTGTTACTTCACTTTTGGAAATTATGATATTGTAAGAAAACACTGATGTGAACCATTCTATAACTCTGGAAATTGTAGGCTCTCCTTCACTGCAGTCCTTTTCCTGCAGGAAAGGCAACTCTTCCTTAGTCTTAGCTCTAAGAGCTATTCTTAGAGCCCCATCTTAAAGATTTTTTTTCATCATGTTCTAGGGGATTCTGGCCCTTTATATCAAGGAGACGAAATGATTCTGTTTTCCTGGTTTTGTACCAGGCTTTCAATTCACTTCCTCCTAGTGTTTCCCAATTAGTTGAGATAGCTTAGCTAGGGGACTCATGGTAGATGTGGCTTGGACTGTGGACTACCAAAGGGTTATTTTTGTGCACTACAATACTTGTATAAGTATTTTAATTTCTCAATGGCATCAGTGGTTTTAGGACCCCCACCCCCAGTAAGGATTCAGAAATTAAAAGCTAGAGATGTAACTCAAGATGAAACAGAATTTTTCCAGGTGCAAGCATAGGTTCCAAAGCACAAATGCGGGGTTGCTCAAAGGAAGCAATCAGGAGGTGGTTTTGACAAATAAGGCAACTGCAAGGACCTTTGCTAAGGTGAAGGCAAGAGGGAGTACATGCATGATGTTGGGGTTAGAGACGGGTGAGGGGGAAGTGCGGAAGGCAAGATAGCAAGAAAGAGAAGCCAGGAGGTAAGAGCTCTTTAATCTGGGTTATGGATAACTGAAATCATGGAGCAAGATCTTAAAGCTCAATTTTCAGTAGTCATAACCACAAGTTTTCTGAGATTAGAAACTTGTAGTTGTCAGACCAAAGCAGCCCTAGCAATAACATGTATGCTTGAACTGGCATTGGAAGAACATAATCAGACTGCCCCCACCCCAACCTGTGGCTGTGTTGTATATTCATGCTAAAGAGCATTTCTAATTCTAAGAAGAGAATTTTGGAAGTTGGGGTATACAGGTAGGTTTATTCATCATGTGGCTCAAAGCCACAGTGCTACTTTTGGGAGTTTTGCACACAACGCTGCTTTTGAGTATCCTTCCTCTATTGTTAAAATGAGAATCAAGGCAGCGTACTGCAAAACTACTTGTCAGTAAAAATGAAGAGATTTTGTATACTAAATTTCCAAGTTGCTTTTCGATGGTGAAAGTCACCCCTCTGGAGTGGGCCAGCGTACCATCTTTATGCTTATGCTCTTGGGTTTGCAACGATGCTAGGTGAATGTAGGAAATCTGAAAACCTTCTTTCAGAAGAGATGGAGCTCAAGCCATGCTTGTTTCCAATAGGGAGCTGTTTTCCAGAACTGGAGATTCTTTTAGAACCAGGTTCCTAGGGCTTAGTTCTAGCTTGCAGCCAGTTCAGCCGAACAGGTGGCGTGGTGAGAGCAGATTTGGGTCAGAGACAGCTTGCTCACTAGAGGCAGGGCGTATGAAGCAGTAATGCATTTGCTTTGGAGGCAATGTGCTTCTCTGGCAAAACTTCATTTGGCATGTCTTTTGAGAGTTCAGTTCTGTGCGTGGGTTTGATATGGAGGCTTTGGTGAACAGCATGACTTGCTATTGGTTTAAGTGTTGCTGGTTGGGTGAGTCAGCTCTTGTTGCTGGCCAGTGCGGGGCTCTTGCCCACAGCAAACTGGAAACCAGCCTGTTCCTCTTCCCTGTGCCCATAGCTATTGCTTTCTGGAGCATGGAGATGTTGACGTTCTCATGGATGCCAGTAAACAGCATGGTGACATCAATTTCTTTGTTTTTTAATTGCAAGAAAGCTGTTGCTCATAGGCACGGTTGTTCAGCAGTGACTTAGGTAGCTCTGCAGTGAATTAAGATCTTCGCACCAGAAGACTGTGCTGCCATTCAGAGGGACCTGGACAGGCTGGAGAGGTGGGCAGAGAGGAACCTCATGAAGTTCAACAAAGGCAAGTGCAGGGTCCTGCACTTAGGGAGGAATAACCCCATGCACTGGTGCAGGCTGGGGGCTGACCTGCTGGAAAGCAGCTCTGCAGAGAAGGACTTGGGAGTCCTGGTGGACAACAAGTTAAACGTGAGCCAGCAGTGTGCCCTTGTGGCCCAGAAGGCCAATGGTCTCCTGGGGTGCATTAGGCAGAGTGTTGCCAGCAAGTCGAGGGAGGTGATCCTGCCCCTCTCCTCAGCCCTGGGGAGGCCTCCCCTGGAGTACTGTGTCCAGTTCTGGGCTCCCCAGTACAAGAGAGACATGGCACTGCTGGAGAGAGTCCAGCGGAGGGCTACCAAGATGATGAAGGGACTGGAGCATCTCTCCTACGAGGAAAGGCTGAGGGAGCTGGGCCTGTTGAGCCTGGAGAAGAGAAGACTGAGAGGGGATCTCATCAATGTGTCCAAGTATCTGAAGGGGGAGTGTCAAGAGGATGGGGCCAGTCTCTTGTCTGTGGTACCCAGCAATGTGACAAGAGGCAACGGGCACAAACTGAAACACAGGAAGGTTCATCTGAACCTGAGGAAAAACTTCTTTCCTGTGAGGGTGACAGAGCACTGGAAGAGGTTGCCCGGAGAGGTGGTGGAGTCTCCTTCGCTGGAGATATTCAAAAGCCGCCTGGACGGCTGGGCAATATGCTCTAGAGGACCCTGCTTGAGTGGGGGTGGGGGAGGGTTGGACTAGATGATCTCCAGAGGTCCCTTCCAACCTAAACCATTCTGTGATTCAATGAAAAAGCTTCGTCTTCCTGGTGTGTCCAGTAGGCAACACTGCCTGTCCTGTCTGCAAAAAAGCATGGTGCATGGTGGAGACAACAGAATGGGAGCCCCTTCCTGCTCAATAATGTACACAAAGAGGTTGTGAGAGTTGGCTTGTAGAGCTCTATCTTTGTCCTGGGGATCCCAGGGGTCTGAGGAGCTCTGCCCTGCAGTACCTTGCAGGCAGAGCTTTCCCTTGAGCCTGGGCTGCATGCTGCCTCACTGCTCCAGAGCAGCCAGGGAGCTGGGTGGGAGCGGAGCAGGCAGGGCCTCAGCATGATCTCCAACGGTGTTCTGCAAGGCATCTACGTACTGAGCAGTTGAAATCTCGTGATGAAAAGCCATCATACTGAAAAATTTCCAAACAGCTTGACTGCACTATAAATGATGTTTTTTGACTTTCTCACAGGGGAAAATTGTGAAGCTTCATGAATCAATTAACACTTTATAAATTACTTTGAGATCAATGGATAAATAGCTTTGTGTGAAAGCACTGTATATTACCTGAAAAAGCTGAAGAGATGCCACCACACCTTTTAACTCCACTCATCCTACTTTCTATCTGATTTGATTTACTTCGATCTAATATCCTTTTTCATGTTAGAAGGCTGAGTTAGAACGACTTCTTCCAAAATGCTGATATTCCCACTTTGGGAAGGAAGGAAGATCGCTTTCCACACAACATGTTGTTTTCTCCTCTGAGCTGACAAGCTGAGGGCAGCTTGCTTTATTTTGCTCTGAGTATCACTGCACCATATCCTTACCTAACTCTGATACGTAGAGCAGAGCAATGCCATTGTTGAGCGTAACATCCTCTGTGCAAGCGTAAACCAGGAGGGGAAATGAGAGTAACCACACAGAAAACATAATACTCAGAAATTCACTGAGGCACTTCAGTTTGATGTAAACTCTCCTGCTGTACTGTTTTATAAAAAAAAAAAAAAGGAAAGAAAAAGCCAAACTTGAAGTCAGACATGCTACAGTATAAAATATTCATGTTACTGATTGGTGCTAAAGGCGACTGCTGATTTATCTTGGGTTTGCGGTAAGGCATGACAATGTTAAAGTATTCAACCAGAACAATGCTAGCAGGATGCTGCATTTTAATAGACTTTGGTTGTCAGTGATGTTGTTATTGTTAATATCTTTTTCTTTTAGAGAAGAACTAAACCCTGCTAGAACAGACCATTTTATCAACAAAGGTTTGGAGCTATGGGCAAGAAAATGGGCTGAGGTAGGAGTGTCCCATTAAAGTCAGCAGCACTTAAGTTACTGGGAGTTTTTGCATGAAGAAAGCAGGATTTGGCTTCATGCAAGATTTTCAAGAGAAGCCAGTGGCTTTTCTTGCGTGCAGGGGTAATGTTTGAACCCTTGAGACAGATTTCTGTTCACCAAACTGTGTGGTGGAGTGTTAGCCTTGGTAGCCCCCACGCAGCCCCCTGGAAAGGGCAGGAGAGAGCGGGTTGTGGGGCTCCAGGACCCATGTTGGTGGCAGGTAACATGTGCCTGAAAGCCAAGGAAAGCACAGCAGACCAGATCGTGCTGCGTTCTCTGAACTGGTGTAAAGTGGCTGTTTCTGTTTGTAATTTTGATACTTCCCTCCTGAGTCGCAGGGTTATAAGCTTTTTTCCAGCCTTACAGAAACCTGTTGCTTGCCTTCAAGGCAGTGACTCGGTAGGGCTTTGACTTGCTGCTTCTGCCCTGTCTAAAGTACCAGGCAGACTTGCCTCAGCTAGCGATGGCACCTTGGAGCTGAAAACCATTAGGGAGGGACTTGTACGCGGTGGTGCAGCTGCACCTGGCCATGTGAGCAGTTTGCCTCTCTCCCAGTGCATGGTCAAACATGTGAAGTTAAATCCCTGTACTTTAAGCAGGTGAGTTTGGGTGCTGGTGGGGATGAGGAGAGATCTTGCAGCCCAAATAAAGTGAGAGGGAATTTAAGGAGCTGTTCCTTAGCACCCTCTTAAGGCATTTGACTACTTCAGTAGGGTGCTTTCTTGTCCCTTTTGTCTCTGCCTCCTCTTCTGCTGCTGTGTGGGCTGGCAGCGCCGGAGCCCTGGCACCAGCCCTAGCGATTGCTGCAATGTGAATACCGCTGCATGGTTGCTTGCACGCTGCTGTTGCCGGTGATTTAGGATTGTCTGCTAATGTTCAATAAAATGCCAGTTGAGGCTGTGTTTCTCAAGTTGGTATTTGACTCTGCCTGCATTTCTTCCTCTTTAATAGCCATGTAGAGAACGCTGTGCTCGGTTAATTCATTTATTGTGCTGTATTTCAGGGTTGGACTTTGACATGCTTTTACCCGTTTAGTCTCATAAAAAGATATGTCACGTGATTCAAATGCTTGTGGCCGACAGATATATTAGTAAATCTGTCCGATCGAAATTACTGGCTGATTTTAGCCACTTTCCTGAGGAAGCCACTAATTTCTTGGGGGTAGAGGTAGTAATAATTTTGGTAGTTAGTGACTTGGGGGGGGGGGGGGAAGGGTGAGGGCAGAATCCTAATGTGTGGAAAGTACTTTTAAATAGATCTCCCATAAACAAAATATGATGGACAAATGAGGAATTGATTATTTTATAAAGATAATGCTACCTGCAATGATAAAATAATTATGATTGGATTCATATGCGCTCAACTGGAGTATCTGGTGCTACTTCTAACATGGACTGTGTGCTGTTGCAATAATTATGACTGGATTCATATGCGCTCAACTGGAGTATCTGGTGCTACTTCTAACATGGACTGTGTGCTGTTGCAACTTGTCTTCAAGGAAACCGATAAATAATACAGGGCTTGCTTTTCCATGATCATCTTTAGTGTTGTATGTCCTTGGGATGTCAGAAAACACCGAACTTGAATTGTAGGGGAAAGATTATAGCCCTAACGGAAGAACCTAATGATATGACCTGTAAGTTGAAAAGTGAAACAGAACTTAAATTAATAAATGTTTCATTTAACACTGAACGCATGAATGCGTAAAATGCCATGTATGCTCAGCCATGGCGCGAGAGGAAGAGCGGAGTTTGGTGCTTGAGGCGAACACTGTTGCTTGAGGAGGACACCTGCAGTGGCACTAGCCTGCTTCTGTCTCTAGATTTATTGCAAATCCCCCTGCAATCTGGATCCATCATCTCTAACAGGGCGATGATAGGAATTCCCAGCTTTCAGGGATTTTCAAGGATAATGCAGTCCCATTTGTGCTGAATTCCGTCAGGAAGGCTGCACAGATAGTTGGTGGATATGCTTTGAACCTTCCCGATGTCTGGAATGAGATGAGGTAAAATGAAAGCACATTTCCATGCAGTATGTCAGATAATTACCTAGAGAAATGAAACTTCTAGGTTTTCTCTCTTCCTTCTCTTTTGAACTATATTACAGCATTTGAGAGAATGAATCCTGATTTGCCATAGTTAAATCTATTGAGCGGTGAGCTGCTTCATATCCTGTAGGTTTGAATATACCATCTAAGTGCCCTAGTGATCTAATCTTTAATGATGTAAGACATTTGTAGCCCAAGTTTGTAGAGTCACAGGCTTGATGTTCATACTCCTGGTAGTTTGTCCAAACGAAATTTCGTGGCTTGTGGTGTCCCTTTAATCACTAGTGGCATTGCATCTCCCTGAGGAACTGCAGTTAGCTTTAACAGAGTAAGTGACGTCCAGAGACATTTCCCTAGGCAACAGTCCTGAGAATGGATACCCACTGCAGTCAACCCTAAAAGCACAAAATACCTGGAAGTAAGTAAAATGGACAGTGGCCTTCCCTTCTCAGGTGTTGCATTTGCATCCTCTACTGCAGCACTCATCTTACTCGTTTGTGTGTCACTGCCTTGCGTAATCCTCTCTGCATCTTCTCCCAGGCAACCCCAGTGTTCAGTCTGGTCTACGTGGGCACATCATCTGTGTTCAGCCTTTATGAAAAAACCCTTTATACGTTGCACGCTCACGCTTTGCCCACTACCTGTGTGACATCTACATTTGTACTGGGCTGGGTAAAACAGTAACTTTCACCTTTGGCTTGGGCTTGAAGCTTCAGAAATCTCTGAATCTTTATTCTTGCAGGAGTTCAGTCCGTAGTCAGTCCCAGGCCCTTAGGGAGTATAGTCTTCAGCACAAATGAGGTGAATGTCTGTTGAAGATGGGTGGTGTTTTGACCCTTGTGAGTTTTGAATATTTTTTAAGTAGGTATCATGAACCTGTGCCATTGAGTGCCTTAAACTAAAAGGGTGAGGCCTTTAACTTGATTTCTTCTTTTATGGATAGTCAGTGGAGGAGGGAGCAGAGAAGCTTTTTGCTGTGAGCTCCATTAGTAGTAATTGATGCATGTTCTGGCTTTTCAAGACTCTAGAAGGATAATCCCTGAGCTGAGTTAGGAGGGGGAAGGGGATATACATAAACATTTTTCTCTGCACTCTAGGCAGGATCTGTTATTTGTGGTAGCCTCTCCTGCCTTTCTCTGAGCAGTTTGACCTTCAGTATGTCAGAACTGGTCTGTTGTATGAGCAACATCTACTGCTGTCATTGGAGAATAAACCACAGTCCATGTCACATTAGGCATTTCAGATTTCTAAGAGCTGCGGTTCGAAGATGACAGCTGGACTTGAAGCCACAAGGAATAAGATTTGAGTGGTAGAGATGGTTATACAGTAGTTTTACAACCTGCAGTGACCCTTGCTGCATTCACTGGGGTGACCATTGCTGCCTTGCAGCCCCTGCCTGGCTTGCGTGGTGGGTTGTCCGTGCGCCGGGCACTGAGGCAGCAGCGTTTCAGCTTCACTTGGCATAGCTCAGCTTGTGCTGTGGGGGCTATGGGTGGTAGCCCAGGAGTGATTCCTCCTCTTCTTCAGAGGAAGAGCAGGGCATGGCTCTACCTGAAGACTCTTATTGGAGGGCACAGCTGGTGATTTCCTTAAGCATTGCTCAAAAAATCTTCCAGGCAGCCTAATGGGGAGAAAATTGAGCGCTTCAGCTCCAAGTGTGGTATGGCAGGGGTCTGAGAAACAACTTCATAGATTAGCCAAAGGAATTTAATTACTCCGAAGGTCTTCTCAAGGTGATTCTGAAGCAAGTATTTTAAACGAGGCAAATTGCAGAAATACTGTATTACGTTTGTCAGCCTTTACATGAAAAGATGGTCTGCGCAGGGCATCTTTCCACCACTCCTGCAGTGGCTTGTGAGAGCAAAGTCCCTGCTCCGAGAACCTGGGCTTTAAGTATAACAGCCTAAACGATGCTAACAGCAGCTAGTGCCCTGTGCATGGTACATGAATGACAAAGCTTCCATTTTTTTTAATTGTGTTAATTAGAGATTTTGAAATATATCTCTTTTTCAACTCTTCAGCAATAAAAAGGTCTATTTTCTTGTTTATTTCCTGTTTGAGGAGCAGATTTAATGTTTTTTTTTGGTGGCTGGCTGCAAGCCTGTTCTTACTGGCTGCAGGCCATGAGTACTGGCAAGAAGCACTGACAGAAAGATGAAGAGATTTACATCCTCCAATTTCTGTATTAACAGGGGCAAAGCAGTATGTGGGCTTGTCAGTGGATGCAAAAAATTAAGACTAGTATCTCTTCCCCACACAGGTGTATTGTCACTGGTGAGAGTGACAAGGAGTTGTGCTCCCAGAGACACGGTGTGATGGAAACCTGTTAAGTGTTTCATTGCTCTAAATATCTACTGTTCTTTTCCCGTTCTTTGAGAAATCTGCAAATGCTCCTAAGCTGAAAGTTATGGCTCTATTTTAATGAAATTTTGTAGTAAAACCTCCAAAGAGTGAGCGAGGAGCTAGAACAAACCCAAATGATCAAAGAGCTCTAGGTGTGGCAATCCAGAGATCCGTGGTTTGCCTTTGGCTTCAAGGTCTTAGTTTCCAACAGTGATCTTGAAGAATGACCAATTTCGTGCTCTCAAACTCTGAAATGCTGACAGATCTGTAGAAAGAAGAGAAATGCAGTTCTGAGGCTTGCGTTGGAATGATTCAGTTGAAATTGAAATTTTGTTGATCGGAGTGTATCCTGTGCATGTGGGACATTCGGGCACAACAGCTTTGTGCCAGCGCTTTGAATTAGAAAGGCCTGCAACGACTTAAGTGGAACTGACCATAACGGCATTGAATTTGTGATGAAAATTCCCCTACAGCGTAAATATGTGGATGGAAGAAATAGATTCTGTTTCCGTGCGTTGCGCTGAGAGGAATGCAGCAGGCAAGCAATCCACATAAAAGGTGACAAGTAAATTAGATTTTAAAATTCTTGCAGTTCTGATAATCTGAGCTGACATCAGTAACACAGGTTAGGGAAAAGTCGTCTTCAGAATAAGAAGTTCATTTATTTCCTGTGATAGGTAGGAGGCATCAAAGGGCAGATTCTGGCTCGATCTTTCTGGAGTTTGCTATTCTTGATGGAATTAGACTGCTGGCAAGGATTGCTGTAATATTTATAATGAACTGTACTCCATGAAAAAATTAGTGTTGGAGGAGACTGCTGATGCACCTCTGTATTGGGAAAGGTGGAGTTTCTCTTCCTTCCCCCATAGGATATTCTGAATGCTTGTATGTGAGTTGTTTGCTCTCTTATCTAAGGTGAGTTCAGCAGCCTCTATGTAGATGTGCTCCTGCTTCTCACATGGACACTGCAGGAGAAGGTGGCTTCTGACCGTTCCCTTGATGTGTTTTAAAAGGAAACATGGTGGCTGTCCTGACATTATATCAGGAATCTGATCTAACAGTATGCTTTAGCAGGATTAAAAACTCAAAAAGCGAGTATGCTGGTGGAACTGAGGGACTGCCAAGGCTAGATAGCACCAGGGTGCTCTGGGTTGCAGCATAGGTAGAGTTTACCTGCTTGAGGCTAAACTCCCCCTTAGACGTTTTAATACAAGCCTTAGACCCAGATCCTGAAAGCCATTTAAACTCTTGGCTCCTCCTGCAGTTCTTTCAGGTTTATTACTTTAGATCCTCTGCTGTGAAGGACAGTGGGATAAAGGCTCCTAAGTTTTCTGGCCATTTTCAAAAAATTAGACTTGTATTTGAAAGTACTTTTAGAAGTGTCACTACTGCTTTTACAGTTATCTCTAAAACCTGTGGCTTGTTATTTGGACTGTTTTACATTGACACAGTGCAGAGATTCCCTGCAGGACAGAGAGCTATGCAGCTATTTGAGGTTAACTAAATGCGCCTCCAAAGAAGGTTACAAATAGAGAAGTTCAGGAGCTGCCCCTTTAATCTTCCCAGTGGCATGCTGAGCGCCACTTGATGGGTAATGGCCTTCACAGCGAGGATGTCAAGATGTGTTTTCCAGTGTGATAATTGAATGCTAAATACGAGTTGGAGAAATAACTGTTTCACCCTCAAATGTGTGGGCTAAAAAGCTGTCATAGTTTGATTCCCCTGAAATGAGGCCGAACACTTTGGCTTGAGTTTGGGATGAATCTGGCTTAAAACACCCAAGCTTCTTTCACTCCCCTGGCACCAAATAGGATGAGTCACTCTAATCGAAAGGCAATGAGACGCATGCGGAGAGGACATCAGAAAAGCATACTAAGTAGATATTTTTTGACATTTGTTCAATGAATATTAAATGTACTTAATCTGTTTAAGCTCATCCTTTTATTTTCCTTTTTAAGAAAATGGTGATTATGGCCAGGTGGTTCCTAGCTTTGTTTTGCAAAAAGTGCACTTTCAAGCCCTCTTCAGTAGAGCTCATAGACTTGAATTCTGGAGGAAACAGATCCCCTTCCTAGGAGTTTCCTCCCCTTTTAATGAAAAGCTGAGAACTTGGCATAACCCTCCATCTTCTCTCCCTCTTTGGTGGTCTCCAAATGATACTTCGGGATCTCTGGGGTTCCTCAAAAGAAACTCCCACCTTGTCATGTGGAAAAGAAAGAAATATTTTCAGAACAGCTTGGGAAACTGTGGTTCAGATCCCTGATTTCCTTAACTTCCTCTGTGGCCTTGAGCAAGTAAGGTGCTGTAGTGTTTTCAAAAGTGCCTGAAATTATAAGGAAGGCTCTTTGCTTACAGTCTTCCATGTGTTGTGAGCCAGCGGGATGCCTATTTCTTTGGATATGCCAGCATTCAGGATTTTAATCTGGATCTTTGGCTCGGCTCCTTGTCTATAAAAATTGAAATACTATCTCTCTTACATAAGAATAAACATCAAAGATGTTAAAGCACTTGGATGCACGGGGGGGTGTGTGCATATGCATATACGTATATATGCATATACATATGTATATCTAAGATGGGTGTATATACATAACCAGCTATACTTCAGTTACTCTGGAACTATCTGGACCTGCCTGTTGCTGTGCTTTAAGTAATTACTTGGTTTCCCATACGCAACTTTAATGCCAGGTCCGTGTTGATCCTTATTTGCTGGAGACAGGGCCGTAAACCAGAATCATCCTGTTAAAGCCTGACTGCTTAACTTGAGGTTGGTCCCAAAACAGTTTTCACTCTCCCTGTGGTCCAGCTGTCAGGAGCGGGCAGTGCGAGTAGCCAGGCGCTGTCAGAGGAGAGCTGTGGCCATGTATCTGCCAAGGCTGCCTCTTGCTGGAGGGTGATACAGAAATAACAACAGCAAGCCTGGGGGAAAACAACACTACAACTGAAAGGCTGGTACCAGCTGACCAAAAAGCTGTGTGGTGTGAAGCAGGGCTAGGGTGGCCCTCCGGCAGCTGATGTGGTCACAAGCGAGAGCTGAAGGACATGCGCCATCTCCCTTGCTGAGGCCCTGTTGCAGGGGTCGAGGGTGCTTTTTTTTTTTTTCCTGCAAAAAGCAAGGGTTTTTATCTCTCCCTGGTCATAGTTATGAATATCGTATTGCAGTCAGTTATAGCACTTTCTGATCGCCTTCCCGGAGTGGTTTTGTGCCTATCGTGTAGGTATTGCAGCGCTTCGGTAGCTTTAATGAAGGTGTGTGCGTTCTTAATCTCCTGTTGTGATAGGGAAGGCAGCACTGAAGGTGCTTTATGCATGAAGGAAAGGGGTCTCAGGAGTTTGTTTCTTGGTGTAGCCTACCCACACTGGTCTCTCCTCAATGCAGAAGGGTAAAACTCTTTGTGAGCAGCTTTCTGGTGTTTTAGAAGAGGTTTTGGTCTGCCCTTGGTGCCAGGGCTCTACTACCTCTCTCGGCTCTGTTGGGCTGTGTCCCCAAGCAATAACAACTAACAATAGGATTTTCTGGTCTCCTGTATTTGAAAAAGCCAGAACAGAGTAAAAAAGAGCAAATTATAGTTCTGTAAGTTTATTTCAAGGATGCGGTGCTGTGCTGATTCTCTGAAATTCTCAGTTACCTTTTGTCACTTTTTGGGTATATATTTTTAAATATCTTCTGTTTCTTGCAGGAGCAGTTCAGGGCACAAGTGATGCATGCGGCTTTGATCCTTTTGACTTTATTTTCGTTGTCTGTAATTTCTATTTCTTACAAGCAGAGGTGTCAACTGTGTTAAGCTTGCTCGTGTGCATCTGCACAGGCGCGAGAAGGGGAATCATGTTCAAGTTGTAACTCTCAGCCAACGTGGGTTTCCAGGCGCTGACATTATGTTCGCTCAAACATCTTCACTTTCGTTTGGCAGTTCTGTTGCACTGCAAATACCTGAAACATGTCAAGCTTTCAAATGATGTTAGAGTAAAGTAATTGCACCTGTTATTGTACCATATTATCTTGTATTATTTTGTGATATATATGAATTTTGACAGTGCTCTGGGAGTTGCACGCGTGAGGGAATATAGGGCCTAAGAACGAAGCGGTGCTAGATACTGGACAAACAAATGGGGAAGTCTCCTTCAGCCTCAGTTTGCTGTTGGAGTTTGATAGGGGAAATATGGGGGGTAGATACAGACAGGAGAGTACAAAAGGACATAGCTCTGTAGCGTACCTCAGAGGGGAAAAACGTAATGCTGATTTTGTGTTGGAAAGGAAGTCTTTGTGCCTCTATTTTTACAGATGTGAATTTTGCGTCCCAGAGGTTGGCTGTGCTGGGCGTCCCTCTGCTCTGCTAGTGTTACTTCATGCTCTCAAGATACCGGGCCAGTGGTACGTTCGAGGCAGGGGTTGGCAGGGTTTGAATCTGCTCCGGGCAGTTGGCGTACTAACTGCAGCTAGTGCAGAAAATGATCCTGCCTCAGTTTCAGGGGTCTCGAGTTCTTCACTGGTTGTGTGAATGCCCAGATGGGATTAATCGGTGGGTAGTCACCTAACTTAGCTAATCCCCATGGGTTCCCGGCCAGGTGACCGCTGCCCCTCTGGAGGACGGGACGCTGCTCCCTCTGCACGGGCTCTGTAGGACACCCTTGGGAGATGGGCAGCTGGAGTTGGGCGGTAACGGCAAATGCACGCAGATTAACCAGGTTTATGTGTTTTTGGTTTAGGTATGTGAACTTGGTGAAAACTCAGTGCTAATATGAAAATACTACGTGTGCTATGCTGTCTGCTGTACCAATGGCTGAGGAAAAAAGTGGATGTAAGGGAGGAGGGAGCGCAGCTGGGGCCTGGGACTGGAGACAAGGTTATTGTCTCCACATGAAGGTTTTACATCGTTCCTCCAGCAGACTTTGAGTGCTGCCCCAGCTGGCAGTTGATAAGTAGTGTATGAGATACTAGGATCTTGGCAGGATGAAGTATTTCCAGTATTACAGAGCAAGTTTGAGGAGTGGTTAAAATTTCTCTCTGTCGGGAGCATGTCGTAGCAAATAGGCCTATAATTATTTCACGTATAGCCTTCCTTCTGGCCACCTCTGCTCTTGAAACACCGGGGCAGGTTTCGGTCTTCTGCAGGCACTTTCCTCTCCTTCGCTTAGCAGTGAATTGCCCTTCATAGTGAATTGGTCTGACTTTCATCTATATAAACTATAACTGCCTAAATTTTATATGTAAAAATTGCAAAGACTTATAAAATCTTTTTAGTATTCCAATAAAATCAATATTAATAAGCTTCCCTTTGAATTTTTCTCATTAGGCTGACAGACTGCCCTAAGAGTGGCTGCATGGTCCTCTACTGCAGGAATTCCCTGACTGGCTGCCTTTTATAAAGTATTGCTAAATGTATACTGGTAACTTCACTTTTTTTTTTCCCCCCGTGAGTAGTTTCTGTAGAAATCTGTGGCCAGCAGCTTTTCACTGGTGTCATCTCCACTGGTACGTACTGCTCCCAGTTTAACAAGATGGGGTTTGCAGCAAGAAAGGGAACTGTTTAGCTTATATTTTTACAAATGAATGCATAGCACCATATTATTTTGATTATTTGGTGAAGTGTATAGGCCCTGTTCCGCTGCTCGCTGCCGCAGCGCAAATCTTCCAGAATTGTGGACTGGAGCAAATGAAAAGAATATATAGAGTCACTAAAGTATAGCAACTTTTTGGAAGGCAGCCCATGGAAGAGAGAGAATTAAGCAGCAGTTTCTAAAATATTTGTGTTTCCAGATTTGTTCACCCGTGCCTTTTCTCTCCTATTTTCTGAACCGAGCAGAAGGAGATCACGCTTTTGCATTACTTTGGTTTCCTGCCCTTCAGCTATTATGTGAATTGAAAGTGAAAAAGGTCTTGTCTTGATGTTAAGTAACCTTGCAGACTTTAATTTGAAACAAACAAAGCATTTAAAGCGGTTCTTCTCCAGGGGATTGTACTGAGCGCTACTAAATTGCTGAATATTTAATAGCTAAATGTGTTCCAGACCCTGAAGTCTGTCCCCCAAATGATAAGCCTTTTTATTAAGTGAACTTTAATTGCTTAATAATTGGGCCTTCTGTAAGGAAAGATGGGGATCCTGATAGGCTGCCAACCAGCTTGCATGGTAAATCAGACCTGGGTACTGCTTTCGATTCCTTTTTTTTAAGGAGGGGTGGGTGTAACGCAGTGAGGTACGTCTGCAACCCTTCGACTGTGGAGCCAAGCGCAGCTGTGAATGTGCAATGTTTAATTCTAGGGTCTGTCTCCAAAAGTGACTTTCTCAGAGTTCATTCACTGGCCCCCATTCCCTTGAGCTGGCTCCCAGTGATCCAACCATCTGTGTGGCTTCAAAAACTGTCTTTAAAATAAATGAGTGTAAGCTAGGAGAGCTGTAAAGACACAGTGATGACTTTAAGATCTCATATATTGTGATCCTGCAGAGAGATAAATGAGTTTTGAACATAACCATGGGAAAAGCTAGTTACTGTCTTCTCTGGGACAAAGCAAAAGTTTTTTTGGCAAGATCCTAAAATGCTAAGCTGTAAATTTCATTATACGCGTTTTTTTGAGTTTTAAAGAGAAAAAAGGTTTTATGGTCTCTGTGCTCTGTATAGCTCAGTGAACGAAGGCAGCTGAATTTTCAGATTGAGTTATTAACATGAAAAATCTCAAGAACTCTGTGTTCTCTTGAAAGATTTTTAAGGCCACAGTTTGGTAGCACGGGGATACAGCATTGACAAATTCATTGTACCAAGAGGGGGAAGAGCATGTGCTGGGTCAAGTTAGCAGTGGCATGAGAGGTTGCCTGATCGATAAATAATGGTATGTCACGTGTCCTGTACTGGGAATAGGTCTGTGTGAGAACTAATACTGTCATTATTTTATTTCCCTAAGAAAGTAGCTGTTGGGATTATTGCATGGATTTCTGAGGGGAAAAAAAATGTGTGTGCTAACTTTTTTAGTCCTAGTTCTTGCAGTGTTGTTAGACTCGGCTGTCTTTCCTCCCAGAAGGATTTTCATCAATGTATGGAGTTGCAGTTCTTAACAGCTTTCCCTCATTGCTTTTATCTTCAATTTTTTTTACTTACGAAGCTGAAAGAGTTGGATGCTTTTATTTTATAGCTTAGGGAGCTCCCTATATGGGAGCAGCATCCTGGCTCGAAGGGGGAGCGTGCTGGGCAGGTGCCTTGGTGCAGGCTTGCAGGGAGCAGGAGCTGCCCAGTCGCCAAGCCAAGCTCCTGCTGCCTTTTCTTCCCTTGAACCGAGCACTTTGCTAATATGCGTAACTGTTACGTGGCAGTGACAAAATGCCAGGGCCTGGCAGCGATGGGTGTGTTTTTGCACATGAAAATGCCATGAGGAAGCTTTCATGGAGCCGGTTCCTGTCTTGCTACAGAACTTCGGATAGCGCTCGCCGCAGCTCCTGCGAGCGTGTCGCCCCCGTTGATGCCTCCCATCCTCGCAGGCTCTCCGAGGGAAGAGCATTGGGCTCGAGGAGAATGGAGGCAACGGAGGAGTGGCTGAAGTCACAAAAGAGAATGGGTGCTTTAAGCAGGAAATGAACCTGAGGCTCCCACTCAAATCTGTTTTTGTTATGTGACTGTTTCCCTGTAAATTGCTTTTGCTGGATGTCTGGGTGGCATTGTAATGTCTAGACATTAGGATCTTTATTCTTTGTTTCCTCAATTTCTTAATAGCATCTCTACTGACAAATGCTTTTGAAAGCCTTTACTCGCTATACTATACTGTCACTTGTTTTCTGTATGCTCTTTAGCTGTTTCTATTGTCTTAAGTTTTCTGCTCTTTCAAAGTTTCGAGATATATTTGTGCCTGCTTTCCTCTGGCTTCAACCACCAGCCTGAGAACGTGGTGTGCCACCAGACAGGCAAGGAGTGCCCAGCCAGGCTAGCAGCTACTGAGGTTTCTAGCTGTAGAAACAGAACTGGAGCCAGAGCAGTTCACCAAAACATGTTCCCATTATCTGTACCACATCCCTGATCCAAGCAGTTGCTTCAACATATCTTTTTTGATTCCGCCTTCTCATGCTTGGCTGGAAGGAGGGCTCATTTGTTGCGCTTTCTTTCATTGCAAGTCTTCCTCTCTCCCTAGTTTTCTTGCCTTATTTGGAAAGAAAAAAAAAAAGCCTTTCCGTTCATCAAGTCCATGATTTGGACATCATCTCTGATTTGCACTTTGAATTTTGCAGGCTATATCCTATTCTTGTAAGTTTCTTACTTCTGTAGCATGTGAAAGACTTGGCCTTCAGGTTTTGCTGTCCTGGGGCATTTTGGGGTTATGCAATTAAACACTTAACTCAGGTGTTCTGCACTTATGAGTCATAAGCGTGTTTCATGGGAAAACAGACATCTGCCACTTCCTGTTTGAAGTGTTTGGTTATGTGACCCCAAGTAACTTTTTTATTTTTATTATTTATTTGTTAAACAGAGACTTTTTAATACTATTTGCCCTCTTATTTGGAGGGAAGGAGAAATAGTCTTGTACATATGCACTTGTAATAATATCCTACCGCTTGTCAGCATTTAAGTCCTCCAGCGCTGTGTGCCGGAGCACTTCTGCTGCGGTACAGGAGGTAACAGCGAAGGAAAGCTGGTAACCTAGCAAGGAGCGTGGATGATGCAGGGATTGAGCTGTGGTCCACTGAAGACAAATTTCTACGCTTTTCCACAGCATCTTACGTCTGCAGAGTTTCAAGTAGCAATTTGCTCATTTTAGTTTTAAGCTTGCCAAATTTGAATGAAATTTCAAAGGAAAGTGAAATACTTGTGTCTCGCCCAGGACTTTAGCTTTCCTCATTAGGGAAAAACAGGCACAACCAACGCAGCTGTGTATCTGGAAAAGATAAATTGCAAGAATCATCTTTAACAGCAAGTGTCTTGTAGCCTTCCTAGGCTCTGCTACCAGCTACGCTCAAATTTTCCTATCTCTCATGCTGTACCAGTGAGGTTACTTATTTCTTCTGTACAGAGGACGATATCTTTCTGGAGCATGTGTCACTTGAACAGTTTGATGTGCAGTTTAGCAAAAAGATTCCATTAAACAGAAAGATGTGACTAACACTTTCTTAATCTTACATAAGGTTAGTTATGCTGTCCTTTGAATGTCATCCTGCTCTGCATAGTTTATATTGCATTCCAGCATATTTGTACTTTGTGAAAGTTGTTGAGTAGATCTGTAAGTATCAGGTTGCAATTTGTTGCTTTTTATGTTGATAACACATCTTTTGTTATCTTTTCTTTCCTGTTAATGAGCGTAATTTGCAGAGGAACGTGTTAGTCACCTAGCCATTATTGCAATCTCAAAGTAGTTTTCAGAATATCACGTTTAAGTTTGGATTGTTAACCAAATCCAAATCAGCATGGAAACAGCATGCGACTTCTATTTTCAGCAGCTGTGTAATTGCTTCTTTTCCTTGTGCTTTCAGGACCGCTGAGGTTTCTTTCCCAGACAGAATCTGTCACGGCTTTTGCAGGAGACACGGTTTTATTGAAGTGTGAAGTTGTTGGAGAGCCCATGCCCATGGTACACTGGCAGAGAAACGAGGAGGACTTGTTCCTGAGCCCAGCTGACGCGCGGGTTGCTGTCCTGCCCTCTGGAGCTTTACAGATTAGCAGAATTCAGCCGGGGGACAGTGGAATCTATAGATGCCTGGCAAAAAATCCAGCGAGTTCAAGAATCGGAAATGACGCAGAAGTCAGGGTTTTGGCAGGTAAGAAGCACGCCCTCTTACACTGCCACTTTCTGTTGTCTGGTCACGTTCTTTTGCTCTCTGATACAGCAGTCACTCCTCCTGGGGCAGCTAGGCTGATGTATCCCACTTTCTTTCCAGTTATTTCTACAAGCTTCTAAGTTTTTCTTAATGTTGAAGAGCCTGGAGACCTTTAGAAGCAGTTGGATGCAAAGGTGAGGAGCTGACGCCATAGGAAAGTATTCACGCTGCCTAACTTCAAGTATTTAATTTAGAAATACGTGAAGCTGTTCATTTTATATAGTCAATGGTGAGAGATGGGTACTTCCTATCTCACAGTGGGAATAGGCCCCAAATTACTGTCCCAAAGTACTCTCTGGAAGTGTTCCTCTCGCTCCATTGACTAGTTAATCTGAGACTAGCTGCTGAATTTACATGCTCAGAGTTAGGCTGCTTGGATACTTCAGTGGCTGGCGTGATCTGCCAAGCTTCTAAGACCACAGTTGGGGACCTGACACAGTTTAACCATAGCAGTCCATGGCCAAATGAGCATCTTGCTTCCCCCTCTTAATAAACTTGCCAGCTAAGTAAACAATTACCACTGCAGTGTGTTTCTAGAAATATTATCAAGAACTGAGCATCGAAAGAGTGGTCTGAAGGAGGTATTCCTGCCAAATCCCCTTTCTTTGTAGTTCTGCATGCTAATATGCAGCCACTAATTAAATGGGCCAGGGATGCTGTCAGCTACTATGCTTCTAGGGTTTGTTTGGATATGCTTTTCTAATCAAAAGCTGTTGGTGTGCATGACTTTTTCACTAAGGGAGAGATAACTGAGCAGGATTCCCAGACTTTGCAGATGAAGTCTAGATGCTATGGAAATCGGTATGGCTAGGATCGCTCTTGAGGAAGTGTCCATGCACTTGCCCATGTGGAACTAGATGAGACTACTTGATCTTCCCTTCTAGGGGTGGTCTATAGCTCTGGGATTTCTGGCAGTGGATTTGGGAGATTAAACCTTCTGTATTTGGGACTTGATACCTGAAAAGCAAAAATAAACTTGCATAAAACCCCCAAACCTGTAAACACAGAGTTAAAAATCCAAGTCCTCAGTTTCTGCTGCAGTAGATATCCTTTTTTGGAGCTGTAAAGCAAAACAACAGCTATCACTGGCAGCAGCAGAAGACTGTCACCCAGAGTTCCTGCACCCTGCTAAGTGTTGTTTTTTTCCTGTTGTCTTGGCAACCAGGTTTGAGCCAGACCTCCATGGTACGGAGCTGTTCTTCATTTCTTTTTGGGGTGGCCTGCTAGAGAGCTGGTGTTCCAGGGGCTTCTAGGAGCCTTAGAGCCATGAGTTGTTTCTTCTGCTTGTAGAAGCACCTGAACTTTCCTGCCACTGGACAGTTAATGGCAATTTAAGGTCCACTGAGAGGGTGTGGGGGAGAGGAATTCAGTTGTTTTAATGAAAATTAAGAATATCACAAAACTTTAAATTTTGAGATCTAGAGGACTTCTCTCAGCCTCCTCAGCTTCTCAGAGAATTACTGCTTGGCCATTCATCCACATTTCTGATGTGTCATAGACAGCTAGGTGCCTCCCTTTTTCCAGTTTTGGTCATTAACATTCTTGCTAAATAGCCTCTGTTAGGTTGTCCATAGGAGGGAAGGGAATTCATTTCCCTGCTCAGCACATTAAAATTTTATGCCAGGGAAACATTGGTGCGAGTAACATGGAAAATATATCACAAGGAACTAGTGGAGTCAGTCACGCTTTGGCTTAGGGCAAGTAGTAAAGGCCTCATTTCAGGCAAATGTGAGCAGACATAGCTATTACAAGAAATGAATGGCGCTCCTGAAACACACGTCGAGATCTTATTGAGCCTCTTGGGAATTTTGATCTCATGTGCACCCTTTGGTTCAGCACTATCTGATACCTTGCTATTAAGTTTGCCTCTCCTCTCTTCATGTGTTGGCAGAAATCCGTTTTGAGTTGCAATTATCCTCTTCCACAACTAGTGAAGGCAGAATGCTGTTGTTGGTCGTCTTCCCCTTGTTAGTAAGAAAACGAAAATATCCCTTAAATCCTACTCAAAGGAAGAGGCACCAAAAGAAAAGCCTTAGGTAATATATCGTGCTTTTCTGTGTTTTTAAAATGTTGCTGTTGCAGCGGTTGTGACCTATTTGAACATTTAGCAGAACTGTCAAGATTTGCACAATAGGAATAGCCAAAGTTAAATTCTCATATCCCAAAGTAGGGTTTCCTGCTTCTATGTGTGCAGCCTATGCAACAAATACCAAGAAGTCCATCCAGGAGCTCCTGTTTCACCTGCTGGTGAATATTGAAGTATTGGAATATCTAGTAATAAATGGTATCTTGCAAAATTGGCCATGGTCCTGGCTAATTTTCTAATCTTCTCTACACCTTCCAAACAGAATGTAAGAAAATAATGAGGGAGAAACATAAATGCTAGTTTTGCTTCTTTGGTTGAAGGGTTAGTGGTTTGATTTGATGTGATGGTGGGTCTGGAGATGTCTCTGCTCTTGATAGAAGAAGTCTTCATACAGCATTATGCAAGTTAGAGGCGGGGGAAGAAAAAGAATAGTTGAAGTGATTAGTGCCTTCCTGAATTAAAAAAAAAAAAAAAAAAACCCATGAAAAATCACTTTACCAGCACAAAATCTGTAGTTTAACTCAGCATATAAACTAATGAATGATAAGCCTTCAAAACTGCCTTTAGCAAAGTGAAATACTTTGTAGATGCAATAACGTGCCTAGCAGATAGGGCAGGACACTGGGCAGGAAATTTTTAGCTTAAGCACTAAAAGAAGTTTTATATAGTTGTTTTTAGCAATTTCAACATTCACTGGCAGGTAGCTGCTTCCATATAAGGCTACCAAGATTACAATATCTTTTCTAGCTTTCTATATTTTCTAGCCATTTTGTGTCTACTGGCTACAGTCTTCAATTATCTTAATTAAAAGCGGATGGTTTGTTTTAGAGTCACAGTGCTCCTTTTGATCACCACATTGTATAAATTCTTTCATGTACGCATCTAGATTATCAAAAAAGAGTATGAGCACAAAAAATTGAAAATTGATTGAATTGGCTGTCCAGTATAGTGTTTCTAAACAAACAAACAAAAACTGTTAGCAAATGTACTTTGAATCTGAGAATCTGTTCTTTGTTCTTTCCGTATGCTTTCCTTTCTGTTACTATAAGCTGACTCCTTGCTTTCAGAGACACCTTACTGGTAGTGTTCCTGAGACACGTTGACTGACAAGAGACTGTATTCATCTATTTTTTTATTTAAAAATATACTCATTTGACCAGGAATAGAAACATTGCAATTATTTTGTTTTTCATATCTGAAGTCTGTTTTTTGCATTATCATGAGGATGCTGCCAAGAAATTTCTTTTTGCAGAAATGTATTAAATACTTCCAAGTCAAAGCCTTTTTTTTTTTTTTTAACTATTACTATTTCAAAGCCAAAGTATTTTCTTAGTGTTATTTTGAGCATTTGAGCTATGGGTGAGCAATTGGTTTCTTTAGTCACCAGTTATACTGAAAAACACAAGTCTATCAGGAAACACACACTTTTCCCCAGGAAAAAAAACTCCATGTTTGTGTGTGATATGTTGGTTTTTTGTTTTTAATTTCTGACTTACAATTAAAGATGCACAAATTTACTATGAAAAGTGTGTTAATATAAATGCTTTTACTACTCTGGAAGTTTTTAAAACTTGTTTTAAATCCTAGAACAATGAATTTAATATAAACTTGTAAGTAGTTTTAATTGATCCAAAAACAGCCCTTCCATTTATTCGACCAGTGCTAATGAGTACCTGGAGTAGGTCATCAGTGTAGGAATTGGCTGTTCATGCCAAAGCAGAAATGTCAGAAGTGGACGACTTCCAGTTCTGCCTTCAGTTTGAAGGCAGAGTATTAGTGGGCTAAGGTGCAAATGTGCATCACCACGTGCCCCCCTGCCTCCTTTCTTCAGCAATGCTCTACCTTCAGTATTCAGCGCTTGGACATAGTTACAGGCCCAAAGATAGCCCGCTGTCTTGGGTAAGTATTGCTAAGTAATCACACTGTCAAACCCTTGTACCTAGACGATATAGAAGACGTGTTTATCTTAGGAGCAGATCATCTGGTTTCCTTCATGTACCTCTATGACAAGTTCAGTAACTGTTATCCCTGTGTTGCATCTTATCTGGAATACTTCTGTGGCAACGCAAGCTTCCCTGATGTTGTGATCAGTGGGAGAAGTGACAACTGATGAATGACTGCTCAAATGAGGCCACAAGCCAATATGCTTATGTTCGCAAGCCAGCAGTTATCTTTTCAAAAAAAAAAAAAAAATTTGGCAAGGCAGCTGCAGCTGTACTCTGCTGTTGACTTTCAGAAGAAAGCGACAGGTCCCTCCCACCTTTTTGATCTAGAGAGTCTTGACCCGGGGAAGGATGTTCTTCTGCAGAAATGAATCTCATTTTTGATGAGACAGGCGGTTACCATGGGGTATATACAAACTGTGGATCCATATACTGTGGTTATCCCTTACCACTCTACACGAGAACCTTTATGGAAAATCATTCAGTAGTGGTAGCCTAAACTGTGGTGCACAGACTTGCAAGGGACAGTGTTTTATTTTTTTATTTTTTTAAACTAATTGGGATGTTGGTATTGGGTAATGCTTGCTGGAGAATTGGGTGTCTTGAACAGGATGCTTGGTCCTTCTGTATTGCGGCAGGCATCTCTGTTGCCTGAGGCCCTTGCAGTGGCATCTTCAGCAGGGTTGGGTGAGGACCAGCAACAACTTCTGCTGACCGCTTGCAAGCATCTCCTCTGCGTACAGCTTGATCGATTTGGCAGCGGGAACTGCCCGGGGTGGCTCGGGAAGGGCCAGGTTCTGCCCCCGGGATGTTAATCGGCATTTGGCGTGCTAGGTAGGCGCTGTGCCCTGGGGGAGCGATGCCGTGGCACACGGAGGGAACAAACCCAAGTTTATCTGTGCGTCTCGTGTATATCTCAGTTCCATAGCTCTTGCCGCAGCAGAGTTGCAAGAGGAGTCCCATCCAAGAGCCGTTTTTCTAACACTTCTTTCTCGGTGCTACAAACAGCTCAGCCTCCTAAACCCTCTGTCAGAAACCATCTGCCCGTAGGACTGTGCGCGCCATACGAGAACAGATTTTGAAGAGGAACTAGTATAAAAATTCCTGACAAACCTGATCAAAAAACTCTCCATGAGGTTTCATCTGTTTCTCAGTTTTCTGAGCAGCCATCACAGCTTTTCAGAGAAAGTTTGTTTTGAGTGCCCATTTTCTCACCTTTCTCATTGAAATGCCTTTGTTATCTTTGGGGTCCAGAAACTTAATCTCAACTGAAAAATTGCAGTAGATACTGAAAACATGGAAAAAAAAGCACATTCAAGTAATATGCACACCCTCTCCTAGTTATCTGAGGAATAACATTACTGTATAAAAACACCTCAGACTTTACATTGCTCAGTACTGCAGAATTGTTAACCAAATTCATTGCTTCTGTAAACTAATTAGTAAGTTTTTGGGACATCTGTGTACTTCAGAAACACAAATGGGATTTTAAAAGGTTGAGTTCAGTGTCTAAATGCTATATGTTCTCTGTTTAGAAATATAAATCTTGCGTTATCGTTAGCCATCAAAATAATCGGCCACTGTGCTATTGCCTGTTGTGGTGATTCTTTTTGTCTCTCTGAGCTTGCCGGCTGAGTCGCAATGCGAGATAACAATGTCATGCAGTTTCTTCATATTTAATGCAAATAGTTAAGTTGCTGTTGTGTGATGCAGTTCTTCCCTCACACTTGTACCTCTGAGGAGACAACAGTCCCAACAAGACGGGATGAATAGAGGCGGACCCCATGAGGTGGTGAGAAAGAGTTAGGAAGGGAAAGTTGATGCTCGTGTTTAATAGCTCACGAAATTTGCTTCATGAGCTGAGGCTTTGATGCTTAAGCGACTCGATCCCTTAAAAGATGAGGAACTACAGTTTTAGCCTTTTTAAATGCACTATCATAGTATGGACAGAATTTCTGAGTTACTACTTTGCTTCAAGGAAAACAACAGTTCTTCATTTTTGAAGAGTGATCTAAACACAGTAGGTTGCTTTTCTGAGGGCATCGTGTTTGCTAAGGGTCTGTATGGGAAGAGCGAGGAGGGCCGTTTGATACAAATTTTGTGATGAAATATATTTGGGAGGAAGATCAGCCCAGGCCTAAGCCTCTGTGGAAGCTCTGCCATCACTTTCTCGTGCAGCACGTTGAGGTTGTATCAGGTGCAAAGACAGCTTAAAGTCGTCTTCTACTTCTCTACTGAGTGAAGGTCTCTCTGCGCTGGTGTACGTTCTCTCACAGCTGGTAGTTGTCCAAGTCACTGCTTTACCTTAACTACAAGATCTTTTTAAACAAAAATAGATTTCCAAGAGATGTAGTCTACTTAAATACTGAACTTGTTAGATTTCTGAGAATTCACTGCTTCCCTAGATGTGTTCTCCAGTGTTAATTTCCTGCAGGGATCTCTTGGCCTAATTCTGATCATTCTTTAAAAGTTGTGGTGTTTGTAGATGCACAAAGTGGTGGAGTGCTACTTACTAACAGAGATGGGTTGCCTCTGTGGATGGATGTGGATCGTGGGATAAGCTGAGCTCATTTGCACCAGGTGTGCCGTAACACTGGTTACGAGTGAAGGGATGCACCCAGGTGTGCAAAGTCGCTGCCAGAGCCAAGGCTGTTTTGGCGAGGATTTCTGCTGCGCAGGTAACAGCTGAGCGCAAGCTTCCAGCCAGCGGCAGGAGCTGAGGGAGTGAAGACTGATAAATTAGTAATAGTTCAGGAAAGAATTATAATATTTATTTGTACAAAGCCTGCCTTTTGGTAAACGCGGGGGAGTTTGTGTGCTTTATCCAGGAGATTTTAACAGAACTCACGTTACTGTGGTCTGCAAGAGCTTACCTGGGGGAAAAGGCTCTTTAATCTGCAAGACAAGGGTGTAAAAGAAACTAATGACTGGAAACCTGAAGTTGTATTCTTGCAAGCAAAGGGGGAAAAAAAAAAACCACACACAACATAAGTAACGGCCATTGGAACTGTATTTTTAAGGATGTGATGTTTTTTCCATCAAATGCATTTAAATGAGGATTGTATTTCTTTCTGGAGGGGAGGGAGAAAAAGCATACTGTAGTTCATTCATGTGATATGGTTTCCAAGCAGGAATTGCTTGGTAAAATCCTATGGCCTGCGTTCAGCAGCTAGTTGGTCTTGGTGGTGATAGTAGTCCTTGTTACAGAGCTGCAAAATGAAAATATTGCATTTGGGATCGCTTGTATTTAAGAGAAATCCATTTGCCTTTGTGATAATCGCTTGCCCATAGGAGGTAACAGCATAAATGCCCCTTCACCAAGCCTTACCAGTCTGGTATCTTCTCCTGTGCGTCTGTGCCAGCTTCAGAGCCATCCTATACCAGTGCTGCAGATTACAAGTCAGCTTGGCTAGTAGTTGTGCAGTAACGTGCAAGATTGTCCAGGAGTAGGGAAGATTGCTAGATATTTTCAAGAAGGACAGGTAAGGAAGGTTCCTGGATGGCTAGAGCAATCCCTGTGTGTGTTTTTTTTTTTTTTTTTTTGCAGTGTAAATGGATCTAAAAAGTTCTGGATTAAGCTGCTTAAAGAAAAGCAGGGCACCAAGCACTCCATTCTCCCTTGTGTCCCAGATTTCTGCTTTTTGAGGCAGAATGGAATTAATCTTATCCCCCTTCATCCTTGGGTTTCTGGAATCAGTGAATGCTGAGAATTTTGTGTTGTCCCTACACCTTTTATAATTCATGCCTTCTTTTGGACTCGCAGCTTTTTAGTGCATGAAACTTTGTTTTCTTCTTTGACCATTGACCCAGTTTACTAGCAAAACATACACATCTCTCTAATCTCCACGTTTTCAGAAGTTTTCTCTTTAAAACAGAAGAGAATTCCCCTGTGCAAGAGTCAAGTTAGCAGGCAGTGAGAATTAAAGTGGAATGATTTGAATGACTGTTAAGGAAATGAAGTATATATATTTAACATACCCACAATGTTGCTATCACACACTGAGGGAAAAGGCAGTCTTGGTTGAAACCCTAGTCTTACCCCTAGCAGTTTGGTTGCAAAGGAATTAAGGAAAGATCTAAATATTGGGGAAAAATATCTGGTAATAGTAATTATGAATTAAAGTCCAGGATTTGTGGAGAGCTGAAGGAATCAGACATGGAAGATGTCGATAATAAAGTACCAACGTGTTTTTAAAATATAACTGAAATAATTATGTTGTGAATTTATTCTGAAAGGATTGAAGTGGTGGAACAGCTTTCAATAGTTATGGCTGTAAGGCAGAAATGTACAAAAAATTCTAAACTAATTTTAGAAAAAGAAGTGCTTGTACTTATGGCATTGGATTTTAAACAGTATTATCTATTTTTTATCCCAGTGCTACCTTGACATTGACTCAAAACATCTGATTTTAGACAAGATTTTTAAGGTCGTCATATCTAAGTAAAATATATCTTAGAGTTTTGAAGGATCAGAGATATTCTCTGGACCATTAATTATTGACCATAAATTTTGAATACTGGAAAGTTTCCAGAGGACTGGAGGAAACTTATTGGAGCTCCTGATATTAAAAACATCCTTCCCCCTGCCCCCCCCCCCCCAAAAAAAAAAAAAAAACAACCCTACAACCCTCCTTGAGTAGTTGCTGGTTTATCAGGCTATTATCTTTGAAGGACATCGTAACAGACTCTCCAATGCAATTAAAATCGATCAGTATCATTGTATGAAAACAGAAGATGTCAACGTAATTTTTTGATGATACTTGTATTACAGTAGACTTCTGTAAGGATTTCTGCTATACCTCTTGCCTAAGAAATTAGAAAATTGCAAAATCAATGTGGCATCTACATAATAGATCAAATTTATAGCCGTTAAGTCTCTAAATATAAATGATTACTGAGCAGATATATCTTTAGTGGGAGTCCTCACTAGGAGCCAGGCATGTATTCTTGATCCTACGTAATCTAGTATACTGTTTAGCAACTCTGTGCGTGAGCGGAAAGAAAACAAAACTGCTGCTGAAAAAAATCTGCAAGTATCAAGAGGTAGGGGAGGTAGTAAGTATTGACGAATGTGCCCCACCATAGAGAATGAGTGCTTTGGAAACTGGACTGATTTATTTAAAAAAAAAAAAAAAAAAAGTTTTGATATGGCTGGTTGTAGAGAGCGTAGACCATAAAACAGCCCTTCTCCCAAGGGCTGGAGAAAGCAGTTTCCTATGACAAAAGCTGTTGAGGTTCATCTTGAGTGGTGAGCAGCCTGAGTGTGAAGTGCTGCTATGGCAAAGGCTACTGAAATGCTTGTGAGGACAAGCAAGTGGCGCCTGGGTAGTAGCAGAGGAGCTCCATCACTCCTGGACCGGGGTTGTGTGGGATCTGCTGGCACGAGGGGTCTAACTGGGAGACCACGTTTTCAGGGATATTGCAGGAGGTTTGGAGAAGGGTTAGAGAATAGCCATGAGAGTGATTTAAAAGACAGTCCCATTTACCCATTAAAAGCTGTGAATCAGTCTAGGGCTGCTACAGCTCATTTCTAAAGGTTGATTTAAGTTTGTTGTATTTGTGGGGTCACATCAGAAATCTCTTTTCAGCTCTTTAGATTTGGTTACTAATGGGATGAAACCACAGCTCCCTTATTTGCCTGCGTCTTGGTTTGCATCTCAAGGACAATGCAGGTCTAGAATAATGTTTGCCGAAGCTCTGCTATGTAGCTGAAAGAAAGAATTGAAATGTATATCACTGCTTTCTCATCTTGGCTCTGTTCTCCGTTTTAAGGATGTAGGATAATGTAGCTGTGGAGCAGTTCCTCAGTCTGTTACATTTTTGTGTCTAAAACTTTAATGGTCAGAGAAAAGGCTGCTTCTTGTCTTGAGGAAAAAAGTGTGTCCCTTCTCTACTTCTGCAGTTGCATCCAGAGTGATTTTATGTTATCCTTTTTATCTAAGGATCCCAAAGAACAAGTGAGAGGCCTGTAAATATTCTGTCTTCATTACAGCTGGGGAACCTGAATGCCACATAACAAGTCATCATTAAAGCTGGAAGTAGGACCCCTGATGTATAGCTCTGCGTTCCAGCAGCGACTTGGCACAGTTTTCCTCCCACTTTAGTTAATGTGATTTGAAGTTGCTCCGGTAGGAAGAATGCCTTAATGCCCTGGTGCATGTCGGTGCTAATGCTGCCGTCTTTGCCTCCTTGTTGCTTATGTGCTCCTGGACATGTCGCATCCTATAGCTCTGCTGAGCCAGGTTTGCATTTATTGGGGGCGGGAGGGGAGTGCAGAAGGGACGGAGCAGGAAACTGCTAGCAAGGGGGCTGGGTGGTGGAGGGAGAGAAGCAAATCCCATAGGAGTTGACCACATTCTGTTATACATTTTAATGCATTCTGTATATTGAGAGATCAGTATCACTTTAATGACAGATTTCTCTAACACTGTTCACGCATAACCCTTGCTTTCTCATTGGGATTAAGTGTTCAGCTCCAAGGCATGATGGTGAGATCAGGTCGGCGAACTCTGCTGGCCTTTCTTCACTGGCAGTAGAGAGCAAAATTGGGTTCTAGTTGGTATAAATCTTTATCTCTTTTAATCGAATTTGGAAATGTGACTACAAACACTTAAAAGATGTTCCATCACATCAGTGTCACGTTAAAGGCATCTGAGTTCTGCAATTTGCAATATAAAAACTGCTGCAATAAAAAACAAAATTGTCCTGGCCAAGTACAATATTATCCAAATACTTTCAGAAAAAATTCACGGGCATGATATAGGAGTCTTTTTGTCAACTGAGCAACATTTACAAATCCACTGTAGCGCAAAGTAGCTTAGTACAGTACAAGGCAATACAATAGGATGCAGCACATTTTTTTATGTGAGCGTTTCCCTTTTTTCTAATATACAGTGTTGCTAAAATACCGCAGTAACGTTTTTCTCTTTAGTGCTGAAGTGCTGCATCTCCTGTGCTGAATCCAAGGGAACTTGCAATGACGTTTTCTTTAAGCAGAAAAACTTGCACCTTCTTGACTTCCACTTGTTTAAAGCCAATTTGATATGAGAGTAAATATGTTCTCAACTCTTATCAGTGTATATTGATGCAAATCTGAGGATTTGCTGAGAGAACAATGATTGACTGTTTATTTTACTAATAATATGTAGTGGAAGCTATGCCTTTCTCATAAAAATGGGAATAAATTAATTCAAGACCTTTCCCTGCCATCACCTATGTAACGGCCTTAGCTGTGTCACGCAATGTCTCAATTAGTCCATAGCTACCTATAAAAAGGGGATAAAATGACTTATCCTAAAAAGGTCGTGTGAAAATATGTAATTTTTTTTACAAATAGCATGGTATTCACAGAAATCACTGTTATTGGGGAATATCCAAATCACATAGGCAAATTTGATTTGTAGTTTTGAATTTTAACCGTGTCATCAATTTAAGGAGCCTGGAAAGTAGATGTATCATGGTAACTTCATTACTGGATATTGTGTTCAAGAAAAATCTTAGATAAGAAATGAGATGTTTTGCTTTGTTCAGGGAAAATAAGTTCATGCAGCTCATTGTATTGTAATTGGTTTTAGGTATGTGTTCCTCCTTAAACTGTAATTTAATTAATGCTTTGCAAGGGGAAAGAGCAACTTTGTATTTCATGTGGGAAATCTGCCTCTGAAGGCCGTGTCTGTGCTTTACTGGAGATCCTAAAAAGCAGAGGTGTTTCAGGGGCCGCTTGTGGATCCTTATGCATTCATACAGAGGTGGATCCTTATGCATCGTTTTGCAGTTTGGTTGATTATGGACCAACACTGAAGACCAAAAGATGTCCTAGATGTCCTGTCTCGTGCCCATTGATAGGGGGCATGCAGCTGTGAGTTTAGTTGATACCTAAGAGATTAGGTCATGGCTGAACTGAATCAATGCCTCTGGAGCCAGGATTGTACTTAATACCTTCTCATTTGCTCAAGCTCGTCCGTTGTTGGTTGATTATGTGGGCTTGATTATGGCGTACAAGTGCCTTGTCAGGGAGAATATACCGAGTGCTCTTTAATCAAGTGGAGAAGGGCGTAACAAGAACTTTGATATCTTTATAATCAAGACTGCGTGCCTTCCTGAAGAGTGTGCTTCATCCAAACCGATGGTATTGGGCTTGGGGTGAGTGTAATTCTGTGGCCTGTGTTAGACAAGAAATAAGATTTAATGCTCCTTTGGTCTGAGAATCTACTTGCTCATCTTTCCCACCTCTCCAAATAATGTGAAAATGTCATTTGATAGTGGGGGGTGTGGTTTTTTTGAAGAAGAAATTGAAGAAATACAGTAAAGTTCATATGGCCCCACGCAGGCTGCTTAGCTCCTGAATCCCTCTTTGCTATGCCAGAAAAGAATCTGAATAAACTATTCAGGCTAATTCCAAAAACATGATTTAAAGAAATAATTCTGCTGGATGTCTGCTTCATTGCAGAAGCAGGGCTGGTCTGGGCTGGTATTGCCAAAGAGCACTTCTGTTTTGGACCTGGAAATTACCTTTGTGTCTGTTTTGCATCCTGTGTGTGCACAGGGATGTCTCAAGTTGAGCAGGGTCTCTGGCGCAGGGCCGGTGGGGACATGAGCCCCAAACAGGACTGCGAAAGACCTAATCTAGCTGTTCTGCCTAGCGCATGCTTAACCCGACTCCCTGCGGAGCCGCGATGTTCGGTAGCGCTCTAAGCCTTTTATTATGCCCAAAATCTTATTTATGGGCAAAGAGGAAACGCCTGGCTTTTTTTTTTATATCTATAAAAAGCAAGCCAAGAGAATTGTTAGTATAATGAAAATCTTAACAGTCTAATTCAGGAATTACCATTACTCTAGACCTAATTATCACAGAAAATAGAATATAGCAGTGCAGTTAGAGTACTTATTTACAGAAAAAGTTGTAATGCTAGTAATGCAGTTACAATTACGTCTTTATTTTATTGCATGCCTGCACTTGCTTCTTAGTTTCCGGCCCTCCCTGGGGCAGCGCTCGCCCTTCCTCTGCTCCCCGGGGCGCCAGAGCCGGGCGCGCGGCAGGGAGCGCGATGGTGGGGGTGTCCCGTCGCGCAGCCCCGCTCGTCTGTTGGGGGTCCCCGCTGCTCGAGGCCTCTGCGTCGGGCCAGGACCCTACGCCTCTACGTCACCGTGTTCGTCACAAATATCTTGTTCTGCCCCCAGCACAGCTGCATGTTATCACTGTGCATAAAAAGCTATGGCTGTGGCGTGCAAAGATGAATGCAAGTTTTAAAATACATCTGCACCCCCTTTGGTATGACACCCTAGTTCGGTGGCTTTCCACCTGCCCTTTGCAGACCTGTGGTCAAAGACCTGCTTTAACGTTTGAGACCGTCCTGTTGAAGTCGGGTTTCAGTTCTTTGAAAGAAAACGGTGCATGTGTGCCCTGAGAAAAGGGTGTCACTGGTCCCTGCTCCCCCATCCTGACCCCGACGCTTCCCTGGCCTCGAGTCCTGGCTCTGGCAGTGCCCTCAGGCCACTTGGTGGGACGGGGAGCGCTCGAGGGGGTCCAACTTTTCTTGAGCGTTGCAGAGAGAAACAGCGTGGCCAGCCCAGCGCGGTGGCCTTGGGGTAGGCCAGACCTTGTGGTTTTCACTAGTGGAGCATGAGTCTTCCATCATCTTTTTTCTTCTACCTGTTTTCAGAGCAGGTTTGAATATAGCAAGCATTTTTCATAAGTTTTAAAAAAAAAAATATTTTGGTTGCTCATCTATTATTGCTAAACAAAACAGCAGAACAGTGAGGTTGTGCAATCAATAGGGTGTCTCGCAGAATTGCGTTGGCCCTGAATACAACCAACTCAGCTCCGATGCGCTGCGTGCGTAAGTTAACGCTGCTCTTCCTAGGAGCCGCCGAGCCAGCCCCTGGAGCTGGGTGGGTGGTGGTAGTGGTGGGGTTGCTGGGTTTTTTTGTTTGTTTGGTCTTTTTTCCTGTAAGATGGCACGAAAGTTAGAGGCTATCGACTTTAATAGTCTGATTGCAGATTGATTCTAAGTGCTCGCGACCGGATCAGTGCTACATACCAGGAAAGCTCTGATCTTGCTTCTTGATGCTTAAAATGTGTTTAGTTACACTGTCCGACCTCCTCTAGTAGTAAAAGTGATTATAGCCATTACTGTCTGGACGGAAGGACAGACTAAGGTTGTGATTTCTGTGGCCTGCTGACTTCTCCTGGGAACAGCGACCACCCTCAACTCTGCCTGATGGCGGTGGAAACCCTCCATGCCGCTGGCCACCTTCTTGCCAGCGTCGGCCCTTCCTGGGGACTTGCCTGAACAACGAGGCTGTTCTGATATTTGTGGGGTTTGAACCCGCAGCTCTTCTTCACTTTCTTCTCAGAAAGTAACAGGAGGTATTCTTTTAGGCTGGTGTTTGAGTTTTGAACGGTGCGAGGCGCTGGCAGTGGCCGTGGGAGCCCACGTGACCCTGGACCCAGGCAGGGGCACGTTTCTGTGCAGCCACTTTCAGTTTTCCCTTTTGCAGTTTATTTCTAGAAGTTTAATGTATGCTACGAAGTTACCAATTTAATTAAAGATTAATTTCAATTAAATTCCAGGTTAAAATTTTAGGATAATAAAGGTATCCTCAAATAATTAAAAAGAATATATATATATATATATATATATATATTTGCCCAGCTTTTAGTCCATCCTTAGTCATCTGTTCTTATGGCCAAATTAATTTAGTCCCAGGCAGATGCTGGGCAGTGACTTTCTCCTTCCATTCTTTGCAATGTGCAGGATGTTTCTCCTGTTGGTGCCCTGTTAGTTTACCTTGGGGCTTGGACTCTCTTAACACCTGCGGCGCTGTTTTTATTGGGCTCTTCATTCAGCTATGCCTCTCAAGAGCATCCCAAATCTTACCAGGCAAATTTCAGGTGAGAAGAAAAAGCTAAAATAAAAATATTTTTCTTTTTGCATGGAATAGCATGCCATTGCTCTCCTTTGCTCTTGTTAATAATTTGATCTTCAGATATTTGGTCGTTGTAACGAAAACTGTTTCATGGGAGGAGTTGAGAGACTAGCGATCTCATTAGCACTGCTTCTAGCTGCCAATACAATGAAAAAGTATTTCACATCACTCTAAAAGCAAGGAGGTGTTATCCTGCTTTTTTCAAGGTATACAATAGAAATGCATATTAAACTATTTTTGCATGTTTGGGGGTTTTGGGGCTTTGTCTGATGCCCAGCCTGTACCACCTCTGGAATCCCATTTATTCCCCGTGTGTCGGAATAACTCGTTCAGCCGTGGATTCTGTTAAAGCCTTCAGTGATCAATTGTGTCCTTTTCTAACTCTAAATTTAATCCTCGTTGCTATCATCTTGCCTGTTTTTTATTGCTATGCTTGGTATTGCTGCTCACATCTTCCACGCTGACTAGGGTCATTATTTTAATCAAAGGAGACTTTTGCAATTTCAGAACTGAGTGCTTTTGAAGGGAAGGAGTCACTCCTCCATTAAGATTTTGCTGCTGTTTACGGTTTTTGTTGATATACGTTCTGCTTTTTCATATTTGTTTTCATCTTTGGGCAGCTGACTTTAGGAAAAGGAAAAATACTTTGGTTTTTTGCTTTGATAGCTACCTTATACTTAATTGTATATACTAAAGTAATAATAGATGTACTAGTTTGTATTAAGAGAAATTATATAGCTCACCATGAACGGCTAAGATGACTTCCTAGGTAATACTAGCCATTGAATTTTGTGTGACAGCTTCTGCGTAAGTTGCAGTACCGGATGGCTGGAAATTGCGTGTATGTCTAGTTGCAGTAAGAAGCTGTAATATGCTGCTGTTGCAAAGCTACAACAAATGCACCTAGGTAGGCGCAGTTTGTCTCTGCGTGTGGGAGACCAGCTGATTAGTGTGGAAATGATCTTGGAAGGTCTTAAGCAGTTGTGAATTTTGGTAGGAATATTCACTTATAGTGTGCCATGTATATGTTTGTGTCGGGAGACAAGGATTAATGCTTAATGCCTGTAGCCCAGTACATTAGTGTCGATGTATGCAGTAAGGAAAATAATTTTAACTAGAGAACGAACAGGCTCATTAAAAAGCAAACAAAACCAACTGATTTCCTTGCTGTATCACACGTTCCCTTATTTCTGTTCGCTGGGGTTTCTACTGCAGCGGGTGGCGCTGAAGTCTAGATCGTCCCTGAACGTTTGGGGGCCACACGCCTGTCCTTGGTGGGGATGGTGGCCGTGGAGCTCAGAGAGCTTTAGCCCTTTCCTGCGTAGGCGCCCTGCACTCAGCTGGACTGTCCACGTATAGGTGCGTAGAGCCACCCATACCTCTACGAGGTACCTGTGTGGGCTGGAAGATGTGACGGAGCTGATGGGAGGCGAGTCGGAGGCACGAGAGTGTCTTGGATGGCACCTGCCATCTGTGGGGGAAAGCAGCTTGCGAGCGTGCCGTAACTAGATCCTGCTCCCTGCAACCGAAATGGTCCTTAATTAGACTACTTAATGTTATTTTATAATATGTGCAATGCCAAAAGAGGATGACCCTCTCTGAAGGCAAAGGAGAATTTGGGGCATTCATCTCTCTCCCTATTCCTTTTCAATTTAATTTCTCTGAGCTATTTCATTCTTCATATTCTTTGTTTTCCTTGACCTTACTTGGAGGTTTTTTTCCCTCTCACCTTTCATGTTTATGAACTTCCCTCTTCCAGCTACAAAACAGTATCATTAATCCAGTGCCTCTCTTAACCTTACATATATATCTCTTTGTCTTTTCCTGCTATGACTGTACCTTTTCCTGTGGCTTTCCAAGACCTAATTTTTCTACCAGCATATAAACGCTCCTTTCTCACCTTCCAGAAAGATGGTGGGTGTTCTGCCTTGCAATTGCTCCCTCGGGTTCAGCCCATAAGCAGCTCTGCAAGATTGTCACTTGATACACTTTTTATGTCTCTCTACTATGATTTTATATTTTTCCCATCAGCAGGAATCTGTGAAAGCTGCAGTCTCTTGGGTGCGTTATTGGTCAGCAGTTTTGTATCCCCTAAATCCAACAAAAAGAGCGCGAGGGTCTTGCTTGTTTGATTGATTTTTAGATAACAACTGTCTCTCTTTGCCTCTCGTAGATCCGGGTTTGCACAGGCAACAGGTTTTCCTTCAGCGACCGTCGAACGTGGTGGCCGTGGAGGGGAAGGACGCCGTCCTGGAGTGCTGCGTTTCCGGATACCCCCATCCCACCTTCACGTGGCTGCGCGGAGACGAAGTGCTCCCCGTCAGGTACCTCCTCGGCCGATCCTTCGGGTGACGCTCGGTCTCTCGAGTGAAGGTGCTGCCTGCTGTGAGTGCTGTCCGGGGTGCGGGCATGGAGGCCGTTGGATTTCCTCGGGCATAGTAACGAGCCTGGGCGTATCTCTTACCTTGTGATTCGGTTCATCTCGGCCTCAAATCTGAGGGTGGAATGTGATCATGAGCATCATCTCTTATGAAGGACTTTTAGGCTGGCATTTAAAATGGAAGTGTGAAGTTGTTAGTAGTAAAATCACAGCTGATAACTAGTTATGGATAATTTATGATGTGTATTTTCTCTAAAAAGAGAGGGGGATACCATCTTAACATACTCTGGACATATGTTATCAATGTTTCAGGTCCAGAAAGTATTCTTTACTGGCTGGCAGTAACTTACTCATTTCTAATGTGACTGATGACGATTCTGGGACATACACTTGTGTCGTCTCCTACAAAAATGAGAACAGCAGTGGTTCTGCAGAGTTGTCGGTGATGGGTGAGTAGAGATTTCCATCAGCTGTATCTCCTTTGCATCTCCAGTAATGTTTTTAATGATTCCCTTTTCTACAATGGCTTTATTTTCAGAACTCCAAATAAGTGCAAATTGTGCAGCTCCCTCCCTGCTTTGATCTGGTATTCCCACGCACATAAAACCAAGTCCTGTAAATCTTTTAATGTCTCCTGCAGTGCCAGATAGCCTCGCTGTTGCCACACGTGCTATGGTATCAGATGCTAATTGTTACTGCAGTCTGAAAAGGGTCCTTTCCTTTGTTGCTTGTTCCTGAGGCCTCGCTCCTGACATTACAACGGGTATCCCTTTTGCGCGTGACGACTACTATACTTGCTTACAGCTGCTTGCCGAAGGGGCTGTGTTTTCCCCAATGATTCTATGATGGCGTTAGGATCAGAGAAATTGGGCTGTTGCTGGGGTTTTGATTTTTTTTTCAATGTCGTGAGCAGTCGATATGGTGAGGTCAGAAAATCCACATATTTAATGTCTTCTCACCGAAATAATAAAAGTCAAAGTAAATTAATGGAAGTGCTCACTCAGCGGTGATGCTCAGAGGGTTTCCATTGTTCACAGCCTTATGAAAAAGGGTGCTCCTGACAGAGGGTGCTCGCTTAGATATCTTAAATTACACACTCCTTCCTCGTGTCAAATATTAATGGAATCAGAAACATGTTAAAATCTGAGAGCTGCCTTTTTTTCTTTAGTTAAATCACTGAACAATAGCAAATTACATTAGCTCTTCAGATCTTACTGAATAACAGTATATAGTTAATACTTAGTCAAACAATAGCTTATTTCAGTATACTGTTCATTTTGCATCCTGGCTTTAAAGCTTACGCGTAAAAAATACTTTCATTAGTGAATAGAGCCTTAATTAGGATTATAGGATATTCAGTGCTTGTATAACAATATTCTTTTATTAAGCCATAATAAAAATCTAATAATTACTCATGATGGAAGCTTCAGTCTTATTTCTTTAGGTACATTAATGTAACATGTTGTTTTACTGCGTAAAAAGTGTGGCTTTATAATTGCAAAAGTTCACTTCATTTATCATGAAATTATTTTCATTGCAATGAATCAAATATATTACTCAAGAAGTTAACTTCCATTTCAATATTTCATTTGCCTTACCGAAATATGTTGATTTCAAATCTAGCGTGCAGTGAGTAACAAACTGCTGATTGAGAAGTAGCTACAAATTGCATTAATATTCCTCCCCTAACAATAGACTGTAATATCTCTTGGTATGAGCAACCGTGCCTAGAGGATTATCGTGACCGTTATCATGCAGAACGCTTTTGACCAGACAATTCCCATGAAAATTAATAGGAGTTTGCATCTAAGTCTTTCACATACCTTTTGAAAATTTTATTCCGTGCCTTCGTTCAGTCTGTAATGTGCCTAGCTATAGCTCTATTATGCTGTTTTCTATAAGTGCCTCATGTAGAAATTAAAGATGTGTACATTTTCATATATTCTGAGAGGTATGTGATGGCAGGATGACACAACTGCAAGGATGAATGTAAAGCAATGAAAGTCTCTATCTTGCTATTCCTTCTTCTCCTCTTAGTGTTTAAGAATGAGCCTAGAACTATGCAAAGGTGGAAGATGCCACAACTGCTGGCTCTTTGCACTCCGGCGTGGAAACCAGCACCGTGCGTTTCCCTGGCACAATGCAATCGTAATCTGGGTTGGTACTGTGGAAAACGGGCGGTTGCCGACGTAGATTGAGGGTTTCTGTGGCTGAGTTTCTGCTCACATATGCTAATGAGGATTTTACAAATACAGCACAGATGGAAGAAAATTTTGGATATGCAACTTGGGCACAACATTTATGTACTTTTTTTCTTACTTTTGCGAGTAGATAGTTCATTGGCAACACTTATGTGAACATATTTCATTGTTTTTCAGTTATGTTTGTGTTAGGTACAGAAACTGTTCAAACAATTCAGAAGAAATTACATGACTAAAGCTCAACAGATGATGACAAAAATTGTCTGAGATCTGTCTTTCCTCAGGAATATCCCGAGGCTTCTAACTTTCTCAGAATCTGTTTATTTGCTGACTCCATCCTCACCAGTAGGAAATGCTCAAATGTGCTGAAATTTCACGTTTAATCATTCTATCTTATAAATGGAATAGTTGTTTAACTTATTTCCCTTTCGTAAGATACAAAATAAAATATGTCTGTATGTTTCCTTAGAGTTAATATGATTAATAGAGTAAATTGTTGATCAGTGTTTTGTTGCAAGACTTGCATTGTTTAACTTTGATTGTTAATGTGTTCAAATACGGTTTGAGCCCAAAAAAACCCTAAGCAGGTCAGTAATTTTTTTCTGAAGGCTATATGAGTGGACAAATCAAAGCTAGTCATATCACATGGTGGCAGGATGCTTTTGGTCTTTTAAGTAATGAAGCTATTTGCAAGCAACTGGATTTGTTTCACTATGGAGTTGCTATTAGTTCTTTTAGAGAGCTAAAGATAATCATTTGTGTGGTGGATATAGGCCTAAAATTGCATATGATGAATGAATTTGCAAGAAGAAATGTATTTTACTAATTTTTTATTTTTTTGATGCATATAGTCTTTTAGCAATATTTTAGCTATATCTCCTTGTGTAATGAAGGTTAAAATACACAATACAGATTAAGCCCTTTTATAGTGACTAGATAATCTTTAAACAAATGTTTGCAGATGATTAGATGTGTTAACAAGTATCAACTACAATTCCATTCTATATATTTTCTAGCTTTCAGAAGCATATTTTTCATTTGGGCCTTTTGCCTGCTGGAGGGCTTTTTGATACCACTTTTGTTTTATGTTTTGTTAAGCGTCACTGAAAGTCTGCTTAGTTGACTTTAGGCGAGAAACCCCCCTAGCCCAACTCTCTAAATGTTCCATAAATGGCATAAATCTGTTCAGAAGTTTTCCATGCCCTATCCTGACATGTGGGATCTCACTGATTGCAGCACGGCTTAGTGGATTAAGTGTCTGGTTTTCAGGTCCTAGTAAAGAACTAGGACCTAATCCTGCAAAAACTGATTTTTCTGTAGGTGTTCACAACTGAGTTAATAGCCTTTCCGAACTGCTGCTGTACGTTGTTTCTTTTCTTCCCCCTTTGTGTGCAGATTGCCCCTTAGCTATATCAAAGACCCAACCACAGTTCTAGTTGTGCTAATGCAGCAGAGGAAGAATATCAGGTCTCCTGAGGGTTGGGAGTTTGGTCAACTCTTCTTTGCAGGGTAGATTTTCAGCATTACAGTATCAGTGTCTTTGAATCAGTAACTATTTTTAGATCTATTAAGATAAATTGAGGTAACAAACTTTTTATTCTCTTCCTAAAATGTCCCCTAGGAAGTAATAGAGAAGGGAACAGTTTTACAGTAGCGCTAGGTTAGGAACACGGATTTGGAGACTGTTAGGTCGCTGCCTAGACTAAGAGAAAGTAGTAGCAAAAGCAAAAAATCTGGATCTGAAAGACAGCATTTGCAGAAAAATGCTCTTCCTAACTTTTACAGAGTGTTCGTGTGTGTGAGCTACAAACAACTTAAAAGTGCTTCCGAATTGCAGCTGTGTACACAAATGCCTTTTACTGGGGATTTTTTAATATGAAGTGTGTTTAGTACTAGTAGTGTTTGCCATTGCAGAAGAAAAGCTATGTCAAAGATAAGGCTGGTGCCATGTGAGAGAAGTGGCTTATAAAATTGCCCAAGTCGTTTTGACAAGAATGAAGAATAGTAAGCACCGTGCATCTTGGTCGAGCCTGTTTTTCTTGTTCTAGTTCTAGCTGTGCTGCATAAATCCCAGTAGTGAAGTGGTTGTTTGGAGATCAGACTGGTGGAAAGTACTGAATAAAGTAGGTATGGATTGCCTTCCTGGGTGTAAATCGTTTCAGCAGGGAGCAGCATTAGGAAGGAAGCCTGCATCAACATAACACTGTTTGGTGAAAGCATGAAAGAGGATAAGCCTTCTAAAATTTCTTTTGTGCGTACAGCTTAAACTAATCTTGTGCAAGTGCACAAATCCTGAAGTATTTATAAAAGAGGTTATAGTCTATTGCTATTAAAAATCAAGTGCAGTGATGTATTCTGTTGGTAAATACCAATGGAAAAATAATTTCTAAAACGTAGATTATCCCCTCACGTAAACCTTCAGAGGAGCAGAGAGCTTCAATGGGTAGGCGTTTCAGTAATGCTACACAAGGGGAAGCCAAGAAAATCTAAGTCATGTGAGGATCTTTCTCTGTGATGCCACACAATGAGTAAATTGAACTTGCTCAAATCTATTTTGTCCAAGCAACCAAACACAGCAGACACTTTTCAGTTTTCCTCTGAGCTTTTATAGTTCTTTCTGGCACATCACACGTGTATGCATGTGGGGTGGCAGGGTACAACGACACAGTAATCTGAGGTCATTCCATGATGCTCCTTCCAGGCAGAAGTAAGACAGACGAACGTAAAGAACAAGCTCTCCTCAAAACAGGCTACCTCTCTCCCATTCATGTTGATTAGAAATTTCAGTACCAAAACGTTCAACATAAAATATGGATACCATTCATTTTATTTCTTCCGGATATTACTTTGAACTTTAAATCTGTGACATGGCAGCATGGTTTTCCATCCTACACCTCCTGTATGTAATCATGTCAAGCAGACAAATGTCTGATGCGCTGCCCTGCCGCCCTTTCCTAGCAGTTGAGTGAAGCAGAGACACTTGGTTCTCGCATGATGGCTTTGGTGGAAGTTGCATTGCGGAGGCACTAGAAGCTGCCAGGAGGTTGCGCTAATGTTAGCGTCATGCTGTGTCCAGGAGTTTGCATGGTTGTCTGTGCTGAAAGTAAAAAGAATCAAATATTTAAACTGGGCATTGGGAAGAGGCTTTTTTTAAATTGTGTTTATGGGATGTGGAGTAGGCAACCCAAATTCAGCGGAGCCTCAGAGCTGGGAACAGCAGAGGAAGTGGAGTGGCTGGAGGCTGTGGGCAATACTGGGCTTACCTGCTGAAATGCCACTCATCTTTTTAAGGTGAAGGCGCTGGACCGGATGGATGGATCAATAATTCTTTCCATGTTCACTCCCTCTTATTTAGAGAATTTTTAAAAATGTATTACATAATCAATAGAGCTTAATGGCGTCACAGGAGCAGTTATTTTCTATCCAGGAAAAATTCTTTTGGACAGTGTTTGAAATGAATTTTATGTGTCTGAAGCTGAAATGCTTCCTTTGGAAATCATTTACCTACTGTTGCATTGTGCTAAGAGGGAGCAAGGTATGTTCATGCAGTGTTAATATGGATCCCAGTACTAACCCTGTTACTGGTAAAATAACGTTACTAGCGGTACCCCGTAGCTGTTCTCAAAGTGTTAATTCCTCCATCCGAGGGTTTTGTATAATTGGGAAATTAAAAATCGCAGTTACTGCATGACACAGAGCAGCAGATCTATATAACCATCTGGCAGAGATGACGATTTCTTGGCAATGAGGGGGTCTGCTGGCATAAACAGCAAACTGCACAAGACCGAGTAACACCGTGGGTTTTCCTTGGTAAAGCAGTTCCCAACGGGTTCTTGCTACAAGTTTGTCCAGGTTTCTCTCCATTTTGGGTTTGTTCTGCCTTTTGTAGTGGTGCGGATGAACAGAGGAAAACCACAAGCGTGGCAACGGTTTCAGCTGATGGTATGGAAAAGGAAACGTACCTGCTGAGATTGATGTGATGAGTATTTTATTAATAAAAGAGTTGAGGATGGGAGTACCAGATAGCATATGCATAACGAGATGTCTGGAATCCCTGCAGCTGCACCAAGTCAATACAAGCACTGAACTCAGCAGAGTTTTTGCAGGAAACTTTAGTTTTCCTTTTATGTGTGGACACGCTAGGCATTCTGATGGATTTTTTTTGGACCTTAAACTACATAAAATAGTTCAACCGAGCAGTCCGAGCAGAAGGACCAGCTTATCCAGCACCCTCAGTGAATCAAGAAACTCATGTCATAACTGAATACCTTTAAGACGGACAAAATGTTGAGTAGGCAAGAGTACTAGCATCCCTACAGCAAATTTAAAGCTGATGAAACTGTTTTTGGATTTGTGGGGTTTTGTCCCTCTTTGTGTTGCATTAATCTGTATAATTAACTTTCAGAGTCTGACACTGAGATCAGCAGCGTTGTAGCGTACTCCAAGATTTGGTGTATTTTTATGGATAATGAGAATATTCAACAATATAGGAGCTAGGTTTTCAGCAGCCCCTGTGTGTGTTTACACACATGTACACATGTATAATATACATGCACACATGTATGCATACTTCAGGGTTGCTTTAATCCTGTGTCTGTGGAGTAAGACAACACAAAGCCAATTGGTGTTGGGAATAAATACCCACTTTGTGCATGTTGTTCTGTAGTTGTTATCACAGAGCTTCTCCCAGTTTTCTCTGGTGCTGTTGGTACTGGCTAGCCCTGGAGGGGAGCCTGGGTTAGACCGAGCAGCAGTCTGGCCGCGGAAAATTCCCACGTGACCTTTTTCAGTTCTGTATGTTAAAGTACTTTGGTTTTAGAGCAGCTTGAAGAATTTATTTTTAGCGATTTTAAAAAAAAAAATTAACTGAAGAGCAGTCAGCTAATTTGTATTGCCTTGGGGTGGGAGCTGAGTGCCTAATTCAGACCTGTCTGAAAAACATAGTTCTTGTCAAAGCATCTTGAGTATCAAATCCTTATTGAGCACATGACACTTGTAAGAAGCACTTGAGTAAAACTCAGATGTTGCCAATTTCTGCTAATATTGGTGTTTATATCAGCCTTATTAAAAATAAATATACCTAACAAGCTCAGTGATACTAATGCTCACTTGGCTGATCATAGGAAAATGGCTGTGACTGGATATGATCTACAGGTTTATGCTGAAGGGAGAAATATTCATGCAAAAATCCCTTTGAATCCACAGGAGAATGGGTGTTGGAAAGCTAACTATCTGGGTCTACGTGTGGTCTGAGTCTAAAGTGTTCATGTGGGGGATCTACCTGCAATGGTTATCGTGACAGCCCTTTGCAGGGGTCCTTTACTGTCTCCCACCAGACCTGGGAAGAGTTGTGCTGTGCGAGAGCCTACCCACGTAGACCTTTAGTGTCGTGTTGCACCAGCATAGGTGTCACCCATGCCAACGTGTGGTGGCATTGCTTGCTGTCCCAGGCACCCGCTTCCCGCACCTCCAACGTACCTTCAGGCTTTGCCCCGGCTCTGCTCGGCTTTGCGTGCAGTTTCTGAAGACTTCCGTTTGCTTACGGACGTAGGCGCTAAATGGGTTTTAGAGAAGTGCCTGAACGACTCTGGGAGCCATTTCTGGCCATGAGCAGCACTGAGAAACTACTTGCTCTTTAGAGGCTGAAAGATTATTATTATTAGTTTTATTGCTTGTTTGTTGGTTTGGTTTTCTTAAATATGACCTTGAGCAGAGCAACAATCGGGGGAGCCCCAAGTCCCGTGTGTCGGAGCTGCTGTGAGTGTGGACTCTGAAAGGGTTTAGAGGGAAGAACGTGGGTTAGCTGTCGCCTTTCGGCGAGATTCGGGAGGCAAAGTGCCCATTTGAGAATCCCCTTTGTAGGTCCAGTGCACTCTTAAATGCATTACTGCCACGTGTTTCTTTTAAAATCAAGTTGTACAGAAGGTTGTTGAATGGTGTTGATATGTAAAGCTGGAAATGGAGGATCTGGGCCCTTTGTATTAGAAGTAGTGGGAAAAGCTTAGCTTCAGTGATAGGGCTGAGCCATATGCAGTATGAGAAGACCTATAGCTTTCATCTTGCCAGCTTTTAAAGAGTATTGGTATGCAAAAAAATTTTTTCTTTAGAAATTCCCTATTTTTCAAAAGCGCTAACATTATTATTTTAAAACTTTAATTAAAGTATAATGCCAGTTATTACATTCTAGTCTTTATGTTTAAATATGAATTAACTTTTTTGGTCTCTGGAGAAACAAATGGGAGAAGCCAGAACACAATGAAACCCAGAATGCGGTTGTATATTCTCTTACTGTAGAGCTACGAAGGAGTGACGTTATATGCTGACTTACAATGGGACTTTTAAAAAAAAATGTGCAGTTGTAGATACAGCATACAGCGCCTTTGAGCTCTGTGAAGCTCCTTTCCAATAAGGAGGGCATGCTGTATGTGTTCCAAAAAAATAAAAGATGGCAAGCAAAGAAGGCACAAAATGAAATTAGTCTCCCCATATTGCTGGCTGAATTTGAGAAATAAAAACAACAGATGTCTGCATACACTTTAAAGAGCTTGTTTTAAAAAAAAAAAAAAAGAAAACCAAAAAAAAACCAAAAAAACCCCGAAGCTTCAGCTCTTCCCCCCTGCTTCGTTTTAAACACTAATTTAACGTGAGTGTTTTGAGCAGAAAGCTTCTCAGATAGCGATTCCCAGGACTGAACATGCCCCTCGTTTGTTCGACTCTCCCTGTCTAGGCTGTTTTTTTGGCTCAGTGGAAAGAAGAGCTTACAGCTGGGTTATTTCTGAGAAAGGTCTCCCGTACGTCCAGGCCTGCAGGTGTCTGTGCCCCAAGCGGAGAGGTGGCTCCTCTTTGCACTCGCCTTCCAGAGCTCGCCAGGGTACTTTCTGCAGCCAAAGGCTCGAGATGGTCACCACGCTACACTCGTAAGCTGGTCCACAGCACGTGACTGTAATTAAGAAGAAGAAAAGTTTTGGGTCTCTGCAAGTTATAGCCTTTTTCTGAGCTTGCAAGCATATGTGCCTAGCTTTTAAGAGGAGGTTGCGCAGCCAGTTACCAGGCGTGGGTAAATGAACGCAGATCCTGTTGTGGGGCAGCGGAGTCGACTGATTCCTTAGGGGCCCTTCCAGCCTGACTTGCGTCATCTCTTTTATCGTGAGCAGAGTAGTTTTGATGATGGAGGAGGAATCCATTTGTGACATGCAGCTTTAAAATCGGAGCCGAGGGCGTAGAGGTTCCCCGGCCGCGGGAAAGCTGGCGTTGCTGCGGTTCTGCGTGCTCTCCGTCCGTAACGCGGAGCGAACAACGGCGGCGTTGAGGAGCCCGTTTTTGCCCCGCTCGCCTTCCAGCGCACGACAAGAGCGACGGGCCGTCACCTTAATCAACGCTTGTGAAACTTCCCAAATGACGTGACTGCTGCCCTACGCTCAGGGAATAGTTCCCGCTAAACTACGTAGTGAACGCAAATTCATGTAGCTGCCAAACTTCAGTTATTAAAAAAAGAAGGTGGGAGAATATCCAAGACTGAGAAACGTCTCTTACGAGTAACAATATACCAGGATCTATTCCCATGGCTCTTTCCAGCCTTTGCTGCTCTTCAGGTTCCTTAAAGCATTTCATGCTGGCTTCTCCGGTACGCTTGCAGCTCGCTCGGAAAGCATTTATAGCTCGCAGTAGCGGCGATCTGTTAAAATCCACTTGGGACTTTGAGACTACTTGAATTCAGCGTGTGAAGTCTGTATGTTCCTGTTGCGAGAGTGCTGGAGCAAATGGTCCCGATTAGTTTAAGTAGAAAATATCGAACACAGCATAGAATCGGCTTCCTATAAGCTGGCTGGGTTAATATGTACATTTATTAGCTTAGACAAACAGTTCCCTGTGCTGGGGGAAACGGTGAACTCGATTTAGACACTGGCTGCATCATTGTTCATGGGAAATGCGTAAACAAGCCTGTGCTGAATGCAATGTGATTGCTAAATAATTGTGCCTTTTGGAATAACGGGATTTCTTTTTCCCTGCTGCCCCCAGGGAGGTGTTCAAAATAAGTGCGAGTTCTTTATCATAAATATATTTAGATATATAGTTATACAGTTAACAGGAATCCAGCTCTGTTCTTCCTGTAGTTTCCTGTCTTAGTGTCAAGGCTGAATATAACATGTTCCTGTACTTAGAAAAGCTGCTGAAGTGGTGAAATTCCCATCCAGAGAATGACTGCAGCCAGAGAGTAGCAGCGTCACCGCTTTGCCAAATTAGTATTAATTACGACGCTTATTACGTAGATGCACAACTACTTAAAGCTTCTGGGAAATGCCAGCTTCACGGAACATGAGCCCCAGCAGCAGAGAGATCTTGGGGCTACGCTCGACCCAGGGCGCTGCGTGCGAGCGAAGCCGGCTTTGCTTTCGGCTGTGCAGCAGCTGCAGGTATTCGAAGCCGTTGCTCTCCATCGGGTGCGGAGTTTGACTACGTTCAGGGGAGTGCTGGAAATAGTAAAAAAAGTATTCAATCAAAGCCAGGTTTTTAAATATGCAGCTTTTCTAACGTACTTCCAATAACTTTAGTTGTGAAGGACTTATGTGGTTGGCACCTTTTTTTTGTTTTATTCCTTTTTAAGCCTTGTAGGTATATTAGATATGCACAGTATGGGGTTTGTTAGCAACATCTTACTACGCTTTATCTAGTTAAACCATAGCTGTAGGCCAGTTAGATATGACCGTGAGTGGTTTAACGACCTTTTATACATAAGAGGAGAAATCATGAAATTGAATAACTTTTCATATGAACGACAAAATTTCTGCTTATGCATGAGTTATTCCATCTCAGTGAAAAGCAGCTGGACAGTGTTAATTCTCTTTACACTACGGGAATCAGAACACTTGCAAACTTGGGCGTATCTGACGTGGTTCACCTCCGCTTGTGTCCGGAGCTGGATGTCACTCAACCTGTGCTGTTCCCCTCTTAACAAAGTTGTCATCTTTGTGCTGGTTGCTGTGTTCAAAAGGCGAAAAAGAATTTGTGAATCTAGAACAGATCTTTACTGAGCTATTTTTTTTATGATGAAAGGGAAAGTAGATCAGCAGGAATTAGAATTTATTCTAGGGCTACAAGCTAGAAGTGCATTTTGAGAAGAGTTGGCTGGTTGGGGCAGGGGTGGGGATTAGGTGTTAGAGGCCTGATACCAAATATCCAAGAAATAGATATGTTCATGTGTATATTGTGACAGTGCAAAACACTACCTCTCTGGATTTGCAGGATATATCTATGTTCTTATTTCCTAGGCTGTTTTGCACTGTATAATAGGATGTTTTTTTAGTAGTTTACATAAGAATAACTGCAAGTCTGTGGAAAGAGATAAGGAAAATAACTGCTTTTTAAAGGAAGTTTGCTCAGAAGTGAATGTCTGAAGTGAGGCAAGGCAAATGCTGTTTGAGAAGATCCTCAAATCCCACCAGTGGAGTGATAGTCCTGGGCAGATCCTCAAAAAGTCTTTATCCCTGTCCAGAGTCCCCCCTGCTCTCTTCCACGGGTGATTTTCTTTTTTTTGCAGCTATTCTAGCGGACCTTCCTCTCTCTCCTAAATCAGCAATTTCTGCCATATGCCAAAGCGCATCTTTACTTTCTTGTTGACTGTCACTATGGACACAGTAGGTCTCTTGTGGGGTTTGCTTTCCCTCTGAGCTGAACCTCCATCCTTTGTGCAGTTGGTCCATTTGTGTGGCCCAAACAGTAAAACTTATGGTCGCCTGAAGCAGGGTAAATGAGCTTGGCCAAAAGGAAACGAGCGCAGCGAGCTCCGTACTGAGCTCTCCAAGGTTACTGTGAGTTTAGTGGAGACCACTGGAGTCCGTGAAAACCCTTGGACTTAGAAGTTAGGTGGAGTTCCTTCTCTATCTTACTGAAAACAAAATGAAATAAAATGCAGACAACCTCTTCACTATCACAGTTGCTAAATTTCTTCCAAATTAACTCTGGCTTTTGTAAATTGGAATTGAGCAAGTGTTAAAAAATGCTGAAGTTCATTATGTTTTGGAAGCAGTTGAGTTCAGTATCTTATCACAGGCGATACCCAAGATTTGCACATAACAGTCTTAAGGAGAAGCTCCTCTTTTAGTCACTAAGGACTGGCCAGAACAAACCTAAAGAAAAATTTGCTTAAGGTTGTAAACCTGGGCTGAGTGCTAAGCCTTGAAAATAAATGGGCAAAAAAGCTTGCATATTTTGGTCCTCTAAGTGTGTTTCAAAATGGTGAATGGAAGTAAACAAACTGAAATTTTGGCAGTGATGGGAAAGAGGATGCATTTTTTCTCTTTCCTGAAAATTGACTTAGATATTTTGGTGGTGAGGTTCTGACTTGATTTTATTACGGGCTTTTATTTGGGCCTGTTGTAACATAGTTTTATTTTGATCTTTCTGGAACTAATTTCAGTGCATCATTGTACCAAAACCTCAAATATATTATTGTGACTCTGTAGTGTTGAGATTCATACAGATTTCTCCTTTAGGACAAAAGGACTCAGACCTTGTTGCTGTGATGACAGTCTGTCTGCATAATTTTTTCTAGGTTCTTTGGAAAGTTCCCAGAATAAGAGAAGAGGAAAAAAATAGTTGTTGATTCAAACCATTGTCCTTTTTTCCTTGCAATTTTGGAAAGAAATAAGAGAAAATTGAGATGAGGAAGTCTTTTTGCATAACTAGCTCTTGGGCCTCGGTCTCAATAGATAAACAAAAAAAAAAGTAGTAAAATACAGCAAAAATAGAAAACGTGACTTCTAGTCCTGACCTGTACTTGTCCCCTCTCTGGAGAAGACTGTAGTACTCTATCAGTCATTCAGAGACCCTTGTGCAAATGTCAAGCTATTTTTAAAACGTTTTCAGCTGCCTTTTCCACAACAGCCTGAGAAAAGATGTGTTGCTTGGCAAAGTCAGGCTCCTGGAGAAGGTGGGACGAGGTGGGGGAAATAACCCCAAATGGCGAACAGCAGAGGCGTGCAAGGACGAGCCCTTTTGGGAGCCCCGGATGGGGTGGCTGGGGTTCGGCGGGGTGGCTTCGGGCAAGCAGGAGTTGGCATTGATCTGGGCAGAAGGCCGTGGGGAAGCTTGGCACCATGGCTGTGCTCGTAGTGTTCATTGTACCCGCGATTCCCACCTCACTCCCCAGTGATGTCTCCAAAATAAGTCCAATAATTCATATTTTCATTTTTTCCACCAAATTTCACTTGGGGAACTGTACATATGCAGTCCTGTTTACCAGAACAGTTATCGCAGTCTCATAGCACTGTGAGTTGTGCTCTCTCACTTGGGTAATTTTCATTTCTTTATGCTTAACTTTTTGAAATGGCCTTTTACAAATTGCTTGTTGGATAAAAAGAGTTGGACTCTTATTGCACTGAGCTGATGGGAACGTAGGTCTGACAAAACAGGGTTTGTTTGAAGTCTGGAAATGAATCGTTTAATAGTTGTGTAGTAAAGGTTTGCTTGTTTTTCTGTTCGGGTGTGGGGTTTTTATATCTTCTCCAAAACCAAGATACCAGCATGTTGGCATCTGGTAAATATGCTCTTTAATGTGAGGTTATTTCTTTTGTGACATTTTCAAAATCTTTATTTGATTTCCACAGCCACCTTCCCCACTGATTTGTGTGGATTAACTGAACAAGAATTGGTTGGCTCTTATGTGTGAAAAATTTATCTTTGGAGATAACATAAAATTATGCTTTTTAAAGAAAAATGGTGGTCATCTCTTTCCTGAGTTCAGCTTATTAAGAAAAAGCAGGTGGTACTCTGAGGCAGGAGAGTTATGGAGTCAACCACTAGGCTGAGCAAGTCCCTGCCAGACATGTTGCATGAGCTGAACCCAAAAGATTTTCTGACCTCCCAGGGCTATGGGAGAGGCAAAGCCCATTCAGAAGAAAGCTTGATTTTTTTTTTTCTTTTTTTGCATATAAATGCACACAATTGTAAGATACAGGCAGTTGTATGGCCAGTTGTACCCTGGCCATCAGTGAATAGGCATGGACATACCAGCTCTTTCCCCGGGACATACTGTGTCACCATAACTAGGCAGACTGGAACTTGGAGAATCTCTTTTCAGTGCCCATCTACCTGAGTTATCTGCTGAGAGACCTTGAACAAGTCACTGCTCCCTGCAGGTTCCTCATGTAAAGCCTGCTGTGCTTTGAGAGGTGTAAGACACAACTAAACTTACTTTGTGAGTGTGGATGCTGCAGTAACTTTTTTCCGCCAATAACATTATGGCAGAAGTCCATCATTTGCCACTGCAGGCAACAGATGTGCAAGGTGTGATGAGAGCTGATCTTTCAGCCCTGGTCTGGAGCTAGAAGCTGCACAGCTGTCCCTAGGCGGAGCAGGATGCAGGTATCATCAAAAGGATGTGTTTAGGAAATAATTACAGAGATGGTGGGGGAAGCCGGTGAGAACAGAGTCACGGCAGCCAGTGCAGGATGAAATTTCAGGAGGAGGAGCATGGCCAGCCATGCTGGGAATGGTTGATTGGCAAGATCTGTAGGCTAGAAATAGTCTTCACATTCAATTTTTGGCAAACACTGATGATTGTAATGATTCCCTGCTATCTCTCCTCCACCTTTTGCTTGCTTATCACAAGCTGCTTTTCTTTATTGTCTTCTGATTTCCCATAAATAATGTTTGTAGAAAAGGAATAGGGAAAAAATGACCCCTTCGAATAAGGGGTTAGAGCTAACACGTTCCATGCAAATGTTCTGTCTTTTTGAGTAGCAAGTCCTTCTCGTGATGCTGAGCTCCTGCAGTCCCCTGTGGCATTGCCCCTGTCCCTTCTCCTGTAAAAGCCACGCGCTCGGGTGTTTCACAGCTTTAAGCTGGCCCTGTCTTGGAGGCCATCCATTAGTGTTCATGAGGAGCACTTGTCCTTGCTTGTCCTCTTCCAATGCTTCCATGGACAAATAGAAGCGTTTTCCATGGGAGCATTAGATGCCTGAATTGCCTGTTGAGTCCTGCTTTGCTAAACGAGCTGGGAGTTTCTCTTTGCTTCAGTAGACCCAACTTGAAAAGTGCAGGGATTTCTCTGGGTATATCTAGCACTAGTTTGCCTCATAAAGTCAATGCCAAAAAGTAGCTGTTGCAGTATGGGGTGTGTGTGTATGTCCTCTGTACTGGGGAAGGAGCATCTTTATGTCCTCGTCTTGAAGGTAGCACAAACTGTGCTAAAGGCACTATTGTGCCTAGTTATTGATATTTAAAGGCAAATACACCTTTATTCTATTTAGGATCTAAATTGTTGAGGTCATGTAAAACGGCCATGACCTCTGAATTAATATGACAAATTTTTGTTTGATCTTCCAATATGTATTTCTAAAATAAATTTGGCAGGTGGAGCTGGAACAGTGACTTTCTTACCTCTCTTCCTTGTGTAAATTCTTTGTAGGATATTGCAGCTCAGCAAGGCTATGTGGCATTAAATTTTCTGCAGTATGCTTCTATGCAGTCAAAGCCAACTGAAATTATTTCATATCTTGAATAAAAGGGATTATAATTGAAATCAGAGCTTTCATTAAAAAAACAAATTGATTTAGATAAAATTATTTTTCCTGGGAAAAGTGCAAAATAAAATTAAGTGACTTGGCTTAAAATTTGTATTTTTAAACCTGAAAAATGAAATGAGATTAATGTATCAAATTATTTGAGAAATTAAACATGATTTACATCAAAATGCGGGTATAATATTTTGCATGCATGAAGTGCTTTTCTAGAAATATGAATTGGCTTGCCTGCACCTTGCTCTAGTGCTTACCATAAGAACTCTTCAACGGATAAATATGAAGAGTTTTAGCATTTTCCCAGTGAGAGTTTGGATTTTATTTCTTGAACCCGCAGTTGCAACCACACGACCTATTCTCTGAAGGGAAAAAAAATCCAATCGGTTTTGACAGTAGTGAAGAAGAGAATGGATGGGAGTAAGGTTAGCAGCAGTCGTTCCGCTCGCCCTGCGGGGCTGGGGCTGGCCCTGCCGCGTCTGCACCGGGCTGCCGCGGGAGGCCTGCGAGGCTGCCCTGCTGTCTGCAAAGGCTTTATTTAGCCCGTGGACCAGCCCAAGTCATGTGTGAAAACTAAAATCATCCCATGAGTGTTTTTAGGCAAACCACCTGGGATGGGTAAAGTAGATGTTGTTAGTGCCTAAATGTAGTCGGGGACTATTTTTTCGTTGTTCTAGTCTTTTGGGAGATTTTTTTGTTTGGTGTCTTTGTCCCAGGGACAGTCTTGTAACTTGCTAATTCAGGTTCTGTTCAGAAAACTTTTTCTGTATTAGACTTAATTTTTAGTGAAGCCCAGTTCAGCCGTTTTTTTTTCCCCTGTTACATTTACTCCGAGCTCTCCATTTGAAAGCTTTCACATTGTGATTGGTCAGTCGTTTTGTGAGCTCTCCCTGTTCTGCTGCTCCCATGCTATCGGCTGAGGACATCAGCTGTGTCTGGCTGGCTCGCCACCGTTACAGCTGTGGCCTGATCTGTTGCTCTGTTTTCTCATGACTTTCCAGCTGCTCCTAGGGGGTCCTACCGAGGGATGGCTTGGCTTCTGAGAATGAAGAAAATATTCCAAGGAAGTCATCTGAGAGAGACCAGACATGCCCTTCTGGTTTTACACAACCAGAATCTCCACTGCGATCAGCAGGAGTCTTGTTTTTATTAGACCTGCAAAGTTTGAGTCTTTGCCTTCAAAAGAGAAGGATTAAAAACGCTGATAGCTCGTGTGTGTGATAAGAAAATGTTTGTGAGCAGCTCTTGGATAAAAGTTCAAACTCTTGTTCTGAGGAACCTGAAATCTACTCTAGTCTCTTTTTTCCATTCTGCTGCTTTTCTGTGTTCCCTTTCTCCTTCACGCAGCATCCTCTTTGCGTTTGCCTTCGGCCCTGGTAGTTCTTTTTAAAAGCAGAAGTGATATTTATTCAGCGTTTGTAGTTAAGTCTGCTTTGTGTCTTTGTTGTGCCGTATTATCTTCAAATGCATCATTGAATGCAATGCGGAATGTCTCTTTGGCTATATATCTTTTTTATGTGGGGCAGCAGACTGTTAACTTTGCTCATCTGCATTCGAAACAAAATGAAAACGAGGAGGAAGAAGGAGGAGTTCAGCCAAGGACAGAAGGATTAGCAAGCAGGGTAGTGCTACGTGTTTAGGTTCGTACTCTGCTCATCCCTGCCCATCAGTCCTGCAACTCTAGTGGTGTTTCATAGGACTGCTGCTCTCGCGTTTGTGGGGCCAGTCAACGAGTAAATCGGAAAGACTAAATCCTAAATGTCCTGGTTAGGAGGAGCGGAAGAGAGATCACCAACCTTATCCTCTGGCGTTTAAGGACAAAGGCGTGTTTCTCTTGTCTTCAGTGTGCTGATGGAGAAAGGGAGGGTTCCTTTTTCTTTTCTTTTGGGGAGCAAATAGAGGAATTGATCCAAAGTCCACGTGGTAGGACTACTGCTTGCTTTGGCTAGTGGGATGATATTAAACATCTGAATTGTGGCTGGAGAAGCAAGAGGAACGATCACTGTACCTGGTGCTGAGGTGAAGGATATTTTGGCGAGGCCTGGGCTGGGCATTCTCCAGCCTCTGTGAACTGGCTGCTGAGCAGTGAGGAAATGCTGATTCTGGGGCCGCGTTGAAAATCAGAACGTGGGAACCTGATGTTGCAGGCCAGAGAGATTGGACTACTTTCCTTCAGGTAGATCTTCTATGTGAAGTTATCGGTTAACTGGAGCGGAACCTGGATCTTCCATGTTGATGTCCCAGCTACCAGGCTGCAGTGTTTCTCGACCAGTGAATTTGTATGCATTTCTTGCAAAGTAGTACTCTTCTGGGTGGTGGTGGAGACTTCAGAATGGCCAAGTTACTGCTTCAGGCAGATACATGCAATGAGAATTTTAAGTTCATATCCTGGTCCTAATGCAGTAAAACTTTGAATACTTGCACGGTGCTAATGCTACCTATGCAATTTATTCAATGGCTCTTTGAATTGGTGTGGTGCTGTGCTCCAGAAAAACGTGAGCCTGGGAGCCCCTCCGCTCGCAATCGTCCCTGTGCGTACTGCCTGACCCGAAGGGTGCTTTCCCAAAATGCGCAAGCTGAGCGTTTGCCTGCGGCCTGGTGCGCCTACTCTGTCTGAATGTTTTCTTGTTGTTAACAGAAATAATTACCCACAAAAGGGGATAATTTGAAGAAGTCAGTTCTTAGTTATTAGAGCAGTTTGTTCTCTGAACTGAATGCATGCCTACATGTTTCGTGAGCAGGCTCCTGGGTGGTTCTGCATTCGTCTGGACACTGAAAACATGGTGCCTAAGCCTTCCATAGTGTCAAAACCTCAGTTAATTCTTGAGGAAAACCAAATTCTGTGAAACAACTGTTTTTTTTAATTTTACATAAATAAGCACAGAAAATCGAGGAGGAGTATTATAGGTTTTTTCCTTATGGCAAATTATTACCACTAAATTGGGATATAACAGGAAAAAAAAATGTTACAGTATCTGGATATCAAAAGCTGTGCTTGAAAAGTTCATAAACCCTGTATATTTTTTTTTTTATGCTCCATCTTTGGTTCTGGGGCCTCAGGCTGTTATAAGAAGATTAAACCTAATTAGCAAGTCCTTAACCTTTAAAAAAGATAATTACTTTTTTCTAAAATCATACAAATAATTAATATGACATTAAAACATAAGTATATTTACTAGACCTGAAAAAATACTTCTACAATAACAGAGATACAGAAACATGATTTTCTTAAGAGTGTTTTCTCACTTTTTTTTCTTAAAGTTGAGCCTAACAAATATATGTGCTTTGGCGATCTCTTCTCTCTGATGTATTTCACACCTTATCTTTAGTTTTGGTGGGTAACTCCATCACTGTTTTATCAGCAGCAGGCAGCACATGGGGCAGGACTGTGTGGTTGCAGCCCTAACGCCACTGTCCTCCTTTGGCCAGGCGAATGCTCTTGCTCCATTGGGGTCATCTGTGTTGTGTTTGGGGCTGCTCATGCATATAGTAAAGTAAAGAGAAGAAAGCGCTCTAGCCCCTAGATTTCTCCAGAATAAGAAAAAGGAAGCTTTATGGAGTCTTAAATTTTTCATCAGCAATGAGCTACTGTGAGAATACCATTTCAATCAGGAAGCTGACCAAAATAAATTTTGTAGGTACCATGTTCATCTTCCCGTGTTTAGAAAGAGTTTTCTTTATAAATCATGAGTAACAAGTGACCTTTTGCAGCAGTGCGCTTGGCTTCTGCAGCACGTGGTGCTATTGAAATTACCATGTGCAAACATCAATCCTGTTTTTGATCAACAAAAATAATAGTAGCGGAAGCTGGATTACAATGTGAAGGACAGGCAAGAAACAAGAGCAGGGGCCTGGGGTGCTGTGAGTCGGGCAAGCGAGTGGAGGGCTCTGTGCCAAGACTCATTGGCACTCGGGTGTGTAGCCTGGGGCTCGGCCGTGTTGGCGGTTGGGTCGGTGTGGAGCATCTGAACTGGCGTGTGGCCAAGGCGTGCCGGTGACCGTCGCAGATGAGGGAAACGCGTGCAGCATCTCAAATCAGCACTTAGGGCAGGGCTTGCTCGCCTGAGGCCGTTTAGTGCTCGGGGCATGTTTCCAGCAGGTCCTGTGTGACGTTTGCCCGTGTCTCAGATACTTTGCACGTTATACTTTGCACGTTTCAAAGGATGCACGTGTTTGGGCACGTGACTCTCATTCCAAGTAGTTTCTTGGCCGAACTACTCCTTTTAAAAAAAAAAAAAAAAAAAAAAACCACTTGTTGTATTGACCCCGAGTTGCATGCTTGAATCTCTACGTCCTGCCTGCGTGAGTCCCTCCTGCCCCAGGATGCCTGGACGAGCGCAAAGTAAAAATAGTTTCAAGGAAAGCAGTGAGCGGAGTAGTTTGGGAATAGTGAGAATGAATGAGCTGAGCAAAGCAGAAAGACTCAAATCTGCTGTTCCTTTGCCCGAAGAAGAGGGGCTGGAGGGGAGGAATGTTCCTGCTCTTAAAATATGTAGAAGGCTGCTGCAAGGAGGGGGCAGGGAGATGGGAAAAGAAATAATGGGCTTAAGATATACTAACTCAGCATCAGTTAAATACTAGGAAGTTGTTGCTGATTAAATTAAGTGAGGCCTGGAAGAGGCTGCCTGGGGCGGCTGCAGAATCCCCACCATCGCAGATATTGCAAGATAGATTGGATCTGCTAGGGTGACACTGCACCCCTGTGTCTGTGCAGATTTGGGATCCCTCCTAGGGTGTTTTGTGTAATTCTGCAGTAATATCAGGAAGCTAGAAAGGCTCAAAAAGCTGCCCAGCAATGCTTTCCCAGTGCGCAGAGCACCAAATAAATAAAATCCCTCTCCTGGGCAAAGGCCCCACTGCAGTCAGTACGGTGAGTTACTTAACATACCTTTTCACAGGTTTCACATATGCAATCAATGTGCTAAATAACATCAGAATTTGCTTTCTTTAATAACATCAAGGAAGCATAAGTAAATGTTGTTGTAGTACCCAAGCGCCTTAGCTTTTCTTGAAAGAAGCAGTTGTTGGATTCGGCTTGCATCAAAGGCACCCAGGGGCAGGAATTACCTTTTTGTGATGATATATGAACTTTCCCCACCCAGGGACCAGATGGAGGATTTCTCTGCCCAGATTCACCTGCGGGAAAAGCAGCTGCTGAAGGACTCCCTCTCGATCTGGAAATACTAGAAAGCGAGGTTGTGCCGTGGGATGCTCCAGCACCAGCAATATAGACGTGAAGGGATGTTTTTCTTAAAGGACTAGCCAGACTTTGCCAAAAGGATGGGATTTGAGGTTTTGCTCCCTCCACCCCACCCTCCACTCTTTTTCTTTTTTTTTTTCATTTGCATAATACTGAGGAAATGAAAACTGCTGAAGGCTGGGGTACGGGTGCTGCCCTGGAGAAAGGAGCCCCGTTCCTGCCTGGCACACCAGGCTTCTGGTCCTTCTCCTGGCCCTAAATAGGGCACGGCATTTTACCATCGCCTCACTTTGCGTAAAGTACATCAGGGACACCTAATATGCACAGACTGAGTGCAGCTTAAGTCCACCTACAGGTTTTAGCTAGTGTATATGATTAGTAGATAACTTTAGATTTATTTTAATCTATTTATCTTTTTTTACTTTAGATATTTTTTATTTATAAAGTAGTAATTTTTGTATACATTTGAGTTGCATGATTCCTTTTTACACTTGCTGAACTTGTTTGAACGTGTAACTGGCTAAAAATGTTTAAAATCAATGAAGTGGTGACATGAGCAGTTATTGTTTTTAACAGAAATGTTGAACAGTGACCTAAGGACAAAAAAGGTTCGGGAGAAATTTAATAATAGTTCTTAACATAAACACTGAAGTCCACTTCTGAATTGAAGGCCTGGACTGTCAAGGTTTTGTTTTAATGAAGAAATGAATATCAACACAATGTAAAGTCGCACTTCTCAGATTCCCTTTGATCTGGGACTGACAGAGGAGGGATTTCAGACTGTTTGGCTGAATCATTGCTTTTTCCTCTTAATTTTTAAGCCCATAATACTGGCAGTGACTATTTTGCCATTCTCTTTGCTAAGAAAACAGATGAGCGTTACCTCTGCCTTGGATACTACACGTACTTTTCAGGCTGGGTGGGAGGAGATGCCAGTAGACCTCTGGGGAGCTGGAGGTTGAAGGCACCACCTTGACTATGAGCTCTCTGTTGGCTGGAGGGCTGTTTCAGAGCATCCTAGCTGCAGACTGTGTTTCCGCATTGGCAACGCTGGTTAGCTGCTGGCATGGCAGAACTGATGATAGTTCTTTGGGGTTGTGGGTTGGTTGGGCTTTTTTCTCCCTTTTTGATATTTGCTAGGGGAAAATCTAGTGAATGGTAGTAAAAGCTGTAGAAGCGACCTGAATTTTAGTGTGAGATCTGCAAAGTACCGATTTTGGTATCCAGCAAGCTATGCACATCTGGCTGCAAACCACATCTTACACTCTGTGCAAACCTGGGTTAGGAAGGGGTTTATAACAAAACATAGCTTTTCCAAGTGCTCAGCATGGGTAAAAGATAGACACAACTGTGATTATTTCCACAGGCTGTATCCCGTGCTTTAAAATGTAATGTTGTCAGCATGTAATATACTGTTATATTGTTGTCTTTTGGTTTATATGTTGGTTAATTTTAGTATTTTGGTGCTTGCTTTGTAGGACTTGGCCCAGGACACAGGCAAGCAGTTGCTCTGGGTGATTTGATGCTAATCCCTCTGTTTGACGTTGCTCCTAGGAAATACTCTAGTCTTTTGATGTCTAGGACTTGTGGAGCTTCTTTCTTCTGCGTAACCAGTCCAATAAACGTGACATCATCTTTGTGTCTCCAAGAACAGAGAGAAAGGCAGGAGTTTTCCCTTGGCAGCATGATGGATAGAGGTTTATTCTGAGTCAGGATTGTCAGGTTCAGTTTCTTAGGGGTAGCGGGATAGATCTCAGTGAAGACTGCTGTCGGAAGTAAACCCATGGAGAGTACTTCACCTGTCATTATTATAAATGTGAGTGTGACTTTTACCTTTGAGTCATTAACTCGGCAGGACACGTTTGAACTTCACGGCATCACAGAACATAAAGAAGAGGGAAAAAGAGAATTAGTGAGTATCTAGGGCATCTTCTTGTCAATGCAGATTTGCGAGTTCTTAATTGAAAACTTAATTTCCTAAAAATGAGTTTTAGATCTTGGCTGGTGAAAGGTTTTGAGAATTTTAAAGATGTTCAGCCCAAACCAAAGGATATTATATTGTTGCTTCTTTTGCTTTCAGAAGATGCAATCAGTATAAGTAATCATTAAGAAGGGAAGTCCATATGTGCATTTGGACATGCGGGTGTGCGTGCATGCTAGTGGCTGGGGTGCTGCCTGCTTTTATCAGGCTATGCATAGCTTTCCTATACATTGTTTTTGTGAGAACACTCATAGCAATGACATAACCGTAATACACAGAATACTATTAAAAATATAGACTTCAAACAGGCTGAAATGAATCTCATTGCAGCATCTGTAGTTGGTTTTATTAAAAGCAGTTTAAATTCCCCTGCCTGGAGCAGGGTGGAATTACAGAGATGGGCTGCAGAAATTTACATTTTAATTGAGGCAGAAGACAAAATAGGGTATGGTGCAGCATTCACATATTATGAGAAAGAATAAATAAGATATGTATCAGCTGGGAGAAAAGAAATGACTGGTCGTTTTTCACTGCCTCCTATGCTATATTTTCAGACGCTGCAATGAGCAGTACTGGGCTTGTTTTGTTTGCTCCATATCATATTGCAACAACCAAAGCTACCCCTGTTGGGCAAGTTATTTATTTCAAATTCTTTTAGAAAAACAACACCAAGCACCCAGCATAAGGTGGAGCATGTATCTGTGACCTGTCCATGGATGCATTTGAAAGAAAAGTTGAGGAGTTTTTACAGTTCTGCACGCTCTGAATAATTGACTGTAAATTTTGAGGGCTAGTTTCTAAAATGTATTGAAGATTTTAGAAGGATGACCAAAAGCCGCTTTGATGCGACTGGGAGCTTTTGTCTAAGTGTAGTTGGTTTTATATTGGATTTGCTTTGAATCCTGAAGACTGTTCTCCATGGTGGCTGGAGAACAGATCCATATTGTTTCTCTTCTTTCTTTTTTTTTAATTGCAGTACACTGAAGATTCATTACATCTAATGTTATTGCTAGCATGATAGTAAGGTCCAGGATTAGCACTTGAAAGCCATGGCATGCTATACATATAGTCCATACTATACATATGTGCAAAATGACGAGATGCAGCCTTTCTAACCTGCTTAGCATTTAAACTGGGTAGGCAAAGGCTGGGGGAAAAAAAACAGGCTGTGGTTATGGGTCCCATTGTCACCCATTAGGTCAGGAGCTGAACCAGCAGCCAGAATCCAGCTCTCCTGCTGCCAGTGCAGTCACTTTCTTTGAATAGTGAAGTTTTCCCTCATCTTGCATGATTATTTTGGTTCAATTGATGCTTTTAAAAAATTTATTGAAGCATTTTTTTCCTTGATATCAGGATAGTAAGTTCACATCAGGTTCTGGGGTTTTAATACTGAAGCATAAACTTAGGCCTACTATGTGTCATTGTGCAATCCATGCAAAGTGTCTCCAGTTTGATGGAGACCATTGGATACTATTGTAATGCAGATAGCGTCTGGAGGCACCCAAATACCATACCAGTCTAACAGGCAATATCTAGAAGTTTTTCATGGTATTGGGAAAAAGAGACAGTCAAAGATTTTGAAAACAAACAAAAAAGCCCACCAAACAAAACCCCAAGTTTTTCCTTCCTTTTTTTTCAAATCAGAAGGACTTTCTACCTTGGATCTTCCTAAGGATGGTGGCCCAGTGGAAGCCTCTCTGCTGGGCTCGCTGGTAGGATAGCGCAAGTCGTGGGTCAAATTGGGATAAACCAGGGTGGGCAATCCAGTATGAGGTTCCTGGGGTTGGTCGCTGAACTTGAAGCCTGGATTGATGCTGCTGAGGCTGCAGCAGGTCCAGGCAGTTATACTGGCACTGTATCGTCAAAGAAAGAAAATGAGGGTTTTCACCTCCGTGACTGCGGTCTTTGCAGCTCCTCCAGGATTTGGGCAGATGACTACTTTCCCTCTCCCGTATCGTGACCGCTAATGTGGGAAAAAAGCCCAACTTGTAAAACTGGAGAGCCTTCCAACTGTGGTATGTGTTATGTATCAGCCTAAGCAGGGCCTTGCTGTCATAAGCTTTCCCAAGCTGTTACCTTCTGAAAGGCCTTCAGGGTGAAACAGATTTGCATGAAGACCCTGGAGGAAGCGACACAAGCGTCAGCAGCGCGTGGTGGGGACTGGCTCCTCTCTTCCCAGAAGAGGAGGGAATCGTGCAAACAGGACTATGTTGTCACTACTGATCAAACTGGAAACCTGTTAAATAACAGTACAGTCCCCTGCCACATATATACATGGCACAGTATGTGTGTTTTCTAGGCTGCTCTTGAGAAGGAAATGAACAGATGAAGGCTCAAGAAGCTGGCAAATGACTTCCTCCATGTGTGCGTTCCTTATGGCTGCCCTAGAAATGACTAGTTCGTACTCATTTGGATCAGTGCAAGTGCTTTTAAAAAAAAAAAAAAAAAACACCCTTTGTACTGGCAATCCCAGAGATAACTTCTCTCTTTTAATCCTCCATGTAGCTTACTTTCCCTTCTTAAAGGGGGAAAAAATCATTTCCCACATTTTTGTCTTGAAAGGATCTTTCTTGATGTGATTATAAAAAATAATAATTTTCCTGCTTTTAATCCCCTGAGTTCTGACCTTCGTTGTCTTTGATCCAAACAGCTATTCCAGTGGGAATTTAATTTTGATGTGGTTTTAGAATTTGGCTTCCTGCTGATTTTTAAGTTGTTAGTGTGAAACATGACCAAATTGCCAGCACTGTGGTGCTAATTAACATCATCGGGAGAACATGCTTTTCCCTCCAGTTAACCCCAAAGGTGGCAGCTGAATCCAAAGGCAGTTGTCCAAACCACCTACCTAGGTCGTCAGTTGGGCTGTATTATTCTTGTCTTTGTGTAATTACAATGGGTCCTCTTCACCGTTCAAATTAAATGGAGAGTTTTTATTCCCCTCGAACACTCTGCACAAGGATGTCTCCATCTACGTTGTTGTTCCTCAAAATATCCTGCTTTGTCCTTTTGCTGCAATGAAGATGTCAGGCCATTCAGTTAATTTCTTTAATTCTTCTCTTTCTGCCTTCTGACATGCGCGTTAAAACTTCCAGCCTCAGTGGTTTCAATTCCTTCTTGGAAATGCGTTTCCTTTGGGGATGCTCAGAATGTCACTGCAAGTTTGATTCCTTGAGCAACTTATATCTTTTACTGATACATTATTCTTTTGCATTTCATTGCATTGTCACCTCATTTTTCTCTGCATTACAAATCAGTCATTCTTTGGGTTAAAACAAGAAACTGGGTATGAAACAGCACAGATTTTTTGGTAATTTGGTTTTGGGGTGTTTTTTTGTCCGTTTGAAAGGGATCTAATGGTTCCCCATTCAATCTCGGATTTTTTTCAAGGCATCCATTCTTCTTTTGGTGGCACTGCACTCATGCAATTTGGCTAGCTTGAGCCAAAGACTAGTTGCAAACCTAAAAACTGGCTGGATAGTGTGGTGTATGATGGAGATCCTGCTGTAAGTGATCCAATGATTCCCTTGTTCTGGAGTGGAAATGCTCCTCTAAAAGATAACAGCTCTGAAATTTCTGTATGTTTTAAATATCCTATTGGCTATTTTCCTTTACCATGATAGATTTGTCATCAGGTCATAGTATGATGGAAAGATTTCTAAATACATTGAATGACATTATTTTATGTCCCCAAGGACAGTTGTATTTTCTCCTCTGGTTTGATAAGGAGAGATTTAAAAAAGTTTCTAGAGCCAAATGTAATTGTTTTGTAATATGTACTAGGGAGCATAGAAGTTTAAAAACTAATAATAATGCAAAGGAATAACATGGTATTGAAAGGAGCAGATAACCATAAAGATATGATGTCTGTAGTCCAGTCTTTATCTGATGATAAAATGATTCTATTCCTTCCTTTGACTCCTCGCATGCTGGTTCTGCAGAACGGACAATTTCTTGATCAAGGTCTTGATCAAAAGTATGAAATAGCTTCAGTCTCAGGACTAACGTGAGACAACACCTGTGATGATGATGTTTGGTCAACAGCCTACAGCCCATAACCTGATGGACAGTGATGCTGGAGCAGGTGGAGCTGGGAGGTGTGTTGCTTTTGGTGGGTGCAGGCTATGCAGTTTGACTGTGTCTCCTTGCAGTTGTCTGCTGCTGGGGGCTGCTGGTTGCCTTAGCCCTTGGGGCATAACACAGTTTTCCACTGGCCACAAATCCAACAAGTCCTGCTGAGGCTTGCAGGATGGGACAAATCTGTAAGCCGGTGTGTGGGTTGTTTTTGTTTTGTTTTTTAGTACTCTTGTAGGTAGGGACATAGGACTTGTGCCTGACCTATTCATGGAACAGCAAACAAAATGCAAGTTTACAGTCTGGTAAGATCTATTGCTGCCTAATTCTATGAGGTCAGAGGAAAATCAATGGGAACTTTTTTGATTTTAAGAGAACAGGAGCTGTCCTCTCTATTTGTTTCCTAAACATGCCCCTAGGTTCTTGCAAATACCACAAAAGAATGAAGTATAGCACACATGTGCAGTGTCTATAGGTGAATTTCAGGCTCGCGTAACAGTCATGTTGAAAGAAACAGTTGTTACGCTGTGTGAATTTATGTAAGGGCCTCTTGACCTTCCAGCTGAGGGGATGTTATGTCCCTTCACATGGAGACCTAGTATAGAAAATAGTAGTTTTACGTCTTTTATGTGATGTTGTTTTGTTATGACAAAGACTGATAACTTTCAAGGGTATTTGTCTTTGCAAGCTATTCAGTATTGCAAGATGAGGTTTTGGGTCTGGCTTGTGTATGCTGGATTCGAGACTGTGTATGCCATAGTGTGTAGACTAATGTGTTTCTCCAAGGTTTACAGTATTTGCTTATTTTTCTGTGCTTCTAAGAAGACTCATGCTGCCTGCAAATATGTTCCAAGTTTAGAGAAAGCTTAAACCAAAGGCATATGTTTTGTCCTAAAAACTTATCCTAGATGGTGCATTTGAGCTTTTAGCAGTGTTTTGAATTTGATTTGATTGTGTATGTTTTTTCTTCCTTCTAGGAAATAACGCTAGTACACCAGTAGAGGAAAAGACATATCCTCTATATATATATCTATATCTATATATCTGTGTGTATCTATCTATATATATATATGTTTTCACATTCAGTGTGTCTTTTCTGCAAGCCCTTGTTTTCTTGAATTACTGAAGACTAAAACATTTGATCTGTGGTACATTGTTCACCTGAAGCTTTCTCCAGCATCATATTTTACTATTCCTTTTCACAGAATAATTTTATCAGGTTATTGCAAGATACCCTGCAGCTCACGTCAATTCCAGTATCACTCACTTATTCTGATCACATTACAATTTATTCTTCTTTATATGCTGTTTTGTAGTTAAAGCTGCAGACGTTGTCTCCGAAAGCGTTAGAAGCTACATCGTTCAGAAATTCGTGTTAGTGTCTTTCATATTTGTAGAGTGCTCTGGAGTAGCATGTTAAATGACAGTGAGGCCTTTTTTTTTTTTTTTTTTTACACTTTCTAAGAAAAAGGCATATTTCTTGCCTAGACACTGACTGTTGATGAGACTGAGGATGTTCTGGAGGATGGGAGAGTTACTCCTCTGTTTGGCTTTGATCTAGTAGGTGTGTGTTTTTGGTGTGTGTGTGGGTGGGTTAGATTTTTTGTTTGTTTTTGTTTTTTGTCTTCTCTCCCGGAATCTGGCCTGAATAATTCTTACTGCAAGCTTTGTATTTCTGATATCTCCCTGAAGACTGCTGACGGTCTGCTGAGGTCTCCAGCAGATGATGCTTCCTCGTTGTTGAGAATGAAGATCAAGGGATGTATCTTAACTATATCCGTTTACGATCCTAGGGCCGGAGTCAGATGCTTGCATTGGATGCTCACCTTGGACTTTGGAGTGCCTGGCCATGTCCTGGGCAGGGATGCGTTTGACTGGGCAGGTGTTTAGGTGTCTTCTGATTCTGCCGTACAGGCAAGGAAGACTGATACGTGATAGGGGATTAAACAATAACTGTAAATATATTCATCTCCTCCTTGCTAGTGATGGTTGGTGTACAACTCCAAAGGAAGGAAGTCAGTCTGATAAAGCCGTAAAATGTTTTGGGTTTTAGAATGTGTCTGTTAGTTAAAGCTTTGCAGCAGTGAGAAGGTGCGACCTATTAAGCTTTTATTTTGGTAGTTTTGATGTAGAGTTTAGTAGCACAGTATAACGTCCAAGGAAGATATTGCCAAAGGTTCCCAGTACAACTTAGGGCTCATCCCAGGGAGAATGTGATTCTGAGCAGCAGTCAAAAGTCACGAGTTAGGAGACCCCACAGAGTAGGTAAGTGTTCCCTTTTGAAAATAGCTTTCTCCTTGTGTATGAGTCTCCTAGGAAAATAGAAATATTTCCTTAACCTTTTCATGGACAGTATTTCTCCCTCTCAGTGTAAACATCCAGTCCTTTTCTTCAAGGCAACCCATAGCTATTATCACAAATCACAATGGTTTAGGTTGGAAGGGACCTCTGGAGATCATCTAGTCCAACCCCCCTGCTCAAGCAGGGGCCTCTAGAGCATATTACACAGGATCACGTCCAGGTGGGTTTTGAATATCTCCAAGGAAGGAGACTCCACAACCTCTCTGGGCAACCTGGTCCAGTGCTCTGTCACCCTCACAGGAAAGAAGTTTTTCCTCATGTTCAGATGAACCTTCCTGTGTTTCAGTTTCTGTCCATTGCCTCTTGTCATGTTGCTGGGCGCCACAGACAAGAGACTGGCCTCATCCTCTTGACACTCCCCCTTCAGATACTTGGACACGTTGATGAGATCCCCTCTCAGTCTTCTCTTCTCCAGGCTCAACAGGCCCAGCTCCCTCAGCCTTTCTTCATAGGAGAGAGGCTCCAGCCCTCTAATCATCTTGGTAGCCCTCCGCTGGACTCTCTCCAGGAGTGCCATGTCTCTCTTGTACTAGGGGGGAGCCCAGAACTGGACACAGTACTCCAGGGGAGGCCTCCCCAGGGCTGAGGAGAGGGGCAGGATCACCTCCCTCGACCTGCTGGCAACACTCTGCCTCATGCACCCCAGGAGACCATTGGCCTTCTTGGCCACAAGGGCACACTGCTGGCTCATGGTCCACTTGTTGTCCACCAGCACTCCCAGGTCCTTCTCTGCAGAGCTACTTTCCAACAGGTCAGCCCCCAGCCTGTGTACATGGGGTTATTCCTGCCTAGGTGCAGGACCCTGCACTTGCCTTTGTTGAACTTCAGGAGGTTCCTCTCCACCCAGCTCTCCAGTCTAATTGAAGCCTATTAATGCCAAGAATGAAACTTCTGTCCCAGAAGAATTAGCAAGACAGGATTCCATAAAATAGTAGAATGGTTTAAATATATATTTTTAAAATCCTTAATTAGCTTTGTTTCTGTAAAGATGATACATATTCATCTATGTTGTATGCATAAATGTATGCATCTTTTATGTATGTTGTGATAGCTGTGGCTATAATAACTATAGCACTGTTGTGATTATAATTCTCAATGACTGAGCATTTTAATGTTAGTATTTGTAAAATTAGTAACAGAATTGCTCTTTGAAAGAAGAAAAACACCACTTTGCAGGCTGGATGATTTGTCTTAAGGACTATCATTGGTCTAAAGCCACCAGTATACTTTTATCTCCGTTTTCCCCCATATCTACTTGTTTCTGATAGTCATTTCTTTTTTATTTATGCTTATCATTGATGGATTTAATTCCTAATATATGCACATACAGGAAAGCTGCATACATTCACCCTGCACCTGAGCAATGCAATTTTTCTCGTCTGTCATGACATTTTACCTCTAGTTTGAAAGACAGGCATATGGCTCCTTTCAGGAGTGAACCTGATAATGCTGTATGGATGCTTTAGGTCTGCAGTGCTGATGAAGGGAGACAGCCGGCAGACTTCTCCAATCAGTGTACATGTGCTGCTCTACCCAGGCAACTTATTCTGATGTAGGTCATGCAAGCCCTGCTTCATCTGCTGTGCTGCATAACAACAGAGCGATGCCAGCTCGTTGCTGCGAGGAATCAAGTGCGAAAATTAAGCTAGCGTCTGTATTGACAATGCACCCCTGTGTTGTTCCCCCCTTGGACAAGGCACACGTTTTCATGTGTCAAAGCTACCATTATCTATTCCTTCCAGCTGAGAGCCCAAGAAAAGACTCTTTAAACTCACCGAAGAAAGACTTTTATTGTTAAATAATAGTAATTGTATTGTCATGGGTGTTTTATGATTTGGATAGCAGGTGAATATGTGTGGGCCTGTGTGTGTGGGAGTGTGACTCTGTAATCTAGGATTTGTTTAGGAGAGTTGCAGATCTGAAGCCACTGCTGGTAGGCCTGGAGCTGGTGGGAAGGAGGAGATCAGCCTTGGAAGCCTGCAGGCAGTATTTGACACTTGGTTGTGGAAAGCAGTGCGACACAAGAGGAGTATGTGATAGTGTGGTGCTGAACTCAAGATAACTTACCTAAAAAAGTTAAATTAGTGTTTTCAGAAGATGTTCTCAGCAGCTCCAGTCCAAAAATGCGTTACAGTACATCAGGTTTTCCTTGGTGTCCTGACGACCCACAGCCAGTCATTTGTTTCTACTAGAAATGCTTCAAGCAATGTCAGTGTTATGTCACTGTTTGGAAGGGATTCTTGAAAGAATACTGTCAATACCTGATTGAAAAGGCTATTAGCAAGGAGCGTGTTGGCAGAGGGTTATGTTCTGGTGGCGCGCAGGACCCGTCCCGGGACGGTGCGCTGGATGTGCAGCCACCAAAATCCCAACTCGATTGCTTATGCAGACCAGCGAGTGGGTAAGCAGAGTAACTGTAACGGTTTTGGCCATTTTACTCATACTGTATATCTCCTGGACTGTTTCCCAGGACAGATGAGGAAGGCCAATGTTAAAGTGCATTTTCCTGCATTGTTTATTTTAAATATATATTTTTCCTCTATCGATGAGTACTGGGAATAGTTGCAGAATAGGTTGTCAGTGGCAGACTCCGAATCTTTATCAAGGACATATCTCTTAAACCCGTGGAAATTTAAGGTCAGAGACGCATTTAATCATCTGATCTCCTGTGCAGCACAGATCATGCTATTTTCATTAAGTGATTGTGTGTCAAATGCACAACCTCCGCCAGTGAGCGTAAACGTGTTGGAAACGTATCTCAGCTTCAAGAAGCCGAGTTGTCAGAATTCCCCCCTGCTCTCACGTAAGCAGGAGTGAAAGTTGATAGCCCACACTTAAAAATAAAACCTACACTTTATGGTCCACATAAGCTGTTAACACTTGAATATTTATTCTTTATTGATCATTGCTTCCTTTTCTCTGAACAAAAAGAATAATCTCATACCACTTTGATGTTTTTTGCTTGAGAGAGGAAAAGGACTGAGAGACAGCTGTCTTACTATTTAGAAAAAAATCTTTTTACAAATGCCCAGAATCTCATTTGTTTCAATTTTCATTCTAGTCAAACCATTTTGCCTCCTTCTCTTAATTGAGTTTTTTAGAATTAAACATTAAGTGTGTCTGTTTCAACCTTTAAATGCCTTTTACAAATACCTGGTCTAGTGAGTAGCTTGGCAATTCATTTCAGTCGTCTTCAAAAGATAAAGGTAGTAAAAGAAATGTGGTATCCATTTCAGCCCATCTTTCTATTGGCTATCCCAGACCTCTAGAATGAAAGACCTGATTTTATGTGGACATATAAATAAAAATGGCTTTGATGAGGAAGGACAGTAAGTTCTTATTGCTTTTGTGCTGTAGGATTTTTGTTTGTTGGTTCTGTTCTTTTGCGGGTGGTTTCCTTAAATAATAATAAAAAAAAATCATAGGAATTCCTTAGAAGAAGATTTTCGAGCTGTCTGTGCTGCTGGTTGGGGTAGTCTGAAGAGGGAAGTCAGAATGCAGCTTGCCGGAGGAGGATAGGCTGCAAGACACCTTCAGTGACTGTCTCTTTCTAGGAGTGGTCTGTGGCCATCAAAATGTAGGAGAACTGAGGCATCGGCAAAGAGGCTGAAAGGAATCTGTTTTGTCGGAGAGAAGGCGTGATCCTTTTTCACTTCCTTCTGGCTTTGTCTGTAACAGAAGCTGAGGGTAGACCCCCATCACCGCCTGCTCCTCAGCCCTATCTCGGGCAGACAGGCTGAATGCACGCGACTACGTTTCATGGGAAGTACAAACGCTCCAAAATTATAATTATGGTCATCACGACCAAGCTAATAAAACATGCACTGTTCTTTTGCTAGGGTTAATTAACTTTTCTACAAATGTAGGGAAAAGAAATGATGCTTGTGAATAATAATTTTGTTTGGAGGAAGATGCTAAAATAGAGGTCTTGATATCATGCTGACAAAAAAAACAAAGGGAAACTCTATCATAGAAAACATCCTTAGAAAGAGAAATTTACTTGCTGGGAAATGTCTGTTCCTCCATGGCTCAATCACAAATAAAGTGAACGCTGGTCAGGAGGGGCCGAGGACAGACACGGTTTGAGTGGAGCAAAGCTTTAGCGCATGGCATGGAGGTAAAAAGAGCAGAGCCCTAGCATGGCAGAATAATCTCATTGCTGTGAAAATTCAGCAAATATCCAGAAATGGGAAGAAAAGAAGGAGCCTTTATGCTATTATACACCCATATGTATTTACACCTGGGACTTAGAAAGGCTGTTGCTTTGGATGAGAAATGCCAGGAAGGTGCTAGCAGCAGAATGATGAAACCATGTTGCCCCAAGGCTCCCTGGCACTTGAGCGTATGTCTCAATCCTGCTCAAAGTAGGAAACAGCTGAAAAGCACCCTATAGCTGGTCCTTATTCCTCTGTAAAGTGAATCTGGGTGACTCGATGGGGCAGGAGATCTGTGTTTCCCTACGGTCTGCTCCACAATTGGATGTTAAGGCTCCCTGGGCAACTGAAGATGGCACAGGGAAGTGCACCTGGTGCTATACTGTTGTTGGGTGGCTGGAACGGAGCTGTCTGGCTGGGACGGAGGGGGACAGCAGCTGAGGTGGGCCATCTCCTTGCTGTCTCTTCTCTACCAGATTCGCTCTGTTGCTAAAACTACAGCTTGGATGTGGTGGTTGCAGCCTGGTGAATGGGCAAGCCATCCCTCACCCTGGGCGATTGCTGCTGTTGGTGACAGCTTTCCTTTGTGTTTCTTTAGGGGGGAGAAAGAGGTATTTCAATCTGTCTGGGTTTTTTTCCATGAGGATTACTGTGGTAGCCACTGTGGTGCGGCCTTCAGGCTCTCTGCTAAAACCCCTCGGAAGAGTGCCTGCAGACATACCCTTGGTACAGCGACGGCTGCTGATGTTCACGTTGCTTTTGTTATTTCTCCTTGGAGAGCTGCATGCTTCCTGTTGAAGCATGCTTGATCTTTGTTTTCCTTGATCTTTTTGATAAGCACTAAGAGTGCTTCTTGAGGCATAAACTTGGATTGGCTTCTGCAGGTTGTGGTGTGAGGTAGCGCCAGGGGCATGAGGGCAGGCTGGAGGTGCTGGCTTTCCGCAGGTTACTGCGAGGCAGGGTCAGGGTTTCTGCTTTTAGTGCTCCTTTGCTGCCTCATTTCTTTGCACGTTGTTTCTTGAGCGTCGCAAAGCGAAGAACCTAGTGTTTGCTAGTAGTGGATCTGAATATATTTTATTACTCAAGATTGTGGAGGTGGAGGATGCGTACGTATTTGAAAGGACAACGTAATTTGAAATAATTATTGGTCGAAATAATTCACGTGTCTAAAAATTCATGCTGGAATCGTTATTTATATCTACTTGGTTTTAACAGGCCCTCTTTGCAGCAAACAAGAGAGCGGGGTCCAGTACCCGCAATCCCCACATCGGTGCAGGGACACCACTACTCTCTAGTGTAGGTTCTTAATTAACAACCTACACCATCTATAGTGTTTCCTATAACATCAATTGTCCAGGAGAAGAAAATCCTCTATAGTCCTACTTTAGGAGGGTCTGGATTTGGGTTGCTTCGTGTCACTTTCCTGCCGAAATGGAGCATTTTTGTCTGTTGAGATAACTGATCGTGCGTGGCTTGTAGGGCTTTTTGTTCTGCTTTGTCTGCTGTCGTTCGCAAAGCGCAGCGTACCTTAAATGTCAGCAAGGAGGGGCGAAATCCATGCGATCCCCTGGTGTCTCCCGTTAAGGCTGCTGTTCAGGGACTGAAAGCCAAGCTCTGCAGGGGAGACAATGGTGACGGCCATGGAAGCATGCTGAGGCGAGCTTATCTCCATAGTTCTTGCTCAGGTTTTAGCATATCCTGCCACGTTTCCCTTCTGCTAAGGCAAAGAAATGACTGTTTCTGCCTTTCTATCCTATGTTATCTCTTAGCTATTATTTGAACACCTGAGAGCTTTGGATGGCATAATACAGGGGCGTACACCACATAGGGTGCTAAACCTGAACGTCAGCCTTTGAAGGCCTTGAAATTAAGATTTGAAAAAAGACGCATGTGTTTTTTGAATAAAGTTTACCAATAGGGTTCTACTGAGTAATTGTAAATTTATAAGCTCTCCTAGAGTATGCTCCAGCCCTTCCAGATTACCTGGATCAGAACAAAGCAGAGATGTCTCGAAAGCTTCCTTAATTATATCGTTTCCATCTCAATATCAGAATGCTTGGCCTAAAAGCAGCAATATTAATCTCTTCTCACACTTTTTGAGTGCTGCTGAGTTTAGAGAAAAGAGAGGCCTAGGTGAGGTTAAGAGAGCGGCTTTGAAGTAAGTCTTTCAGAGGCCCAGGGAAGGAAGAGCGGTGAGCAGAGGACAGCGAAGTGGTGTTATACCATATCACCAGAAGACAAGAAATGGAGAAACAAGCCTTAAACTACATGCAGCTCCCTTAACTGGATGTCAGACTTCTCTGAAGCTTGCGGCCAGTGCCTGTTCACTGGAAGTGGCCTAAAATTAGAGTAATTCACGTGCAAAAGATGTGAGAGAAGTCTGTGGAGAAGCGGTGGCCGCAGGCAAAGTGTTCTCCTGCGGTGGCAGCTCTGACCTTGTTGGCTCCTCTGAGAAAGCGGTTAAGTCGGGGACCTTGTCAATAAATATCTGGCAGCTGGTTCAGCTCAGTCAGGGCATGACAAGGTCTCTGCAGTTTTGTGCTGTGCCCTAACAAATGGTGATGACCCTGGTGAACCTAAAGAGTTGCTCTGCAACCTCCGGTTCACGCTGTTGGGCTAGGTGCATGCAGAAGCAGCTTCTTATTTGAGGGGTGCTTGAGCGAAAAACGCAGGGTTATTACCTAAGGACTGCAGAAAAGAGCATGGATAGCGATGAGGTTCATTTATTGGTGTATAACAGACTCAGGAAGTGCAAGTCTGAAAAACCACGTTATTCACAAAAAGAACATATTGTACCATAGCTGCTTGTTTGCAAAGAGGCAGTGAGATTGCGGTGCGTTTTAATCTTTGGGTACTGGAGGGGATCTAGATGTGGATGCAGTAATTTAAAGCAGTAAGGTTTCTGAGGTAATAGGAAAAATCAACACTGAAAAGTATGAGAGCAAACTTTCAGTAAGGTTAGATGTGGATGCCATCTATCTGAATATGCCAAAGCCAGGGATGGCATCCCAGCTCGGGGTTGCCACTTTGTGGCTGTTCAGTGTATCAGGAGACTGTCCCATTGCTTCATCAGGACTGGAAACGCGGAGGAAGACTCTGTCAAGGCACGAGGAGCTTGTTAGAAAAGGGTGGCAGGTGGCATTTGTGAAATAAGGTCCAACAAGAGAAAACAAATTTGGGAGTCTAGGCCAGCTGGTAGCCTTCAGAGTGGAACCCACTGAACAAAGAGAAAAGCCCAAAGGTCCCCAAGCGTGACACCAGTTTTGACTTTTTACTGTGTATTTGTAAAGGATTGCGTGACAGCGTAGCGTGGGAGCAATGTCAGCAAATCAGCAGCTGTAGAACCGCCTCTGTGCTGATGCGAAGCAAGCGATTAGATTTACAAGAAATTTGAATTTGTTTTATAACGTGCCATGCTGCCAAATGGAAATTTTGCATCTGGGAAATACTTGTGGCGATGTTTGCCTTCGCTGGGGTGGGAAGCAGCAGCTCGTCCCTGCCGCAGACAAAGCACGAGGGGAGGGATGGAGTGTGGGGAACGGCAGTGGTCCTTCGCTGCTTCCCATGCTCTGCAGCGCTTGCCCTTTCTAGCAACCTACCAGTTTTTGGGTGCAGTTTTTTTTATTTTTTGCTGTTTTTTATTGGTGATTTTTTTTCTTAATTCCAGCATTCTGAAGATTTTTATTTGGGAATTAAAATGTTACTTTTCTGAAAACTTCAGCGGTACCATTGGGTTAAAACATGTTGGTCCTTGGCACTGCATCCCTTGGGGAGGAAACGTGTTCCTGAGTGTCACTGCTTTGGTATTCCCTTCATCCCTGCCAGCGCGCCAACCTCCTGCATGACCAAAGAGCTTTGATTTGGGGAGAGAGCTGAAGATAAGGAGTAATCATGAACTTACTGCTCTTTCACTGTTAGTATACTATCTCAGAATTCGGTGCTCTTGTGGTAAAACGCTTTCTTCTGCGTTATGCATGAAATTCCCCAAATTATCTAGGATATAATGAAAACACAGATGATATTGGCATGATAACGTGCTTATCTACTGTATGGGTGGAAAGGGGTATTTTGGAGACGTTGTTTTAACGGTTTCCTTTGTTCTTTTATCACCTTTCAATATCATAGGCTATAGAGCTAGAAGGAAAAAATAGAGGTTTTTTCCTTGCCCACCCCTGAAAAACAAAGAAGCCAAAAAAACCCCTCTAAACTGTCAAGCATAGATGCTAAAGAAAATCAGAATCATCATGAAGGTAATCCTTTACAATGGTGTAAGTATTGCGATTTGATGACAGCAGTCTAGTCTTAAACCACTGTGATTTATACATGTACTCTAAGGGTGAGAAAAACTTTTTTCCCTTGTTTTTTTTTCTTTTTTCCCCTCTCATTAGGCTTGGTTTAATGAGGAAAGTAAGATATTCAAACAATCCTCCAGAAATTCTGCTTACTTGTGCTATATGTTGAAAAGATAAGAACTTGAAATGCTGATGCTGGTGGGGATATGGTTGGGATGATTTGAGCTTCCCTGCAGTGATATTTTCCCTTGTGGGAAGATGCAGCGAGGTCAGAGGAGCATCTCTTTGAAGTATATGTGGCAGGTGTTTTCTTAATCAAATAGATCAAGCATTACCATTTTAAAATTTGCTTAAAAAGTGATTAGGCCCAGTTGTGTGATACTGCCTCATACTGGTTTGGTTTTGTTTTGTTAATGCTGCAATTAATCTCAGGAAAAATCAAATCTGTCCCTGGGCTGCTTTCATGCCATGATGAGTTTGTCTAAATCTAATGCAACAACCCCCCTGTCTAATCAGCTGCGCTATCTTGACGTAGAATAACAGCAGGTTTTGGGAGTTTTGTGACAGTAATAAAATTATGTCTTCTAGAGTTTGGTATAATTAATCTAATTATCATTATGAAGAACGTGGTCCGAGTAAGACAGATATAGTTCTTTGTTACATTTTTTTGACTTATAATATTTTGGTGAGTATGTAGTAGTAATACTTTTGGCAAGTATGTAGTAGTAATATGCACTGCACAGTACTTATTGCTTTGTTATAAGCGCTTAGGCAATGGTATGGGCTTTAATGAGCAATAATCCTTAACTTTGACAAAATGAGCAAATATCTCTCTCCCATGAACTAGTAGAATAAATGTAGCCATGACAGCTAATTATTACTGGCACAGAAATGAAACCCGACTCTTTTTGCAGCAGGAATGTGCTCCTCGAGTTAAACAGTAAACCTGACTGAGGAACTCCCAATTCTGCAATTAAACTTGTCCTTTCCGAAGTGTTAGGAGATCCTCGTGGTGGCTGGGCATTGAGGTGTTACCGACCCATCACAAGGTCAAATCCCAGCCCATTTTGGTGCTCCTAGCCCAAATGGCTAGCTCTCTGCTTCTTGTCATGGTTATGTCCTCAGTTGATGCTAGCTTTACTCTTGGACAAGCTCTTGGACTGCTCCTTGCAGTCAGTAGGGCCTCTGAAGACCTAGCAGAGTTTAGTGTTTGATATGCTTAATTCAGGAAGGATCTTCTTGGCAGAAAGCAAACTGGGACAACTGGGGCTGCACATGAATGGGAGGACAACGGCAGTGCCCCGCTGCGCAGCACAGGGGCTATAGAAAGCATCTCTTGCTGCCGCTGCGAGGAGGCAAAGTGGGCTGCGTGCCATCTCCTGCAGTGCCCAAAAAGGCAGCTCGTAGGAATTCGGGAGGAGATCGAGGAGGGGATGTAACTCCATGCTGGACGGAGCTGCGTGAGAGGTCCTGAATGGGCCATAGTGGCACAGTGACTCTGAAAACCTGACTTGCTTAAGTGTCATGTCTCTGCAAGTCTTCAAGCATGAAGAGTTTTCAAAATGATACTAAAAGCAGCTGGTTACTCAAAGCGAAAGATGGTATCAGCCTAGCTCCACAGCTGTCTCGAAGCGAGTACTAGCCAGGCACAGATGTTGTTGTAGTGGCCTTAGACTATGCAGTGAGGTGAGATCAGTCCCATACTTCTCCTTGGTATTCTTCTTTTTCAACATCCAAGGCTTCCTGAGGTCTTTTCGCCCCTACAGCGTGCTAAGAGCTCACGTCGAGGCTGAGGGGAGACCTCTGGACTGAAGTGCGTTCCTGAGGTCACAGCCTGCGCTAGCTATTGCAGCAGGGTGGTGGAGCAAGGCTCCTGCCAGGCCTTTGGTCACGGTGTTAGACCACCCTGCTGTCTTTCCAGATACCCTTACATGCGTGCCAGTACAGCACCTTTTATTTTTTCTTGTGTTGCGCTTTTATTTCACTTAGAACAACAACAAAAAAAAAACACCTATGTGACTTTAAAGATTTGATAACTGTGGTGAAACAGTATAAATGCATTAATATTTTGATTCCATATATTAAATGCCTGTAAAAATGTCACTATTATGAACAAAAGGCACTAAAAGCATTTTGGAACGACTTCCTGTGAAGGCCAGGATCACAGTATGAAAAATAACACAATATATTTGATGTAAATGGATGGATGGAAGGCATTTCAATAATTCAATTTGATTGTATAACATATAATCTGCAGGAAACCAGTAACTTGCCACTTAAAGAACTACTCATTCCTCCAAAAAAATCTTCAATAAGCATTCTATTTAGAAACAATTCTCATTTTATGTTCTACATTTGCTGTATTTTTCTCCTCGCTGTTCATTTTTTATACTTAACATCAGGTTTCATCCAGATACGTTATTTTCCGCGTGTATTTGTCTGTGCTGCTTATCCTGTACCTGAAGTTACAATCCCGGGCCAATGAAAATTTGATTGCTTTAGCGGCAGCGGGTTCTGATAGCTTAATGATTTCTTCTTCCAGCAGGGAAACAAACTGCTACAGGTAGGGAATGCCTTTGAGAAACAAAAGAAGGTACTTTCAGATTGATGTTGTTAATTAGCAGGGACAATGAAGAGAGGGGTAGGGCAGGCTGTGGACCGTGGCATGTGTTCCCTGTGTGGTAGCTCTTCAGCAGGTGTCACGGACAGGCAGGGTTTCCTTGAGGTTACAGTGCTCCAGTGAGTCCTCGGGAACAGATGGAGAGGGTGCGTGGGCTTGCACCCCCCCCCCCCCAGAGCGAGCGGCCGCATCTTGCCTTGATAGGTTTGTAGGTTTTAACTTGGAGGAAATGATGTTTTGAACCATTCATTGCAACTGTGGGGATGATTCAGATGTGGATCGTGGTTGGTGGGATGTGTGTGGGCACTGATGAGACTGAGAAACTGATGATCAGCTTATCCGAGCCAGATGAGAGCCCCTGCTGGTCGCTTCCTTGTGCCCTTGCCCCAGCCTAGATCCTGTGACTGAGCTGAGCCTTTCCTCTGCCCCCTTCCTCCTTCAGCAGCATCTTCCCACCTTCTTGTGCCCCTGGTTGTGCCCTGCCAGGCTTAGCCATGTGTAGTTGCCTGGCCACCACGTAGATGTGGTCTCCTCGTCGGTGCTTTGCACCCTTCTCGTGGGACGTGTGTTTGCGCCATAGATTGGCGAGTGTGTTGAGCGTAGTAGGAGTATGTTCGACACCTCTGCGCGCAGCGAGGCATGGAGCTAGTTCTGCCTTGGTTAACGTGGTTGTCTACTGGCTTGCAAACAGCAGGGTTAAAGCTGGGCTCAGGATGTGGAAAACATCTGCTTTACCCCAAACTCTGGGACATAACTTCTGTGTGTCTAATTTTTCAGAGGAGAATTTGTTGAACAAGTAGCACTGGAATATTCTCAAAATATTTGCATGCAACCACTACTGAATAGGAAAAACCTCCTTCCTATTCATCAGATGGGAAGTAGCTGCAACTCGGGTTATAGTTTGTTGCTGTTCTGATGCTGTCCTGCCGGAGGTAAGTGCAGGGCAGCCGGGTGACTTGAAGAGCCAGCCCTGCACCCGATGCACGTATGCTGCAGGGGGGCTCGGCCGGCAGAGCACCCCTTCCCTGCCTGCAGTGGGTACCGGCATGGGACCAACGGTGCTGGTACGAAATTTTGGCAGCGTTTCTGGGTAAGTGAGAAGCACCTTTGGCTGATTTCTTTCCAGTCAGTGGAATTATCTGAATTCTAGAAAGCTTGGATGAAAGTCTCTTTTTATTAAACATTTTGATCGACTGAGGGGAGCGTTTTGGGTTACAGAGCAGATGTTGATGACTGCTGTGGCAAACAGTTGGTTTACTGCTTGCAGCATACTTATGGAGTAATTTCGGGCTTCCTGAAGTGCTTTTTGTGGGTCACGTAGTGAATTATAGCATTTTTAGTTTAATGAAAAACCATGTGAAACAAATATGTCCCAAAAAATTCCAAATTTCAGGTAACAACCTCCTAATTTTCTTTTTTGTGTCCCAAATGACAGGCTGCATCTTACTGTTACAGGTATTATTTGCCTAATGCGTTGTCTTTGTTTCTTTGAAGTACAGTTGGCCATCAAAATATTTGCTTTATGAAATCTTATCTTTTCCTCTCTCTATCTGAAGTATGGTAGACCAAATTATGTTCTTCTCGTTATTTTAATTGAATTGTTTGACATTTAAATCAGAGGAGAATAACACGTCGTATTTAACTCGCTATTTTTATCAGTGACCCTCCTCAATCTCTTGATGGCTTTTAATTATTTTCTGTTAATGATGTATGTATTTCCAAAGTGTAGGAGAGTATTTTCTCTTTAAAATTTTTGAGTGCCACTCTAGCCCTCTCACATCTGTAAAACGGACTAGGAAGCCTCAGAAAAGATAACTATTCTACGGGGGGGGGGGAAAAACAAATTATGTGTTAATTCCAGAAAGCTGTTTTTTGTTTAGTTGTGCTTATTTTTAATAGGAAAGATCAAGCAGCCCGTCTGGATTTACTCCAAACATTACTAAACTCCAGTGAAGCATATTATTGCAATGATTCTTAGTCCTTGTTCTGTAGGTTTATTTTGGAGATATACATATGTGTGTGTGTGTATGTGTGCGTGGATGTCATATTCAGAAGACTCTGATCAAAGATCTGAAGTTGCTGTGAGGAAGTCTAGATTTTCACATCCTTGTTATGCGCCTATGTGCCATATCCCAACGTACTTAACTGCAAAACCCTTCCATTAAGGCAGAATTTTGGCTCCTAGGTGGCAGTGACATTTGGAGGGGGGTTGCTGCCGTCCCAGGGGGTTGCTCCAGAGCTGCTGCTCTCCGCTGTGCAGTGCAGCTCCCGGGAACGTGGACCCCTTCTCGTGACTCTAACCCCCGAAGCACCTCTCTGGTGCTTAACGTAAGCATTTTTTTCCTTGACTGTGCGCCGCCCTCGAGGAGGTTCCCGTCCTGGTCTCAGCTGAGCTGTAGCTGCTCTAGTCGGTTCAGTTATAATTGGGAAATTGCAGTTGAGTTGGGGAGAGCTGCCGGGCTCATCCCATACGTTTTGACTTCTCTGGGAAATATCTGTCACTTCTGAGCGGAAGTGTTGTCCGCTGCTTAAAAAGCATGAGCTAAAGATTCAGGAAATTTAGTTTTTCATTTCAAGCTCTGTTACTGTCTTTTTATCTGATCCTGGATAATTCATTTACCATTTCTGTGATTCTTTTTCCCCTGTGTGTAATGTAGATAATAATAGCTATCTCAGAGGAGCGTAGTGCGATTTAATTTATTAGTTTTTCTGTAAAGTACTTTGTGATTCTTAAATGGAAAAATGCCATAGAGTGAAAAGTATTATAATACTAAATTAATGGCAGGCTCCTTTCAAATTAATAGCCAGACTGTGAGCCATTTAGTTGCGTTGCAAAGTGTCCTATCACTGTGTGGGGAGCTTCACTGAACAAGGCAACCTAGGAAGGCAGGATACGTGGGCAAAATCTAGAGGTCAGAAGTTAACAGGAGGCTGAACTGGGCTTGGGAGGGCTTGGACCTGAAAAGCACTCTTGTTGGTTCCAGGTCTAGAACCCACTAGATTTATATTTAACTGTACGCTGTGTTATGTGGAGATGAGAAAGGGTTAATTCTGCAATACTTGCAAGGTTTTGATGCGTAGTGTATTTAAGACTGTTGAGGACTCGAAATAGAAAATTTTAGCGTTGTGCCTGCTTTCTCGAATTGCAGACATTAACGAGAATAATATTGTGCTCCAATTTTATAGCGCTTTCATGACCCTTATTTTGAAATCACTTTATAAATAATCAATATGTACAAGCTAAAGCAACAAACGCCTGATAAAAACGGAGCTCAGAAGAGCTTAGCTACGGATTCAAGAGTAATTGTCACAAGCGTATTGAAACGTTGACTGGGACAGGCAAGATTTAAGCTGTAATTTGGAGTCCAAACGTTCAATTAAATCTATCGATGAATTCGGTCCGGGGTACTGTTGCGGCTGCGAGCTCGGACAGCCCGAGGGCCCGGCTCCACCGATGGCAGACGGAGCGGCGTCCCGGGTAGTGGAGGGCGAATACGGGAGCGAGCGTTAGCCACCACCGACTCAACGGTACGAGGGCGGCCAGCGTGCCCCTGGCTCAGGAGGAGCCACGCCGGCTCGAGTTCAGTTCTCCAGTTTTACCTCCGGCATAAAGCATTCAAGTGTCTCTTTTTGGGTGCAAATCTTTTAGCAATAGCAAATTGCATAATATCTTTCCTAAAATAGGCAGGGAAAACACGGAGGAGTGAGTTAACCTTGAAGCTACCCGGTCGCTTCTGACATCGTGGACTGTGTGTGCTGCCAAATACACGCCTCAATGCCGGGTTTGCGTGGGCGGCCACCGCGGCTGCTGGCCGCTCGCGCCCCAGCTCTGGGAGCTCTTCCAGCCCCTCTAGAGACAGCTACAGCTCCTGTGTGATGAAAACAGGAACTTCCCAAAGGTCCCTGAATGCCAAACCCTAACCTTTTGCTTGCTAGCACAAAGGTAGAAATGGCTGGCTGGCTTCTTATGTCTTCAAAATCTGAGATGCATCTGATCTGGGGGATTTGCAGGGTTCCCCGTTGGATGTTGGAGACTGAGTGGTTATATAATAGTTATGTGAGGAGGCAAAGACTTATACAGCTGAATACAGTCCCTTAAAAGCCCCCTCCGTAATCATTGCTATAAAAGGTGCTGGAGAAGCAAGGGCACAGGAGTACTGCGTTACAGGCTCCTGATGGGTGTCTCTTGCTGCACATAATGAACGCATGCACCTCCATGTAAGAGATGGATCTGAAACTTAAGCCAAACGCTTTGCAGCCTAGCGGTGAGCGTGTGCACCAGCGGAGGCTAGCCAGAAGAGAAAAAAAAAAAAACCCACCTAGAAGCTCCTGGCTGATCTCGTGCTCTGCAGCCGCCGCAAACACCGAAGGCATTTTGAACGTGAATTTCTCACGTTCCTCTTCAGTCGCTTGCAGTTTGCTCCAGGTTTCTCGCCCATGGTATAATAACTGTTGCTTACAAAAGGGGTTGGAAGAGGAGTCATTGGTTCAATACTGAGCCGTTTCCCACAATGGTTAAAAGTTTAGGGATCTTTGTTCCCCTCCTGCTCTCCGAGGTCCAGTGCCCACCACGAAGCCCTCTTGCGCTTGTTGTCTCTGCTGCTCCTTCCTGAAGCCGAAGCAGCAACATGGCTGTGCTGCCTTTGCCTGCTGAGGTTGAAAAGGAAACTGAAGGGGAAGGTTTGTTTTTTGGCTTTCAGATTTTGTGCCATTTGAGAAATTGCCGTGAGCTAGGCAAGTGAAATCATTTGGTAAAACTAGCAGCCAGGAAAGCAAACCTTCTTATATATGACTTCACCTATTGTTAGTGCAGACTCCACCTTTCTTTTCCTGAAAAATTAACGCGTTGGAATGTTTGCACTCTCACAACGAGCGTGCTGATCGGGCAAGATCTTCAAAGACAAATTACGTAGGTGTTAGCGACAGCGAGTTCTCGCTGCTTCAAGGGATGGTGGCCAGCCTGGTGGTCCCACCTGCGGTAGCCTGCATGCTCGGGCTTTCTCTTGCGACTGTGTTTCAAGGCAGGGGGAGGTAAATTTAATGAGGGGTATTAGGCAAAATGTACATCTGATAATTTATTAAAATAAGAGCTTTCCAGAAACACAAACGCATAAGTAGGATTCTCGTTCGTGCTATGTCTGTTATACGTTTCAGCCTGCTGATGGCAATGGCTTTTGAACAGCATTGGATGGCAGGTCTTCTCCTACACGCTGCCTGACCCATGTGGTTCTGGGCAAATATTTAATCAGTCAGAGTTGCTTTTTTCCTCTACCTTCATCTCCTGAACCTATGCAAATGCAGTTGAAATCAGATATATATTCATAGTTGATATAAAATTCCTTGATTAAAACAAAAAAAAAGATGAAATAAGAACTATTCTCCATGTATTCTCCTCTTTTATTTGAAGGAATAACCAATGTGAAATATTTCCAGTGTTTTTCCTGTTGAACTGGGAAGAATTCTGTGTAGTTGGATTAGGATGGGCGCTCTTATCTACTGGCTTATGGTGCCTACTTGGGATGGGGAGATATAGGTTAAACTGAATATTGGGGGCCCTGATGTAACTACCTAGAGAGGAGGGGAAATGGTCAAGTGTGCGAGGAGAGAAGGAAAGTTTGTGACATTTCCAGTAGCATTTTATCTATTTATTTATTTTTAAGAAAGTATTCTGGAATTAGTGGTATATTTGAAAATATAAAAAAACAGAGGGAGATAACTTCTATTAATTTAAGTAAGCTCAATTTTTTTCCCCTGATTAGAATAACTAGAATGCTGTCTCCTAGCGTGTGTGCCACCAAAAGTGACTTTCTCAAGCCTCGAGGAAAGCTTGGTTCAGCTCGTAGTCGTGCTTGTGTTCAAGCAGAGTATCAGGAGGTGTTAAGTTGGGTCGTCGTACAATGATTGGAAATTGATTATCAAAGTCCTGCTTGGCTGTAAGATTTGTCATGTAATCTTAGCCAAATTATTTTAGCATCAGCTATGATTCTGAGTAAAAACATGCATATCTATATTTATATGTATATGAAAGTTCTTTTATATAGGAAATACTTATGTATGAAAACAAATTAACTATGTAGGTTATAGTGACAGAACATAACTTGTAATAGTAAGAATTTGAGAAATTACATCTGGTAACCTCTTGCAATGTGTTGGTTTCTGATATTCTCACTTTAGTGGTAGACTAGAGCAAGATAGTAGATGTTACAGGCAGGTCTTTCACAACCATTTATTAAGTTCCACATGTAGCTGATGGTCTAAAATGAAGATGATTGTCCAAACGAGGCTCAGAGTTGTGATACTAAGTAAAATTGCATTTGATATGGCAAGTAGATTTAGCATGCTGGAAACTGTAAATATTAGTAATTCTGCATGTAAAGATCATGAAGGTAAGTAATTTACTTGAGGATTTGTATATTATATATAGGTAATTGCTTATTCCTTTTTCCAACCATTTCATTGAGTATATAACATTTGATTATATCAAATTTGGAGTAATAAGACAAAATGAGAGCCTTACAACATATACAGAAGATTTTTGTGGCTTATTAATTTCTCCATTCCAGTTTAGATCCTGCTTTGTCATCAATTTCAATTTTGTATCTAACGAGAAATAATGCAACCACAATTAGAAGGTTTTAGGCTCCGTGGTTATTGAGAAAATTACATGAAAACATACAATATAATACAGACAAATGTGAAGTAAGTCTGGAGGCAAAAGAACCAAGCTACAGAATACATGCGACTATAATAGGAAAATCCTTAAGGCCATCATTTCAGTTTTTTTGATAGAGTAAAACAGCAAAGTTGTTCTTGAGATCCGTCAGCAGAGGGGAATATCAATCATTCACTCCCCGAGGAGCGGAGCTGCTGCTCAATGTGCTGGCTGGAGAGGAGCTAGCTTGGTGGTACAGCACTGCACTTGTCACCTGCTGGAAATGGTTCAGGAGATCTTCTAAGAGTTAAGGATTATGTATGCAAAGATAATATACTTTGGATGGGATCACTGCTGTCATGTTGGTGGGTTTTCATGCCTCCCTAGCACCAATGAAATGTTTCCCAGACTTCAGTAGACGCTCCAGAGAAGTACAGCCTGCGGTTTGGATACAAGTTCGTATCCCATCACATTTTAACCCAGTCTGTCCTTTCCTCCCACTGAATGTTAGAATTCCCAGAGAAACACCAAATCCCCTCCAAAAGTGGTGCCAGCTTTGGATGTAGTGGGAAACGGGCTCCTCTCACCTTCATCTCCACTTCTAAAGTTCAATGAAAAAGCCTCTCAAGACTTTTCTTCCAAAGTTTTTGGCCTTCAACATATTTTCTGTTTTCTATACCTTCTTTCAAAAAGGGTTCTGTTTCTTAAGCAAAAGCAAGAAAATGAAGATTTAAAAAATGATAAGTAAAAGGCAGAGCTAAGGGAGAGAGTTCCTTTAGTATCTCATTGTGATATTGGGGTGGGATCATCATGGTATTTTGGAGAGTGACTGGACCTCACTGAAGTAGTTCACATATGGTAGTACGGTTACATGCCTGTTCTGAATTACTTCTAGGAGTAAGTTTTTCTACCTCAATAGAAGAAACACTTCAGGAGGAATTGGAATAGATTTAGGAAATTGTTTCTTACATCCACCAAAAGCAGTGGGTTTTGACTGATACAACTAATTCCTTAAAACTCGAGGTGCTTTTACCTAATATTTATATTAGCCTTTTCATATTAACTCTTATTTGGGGAGTATTTTATTTGTATGCTAGCCTGTTTTTCCTTTCAACAGCGAGGTATTTTAAGTGGTGATGTAAGGAGTGACAGCTGTCAGAGCAATCAGTATTACAGTTCAGCAGCTGAGTACTTAAAGTAGATGACAATTTTGCCTTATGCATAAATTATGGTATGAGCAATCGCATGCAGATGAAAAACACAACTGAGTACCTCCTTCTGGTCTTATCTTAAAGGCAACCTCTTCCTGTGAAAATAATTAACAATTTCTTCAAAGGGATGCTTGTTGGATGAAATTTATTGTTTGACAGAGAGCCTATTTGTGTCTCAGTCAGATTCTGTGCAAACCCTCCAGGAAATAAGTCGTGCTTCGTTCACGAAGGTGAATTTTTGCTCAGAGTCCGTGAATTAGTGGCCTCTGTTTGAAATGAGGAGATGAAATATATGTTATTAAACAGGGGTCAAGAGCATTACTTAAAGTAGTAAACACTAATCCTAGTAATGCAATCAGCCTGCAGGTTTGGGATCTTGCTAGTAAGACCCTTAGGGTTACGGATTATAGCTTTTATTTCTTCTGTAAACTGCTGAGAATACAGGAGCTGTAAAAGCAGTATTGCAATGTGTGCGAATGCTTGCAAACCTTGTATCTGAAGGTATAAGATATATACATCGACCAGTTTAATTCCCCCTGCTGACATTCAGGGTGTTAAAGTTAATGCTGCCCTGTGAGAAGGGTGCTGTGGGTAGTTTAATCACTGCAGGTGACGCTGAGGGCTTCTGTTTTAATTTCTAATTAAAAAGAGACGGCGCTCCCAACGTGTTGTTGAGGGTTGCTGCTAGTGTGATAGAGCATTGATTTAGTGATTGGGGGAAGAGCTGCTGATAGAGCTGGAAATTCAGCAGCGCCACCCTGATTCAGCCAAGCCCTTGCTCGACCTCCCTCGGCTGAGCTGGCTCAGTGGCCTCGGGGGGGACCAAAGCAGGGCGGCGAGCTACTGCGCGCCTGGAGAGGGGCAGGTGCTGCTCGGGGGCTTCCCATTGGCGTGTGCTCGCACACGCTCCCTGGAGAAACCGGCATCTCTTTGAGTGGCAATGGGCCATCTTTCTGCTGATGCTACCAGCAGGTTGCTTGCGTTGCAGTGGATGCCTCTTCCGTCATGTTAATCATTCGGGGCAAGCTGATTTTACATGTTGAAACAAGGCTTAATTTGCCAGGTGAATACATGGACTTTGCACAGCTGCTTGGTGGACTCCAAGCTTTTAGAGTTGTTGTGAAAGGCCAAGTTGCAAATGGAATAAGCTATAATTAATATTATTTCCTGATGCAATTGCGTGCTGAAAATTACAGAGATTATATTAGAAGAAAATAAAGGCTTAAGGTAGCCAAGGACAGCGAGATGAAATTTGCAGACGTTTTATAGATGCTGGATTTTGTTACAACAACACAAAAGCTGTATAACCCAGCACGCTATCATGTGTATTGATATCTCTGTCCTACGCTTTCTTGAGGTAGGTCACACAGGAAAACGCTGTTAATGCGGATAACCGTCAGGAAAATATTGGATAGCAGTGATAACACAACGAGCAGCTGTATTTTAAGGAGTCACTTTTGGTTTCATGTACATAATGTCTAAGATGTAAATAAGATTGTGAACCATGAGAAATATATACATATGCGAGTATATGTATATGCATTATATATTCTAAGGGAGTAGTTTCATATATAAATACACATATATCTAGATATGTTTATAAACTGAGTTAGGCAAGAAATAACCTGTTGCTGTTACAGTAAAAGCAAGGGGTTTTACCACCAGATTCTAGACAGAAGATTCTGCCATCATCTTCCAATTTTGTGCTTGTTTTGATGCTTTGTGCACATAGACGTGTATTCTCTTGAACTTTCTTTTGTGTTTTCTTTTGTTTCCTGCACGTAATGCATTTTGACCCCAGTTTCCCTTTGGGGAAAGGAAATGTGGTTGCAACATATATCAGTGAGGGCATGTCACTCCATGTGCCAATCATTAACTTGCTATCCTGCCACTGTGGCACGGGCTGTAACTCAGTGAACCGTACCAAGTGAAGGACAAGAAGGAAATTACACTTCGTAGGAACAACGTTTTGGTCCCTCCTCTGCCTTGTTCCTTCTCTCGCGCCTGCCCGTTCCCAGGGCGTTACAACTGCAGAGGTTAATTAGGAACTGCTATTAAAGCTATACTACTTTCCAAAAAGTCACATTTTCACAGTGGGAAAGAGAAGTTGTTGTGCTGCAAGTTGGAGGGCACCTAGAACTCAAGAGCTGGGCAGTACTGAAGCATCATTTTAGATGTACGAGATCTGAGGTGCACGAGGTGCTGTGTCTGGCGAGGGCAGCAGAGGCAGCGCGGTGTTGCCCATGGACTCAGTCCGTTTCCTGGACTGAGGCTCCTAGCAGGACTAATGAGCCAATGAGCTGTGCCTGTGTTCAGGAGTCAGATTATGAACAGTCACTCTAGTGTCTTTGCACAGTGGAGGGACCAAAAGCCATATTTGACCGTGCTGTACTCTTGTATATGGCAGGAATTTCAGTAATCACGTGGATATGCAGATACACCATCTGATGAGAAGAGAAGCTGGATGATGGTTTTATAGCAGAGCATGTTGATAAAGGAGTTTCAACTAGAGTTAAACAGTAGATCAGGAAATTGTAGAAGTGCTAAAAAATATATATTTTCAAATGTCTAATTTCAGATTAGCTTGTCTTAATTATATTCAGGAACTGTAAAAGAACTGGTTGGAGAAGTGTCTAAACCGAAAATGTTCTTTTTCGGTAATTCTCGAAATAGCGGGAAGTCATGGAACATCAGAGAGGAGCTAGCTGCTCGTATGCCGAGGTGCGAGGGCTGTCACCCTGGCAGCCATATCCGACAAAATATTTCTCGAACAGTTTGACCAGTGACCTGAAAGAAAGCAGTCATCACTGACAAAGTTCACAGATAACACAAATGCAGATGCATTTTTTCCTGGAAAGGCAGGAAATAATGAAGAGAATGTGTCATTGATCTCGAGTCAGCTGGGTGATTAGGGAAGCCCAGCATCGGCAGATGATGAGCGTGTGAATATGTAGCTCCAGATTAAAGAGGCTGGCTGTACAGACTGGAGACTTGAGGGGAAAGCTGGAATTGGGAAAGGCTTGAGGGTGAGGGCTGCTGACCAGCCTTGTGCCTGGCATTGGGGAAAACACTGTAGAAGGAGTTGCACCCACAGTTCAAGAAGAAAATTAAAGAAATGATGTGGCATCGAGGCTGAACCATTACATGATTAAAGAATTGGAAAAGATACTTATGATGAAAGAGGCCCTTCTATTTAATTTGTCAAAGAGACGGTTAGAGTGGTTTGATCACAGTCTATAAGTATCTATTCAAGGAACAGAAATATAATAGTAGCTTTTCAATCTACCTGACAAAGATATGAGGAACATCAGTGGTGAAGATGGACAAGGTTAGACCAGAAGACAGACAGTATTCTTTTTTTTCTTAAATGGGAATAATTAATCAGCAGAACAATGTACTAGTGGCTGTCGTGTATTTCGCATCACTAGGGAAAAATGAATTTGTTTCCTAAAAGACATACTGTGGTTTAAAAAGTGATGAATTCTCTGATGTGTGCGTTGGGTCAGACTAGATCATCATGATGCACCTTTCTGATCTGATTAACCTCTGATCTGTGCGCCCTGTTTTTCCATTGGTAAAATGGCAGCCAGGTGTCAATCTCATCAGCTTGGGTATTGCAACCCCATTAATATCCACAGATGAAACGTGTCGTAGCAACTGGAAGCATTACCCCTTTTGCATCCCGAGGTAAGGCCCTGGGAAGAGCGGTTCCTAGCGCTGCGGTACGGGAGAGCTCGCCGGGGCAGGCGGCCGCGGAGCCCGGAGCCGCCTCGTGTCCGTTTGGGCGGACGGCGCGTGCGTAACCGAATCGCCTTTTATTCCCAGTGACCTTGGGTTAGCTAAAAATCGTTTGAGGTTCTGGCTCGCTAATTGACTCGCCGATGCCCCTCGGTGTGATGGAGGTGCCGCTGCCTTACCCGAAGCAGATGGGTGCTCTGCCAGCAGCGGCCAGGCCGCTTCTGCCTCCCTCCCATCTCGCGGCGTTTAACCTTTAGTGCTGCGAGCGAAGGTCCGTCTGTCCCAGGAGACCAGGGCTGGCGCCCCGAGGGCGCCCTTCGCCTTATCCCTCGCTCCTGCTCTGCCTTCGCTCGCTTTTTTATATTGAGTTGGTGGATAAGGCTGTTAACCCCAAAACCAGAATGAAGTTGCCTAGAGGATACTTTTGGTCTGAAACTAAACGGTGCTTTTGGATGCTTTTATTAAGGCCTGGAGCTTGTTAGCTGTTTGTTTTGTCTCTACAAGGAAGATGAAATGACTTTTTATGTATTTGTTCAGAGGACAATGTGGACAGACAGCTACATATCCACTATGTGGCGTGACCTTTAATAGGGGAGCTGGTACGAGTCTCATGGGGAGTAGCAAAGCTTTGGAGAATGTTTTTATTTGACTTTTGAGCAAGATGAAGTGGCAGCGGCTCCCGTGTCTCTTGCCCATCTGTCACCCTGGAGCCCCTTGCTGATGGGGCACGGGGAGACGGTGCTGATGGTGCATGGGAGCTCCAGCGCCGTGCCCTGCAGCGGCTGGCACCCTGCGCTTTACCGGGGCTGCGCTCGCTCAGAAGCCCGCGATTCCTCACCAATCTGCCGAGGCTTTTCACGTGGGAAGCTTTTTATTTAATGACTATAATGACTTCTATTATGACTTATTCATTTTATAACCTTCCAGTGCTCTGTGTCCTGCTCGGCTTGGTTTGTAAAGACTCTAATGCAAGGTCCGAACCATTGTTTTCCCAGGTGTATATTCTGAGCATCTGAACTCAATTTTCTTGTTGATCATTTTCTCCTGACTGATTCTTTGCTTGAATGAGACAGTCAGAAAATTGATATACATGTATAAATGACATGCAATTTTGACCCATTAACTCGCCAGGCACAACACGGCCCTGCGAGCTGAGCGAGCATCGCAACGGGCTGCGGGAAGATGCAGAATATATATTATGGGCAGTATATATAATATTATGTCTTATCTGTTTGTTCCTTACCTTCTCATTTCCCTTGTCTTTAAGACAGTGTGATAAAGTGGAGATTGAAGCCATATAAATTCATAGCTAGAAATAGATACCTTTTTAGCATACTTTCTCAATATTTTGTTCTTGCACAGTGACAAACTGCTGCTGTTCTTTAATATTGGACTTCTATCAGGCAAACTGAGCTCTGAAAAATTTCAGAGTTTGACCTAGGCTGTGGGTGATTCAAGCAGGTTCACAGCTTAACATCCTTTTTGGATTGTTCCATATACCTGCTTGTATGCCTTTTTTTTGAAGGTTATTGATAGCCACAGTGGATTGCTGATTTTGAATCCTTATAAAAGGAAGTGGTTTGGGGTTTAATAAAATGGAATTAAAGAAAGGAAAACAGAAGAGAGGCTGCCAGATTATTTATATATATCTTTTATACACACACACACACACACATATATATATGTATATAAACATTTTTTCCTAAGTGTGGAGAAGGCTCTCAAGGTAAGAGAGCGGTTTCCTTGCTCTTTTGGGGCCTGGCAATGAGCTGGAACAAGGCAGCTGTATCCTACCTGTGCGTGGCCTTGGCTGAGCCCCTTCCTAGCAGCTCCAGCGCACTGCTTGCTGGACTCCTTCAATTCTTGTTAATCTTGCTATAAAGTTATGGTACTGAATTAAAATACTGCATCAGCCAGGATAAGCTCTAGAGCTTCTCCAGAGGCGCCATCCGTGAGCAGCTGAAACAGCGAGCAGCTTCCAGCCTTGAAGCTGGGACCTTGCGGGTCTCCGCGCCGAAGGGACGTACCCCACGCATCATGAACAGCGTAACGTAGCACCGTTCTGTGTCATCTTCTCAGGACTGGATCCCATTTCACCGCGTCACAGGCTGCCCATCCAGCATTGGCAGTAATTTGTCACCCTTTTTTTTTTTTCCCACCTCAGGTGAGAGGGGAAAGGGAAACACCCGCAAGGAGGGTGACGGCGGGCACTGGACGTTGCCATGCTGGCGCGGTGCAAGAGGAGTGAAACCCTGACTTGCAACAACCAAAAAAGCTTCCCAAGATCTGGGCTGCTACCAGTAACCTAATAAACCCTTCTCCTCCTGTTTGCTGTCCCTTTTGGGCCTGCTGAGTTCTCTCTTGGTGGTCACGGCCATGGCTTTAAGGTCAGCAGGAGCTGCTGGGGTGGTGCAGAGGTTGCTGCTCCACACCCAGAGCAGCTCGAGCAGGAGGAGCTCCTTGGTCTCACAATTGGCTGCCTGCCTGGAGGACACCAGGTGCCAGCTGGGGTAGCTGAAATAAGGGTGATCTGCTGTGCTCCTCGCAGCTGGGGTCCACAGATCTGGCCAAACGAGCCTGAGAGTGGTTTTTGTACAGCAAGTCCAAAAGTAAACCTGAGCGATGGGTGCTGCTGCCACCTGCTCTGTGCTTGGAGGGACAGGGAGCTGAGATGCACAGGCATCTCGCGGGGAAGCCTATTAATTACCCTGGCTTTTAATTATCTGTTGCTGATACATTACATGACCTTGAGCAACTCATTTACTTGATGCGTGTGTATCTATCTGTAAAAACGCTTGTGAATTATTTAACGTCTACAAATTGCTTTGAGATCTCCCAGTGAAACGTGTTACGGTTGCAGGAGCAAAGTGCGATGGGCTGGTGCACGCTGGTGTCGGCCAGGATCGACCACGAGCCCTGGACCCGTCCGGGCCGACCTGTGCCAGTGCCAGGAAGCACGCGGCAGCCAGCCTCTCTCTCTGCAACCGCAAATACTTCCCTGTAACTGAGACATGGAAGTGTGGGATTGTCCCTCTTCTGCAGATGTTTAAGAGGAAAGTCTGGAGGATGTTCTTGCACTTTTATTTTTCGTGCTGTTTACTTTATACTCAGGCACACAGGCACAAAAAAAAAGAAAAAAAAAAAAAATCCAGGGGATAGTTCGGCCCTTCCTGCAGTTTTCTGAGGAGGTAACCTTTTCTTTCGTGTTATTTCCTCAAGACCTAGCTAATTGGCAGTGTCGTATTAGCCTTCGGAAGGTCTGTCCCGTGATGCCTGTGTTCCTGTTACGCGGAGGTTGACAGAAATAGCGTTAATGCATCTAAAGCGAGTTTGACCCAATAGACAATTATGAAATGCTCATCTGTTAACAGTGCAGAGGCGATGTGGTCAATAACTTTTATCTGTGCTATAAGTCCTAAAGGCAGCAATAAAATAAAATCTTTAGGTAGTTATAAATTGACAGATATCTGTGACCTTAGTTTTCGCTTCTTAGCCTGTCCATTACTGGTGCATTACATAAAGGGAACATTTATCAGCATCCTGCTTCTGTGATCTCCCTTCACTTTTATTTGGTTTTTCACCTGGCAATCATACATGGAACAATGTTTTAATGAGTAAAAGTCCTCCCTCTGTGCCTAACTTCTCTACCAATGGAGCAAAAACCCGGATATTCTGCCACAGTCCTCCCGAATATTCTGGCTAAGCTAGCATTTCAGCGTGGTGGTCCGTTTGAAAAGAACGTGCTCCTGATTTATTTATAAGCTCTGCAACGTGCAGTGAAAATTCAGGTCCTGCTGAGGTATTCCCTCCTGCGCTCTCGCTGCTCTGTGGTGGGCTGTGAGGGGATTATATATATATTTTTAAGATTGTTTATAGAAATTATGCAGAGAATGTTCTATAGAAGCTGATAGATCGATACGTGCATGTATTATTTACTGTCGCGCAAACTTTGGAAGGTGCAGCTCTGTTAACCTGGCTCTGGTGCTTTTTCATGGCGCGGGCTTTTGCTGCGCGGACGAGGCCGTGCTGCTGCAGTGCCTGCCCGGCGTGCATCTATCTGGGACTAATATCTTGTGGCAGGAGTTTTTTACACCTGATCCTTGAAGTACGAGCAAACTGATTCTTGACACGAATCCCTAAGAAAGGCCCATTTGCTGAACAGCCTCTCTGTGTCTGCTCGTTGTTGAGGTGCGGTCGTACAGCAACCCTGTCCTTTGCTCTTGGCCTGCCTCCGTTTGGAGGTTTTACCTGTTATTTTATCCCTTTGAGTTTTGGTAGGATAGCTGTGTTTTGAACCAACATGGAGAGCATAGTTTTCCTTCCGTAAACACCTTCTCCTCTGCACCGAGATGGGTGCCCAGCTCCTATTAATCAAAAAGAAAGTATTTATTTAAACAGGACCAAGATTTTCAGCTCTTTCAGCGTAGCGCAGGTCATCGCTACTGCTTCTATTTCCAAAGGTGGAAACCACCTCTGAAACATGGTGATGTCAGGCTCCGCTTTTCACGGTAGCAGCCGCCCATACGACAGATGCGATGGAGTCACGTGTACGATGCAAATTTTCTGGATGCAGTGATGAAGAATCTTCTTAATTATTTATGAACTGAAATTGTTTTTTTCCTAAGTGTCATCAGTGCACTCATTAATGGAGGTATGTTTGCTAACATAGCCAATAAAAATAAAAACTCTTCATTAAATTATTTTTTCATTTATGTAGTACGAGAGTAGAAGCGACGAGCAGCTTTTCAGTTGGCTTTAGCTGATGGCTCTCTACTTCCCCAAGGCCACTTTTTATTTTGTGGTTAAGGGATAACGTTTTCTGCCCTGTTACCTCTGGCGTTTCTTCTATTTTCTTTTCTTTTTTTCTCCCCAGCCTGGCAGAGTGGACCCTGCTCAGCTCCCGGGGTTGTAGCGCTCCTGGTTACCGCACTGATGCGTTTGAAACCATGGGCAGCTCTGGAAGCCTGGAGGCTGCTCTGAGAGAGGCTGAGCACCAAGGACAGAGTTTGGTTAGGCAGGGCAGAACTGGTGCTTCGGTCTGATTAAAATACATATCTAATACTCATGTCACTTTGTACCGGATGTATCCCTGGTGTAACGGAAGGCTGCAGTGAGGATGCTTTGACTACAAAAGCCCTGCTCCAGCTGCAGGAATTGTCTCGGCATCTTCCTCACCTCTTTTTCGTGCATGACTGCAGCACTGGGTCATCTGAATTTTTGGTAGCTCAGTTGCTTTTCTCTCGGGAATAATGAACTGCTGCTGTTGTGATTTCTTTGCAGTCGTGGGATAAGCTGACCTTTCTGTTGAGAACTAAAGCAGCATGAAAATAATCTAAATCGTTTAATAAGACAAGTAATACCTTTATTTAGGTGAAGAATGAAGTTTTACATAGAATAACAGCATCATTTCTCTTTTACTTCTTCAAGGCTGGTCTGAAGGGAGATATATCGAGAGCATGTTGCCTGTCTGATGGTCAGGTGTAGAGTTGAGAGCAAGACAAGGGTACAGAGCTGTAGTGAGAGAGAAATTTTAATCTACTGTTTCTGAAGAAAAATTGATTTGGGGTCTTACTACTTTTTACCTTGAACTCTTTCCAGAGTCACTGATACCTGCCTTGTAACATCCTAGGAAGGGTTTGCTTGTGTGTTACACCAAAAAAAAAAAAAAAAAAAAAAAGGGAATTTGCCTATCACTTGTAGATCTGGAGGAGCTTGACTGGTTTTGAGTTAGACTGTGTTGACTGCCCTTGAGACAGGCAGAACCTGGCACGTTCACTTTATGTAGTATGTTCACTTTATTTTGCAGTCCTGATTTGTGCAAGTTAGCAATGAACAATATAAGGTGTTTTTGTTTTTTTTTTGAGGGGTTTGACTGTATGAGCTGCTAAAGCCACCCTTTAGCTCCGTGCCGCTGGAAGGCTGCCCCTCCTGCGAGCTGGCAGCAGTTACCTTGCTTGGGTCGGCAGCACCGCGTTCCTCGCTCAAACCTGCAAAGAGGAGACGCTTTGCATTAGGAACGGCTGACATTTCTCTCAGTTAAAGTTGTTTCCTGTTGTTGTGGGAGCAGCTGTCGCCTTGCAAAGGGGTTTCTAGAAGTAGGGAGGTCATCCTGGTGCACAGCTCTCAGCTGGCAGCTTCGGCTGGCAGGTGTTTCGTTAACCCGGAGCCTCTTCCACAGGCTTGTTATGCTGTTTCTCAGGCGCTTTTTGTAATAAATGCAACCTGCTGTGGCTTTGGAAGGGAAAAGCCCATTTGTTCCAAACCCACGCTCAAGACCCAGAGCCAAAGCTGCTTTGCCAGGATCGGCAGCTTCCTGGGTGACCTTTCCAGAAACGATTCAGAAGGTGCCACTGGTGGGTGATCGCCGTATGTCTAGGACGTCGCAGTATCGACTTGCCAGCGTAACGGGCTTCAGAGCACGTTGTTTGTCGGAGCGACCGTCACGCAAGGGCAGGTCGAGTCTGTTGTGTGACCTTCACAGAAGTATGCATGCGCGATTTGTAAAATTTACCTTTTTGCACCCTGGAAACTGAAGTACTCCCCTGACCCGCTCAGCAGGTCGCTTGTCTGCGTTTCCATCCCCCTGGTCGTGCTGCAGCTTCCTGATGGGCTTGTCGGCAGCGACGCAACTTAGGAGCTGAGCAACCTAGTGCGTTTACTGTAGTATGGGGAACTGAAGTGCGGCACAAACTTACTCACCTGTGAAGTGGGTCTGCTCTTGTGCTTCATTTAAGGCACACCGTTCACACTGGTGAAGATCCTCCCCAGCGAAGAGAGTGAACAGGGTTGCACGCTGATCTGTCCTCATCCTTTATCCAAAGATATTTAGTGGGGCACTTGATACCATTGGTTGACAGGAGTCTAATTCATGCATACTTTTCCTTCTAATTACAATAAAGCAATTAAAAAAGGCAGTTTGAACAAACTGTAGACATTTGTGTGTTTACACAATCTGTTGGAAGTTTTCTTTTATATATCTCTGTTAACCATTTGGGTGGTGTTTTTCTTTTTTCTTTAAATTTTTTTTTTTTTGGATACAGTATCCAGGATAAAATGTCTTCAGTCTCTGACTGGGGCATTTAGATAGGACAGAACAGTCAGCGTTTTGAGAAGTGTTTCCATTCTGATATAGAACGAAAATGTGACCTTCTGCGTTGTTCTTTTAAATTATTTTTGTGTGAAGATAGAATTTGCTGGCTTTTGCCTCGAGCGGGGCGCAGTACGATGTAAGTATGGAGGAGGTCTCCTTGTACTCCCTCTCTCCGCCAAGTCACAGAAACCTTCTGGAAGCAAATATTTCTGTGAAACATTGTGGGGCTTTTGGGGAACAAATGTCTACAGTTTGTTCAAACTGTCTTTTTTAATTGCTTTATTGTAATTAGAAGGAAAAGTATGCGTGAAAAGTATGCATGAAAACAGCCTGTGTTTTTGTTTTCTTTACAACCCTTCTCGCCAACCTTCTTCGCATATGCATATCTTTAAAATGTTCAACATGGAAAAACCACACAGAGAGAAAATATGGCAGTGCTTGACATTTATTGATACATAAAATATTTATAGAATGTGTATTTATAGTGCTTGACATTTTATATAAATACACATATACACATTTCCAGCCTCAAAGTATTACATCTGTCTGCTTCAGGGTGTTATGTTGCCCCAATTTGTAGTGTCTACTTGTGTTGAATATTGTACAGTTTGCGCAGAAGCAGTGGTGCAAACCACTCGTGCTAATGGTGTCCATAGTAAAATTAGAGGGCATACCTGTGATGAGGGAGAAAAGGTGTTTGCCTGCGAGCGCAACAGTGGTGAAATATGTTCGTTTTGAGTGAAGTCCAACACAGATTTGTATACTGAAGAAAACATAAAGGAAGCCAGCATCGATTCGTGCTGTGCCGTTCCCGAAGGGCACCGCTGAATGAGACGAAAGGGATATACGGTGCTATGGGGCGTACAAGAAATACTGCAAACGCAGCATTGATCCTCTCCAAGCCCCATGCTCGAAGCTGCTACGAGCTCCTCAAGTGAAACCGCGACAGCGGCACTGCAGTTCCTTCTTGGCACGAACAAGTGCACGTGTAGTAGTTTAACTCTGCTGGTTAGAGGATATCATGTCTCAGGGAATACGTTGCGCTCACAGGAGTGATTAAACGCCTCTCTTGAACTGTCTTTACTGCTGGTGAAGCTGGTGTTCTCCTTGCCTTGCTTTCAGCCAAGAAGGTTGTCCCCAGGATAGCCCTGGTGCCCTAACAGCTTCCCTGCCAAGCACCTGTCTTGCAATGCATGTCTTGATGGCAATGACTTCATGTAAATAAAATTCTTGTAGTCTAGAGAAACTCTAGCAATAAAAAAAAAAAGAGAGAGAGAGACAGGGGTGAGGAGCAACAGGAGCCCTGTTCCCTGAGAGGAAATGAGCAGCGTCAGGCCAGTTGGGGTCAGAGTCCCTGATCATGGGTGTCATGAAGCATAACTGGTGGGAATCTGTGAATTACAAGTCTATAAATTAATTACGGGCTTCTGGTGACATCGTAATTGGTATACTGATGAAGATTGAGTAGTTCGTGATTTTGTTGGAATTCTGCAATATTTTTCTGGTCTATAAACTACATAGATCCTGTTTTTTATGCAAGTTTATTAAATATATTGTACTAAGGCTTAAGTATTAAAAAATTAAAAATTAACATATGAATGCAGTTCCTTCTACTTATTTTTTTCTTCAGCTCTTCTTACCCAGTCAAACAGCTTCGTTCTCTTTTGTTGAACCATACCTAATGCTGATTATTCATAACTCTACCCACTAAATTGTCTCTCTTTGTGTATCCCTAATGTAGCTGGTGGTGCTTTTCTTTAAAAAGGTCTTGAGCGGAGTCTTGGTTACCAGTTTTTGCTTATGAGTGGAATTTTATTTGAAAAATCATCTGCAGAATTTCCTGTGTTGTCTTTCAAGTAGTTTAGTAGAAGTTGAAGCTCTCGTGCTCTTGCATTTCTGCAGCTGTCGCAGGCTGGTGCCCAACTGTGTCGATGTCTGTGTAGCGGCAGAGCAGAAAGCTCCTGGCCTGCAGAGTTCCTCATCTGAGTACACAGGGCTATGTCAGCTCTTTCAGTAGGGAATTGGGCAGCTAAATTAGTCAGGACGCCTCGTCGCTTTTAATTTGTGTGCATTTGATCTGAACTTGGTCTGGAGCTTTTAGGTATCCCAAATTATTAAGCATACAGAAAATAAGAAACCAAACTGGAAGACAAAAGGAAAAGACTGGGAACAAGAACAGTGCAGGGGCGCAGGGCAGAAGTTTGTTCAGTTAGGGATAGTTTAGCTCAAAAGTGGAAACATAACTTGGGAGTCAGAAGCCATCATAGTTTTGTTTGCAAAATAAAGTTGAAGGCAAACCCCAAAATATTGGATTTCTGCTTCCTGGGTGCCTCTTCTCCAAACTCCTCCAATGGTGATGACGGATGTGGCTGCGGATGAAGACCGATATGGATGCCAACTCCAACAGTGGAATTGGGGAGGGGGGGAAGTGGGAAGTTGTCTTTTAAAAAAAATTGCTGAACGCTGCAGTGTTTAGAGAATGTTAGTATTGTAAAAGCAATTACTGAAATCAAGCAAATGCTGACAAAAATTTTGCAGTCTTATGTCGATCCCCTTGTTTGTATGCGTTATGTACAGCTTCTAAATAAAACTGTCGCATCTTCTCAAGAGAACTCCCACCTCGTTCTGCATGCCAGCTTGGAGAGCACTCAGCAGATTAATCAGGACTGTGTAATTAAGGAGACAATCATCACTAGGGTTCGGCCTTTCTTTGTTGCAAAGTTGGATACTGTATTGTCAATAAGGCAAGCAGTTGCAGGCAGAAAAGAGTTTTGTGGTTAAGATGGTTAAATGCAGCCCCAAAGAATGAGCCCTGTTATATCCGTGTTAGCTATAGCATTGCTATGGGATGCTGGTTTGGAAGGTAGTTAACAACGTGCTCGTTTTCTGCATGCCCAGCGCAACTCTGTGGTCTGATGTGCCAAAGTGCGGAGCACTCACACAGCAATGGAAAACGTCATTATATTGAGTAGTCCTTAGTGGAGACTGGTCTAACTCATACCCAACTGGACAGGAAATAGAGGCGGGAGTACTTCTGCCCTTTCAGTACTAGTTTGGGTTTCGTCTCCTGATCTACAGTTGGGCTGGTAGCACCTCTTACTGTCCGGGAGAACGTGGGGAGGGGGAAAAGCTTGTGGAACGTGCGGGTATTATAGAGATGTGAGCCGGAGGAAACCCTGCTGGGGAGTTAATCATTCTTCTTGCAGAGAAAAGTTTGAATAGCATGAAGGATAGAAGGCCTGAAACCACCCACTAAATGGCAAGCATGAAATCCAATCTTGAGCGGTGCTCTTTCAGCGCGCGTGGGCTGCGGCGGGTGTTGAACGAGGCTGTGGAGGAAATGGAATTTGGTCATGTAATTGGAGACTGAGCCGTAATCTGTGCAAACCTGGGGTCCGAATTAGAGATGCGAGGGCAGCCTTGATTCTAACATTTCTTAGCTTCTGAGCAATTGATTTTTATAATCTTCACTTTCTTTTAATTTAGAGGGTTTTTTTTTAATATTATGGCTTTATAAACGTTATAATCAGACATCAGGAACGATGGCTCAAGAAATACAATTGGATTTTCCGTCTGAAATGATAAGTCGTAGATGATACTTAGGAATTAATCTATTCTGGCTTCCTGGCAACTATGAATATTCAAAATAGGAAACATTGTTCCTCTCTGAAAGCTGATGGGCTGTATATGGATTGTTGGTTTTTGCATGTGTTTTTTCCTGTGAAGGGGGGGCTCATTAGAAATGTGATGTTATTAGCAGTTTTTCCTCAAAGTGCTAATTTCCATCATACTAGTATTATGGTAATGATGAAATTAAATTAAATTAGCATATCGTATAGCGTACTGCAAAACTGTGAATATATTATAGTAATACAAGGCAACAGATAATTGCTAGCTTAGTAAGAATTCATCCTCAGCAAAGATAATTCAACCTTTTTCTTCTTCCAATCACTAGGGACAGATTTTCTGGTTATTGATTATCTCTTCATCTTCTATCAATCCACTCAAAACTACTCCTTGATGATAGGAAAATGTCTCTACTCTAAATACTTTGAATTCCATGTCATTTGTCAGTGCACTTGTCTTGTACCTGTCCCTACCTTTCCGTATGTTGACTTACAATTCCTCCTTCTGCATGCAGTTAGCATCTGATCCTTTGAAATGAATGAGATTTGATTACCCAACGCACTTTGTGAGACTATTGTATTTCTTTTGTTCTACGTAAATCTTACCTGTTTTCTGAATTGGGGATGTTATTCTTTTCTCCTGGCAAAAAATGGAAACATTAACAGCAACTGTTTAAGTGTGTCCTCTAGAATAAATATTTTCCCTACTATTTACTTTCAGTGAGCTCAAGGTTGAAGAGAGCAATTTGAATTACAGATATGTTTTCTATTTATGTCTAATATTTTTCAGACTTACTGAAATTATTTACTCGCTAAGCCTTTATTTACCTCCAATCATTGCCTCTTTCCTTTTTTCCCCATCTTCTGCAGTTCCACCATGGTTTTTAATTCGCCCTTCAAATCTTTATGCCTATGAGAGTATGGATATTGAGTTTGAATGTGCTGTATCCGGTAAGCCAGTTCCGACGGTGGAGTGGATCAAGAACGGCGAAGTGGTCATTCCTAGTGACTATTTTCAGATAGTGGTAATTATCCAGCCTTTTATAATTATAAATGTATCTTTTCCTAGATTTTGAAATGTATTTTCATGTTTGACCCACTCATAGCCTTCAAAAGCTTACCGGTTTTCCTGAAGAAAGCAAATCGAGCATATTTTGCCTCCTAATACAAATAAGGAATATTTTGTTGAGATTACGTCAAGTCCACTGACGTTATCTCCTAGATTTAGTGAGATATGGTTTCTTTTCATGGAGAGACAACAGTTTCAGGATATACTTTAAATTATTAATAATATTCGTTACCACGTGTTAATGACTCCCTCCCTCACTACTCTACTTTGTGAACGAGAATAATAGATCTTCTCTCCAAAGAAACTGTACTCTGGGACCGCAGATTGTTGAGAGGGGCAAACAAAGCAAATACACCAGGGGAGGACGAGGATAATGCCTTGGCTTATTGATAAAGACAAATCTTCTTAGCCGCTCTCATTTTAAATATAAACGTGTGAAACTTCAAGGCAGCCGAACAAGGGTTAGAGAACATGTTACTGGTGCTCCACAGAGCTGTGTGAGCAGGAGGAGGATGCCGCTCTTGATGCGAAAAAGTATATGGAGAGACAGCAGAACAGCAAGGGGAGAGTAGGACCAAGGAAAAACGGGGCATGCCACCGAGCCTTCAGTGTATTCAGGATTGCGCAGTTGTGCACGTTTTCAGCTCCTATTAGTGAAAGGAGTGATGGCCTTAAATGGGAGCTGAGAAACGCGTGATTCACCTAATGGGGCAATTCTTTCATTTTCTCAGCTTCTTCCTTTCCTGTCAACGTTTGTTTAGAGTCACAGGAATTAAAAATAAAACGTAGGCTTTTTGCCATGAGTGTAATTCTCATCTGACAGCCCTCCCTATGTACTGTGTTGTGTTTGTATTGTGTTTCAGATTTGTTTGAGGAAACGTTTTATATAGCTTATACTTTCAGGGACAAGAGGAATTATTTCTTAGATTGTTTTGGGTGAGTCACAGAGGGTTAACAACGATAACGGTTGTTTGACATAATTACTGCTTTTCCGAGAGAATTATTGGGCACGACACACACAATAACATCCCCCTCTCCCCCCCCTCCCCCCCCCGCAGGACTCCATCGTCTTTTAGTTCAAATACCCTTACTATGTAGGCAGTGAAGCTAAGAATTTATGGTGAGTTTTCCCAAAGCACTGATCTGGCTGTCCTCTCCTGAAGGCAGTGGCTCTTGCAAGTGACCTGAGGTGTTGGTGAACTCCCCTGAAAATCTCAGCAAGCGCACAGTGTAGATGTCCACAGGCCACGAGATGTGGCTTTTTCAGAGATGTGACTGTTCAGTGCTTTCTAATTTCCCGCCTTCTAACAGATTTGAATTATCTTTTAATAATAAGGCTCGTTCTTATGTCTTTTTCACACATAACGGAATTACTCTGCCATATGGAATAGCAAGTTCAACCTTTTTTTATACATCATTGCTTATTAGAAATGAGCCAGAAGCATTAAGTGTCCAAGGAGTGGAGAGTTCTGTTGCTGTCTTGGTTGTGTTGTGGCAGTGGTGGAAAATTATTATTTCAGTGTTAATTTTTTGTTTACTGAAGATAGGGTTCATCCAGAGTATGCCCCTCACTCAAAGTTTTTATCCCAACATAATTGGTTTCTGCTTGTTGTAACAGAAGCCAAAAGTTAAACGCATCTCAAATAGAGTAAGCGCTGAGTGACCTTTTATTGCGGATCTCCAGGCTTTAAGCCATAAGGAGGATTTGACCTTCAGAATAGTATTTGTTCAAACCACATTGGAGTTGGAAGCTATTTTAAATCTTCCCTGCAGCAAAGAGCCAAAACAACATGCAGAGCACCACGCAAGTGATGGTTGTCAGTTGGAGCTTACCTCTTGAGAAGGGTGTTGGGTTGACCCTGTGTGACAACGGGAATTCACAGCAGGCACCTTCCTTAGAAGAGAACGTGCAGAGACAACACGAGTGTCAATAGATTTCTAATGAAGGTGGTTTTTATTTCAGGTCTCCAAGGACCAGGGTTGTACGAGTAGAGTTGAGACTACATATCTAGTACCTTGCTTTACAGAATAGCTATTGTGTAAAAGTCTTATAGCCCACATTCAGTTCGGATGGTATTGTCTAATTAATTCTTTCCACTTCCTTTCTTTCTCTTTTGCTGTCTCTAGGGTGGCAGCAACTTGCGGATTCTGGGCTTGGTAAAGTCAGATGAAGGTTTTTATCAGTGTGTAGCTGAAAACGATGCTGGAAACGCACAGACCAGCGCACAGCTAATCATCCCGGAGCCTGGTAAGAGGCAAAGAACACACAGAATTGTAGATGTAATTAATACTATTAACATAAAAATCACTAGCGGGCAGCTACTATTCTTTACTCCCTATCATTTATCCGGCTGGCTAGCTGTAGTTAAAAGTGTGCTAACTGCCCAAGCTATCAGATACTCTGTTTGAGGCATTCTGTTCACTGGGGCTATCACAGATGATGGCCTTGTCCTAGAAATGACTCTAGAGGCCAACTAAAACCTACATGAAAAGCCAGCGGTGGTATCTTACCTTCTGTCGGTGGGCTTTATTTTGCTGAAATATGAGATGGTCATAAACGAGTAAAGCGATGGAAGGAAGTAGTCCAGAAGCAAGAGGGAATTAGATCATAGATAGTTCCTTGTTAGGTTGATTTAGAACATTTGGGGAAAAGGGAAGGAAGGGAACGAGCACTTTGGCAGTGAGATCTGAAGTGCAGCCTTCCACTGAGATCATAAGGATTGTGTCTACTCTGCATGCTGGAAGGATGAATATTCTTCTCTTTCTCTAAAGCTAGTAGGTATTTGATTTTTGTGGGCTGCACTCTGCAGCATTATAGGTGTTTTCATTTGTGCTTTATGGGATTTTAAACCAACAGAAAGAAGTATTCATCTTAATCAAGATGTTACATAGAAAGCAGATAAAATCTTTCATAAAGTTTCTGGGTTTTGGATGATTAATGTTGACCTGCATTGGGCTGTAGGTTGCGCTTACTACTTCTCATGGATTATGTCAGTAAACTGAGAACAAGTGAATGTGCAGAAGCAATGTTCGTTCTCTGAGCTGGACTGGGAAGAACAGAATCTCAGTAACCCTTAAACGCTTAATCCAGATGGCCCCACTGTGATCAGTTAACCAGCTTGGTGGCTCAAACCGCAGTCTCTCTTTGGGAAATCCTTTGAAAAGTTTACACACAGCATCACTGTGAAATTTTAAAGCTTTGCTAAAACTCTGTCCTTCTGGAAAAAAGGGAAAAGTGTGGGCTGTAGCCCACATTCCTGACAGCTGTGGTAGTCTGACTCTTTTTTTTACTCCTATATGAGTACTGAGCAGAAAAGTTGGCTGATATCCCTTAATGTTCAGTCCTGCTAGCTTTTGTCTTATAAGCACTGTTGTACAGACTGGTTGCGTGCAGTACAGAGGGAAGCGACAGCACCACGTGGGTATAGCCAAGATCATCTGATAGACAAAAGTGCTTGAGAGATCATCACTGAAAGCCTCAAACACCCAGTGTGCGAAGTCCCCCCATGCATTTACCATGCATAAGGTAAATCAAGATGGGAACGCGGCTCATATTCCTCCCTCTGTTCTATACCTTGGTCCCAGATGAATGGTGGAACTTGGATTTTGCACACCTTGCTCTTACTCCTTCTGCTTTGTGGTCCATGTAGTCCAGCATCCCCTTTATAAGCCTTTCTTTTCTTTCCACTGCCTGAAGGCAGCTCCCGCGGCAGAGACCTTGCAGCTCTTCTTCCCCCGCTCTGAATGCTTGGACTGCAGACACTGTGCAGCTGTGAAACTGTGTGCAGCTTACTGGGAGGCTTGGGACAGTGGCAAATAGAGAATAACATAGTGTCCAGAGAGTCATTATTATTATCCTCCTGCTGCTGATGTGCCACCCTAGTCTGCACTCCCTCCTGGCCCTGCTCTGTATGGCTCCTAGGCTAACTGAGCTTTGTGGTTGCACGTTGGGATCAAGAGGCACCTATTTGGATTCCCCCTTTCATACTTGCCCTGCACCTGGTGCAGCGCTGGGTCCTGCCAGCTGAGTGTTTCTTCTTTGCTTCATGCGGTCAGCAGCAGTGCTGATGAGGTTATCTTTCCCTGGGGACGAATGTGAAAATGAGAAGGCCCTTAGAAACTAGATTTCACTGATGGGAAAAGATATTCATGTGATACTGAGGAAGGTCAGTTGGGATCAGAGAGACATCATCTTGCTCAGAAACAATCTACTGCACTTCAGATCTCACCCTTGGGAGATGTACATTTGTTTGTTCTCTTTCTAGCTGGACTACACTTAGGTTATATTTACACGTACCAACGTCTCCAGGAAGCAGACCATTTTCTACTGGAGTGGAGTTTAATCCAGTGCTAGGGTCAGCCTAGAGGAAAGTGCACAACTCATCACTGCTCCCACCTAGTCATTGCTAGTGAAGTGTTGTCAGTAAATTCTGCTCTCTGGGTTTTTATGATGTTTGGCATTGGATGAAAATCAAAATAGAAGAAAATGAAGAGAAAATCCTAAAGAGCTGCAAGACACCGTTGTAAACTGTCTCCATTTCCCTTTTTAAGTGGTGAATTACTTTTTTCTGGCTATTTAATCAGATCTTCAAACAAGGCTACTCCAATTCCACTGAGATGGTAAGGGCACCGTGCGCAGATGGCAGAGGAGCCGCCTATAGATAGAAATTAAGTGCTGGGGCTGACCGTGGTGGGAGGACCGCGGCCTCGGTGTTTAGGTTTTGTTGGGATGCGCTTGGCAGCGGCCGGCGCCTAGCGGGAACCCCGCGCTGCCCGGCTCGACCCGCCGCGGACAGGCTGCTCCCGGCTGCGGCAGCCCCTCGTAAAGCCCCGTGTTTCGGTGGATGTTCACAAGAGCGTTTGAGCATGCTCCTTCCCTTTCTGGAAACGTTAATTAAGAGGAAGCATAAACCAAAACATGAGACAGAGGTAACTGAATTTTCTTTGAATGCTGGAGTCAAATCAACCCTTTACGTAAACTAATAATGATTTTACGCTAACAGTGATTTATACCCTAAAGCAACATGAGGGTAGACTAGCCAATTTTTTTTTTCTTGATTAATAAAATCATGGGTCATTTTTGCTTTTATCACATTTGCAAAGTTATTTAACTTTGATCATGCCGTGGGCTAAATGCATTGTGTATGTTGCATTAGGGGACATCAAAAATTTTGCTCAGGTAGAAGGGTGTAATCAATCTGCTCATACTACCGTCATTACTGCGCAACGTGTAGGTTCATACCCGCTTCTGACCGCCATTAACTGTCGAACCTGAGTAGCAACGCACCAGTTGGCCGTAAAAGCAAGTGTAAATAAGATCAGCTTGAGACCAATCAAACGCACCCTTGCAATCGCGCACCGTTGATGTGATGTTAAATTGGGATTAGCCAATACTGAAATGAGAAGTAAAAGGCAAATGGGCTCTGAGTTCACGCAGATAATAGCCTCTACTTTTAGTATTCCAGATGTGATTAGAGGATGCTAGCACCTATTTCAATGTGTTGCTTAGACTATAAAAAGCCAGTGAGCTCCCTGAGAAATATAAAATTTCTGTCCTTTTTTAATGGAGATTGGAACTAGAGGGGCATTGTATTTAACGATATATTATGACCTAGGGTAAGATAAGTGATGGTAGGTGGTCTACAGTATATGCACTAGTCAACAAATTAATGTGTATCTGTGGATTCTAGAACGCTTGGGGAAAAGGCATTTTTGGGTTATTTCTTTTCCATTTTTTTCCTACTAACAATTTTAATGCTATCCTCTTGGAAGAGGTTGCTCAAAAGTAGGTAACAAGAAAAGGAATCTGACTTTAAATGCTTTGTATTTCTTTTAAAACCAAGAAAAAACCAGTAAACCAGACCTAAGGATATTTGGTTATGTTCTTCAGCACAAATGTCCTGGGTTGTTCAGGCCACTTCACCACTTGGCTTCCTCTATTTCTATATCCCAATTCTGCTAAAGGCAGCTCACCCCTATGGACTACATACAGTCTATGGGAATTTGCCAGGATATTAAGCAGGTACCTGGAATAAAGCCCACAATATGTGTTTCTAGTGCACGTACTGGAAAGCAAATTCTAAGCAAGAAAAAGCAAGTAAAAGAGACCTCAGATGACTCTCTTATTTTTATAACTGTATAAAACCTGTTATTTGCCCACCTAGGAAATGAATAGAGAACACCGTGTTAGTGGATGATGGACGTGCATACTTCAGATATGAAAAATATCCCAGAGGAAAACCTCTCTGTAAAGAATTTGAACAGTTATTTACCTTATGCCTGTACTTTCTCTCTGATCCATCCTTCAGATATTCACAGAACTTTGGAGAGATTATTTATTCTGTCATGTAAAATATTAGCTGGGGAAACCAGTAAAGGCAGCCCTGAAGTAATCAACGTGTGTATACAGTGGATAATTATTAGCTATATTTCTACAACAAATTCCTTGCTAGACAAATCTTCAGCTTAGGAAAACAGCCTTTTACCAGAGACTGACAAAAATGCTGTAAATCACTACAAACGCTTTGTACGTTGTATAAATCATTGATGATATAAGCAGTAGCCAACTTGGCGAACAGAGCAACAAAGAAAATAATCCGTTGTACGGCATAACTAACTAATCAACTGCACGTAGCACAGGGCCGTTTGCTCCGCTGCACAGGGAGGACCTGTAGTGTCACAAGCATTTGAATAACAGTTTGCATGTCTGTTCACCGCTGGGGTTAGCGGGCGGCGCAGAGGCTGGCCGGCCCAGCCGGCTCGCTTCGGGCTGGGGATGGAGGCGCTTTGCTTCGTTTCCTGCATTAATGTCGCACAGATGCTCTCCTGAGGTTTGAGGGTGCCCTAGGATGGACATTGCCGGGAGACAGGGAGGGATGCAGAGAAATGAAACCCTCGAGTGGCTGGGTCCTCGACTGATCTCTGTCAAGTGAGCGCTTAATTTTGAACGTCAGCTGCTCAGGTTCAGCTTTCTGTTCAGTTCAGTTTATCATTTTCTTCACCTCCGTTTTCTTTCTCTTTTGTATCAAGTTGTGTAACTCCTTCTCATGTCGGATTTTCAGCTTAGCAGCTAGCAGATTTAATGTTTTTGCATGTGCGAGATCTTTGCAAAGACTTTGCATTTGTCTGCATAATAAGACTTAGACTGGGAAACTTGTGAATTATTTTTCCAAGCCGCGGTTGACTCAAACTGTTCTCAAAAAATCTTTCTCTGTCCCTGAATTCCTATTAAAAACGTTCTGCAAGGCGCTGCTGCGCTGCGTTCCTCTCCCTTTATTAAGTCTTACTTCCCTGCTAAAAAAAAACCCAAAAAAACAAAAAAACAGCTCTTCTGTGGAGGACTCTGAGCGGCTCTTTCAAAGCGAACTGGTGTGTGGTTCTGGTGACGGTTCCCTCCGAAGCTGCTCCCAAAGGTGATGCTGGCAGAAGGTGCTGCTGGTCTCCCTCCTTGCACGCAGTCCTCCAGCACGAGCTCAGCAGGCTCAGCACCCTCCAAGTCTGTTTCTAGTTGGAGGCAATTTCTGTGTTTTCATGGCGTGTCCTATGGCACGCTACACATCTCAGATTTTACGCTGTAAAAAGTAGCGCTCGACTGAGCTGCAGCACAGCTCTCAGAGTATTTTGGATGCTTTGAGTTGAAAGAATTTGCACAAAACCCCAGTGATGCCTTAAGCCATGGGGTGTAGCCTTCCACGGGATGGAGGGATGAAGCGAGACGTAGCCTGGACCTGGTGCCTCTGTGCAAGGAGAGGTAGCCCCGGCAGTGTGGACCTGCAGTGGTCCGTGCCAGCTGGCTCCAGGCCAGGCGGTGATTTCGCAGGATAGACACAGCCGCTGTTAAATGCACTCTGGGGCACTCCTCCTCAGTGCCAGAGATGACTGAGGCACGTATGCCAAAAATGTGCTGTACCATCATTGAGCCTGGCCCGCTGCCACCAGGGATGGCTGCCCAGAGGTGCTCCAGGGCACAGTGAGGCAACAGCTAGCAGCTAACAGCAGTAAAATACATGACACCCATGGGCGGGGAGAAGAACGACCTCCAGAACTGTGTTGTCGTGTGTTTTTGTGTTGAAACAAGAGACTTAATTTCCCTATTTTGGTATGCATAACTAGTATGCTGCTCACATTTATTGCGCCGTATAAACAGTAATAATCATGATAATGCTAAGAATAAATTTTGTTTATATGCTTTTATGGTGGTCTTTGCCATAATATTGTGGTGCTTTACTAGGGATTTATAACAGACTTATGCAAAAATGCAAAATTAGCAGAATATTTTCCTAATTTAAAAAGTTGGTATATAAAGCCTATTCTCAAAACAACAGAGGTGATAGGCTGACAGAAGCACGGCAGTTGATTAGTGTGGAAGATTTTTGGATCTTCCATCTTTGCAGGTCTTTATGAACAATTCAGGGAGACATCTACTAGGAGTAAGTTAGGCAAATATCTGCTCGGAATAATCGGGGTATTTTTAAACCTGGTATGGAGCATAGGAAAGGATTAGTTGAGTTCCTGAGGTCATTTCTGGTTGTACCTTCCTTTGATTCAGTGAGCCTTGCTGGAAACTTTGGACTGTGGCAAATTACTGGAAAGACCATTTTTGAAATCCCCCCTGTGGACGTCAGGCAGTTAGCATGGTATTCAGAGTGGTTTTTTGATGCCTGGGAAGGTTTTAGAATCAATCTAACTGTTGAAGAGGACTATTCAGATCAGTTGCAATCAGATTCTGGGATTGAGACACCTCTGTTTTGGACCAAAAGGGTCCCCAACTCGCTCAGAAACATGAAGGTGGGAGCAGCTAGGCATCACAGACATTTGTCCTCATGGCAGGCCTTGAATATGGCTGATGCAATTAGAAATGCTTGATCTTGTTTTAAAATACTGATAGAAAAAATGGCAGCTGCATTCTTGTCTCCTGGGAGGTTCAGGATGTGAGCCCTGGTCACTGCTCAGCCCGAGAGGCCTGAAGCCACTGGTTCCCCCTGTGAGGTCCCTGGCTGGCTGGAGAGGAGCCTCTCTTCTGTCCCCACCTGGGTGAAACTGCGGGGCAGGCTGCCCTGCAGAAGCTGGACAGTCAGGGAGAAATACAGCAAGAGGGAGGCCCTGGCACCATGAGAGAGGGCTTATGAGAGTGCGGGGAGACCAGGAGGCTTCTTGTCTGGAAGTAGGATCTCTCTCATCATGTTGAAGGTTGTACTGATAACTAAATGTTGGGGATCCTGAGGTGAGACTTTTCCCATCTGTGCTGCAGCTGTATTGCTCTGTTTGAAACAGCTGGGTAAGGTAAGACAGATTAGAAAGGCTCCGCAGTCTGGTCCTTAACGTCTCACTTGAGAAACCTGCGATCCAGGTTTTACCTAAATTAATGTGTAATTTTATTGACAGCTTCAACAGGAGAGAGGAGGAGAGGGAGTGCAGTCCAAAATACATTCGGTGTTCGTGGTCCTGTCATTACAAATAGGAGGCATGTGTTCGTACCTCTAAAAATCTGAGAGAAAGCATCTGAACCGAGGTCTGCCACGTGCTCCCAAGTGCTCCAACCAGATGGCTGCTGTCTACAAGGGAGTGGAGGAGGTGTCACGGTTTGTGCCGTGTGCTTGGGGTTGTACCATAACCCACCACTGCTAACACGGTTGGGTGTCGTGGCTGGGGCCAGCAAACAAACGCAGGGTGTAGGCATGGAGCTGGTGGGAGCTCTTGGGGCTTGGGTGTAGATTAGGGTGTCTGGGGATGGTCCCTTTGGTCCCCTGGACCTCCTGGGAGAAATTTAGGTACTCAAGGAAGTCTAGTGCCTTCAGTGGTACAGCAGATGAGTGCTGGACTGGAAGGTCCAAATTTTAGAGGTGTAGTCATCTAAGGGTGCAGCTGGACACTGGCAACCGTTTGTGGTTCCTGAATCATTTAGAATTTTTAAAATTGAGCATAGAATTGAAGAGATCCAAACACAAAGGTTCTCTAAAGACAAGATAGAATTTTAGAGAAAATACTGTGAAACCTATCGCACGTAAGACAGGGAGAGTTATTGTCTGTATTCTAATAGGGACACAAATATATATGAAAATAGACAGATTAGGATAATTTGACAGAAAAAAATCCAAGAAGGGTAATAATCTCCTCTAATACAAGTTAACCATTTAAAATCCAGCCTGCTGTGATTATGTATTTATTAATACAGAATACATTTTGATAAATAATAGTCATGGGAAGCTAGAATACAATTAGGCTTTAAGTGATGTTAATTAAAATATCACTTACTGTATATTGACTTTACGTGGTAACGTCAGAATAATCACAAGATAGAATGAATAATTGCACAATTAGTTCCAACACTTCAAGATCTGTTAGAATTTAATTTGTCAGAATAGCAGCACTGAAGTGTCTGTGTTATGAATATGGAAAGTGAGGTACTTTCTAGTCCTATATGCGTTAGTTGCAGACAATTAAATGTAATTAGTGTCACTAACTCTCACTATAGGTTCTGAGCTGTATTTTCTTTGTTTTTTTTTTTAAACATTGAAAAGTACATCTTGATTTTAACAGCTATTGTGTGAACGACTAGAGTTACACACCTGAAAGCTTCATTTCTCATATAGGAGTTTCTCGAGTGCCAAGCAAATGTATTTCCTTGAACACCTCATTCAAGAATTACCTGGTCAGGTTTGGCATTACCTCTGCATTTTATGTTTTCACTTAGAGTAACGCAACATATTACACAGTGATGAAAAGCTGTAGAAAGATCCCTAAAAGGTGCTGAGTCAAGTTCTGGAGAAACCTGAGTAGGATATAAAGTCAGGTAAGTTTTGAAGTTGAGGTTATTGGAGTTTACTGCTGCCTGGATCCACCAGCTGTTGTACAGCTGTTGCCACTCAGCTCTGCCTGTCGCCACCCCTGATAGTCCTGTGCTCTCAGCAGATTGATGGGGTTTGTTTTATTTCCCGTTTTGTGAACTTGAAGGAAGCTATATGTGTGTATACATAGCCATATATCTACGTAACTGAAATGCGCACTTATAAAGAGGAGGAGTCACATGGTCTACGTAGGAAAGTGGTTTTTTTATATACCAGTAAATTGAGTAGACTGTGAGGAGGTGCTAGCCTTTTCTTCATTTAATTTTCAAGGTATCAGAATTTGAGAGCTTAAAGGAGACGTGTTAGATGTGTTAATATACTCAGTGTAAGTAATGCAGAGAACATCAGTGGTAGCTGATGCCCTTACAGCTGTGGGAAAAGGAGAAACAAAAGGACAGTGGCAGGAGGCTGCAAATAGCCCTGCTGTAATTCCTGCAGCATTTGGTGGAGGCGGATGTGCTGCGAGTGGAGAGGATGGAGCAAGTTTTGAAGCAAGTTTATGGGGAAACAGCAAATTAATCTTCAGGCATGTTTGTCAGTAACATTAACTTTCCTGTCTTTGCTCCCTGACGAAAAGATTTAGGGAAAACAAAGCTTGCTGTGTCACTGCTCTGATCTAGAAACGTTGCAAGTTATTGTCTTTCTAAAGTTATTCTGGAAGGGTTTTTTTTTTTATTTGGTTTATATGGTAGTAAATTTTTTCTGGCGTTGCTGCCCACTTGATTGCTGCTCTTGACCTGCTGCTTAAGTTATTTTCCACTTCTTGAAGAGCATTGCCCGAGACCATGCTTGCTACAAAGCAAAACCTCGGCCTGACCTTCTTCCCAAGCATGGTTGCTAATCAGATCATGTCAGGAGGTCTTTTATTTCCCATAGAAAATACTAATTTTCACTTCTCAATTTTTGTGTGTACAATTTCCATTTTTGCCTGCAAAGTTCACCATATGACATGAACATGCTGCATCTTCTGTAATAGCTCTGGTAGAGTAGAAAAGAAGTTTTCACACCCAGTGTGCTCAGGTGTTTTAGACAGGCAGTGCAGGACCGAAGACCGTTTCCTCCTGAGTAATCGAGCCCCTGCTGCACCAGTGTTGCATTTCATTGCAACAGGAAGGCGCCTGAAGCATTAGCATGAGATAGCCAAACGTGCTGCCAATATCACACGGCAGACTAGAATATATTGATTTTGCTAGCACCTACAGCTCCAGGGATAAAGGACTGTCAGCTTTTTCATTCCTGTGTGTGCCGCGTGTGTTTGTGCGTGTGAGTGCGTGTCTGCTTGCCTATGTGCAACAAGTAATTTTTCAGTGTAACAAAAAATTAAAATCTGGGAAAGAATTAAAAGAAAGAGGGTGAAGTTTGGCTCTCTGCCACCTGGAAATAAAATCCATTTAATTTACCCAGACTATCCTTGTTATAGTGTTAAATATAGACTAAATAGTTTAATATGGATTTATGTAATGAGCTCACAAATTGATTTTGCAGTGCAAGCTCAGTTTAGAGTTTAGGAGCAGACGGTCTCTTATTAGGAGCAAACCAGCGAGCGCTCTTGTGTCCTGACACTGCCTTGGTGGTGGTGATGGTTTTCGTTTTGGTTCTGATGTTAAATCAGACCTATTTGCGCTCTTTCTGTTTGTATGTTTATTTACATCTGTAGGATCAGAGAGCAGTAATAATAATAAAAAAAAAAAAGCCTCATGCAAGCTCCTAAGGGATGGGGCAGGCACATTTCTTCTAGGAATGCAAATGTCTTATCTGTCTGAGTGACAGAAAAAGCAGGCGTCTCATATCTCCCCCCCCCCTTTTCCTCCTCTGTCCCTTCCTGCCTTTCTCCCATTCTTCCCACCACCATTACCACCGTTTAGGAATAATTTCATGCACCTTGTTTAAGCATTAATTATTTAGCTTGAGCGATTTGCTAATAATTTGCAGGATGAAATTTCTTGGAAGTTTTGGAGCTGAATCCCCGCGAAGGTGCATCTTTCATCCAGCCCGTCCCCTGTCTGGCTCCGTGGCCTCGGTTAGATGTAATTGTAATTGGTGTCTGGCTCGGGATGACAGTGTCAGCCTATCATTTCAGGGTTTAGAGCTGTGCACTGGATAGCCAGATTTGTAATTATAATGTGCTTTACTCCTATTTATATTCAGCAGCGTTCTCACCTTCCTGTTCCTTTCCCTGGAAGTGGAAGATTGGAATGGGGAGGGCTGGCTTTACGGCAGTGATGCCCATTAGATGCTCAGAAAACACCCCGATCCTCCAGGGAATAGAGGGCCAAGGTGAGCGGCTATCAAAAGTTACCGTTCGCTGTCCTCGAGCGCGTGCTCTAAAACTGGTCCTGTCCAAATTAAATGTGCCGGCCCCTCTAGATGTAGAAACCAGCATCTGCCTTGCGTGGGCAGCTCAGCCGGGGGTTATCGGTGGTGTGAGCTTAAGCTGTGCCCTCGTCACACTGCTACATGGAGTATTTCTGTGATGGTGGCCTGCTAGAGGTGGTTATTTAATGCTCTTATTTGCTGCAAATATATCTGCTTTCAACTTCAGCTGTGCTACTGCAAACCCAGATTTGCAGAAGTCACCGACTTCATACCACGGGCGCTGAGATCAGAATCACTTCCCTACCTCCTGCAGCTTTCCTAGATGTTGATTTTGGAAAGATGTTGGGATTTGACTAGGTGGGAAGACTCCTGCCGATTCCCTTCCCGTGTGTGAGCCGGGGCGGTGAACGTGGCTTCGTGGCCGAGACGGCGCTGTTCGCCGTCGCCGTTCCCCGCAGCCCCATCGCCTGCTCTACGCGGTGGTTCAGGCGACCGTTTCACGCTTAATTCTCGGAATTAGGAAGTTATCCCTTCAGCCTGGTTAATGTTTTTCTTCTCTTAATTTCACTGCATTGTTTTTATTCACTTTAAAGGATTTCTCTTGTGCCTTGGATTTACTTTCTGCAAATTCTTCAGTGTAGTTACCATATTTTTTCTTAGGATTGCAGCTGCACCCCTCTGACATAGCGTTTGGCGATGCTGTCTTTTATCAAAAGAGGTTTGAACCCGTAATCCCATGAGAGTGTCCTAATCGCACTGTGGATTTTGGGGTGAAGGGTATTTCCAGCTTCTGTTTCATTTCACGCTCACACTGCTTCCATCTGCAAAAACAAACAGCAGCTAGCGGAAAGATGAGGCTCAGGCGGTTCACCCATTTCTCTACTGAATTTCCTCACGCCCTGCCGAAGGGGTCACCTGTTGGCTCCTGTGATCTGAGTGCCAAGGTGACAGTTCCCCACTGGAGCGGGGCAGCGAGCATGGGTGAAAGCTGCTCTGCCAGGGTGCTGCAGGACCTGGGCTGCCCAGCTGCCAGGGTTTTGTCAGTCTAGCTCTGTAACTCATTTCACAAATGTCTTTAAAAGAAAAAAAAAGAGGGGAGTGTGGATATAAAAAAAAAAATATTGGGGATACTTAGTGGGGGGGGGGGGGGGAAGGAATCCCTACCTCTTCTTTCTTTGGTCCCAAACTAAAAGATAGAAGTATTCCTCTCCTATCTCTACGACTGTAGTGTCAGCTGTTGAGAAGCTCACGAGGGAGGGCAGTGGGGTGGGGAGGAGTAAGGGTGTCCTTCCTAGCAGTGTCCATACTCCTCCTCCTTGTGGACTCGTGATAGCTCTGCGGGCAGAACGGCTTAGAAATCTTAGAAATGCTGGATTTAGGGTACAGCTTCTTTGCAGCTACCTTTGGGTCAAGGCGCAAATCTCTGCTAGTCCAATGACCGCTGGGAGATGGGAGATGCGTTTACTGTTAGTATGCGTGCTGGGGAGAGAAAAGGGGAATGTGGCCCGGTGTCGTTTGCTGCGTACGGGTTCGCAGCTGCGCTTGGCGTGTTGGGCACACATCTGGACGTGTCTTTACGTCCTTAATGGGGCCACTACAGAAGCTCGTATCCCAGTGTCTCATCTTTTGGGAGCTTTTTGTGTCTCTCTGGTCTTTTGGAGCAATGAGGGGCCCTTTGCTTCCTCCCAGACTTGAGTAGCTCCTGGCTGAAGAGTACTGGATACGCTATTGTGCTGCCCAGCAATTCTGGGAATTAAATTACTCTCCTGCAAAGAGAGATTTTTGGCTTGCTGACGTTGACCTTTGAGTGCGTTCCTGATTCATGACAGCTGGCTGAGGATGAATCCATCTCATCGCAGGCCCAGAGCTGTGGCTCGTGGTTACGCCTTGGTCTCAGTCTAAGGAATTTAGAGTTTTGCTCTCTAGTCAGTGAATAAGTTTGCTCAAATTGGTAAATAAGGACAGGTAACTGTCAGTGCAACCTACTAAATCTGCAAAATCATATTTTTAGTTCTCAAAAGTTTTGGAAAATCCTTTTGGTCGGCTTGTTTTCAAAGCTAGGCTCCTGAGAGGAGCAATGCAACACTCGTGATTGTAGGCATTTCTGCTAACTGACTTGGGAGCAGGCTGTGCTTCGAAGTGTATCGTATTTGAAGAGCACCGCTAGCTTACTGTAGAAAAGGAATATAGCAAGGATTGTACAGACTTTTTTTTAGCTCATAATAACTCATTCCTTCTTAAACCAGGATTAAGAGAAGCTTAGATGTTCTTTGTTTACCTTTTGTTTCTGCTTTTGAGTTGTTGGAGTTTTTCCTTTGTTATTTGTAACTTAATGTGGGGTGGATTTCTGAGCTGCTTAGAGATATTAACAATTTCATTGCAGAAACTACTGGCAGGATTTTCCCTGCCAAAGCCTAGTGTCTGTCTACCAGGTAGCAGCAACTGTTCCCAGTTGCTGTCAGTTAAAACATCTACGCCAATAAAATTTTGGATAAAACATAATTTTGCTGATCTAACAGCGTAGAAGAAATCATAGAAATATTTGTCACAACGGCTAACCCTGCAGAAGAAGCAGGAGTTAGGTGAAGAGAAGCTGGTGAGGATGCTTGCCTGCCGTATTTGCCTTTCTGTAATCGTTGCAAGAAACGGGACAATTAACGGGGTGACGTGGTGGTAAGCATGGGGAGGGTTAACGGAGCCCGACCCTACCTGGCCTCTGACGGTAATCTGCGATTGCATTTTCTCCTTTATGGGAAGTAATAAATATGGGCCAAGCATTATCTGTTACCCTGAGGTAAAGACACATAAAGAAACTTTATTAGGGCAATGTTTAATTCTACGGACTCCATCCAGGCGCAGTCGTTTGCCCTTGGTAGTGCTGCGCTTGGGTCATCCCCGGCACAGCCGCTGGCAGGGAAACTCCCTTTCAGTTCTGCACAGAGCTGGAGCCCAAATGCACAAAATGAAGAAAAGCCTTTGCTATAGCGTAACGGTCAAATCTAATCGCTGTTTTTCAAGCCAGATTATGATACGATAAAAACTGAGTTAATTTCCGTTATCTATGACCAGATAAAAATACACAGCTAAACTCATAAATTATAATGGATCCTCCTTAAAATAACTTTCGCTCTGCAAAAAAGGAACACCAGACTACAGTCTGAAAAGCAGCGTAGTCCACAAGATGAAGGAAATGCTCTGTTTGCCCTAGTTGGCACTGGCAAGGCCTCGCTGTGAAGGACCGTCTCCAGTTTTGAGCCCTTTGCTGAAGCAACCAGAAACGAAAGGGGTGCTCTAATTTAGATACAAAAACAGAAGACTGAGAAGAGGCGTGATGCCAGTTTTCAAACACACAAGTAGCAGTGCAAAAATCAAGAATATCGTTAGTTCTCCAAAGCCCCGTTACGAACAGGACAAATTGAAGAAAGTAAGATTCGGGGTAAATATCAAAAAGTCTCAACCTTTCTGATGCTGAGGATAATGAAACACTAACGTGGGTAATGAAGCTCCGGCCCACTGAGTCTGAGAGGTTATGGCATCTCCATCACTAAATATCTTTAAGAGCAGATTTTGACAAGCATCTGTTAGGAATCTGTTAGGTATAATTACCTGCATGAGGGCAGATGGATGGGCATAAATAACATCCCCCAAAGGAGGGAGAGAAGAAACTAAAAACGATAGATGCAAAAAAAAAAAAAAAGATACTATTAGCCAGCCAGCTCTCTTTTGTTTTTTTTTTTTTTGTGTTTGTTTTTTTATCTAGCTATAAGGACCCTTTGGTATATGTGTTTCCTAAAAGTCAATGAGAAATTAAAGCCAGTCTGCTAGTAGGAATTAATCTGATTTCTCACTTGAATTACTCTGATGTGAAGTCTCTCAAAATTAAAGCAACTCTGCTGGATTTCCACTATGTGTGAGACGAAAATCTGGCTTATTATGTTCTACTGCTGCTTGTGTTTTGCAAGTCTATATTATTGATCTAGCTTTGTGAAGTTCATCTTCGTGTGTAAATGACTGACTGTAGCAGAAAGCAAAAATAACCTCCTAAATACCAAAATATTCAAAGATTTTTTCCAGTGTTGAAGGCATACTTTACATTGCCAACTTTAAACCAAGATGTTTCATAGAAAAACAAAGCCATATATAAATTAATATTGCATATGCGACTTTGTATACGTCTTTATGAGACTCTGATTTGCACTCTTTTATGGTTGCTCTGTGGTTTTCAGTGTTTGAAATCCCATTAAGTCTTGCTTTTGGGGTGCAAGGAGCAGCTTTTTACTGAAATCTGTAGACAAACAAGAAAAATGCAAAGTTTTATCCTCTAAGGATAAGGAGGGTTCAGTTCAGCCACTGTTTTCTATTCACTTCTTCTGTGTTTGTTCATAATTAGTGCAGGATGGAGAAAATTCAATCAGTTTGCACGGCGAGAGAGTTTTTTCCAAAGCAAGCAACTGCTCTTTTCCATTGATTCCTGTGGAAAAGTAGAGAGGACTGAGCTGTGCTCTGTCGTCCCGGCTGGTTTTGGGAGCCGAGTTGTACGGCCCCCACGCTAACGCGATGCTCTTTTTGCAGAAATAGTCCATGCTGTCATCGGCCAAATCTGCGTGTGCCTGTAGAGGAGAGCAGGTAGGATTTGTTCTGCCGTCCCTGGAGCAACCCACGTGGCCCAAGCACGAGCAGGGAGCGATCTCTGCCCTGCCTCGAACGCACGCCCTCGGACTGTAGAAACGCAGAGCAGGGTGACGCCTGCCCGCTGCCTCTTTCCAACCCTTGTGCTGTTTCAGAGCCGGTTTCCCCTTAGGAGCCTAAAAGAGTTTCTGCTGTGTTTAATTTTGTGGCTTATTCTAAACCAATCTGCCCCATCTCAGAGCAGTTCAGGAGTTGCTGAGTAGCGCAGGGCAGGATGCTGGGCCCTACCAGATGCCTATCTTGGAGATCAACCCTTTTCCCTCTGCAAGTTGCGTCACTGGAGGTCCGTGCTCATCTCTGCAACTGCGGCTGCAGGGAGACGATGGTAAGTTATGGCTTCTCTTGCACGCAGCGCCCCGCCGTTCCTTGCAGAGGAGGTCTCCTGAAACAGCAGCACATGTGGGACGATGACCGGTGGGAGGAGACAGCACTGATTGGGTGAGGTCCTGGCTGCGGCCCCGGGGGGGGGGCATAGATAGCCCACTAGCCCCTGCAAGTCGTGGGAACCAGAAGCAACCCACAGCCGTGGTTATGGCCAACCAACAGCATTCATAGAGGATTAGTGAGCTACCGTGATTTTCATTTTTATGCAGTGATGAATCTTGAACGTGGTTTTCTAGTCACCATCATTGGAGGAGCGTGTTACCTGGCACGATGTAGCTGCGCCCCTCCGCGCTCCAGCATCTGTAGCCCTATGTCAAGCACCAAACTCACCATGAACGCCGTGTGACGTTGTTTCTCGCCCTCCGGCTCTCCCTTCCACGCGGCGTGCCCTGGGGCCTTCCAGCTGCAGCCCTCTCTGCGCTGCTGGTTTGCCCAGCCAGCAGAGCTGCAGTCGTTGGGCCAGGCCAGCCGAAAGCGTGGTGCTTGCTGCAACGTGCTCAGTGCCCCATCACCCTCTGGGCCCTGCTGTGGGCCACTGGTTGGCCCTTGGGCTGCTCTTCTGGCGCCGTGTCCCCGCCGTCTCACTGTGCACCCATCCAGGCCTCTTGAGCCTCCTGGCTTAAGTTCTCTGCTTTGCCATCCAATATTATTAAAATACATTTAGTATTCAGGGATTTAGATCCTGACCTTCTATAATTATTGACACCTATTTAATTTCTCCTTTCATCCATGGCCAAGCCTGGTACAGCTGCTGTGGCACATGTATATACATCATTGTTGCCAGCACAAGCTGATTGGCATTCATGCTTGAGTGTCTTTTTATTTTCTCCTTGGATGCCGGGAGCAGCCTGAGTAGCTCGGAAACTAAAGAGCTTCATCTATTAGGCGTGACAGATTTGTATTCAGCGGTAAATGCCTGACCTTGCTCGAGCTCCCTCATCCATTCCCATCATCCCCTCCCAGATGAAAGATTCTGCTTAACTCCTGCTTCCTGTCTGTCGCCTTGGAAACGTGGGCTAAGCAATTCAACCTAAGAGAATAACTAATAAGAAAATATCTCTAGTATAAGAATATAAATGCATTGTTTAAAAAAAAAAAAAAAAGGCGCTCGCTGCATGCCTACATATGTGAGGAGCTTTCGAAAGGCGGATTTTAAAGGCAATCGAACAAACATGAAGATATTACCCTGCAGTGAAGCAACCTAATAAATGAACTGAAGCGCTGGAGCCGTCCGGCTGGAGAACAATGCGTCCCAGCGTTGCGTTTCCATGCGGCTCGCGTAACGCGGGCAGAGCGCCTGAGCTACGGACGGTTGCGGGCTCGGGTGCAAGCGAGCGGGCCAGGGGCCGGGGCTGCCCGTGGCCTGCCGTCGCTCTTGCCTCCCTCGCCGTGCAGCGCTCTGGTTAACCTACGTCTCTAACCGCTCGCTGTTTCTGTTTCTCAGCTGTTGCCCATCTCAGAAAACAGGCTCCAGGCTGAGTCTGAATGTAACGTGGACGATTTTTAACGTTCTGGTTTTCCAGCAAAGCTCCCTCAGTGTGATTTGTTGCAACGGGAAGAGTCGGCAACGAAAGCCTCAGTACGGCCTTTTCCGTGCGCGCCGGTACGGTCAATTAGGTGTGCGAACACGATGCACTACACCTCGATGCAGAATTAGAGCCGTCTGTTGGGTATCTGCCAAGGTTGGGTTGAATTTACTGGCTTCCTGTGCTGCCTCTCTGCAGTTTTGAGCCCAGTCTTTCCAGCTAAACTGTTGCATGGGATTTCTCGTTCGGCAGCCGGGGGGAGGGAACGGTTGTTTGGGTTTTTTCTCTCAGATTTGTTTTATTGCGTGTTCTGTATTGGTTGAATGTGATTACCTTCTGGACTCAGGTCAGGAGCCTCTGCCAGTTACTTGTGTTTCCATATGGAAAAAGTGTATATACTTTTACAAACATATGTACATGCACGCATCTACAGTTCCATCACAAGTTGAATAGTTCAGTCCGTTGCCTGAATCAATATGTTTTGTCTTGACTAAGGTCTTAGGAAGAATTAAAGTCTTTCGGTTCTCCTAAGTGACCCTGTTGCAGGTTCAGCCAAGCAGTTCACACGCCATAGTTGAGCACGAAGGTCTTATCTGGGTCCTTAGGGCTTTCCAGGCGGGCAGAGGACGGCTGGCCCGTGGTTATCTCCCTCCGGGCAGCCTGCGGCAGCCGCTCACAAAGCCGGCAGCTGGCGAGGCTGATAGAGCCGCCCGTGGAGGCCCTTCACAATGGCCTTTGGAAATGGTTTCTAAAGCAACCCAGTCCAGCAGCCGCTCTGCTTGCAGAGCCAACACGGCGGTGAGGGCTCCTGCGTCTCGCAGGCGTGCTTGAAGCGACACCGATACGTCCGCGGGGTAGCGGCGGCTTTCTGGGCCGCGCGTTTTGTCCCAGCACAGCAGTTATCGCTATCTGCCGTCTACCGCTGGAGAGCCACAGAGGAAGTCGATTACACTGCTTACATCAGTTATGATTTATATTATTTTATTCCTTGGGTCTGTGCTGCTGTTCTTAATGGTCGCATATGCGAGAGGAGGAGATTTGGGAATCTCATCTGTAAAACATACTCAGTTTAAGAAAGACCTGAGCAACAAAGTGGGGGAAATAGCAAATGGTGTCCTCTAGCAACAGCTTTGACACATAGGAAGACTGTTAAACTGCTTTTGGTAATATTAAAAGAAAAAAAAAAGGCAGTACTTTCTCTGCATTGCAATGTTTGCCCAGGATTCTCATACTGAAACAAGGAAACAAAAAAATATCCCAGTCACTTTATCGTGCAGTCTATTATTTCCTATGATTTCTTTCTCAAAGACCTTATTTTAGAAACATTGTAAAGTGGAAAAAGTAATGAAATTGTGGCTGAGAATATTACAAAGGGCTTGGGGTAAGAAAGGGTTAAAATGCCTGGGAAAAGAGGAAACTGATTGTAGACTTACTGCAAGATGATGTTCGTAATTAAATAGATGCCACATTGGTAATCAGCTCAGAAATATTTATGATGAGTAGCTGCGCTGATGAAATTAAGAGGGAAAGACAACTTTGAAAGGAGGATAAGAGCAAAAGTATGTCTAGGTTGGAAGGAAGCAGGTTCTTCTGCTCACATTGACATGAAAGAATATATGCTAGAAAAGGGAGAGAAAGTAGAAATTTCTGTAAACAAAGTCTATCTCCTCAATTATCATTAGCATGAAAATGTTAAAAGGAGAAAAGAAATGAAGACGTCTATATTTGACTGGCTGTAAGAAAGACAACATAGTACTGTGCAAGGCTTTAAGATCCTTTCATCTTCCCTCTAGGATTTCTGGAGGGAAGTTACAGATGAACTGGGCAAATTCCAGCAATCTTGTAATGGGCAATTCAGATATTTCAACACTTACTTTTAGTCTGAATCTGAGTGAGAATATGGCAGCTTTCCAGAAGTGAAAACTGTAAACATATACATTGCTGTGCTGATGTTCAAAAATGGCCAGTGAACAACATCTGAAAGTATTAGTCAATTTGGTATACACTTACTAGTGTGGGTGAGGCAGGGGAAGGAGATGTGACACGGGTTTCAATTCATAACGCATAGAAAAAAAAAAAGATTCAGTAGCTATGCACAAAGCTCTATGGAAGATGATGTCTTGAGAAAGCCACCGTGTTCCCGTGTTTGATGTGGTTACATGTTGGTGTGCTGGAGGGCACCGTTTAGATATTGATACTTGGAGGATGCTTGGCTTGGAGCTCCCGATGTCCTCATTCAGAACATGAACACCATTCACTGTCAATACAGCATGCATTTAATAGGTTGAAAATCGACTAGCTCTTGATAAGTTAATGACTTGGGAATCATCGCTGAATGGGTGTGTAGCTGGTGGCGATGAACAGAGATTGTCATTTGACTGGACACTATGAAGTGCCTAAGAGTGATTACTTGGAAATAGCTATGAACTTCATATACTGGTGTTAAATGGATTGAAGATGGACACGAAGAATGATTTGGGCAGCTGAGTGAACTGAGCCTGTTCAAACAGCAAACAAACGTTACCAAATAAGATAGGTGAGAATAAGAAAGTGGCCTGTACCTAGAGAAACGCTACAGAAAGCAATAGCTCTGGAAAGGATAGAGGAGAAACAATGCGAGAGAAGCAGTTCAAACTAAAATCCCAGTGCAGGGCTATGGAGAAAAGGGATAATGCATTAATTTGGGTATGTAAGCGGAGGGTTAGTGAGAAGATACAGGGGGTTGCTGCCGTGTCTCCCCGTAGCACTCGTGAGACCACCTCCGTGATCAGGCCTGGACGTCTCTCTCCAAGACCTGTTTCTAACTCACTTTCTCAAAGATGCGTTTTAGCTAAACACAAAGTACTTGTTTAAACACAAGATATTAGGCAAAGGAAAGGCATAACTGAATCTATTTTGTAACTTGTTTTACAGAAACCAGACTAATGAGACGCTTTATGAGTCTGTGGTGAATTCAGCGTTACGTTATTTAACATAACTAGAGAGCTTTCCGTGGGGGGACCTAAACCGTATTCGGAAAGAGATTCCTCCAGTGAGTCTGCATTAAAGAGCAGAGGTCTGTCTAGTGAGAGTGTACCAAGATAATGTTTTGCTGAATTGACTCAAGCGAAAGTATTTTCATTTAATTGGAGAAAATGAAATTAAGTTGAAATGAAATGAACCCAAAATGAATTACTTCACAGTCCTATTTCTAAAGAAAAAATGCAAATTTTCAGCAAAAAATGAAGACGATTTGTAGAAATTGCTATTTTTCCTGGAACAGCTTTTTGGACTTTAAAATTCATGTAGCTAATGCAGCAATTTGGGATTTTTTAGCGGAAGGGTAGTACTGGTAGAGGAAGGGTATTTTCTTTTTGCAGGAGACAATTGAATGGCTAAAAGGCACGTTTGACTCTTTCTGCGTTACGACAAAGTTTGCTGTTTATATTGATGGATTAAATAGCGCATGGAGAGCTGGGTTAGACAGAGTGCGTTCTGCCTGACCAGAGCCTGGGCTGGAATGCGACTGTCACATCTAATGAAGTGCAGTGTACTCTCGTGTACATGATTATTATTTTTTTTAAACATGTTGGTACTGGAAAATGCTATTATAGAGGACTCTTCTATTATGGAAATCCATGAAGAGACGGAAGGGAAGAAGATATAGTTGATGCCAACAGAAGGGGACTATTGAAAGAAATAGAAGGAAAATAAATGGAAGAAAAGAGAGATGAGAGGCAGGCACAGGTACATTTGCAAGCCTGCTTCCAGACAGCTGTTCTTTTACAGAAGCTATAACACAAGGTCTTTGTAACCTTGACAGAATTTGCTGGGGCAGTCTTAGTATGAAGAGGAAAACACTCTTCAATAAAAATTTTTCCAATATGTTAGTCACACCCTGGCTTTCATTCAGATTCAGATATGCACAATATTTTTCCAGCGTTTCCTTTCTCGTTAGAGCTATTGGGCTATCGTCTGCTCTTCTTCTGGGAGCTTTGTGGAGCTTTTCACTGTAGCAAGGAGCGGGAAGAGAGCTCTGTCCTCTGCTGAGCCCTTTTGCACCGCGCCGGGGGGGTGATATATTGTCGATGCTGGTTCCAAAAGCAGGTTTGTTTGTTTTGGCTCTGCCTTCCAGCCCCTCGTGCCACCGAATCAATATTATTTAATGTCAGTCTTGCCAGCACTTCCTTTCTTTCGGGAATGAAATTAATTTTCTTCAACTTGGCATGTATAGGACAACAGTGTCCCTCTCGACCTATTGCTTGAGCGTACGCAATTATCCTAAGCGTGGAGGTTGTGAAGGAAACAGCTTTTAAAGCATTAGACGTGGCAGCTTGAGGACATTAGCAAGCACCAGGCTGAGGCAGTTCTCCCCTGATACTAACCCCGTCTATCCTCTCCTGCATTGACCAGAGGTAGGTATTTTCCTTTGACCGAATACTTAGTTGGCATCAAACCTGCGCTCAGCTGTTCCTTCTCAGGTAATCAAAATCCCGTTCTGTGTTGACGATCCGCGGTCTTGCAACACGTGCTGTAACCGAAACATTCGCATACACCGTTTTTATCCATGTTTTGTTGGCTTTATCATGCAGAGCAGAGTTCGCAAAGTCTAGAAAAGCAGTATTTAGGATTTCCGTCTTGTAATGGTGTAAATTATTCGATGTCTACTTGATTAGGTGGGATTTTTAGCACGCTGTTTAACGCCAGTGGATTGCAAGCTGACTCTTAATAAGCTGTTGATAACCCCTTCGCACACTGACACCCCTCTTTAGCTGATGCACTTCTCAAGCACCAAAAGTATTGTCTTGCACTTCAGAGTAAGCAATGTGTTTCCATTACAAGCCCCATGGAGGGGTTTTTCTGTTTCTTTTTATTTTTCTTTCTCTCTTATTTTAATTTTATTTTTTCCAGTTTAGCATGCATTTCTTGAGCCTGGACAACGTAATGCATTTTTGCTGCAGATAGATTATCTTCTTATCAGTCTCCGATGCTTTCTAGTCTCACACTTTGTTTTTTGCCATGACACCAGACTGGGAAGAATTATTCTAGTGTGACCATGGTTTGAATGTACTCTTTGGTGTACTCCCGGGTTTCGCCGGAGGCAGTTTGTCTGCCTGCCATTTCTTACATTACCCTGATGACCTGAGAAAGAAAGCATTCTCTGTAAAGCAGAAAAGGTATAGTGTTTAAAGGAGCGTTTTGCATTAGGCAGGTCTTACCTTTTTTTAAATTTTATTTGAATATATGAATTTGAAACTATGTCAAACCACTCACTCTTCCTTTAAGGACATAGCATAAATCCAGGCAGCTGAAGCTATGCTGAAGAGTTTGTTATTTCCTCCTACTATGCTGATATCCGTTCACAAGGAAAGAGGAGCAAATGTTTTACATTATGTCTTTTCCTCAAGAGAACTGAGTGAAGTACCCCTAGAAATTATCGGAGGGTAACACATTGTACCCTGAATAAATCTGGGCTGGTATTCTTGCCCCTGTTGATCACATAAACTTTATGTAGTATGACTGTTGATGAGTCCAAGCTCTTCCCAGCTAAAGACTCTCGAGATAACTCCATGCTGAGAAGGGAGAGGTGAAGCTAGGTTTTATGCTGTGATCTTTTGCACCGTTAGAGAATTTGTCACTGTTGGAAGAGAGACAGGGATAAAGGCTCTGTGGATCTTGGGTCCATTTATTACAATCGATATGGCAATTCCTGTTTTTTTTCCCCTATATCTGTAGGATTTCCTGGCTTAATATGGCAGTTTTTGTATTTGTAGGTCATGGAGAGATACATTTTACCCCAGGCAGGCAGGAAATACAGGAATAGAGCCCCATTTTCTCTGACCTGCACTGGGGCTCCCGTAGAGCTTGTCTCGGGATGAGACGGCCTCAGTGACTCTCTGCTTTTCTTTTGCCTGCCTAAATAGCCAGGCATGGGCATGACACAGGGTTTGTCTTAGAGCAGTGAGTATCAAACATGAGTCAAATGTGTTTTTTCCCTTATAATGTTTTCTACTGCCTGTAGAGGTTTATTTTTGTCACTACATGTACTTTGTACCATGTCCACACATTGTTTAACCTTGCTGTCAAAAGTATATGTAGTAATAGAAGTACGTTAAGTACGGCTCTGTGTCCAATCGGTTGTTCAGGTCATTGATGGTTCAGTCTTTCAATTTCTGTGTGTTAATTTGCCAAAAGTTGCAGCGAAAGCTCTGACTCCCTTTTACCTGCACTGGATTCTGCGTTCTCTACTGAGAAAATGGGGTCCAAGGAGTTAACTGGCAGTGGACAATCAAATGAAGGCGTATTAATCCAATATAAAGCAATTGTGAAGAGCCTTATCTCTTTAGTTTCTTTCTAAAAAATTATTAAAGGTACATTGCTTAATATTGTATTGCTCAAGTCTCCACTGGTGGCTACTTACTTAAACCCAGGGTGGGCTAAATCTTTCTCTGCCATCAGTGGGGCTTTGTTTCACGTCCTAGCTATTCTTAACTTTCCTTTCACTGTTGCAAAAAAACTCGCTGGCAATATTTGTAGTAGGTGCATACAACCGAAGTTAACTACAATTTTAAATCTTACTCTGATATCACTTACGGATGCCGCTGGCTGAAAGCCGTGGACATACCGCGATATCTGCACAAGATTTCCACTACGAGGGAGCTAGCACAGACACCAGAACGGCTATGGGATCTCAGGTCTTTGCCTGGGTTAATACAACCTCCTCAGCAAGTCCAATAAGCTGAAGTGGGACACTGTAGTAATGCGGTTGATGTTGCTGACAGTAGTTTGAGTGTTTCCACGCAGTACAACGCTGTAAAGGGTAAATATGCTTAAGTGGTTATGGGATTGGGCCCTTCACAAAGTGTTATTAAGCATCCTTTGAACCAGGCTGTATTCAGAACTGTAATTAAAAAAAAAAAAAAAAAGAGTATGTAGCTAGTTTTGTCCTGTATCCCTTTGTGATAAGTAACAAATACTTTAGTAGGCACCGAGCTCATGGCTCTGCCCAGTCGCACCGAGCGCCGCAGGCTGTCGTCGTTCCCGGCCCTAGCGGCAGATTATTTACATGCAGGTCAGCCGTGCTGTGCTGTGCTGTGCTGAATTGCTCCTTATATAGAGTAACTCGGGCCTTCACATCACTGTGAATAGCTTGGGCTGGAGCTATAGATTTCTGCAGGCCTCTCTGCTTGATTACGTTTATGGTTGGATACACAAATTTATAAAAAATAAGTCAGTTCATTTATTTTGGCCCAAATGGAATACACATGAAGTCATATATGTCTGATGAAAGAACGTGTTCAAACGTAACTATTACCTTGAACGCTGAGAGCTTAGGCCTGCTGCAGTCAGTACTAGTGCGTGAACCATTGCTGGCTCTGGCCGGCGTGCCAAGCTCTACTTTTCATTAACCTGATAGTCCTCGTTTACCTTGTGCTTGTATGTGTTTTTGCTGGCTGCCAGCAAGCAATGAGCAATAGCGTCAGGCTGCTGGACGCTTGCAGACTCCTTTGAGCTGTTAAGCTTCTCCCTCAGTGTGAGCTGTATCTCCACATCTCCTCTCCCTGTGCTAAACTGAGCTTTGATCTAGCACCTCCTCTGATGACATGGGAACATCTCTTAAAATGCAATACGTGGCAACTGTCTTTCCTACTCTTCTTAGTAGCCATTATGCCAACTTGTACGTAGCCTTCATAGGTGGCCCCAAGATTTTTCTGAATGTAGTAATGTCTTTTGTCATCCTTATTTCTTCCTAAAAGGAGATTTGCAAGCTTGAACTGCTGAATGGTAATGATACTCAGGGAAGGGCTGATCTGCTCGTGACAGCCACCTCACTTTTCCCATCCATGCTAGGAGAGAAAGCTCAAGCAGTAGGAACCTCCTCAGGCTCCCACAGGGTGTTTTTCAATGCCTGTTATAGCCTCCAGGATGGTGTTTACTCTCATTTTTAGATATTTTTTTTCTCTCCTCCTTCCCTTTCTTAAAGAAGCTACAGGGCAAGCGTCCTCCTCCTTATGCTAAGATGGCTTGAAAGAGCAGGCTTTATCTTCTTATCTTATTTTCACAGAGCACCACTCCAGTTATCTAGGGCTACTGTCTGAAGACGATGGATGTAGCTCCTTTGCAGGAGGTGGCTTCCAGTGGAGCAGTTAATCGCCAGTGCGTGCTCCTTGCCTTTACTCTCACAAGCGTCCGGTTGAATGAGACAAATTATCTATTCCTTAAGGTTAATAGTTGCTTGCCTGACATTTCCAAGCACGTGATGACATGGTGTGGCGTATTTATGATATGACACATCGTAAAAGTATATTTATGGATCTTGAATACCTGTAAGATGTTTCTTTCACTCTCAGCTCTTTGGGTCTTGGCATGGCATTCAGTTATTGTGTCTTTATACCCAGAGCCAAGAGAAGTAGATGTTTTAAAAAAATACTTCCTCACCAATTCCCTCAACTCCAGTGCTTGTGCAGAGAGTACTCTAAGTCTAACTTTCCTTTCATGCTTATGAATTCTTATATGAGGCTGCATTCTTTGTGGAGCAAATATCACCTGTGTTATAGTGATCTTTATCAACACAATCTGAAAGGACTGAGTTTTTAAGAAGGTTTGTTTTTCTTTTAAGTGATGCTTCCTTTTCCTGCCTAAAATATTTTCCATTTCATATTTTTCTTCTATATAAAACATTCATTATGTTTCCGTTTATTTACTGGCTGCCTTGCATTTTCATTAGCTTAGCTTGCTATGCTAATTGCATTTTTCTTTGCAAAATTTGTTATCAATCATGATTTTTCTTTTAATATAAATTCCCAATTTATGTTATATCCCTCTTACTCTTTGGAGTTGTAGAATTATGTTTGTTCAGTTAGGTCTGTTGAAAGATTTTTCTCAAGTTCCCAGAGTTTTTGAATCCTTTCAGAATTTGTGTTTATTGCATTCCCCTTCAAAAAAATTACTCATCCAACTTTTAAGTAAAGTCTCAGAGTTATTTGTCTCTCTTTGTAAATAAAACATGAAAAATTCAACATCATTTCAGAAGCAAAAAATATGTTCTCAGAACTATGACAACTTTATGTAAAAAAGACTCCGCTATTTGTGCAATTATTCAACCAGAAAATTTTCATTCTAAATCATGAAGCTTGCAGAAAGACACTGGAAAGAAGAAAACTGCACATTTCTTATGTATTTTGCGGGGCACTTTTTTCCACATTCCAGAAGAAAGTTTCAGGCTGACGTAAAAGTTCAAGCCAAAAGTAAGCCTCCATAGATGCCTGCAAGTCTTAAACAACTCCGGTCTGCGTCAGCGGGGACTGTAGCAGTGAGTTACTTTCTGCGAGGTCACAGATTTTGGGATCGCAAACCTGCTGCTTGGTATTTGGGCCATTACAGCATACGCTGGAGAGTGCTGGCAGGGAAATTTTAGTTCTATTTTCCTATCACTGAATAGCTGGAAAATAACTCCCCTGACAGCACTGGGGATTGTTTACATCTGACTGCAATTTTTGGTGAATCATCTTTCATAAGTACTGTGGGGAAAAAAATTATTTATTTTTCTGTCATCTTAACTGCAGCTTGAAATACTTGAATTGAAAAGCGCTCTTGTTCTCAAACCAACTTGATCATGTTTTGTTCTGTTGCTTTATTTCAACTTTCCCATTAATGCGTGGTATTAAGAAGAGGGATGTATTTAGCCATTTTCTGTTTGCCCTGATTTTTCTCCCGTTACAGCCTCATAGTTAACCTTTTATCTAGGAATGGAATATATGTTTTTTATTGGCAAAGATGGATCTGGTTGATGTTGTCTCTTTTTTTCTGAGAGAATCCAAGTGAGCAAGACCCCGGTTTCGGTGGCGAAGCCGAGGTTGAAGCCTCCTCCCAATGAGGGATGGTTCTCCTGCAGCTCTGGGCAGCAGCTGCCTCTCCCTTTTTCCTTGAAAATCTTCTAAAGGTCTTGGGCTCATCCAAATGCAGAAACGTCGCTCTCTTCCTTTTATCTCAAATTTCTTCTCAAGACAAAACTACTTCTGTCTGGCTCTGAATGCTAACGGAGCGCATGGGCGGCCCAGCTGATATCAAAGCGTTCTCAGTGCAAGCGACCACCCAGTATGGGTGAGGACATCATAATATGCAGCCCTCAGCATCAGAGGATTTCATGTAACTTTTAATTCTGTATCGGTTTATGTGAGCCTGCTTTGTACCTTTGAAAACAGTGAGGAGTTTGCCCTTGACTTCAGATCAAGGAGTTGCCGAGTCATGATTAAACAGCCAATTTTTAAGCAAAACTGCAGAAGTCTTGATTTTAAAACAATGAGTTTTCCTGTTTTTGCATGCTAGAAGACTATTCCCTCTAGTAAGAAACTCAAGGCAGGGGACTGTAATAAACTAAAAGCGAATTAACTCTGCCTTGTTCTGAGCTCTCTACGCTCACAGAGTCAGTCTGGGAATTGTCAAAGGCTGCAGTATAAAACTTTCAAGCCTAATAATCATAATTGTTATGCATAATGAATCCTGAGATGTTATTACACAATAAAAACACACCCTCCCATGCTGTGTCTTACTGTTCAATTATTTAAGACTCCTTGACAATTATAGACTTGTTTTAAGTCTGTCGCCTTAGATGATTAAGAAGTGTAACCCCAGCCACAGTAGCTTTATTTTTTTAATCATTGCAGTAAAAATAAAATTGCATTTAATATTTCAAAAGGAAGGATTCTTTTCTTAGTTCTCCAATTTTGCTGCTAAGAAATGCCGCTTTATTTCAAAGCGTTGTCTAGGGAAAAAAAAAAAGAAAGCAACATTTCAAGGCAAAGAAAAAGCACTGTGATTATATTCCCCAAGGAACAGAGCTGGGGGAAGAGGATCATGTTGTCACCTTCTTTAGAAAAAAAAAAAAAAAATCAACTGTACTAAAAATCTGAGTTCTATAGCAATTAATATTTGTTGAGGTTGGTATGAGTAGCACTGTTGATCCAGCTTGTAGCAGCAAGTCCTCTGTGGCGAGCTGCTGCTTTACTCAACGTACAGCAGGACAGAGCTGCTCGGCTTTCCAGCACCAGGAAAGCAGCTGAAATTTGTGGGATCTGTCCCAATATTAGCAGCCCAACAGAGAAGGTGTCTCGCCAGTGGTCGAGGAGACCCGGCACCGCTGGCGCTCAAGGCACGTCACCCGGGTTATTTTTTCCAATAATTTCTCACTTTAGCCAAAATTGTTTTCTCTGGATCTCTTGGATGTTACAAAATGTTTTTTTCCCCATACTGAGTGAAATGTTTCTCCTGTTAGATCCTACCTATCTCCTTCCTCACAAAATACTAGTGGGTGGTTCTCAACTGAAAAATTGAAACCTAATAGGTGAGAAAAAGGTTGAAAATTACGGAGTATTTGAAGAGAGAATTAGAATGGCAAAAAGCCAGCAATTTTTAAGATGCTACCATAACTGCCACTATTATGTATAATTCTTTTTAAGCCTATGGCAAAGTAGATAATGTTAACAAAACTATTAGTATCACTGCACACTGCTATAAATATCGCTCCTGTTGTCTCAAGGTAACTGCTTTTCTAATGGGGCATGCTGCGTTTCATTAATGTATAGATTACTTCTGCCGGTTTCTTGATTTACCTGTAAATTCAATATTCTGGGAAAACTTACTTTAGGAAATATGTAGCATATACACTAACGTTTTTTCAGTGCTTTCTACCGTGATAACTATCTCAGAAGACATATCGAGCCAGTCTGATTGCCACCCTATTAGCTGGGTTAGGTGGGGAGATCTTTTTTAAAAGGGACAGGACTAAAATCTCTGCTGTGTCTTTTTTTGTGGCAATGTAAACTACCACTGAGCTTTCTAATAGGTTTATTATTGATTGCAGGCACTAATTCTCTCAGGTTGGTAATCCTCCTAATTACTAACTTTGTTATTCATATTGTGGAGCAATTGTTCTGGGAGCAATGCAACTAATGAAGCCCATTTTCCTATAGATCTGGGCCCTACGATCCTGTGCCTTGCAACTACAGCCATTGTAGCTGATCGCAGGTCTTTTCTGCCATCTGGGTGGCGAGGTGTCTGGGTGACTTCTGCAGACGTCCTGCCTCCCAAGCACGATGGGTGTTCGACACACTCGGGGCACCAGGACCCATCGTGTGACTTCTCCTGAGCTGTATGTAAGCAGAGCCTCCGACCTATCTCATCAGCGCTGGATACATCTCCACGCAGGCCTGGAGGTGCACGTGCGGTTGGAGGCTGAGACTACCCTGTTGCGTAGGAGGCAGCGTCTGGGTCGTCTCCTGATCGCGAGACCCTTTCGCTGTTAACGAATTCCATCTCCTCAAAGTATGTGTGTGCCGTGCGCTACCGTATGGTTTATTTTTAAAAGCCTCGAAGGTCAAAGTAGCTGCAAAATGCCTCTTTCTTAAGAGTGCTGCTCTCAGGCTACCTTGGTGCGCGCCGTACATCTCACACGGGGTGCTGGGAGGTCTTCCAGCCCCTTGAAGGCTTTGCCTCCCTGCCAAAGATTCATAGGCTTTATTAAACCACTCACTTTTATGACACAGGGAGAAAAAAACACCCGCGTACAACTCTTATTCTGGGTAGGCATCACCTTTCCTTTACATTGAACCCGTCTTAGCCTATTGAAGCTGCTCCTCAGTTGCCATGGCCCTCTTGCCTCGCTCTTGGCCAGCGCTGTTGAAGGCTCCCGAGCTGCTCCACGCGGGGCGTGACGAGCTGCCGTCCTCCCGCGCGGCGATGCTGCCCACTGCCTGTCTGTGCCGCTGCTTTTTGGACTGTTTCCCTCCCGTTTACGTGACTGCACCAGCTGCCTGTTGGTCAATGTGTCCGTCTGCCTGTCTCTCACCTTCCTCCCTTTACTTTTTTTTCTTAATCGGTCAGGCAGTTTAAAGTACTTTTACGGAAGGGTGAAGAGCAGGGGTTTTGTATTGCTTGAAGGCTGGCTGGGCACGGGGGAGCGATGCGAGCCGGTGCGCTCTCCGGGGCTCGGGAGAGCGGAGCTGTCCCTGCGTCTTGCCTCACAAAAAATGAAGTCATTCAAGAGCTGTCTGGATTATTTAAAATCTCACTTCCCAAGACGTTTGGACTCGGATGTTTCTCTTGTCTTTGCTTATTTTTAAGCTGGATGGTAGTATCTATTTCATCCAATTTTACACAGACCGTACAATAAAATGATGGGTTGAAAAGGAAATTCAGTGTGACTGAGCTGATGTAATTTCTATGTCAGGAAAAAAAGTAGTGGGAAGAGCAAACTAGTCCTGGCACCTGGACAACAGCAGATGGAAAAAGACCTCTTGGATCCTCATCAGTCTCTCTTGATACTTTTTTCTCTGTAAGATCTGATCGTTCAGGTTACTAAATGTACTTGCGTGTTGACTCCTGTGTCAAGGTAAGTGATTTGGGAGCATCTTTTATTGTGTGCCTGAGGAACAGTGCATGTTGTGATCCGCACCATAAAAAAAGCAATAAAAAATAAGCATCCGCCGTTCCTTTGTGCAGGTGGGAGAGGAGAGGAGCAGAGAGGGGAGAGGCTCAGTGGTATGCTGAAAACCTTGCAGAGTTTGCAATTGAACCCAGGATACCTATATTCCAGGAAAAATGCCTTTATTGCCCAGCCATCTTTCCTCCTCTTCTGTCTCCAGCTTGGGCTGTCTGATCAGAAGTCAGAACTGGCTCCTTAACAAATACATGTTAAGCTGCTCTCGAGTTGCTCTTTGCTCTTCCCTTCGTTTTCACTTGGCCAAACATGGCAGATGTTTGGTAAAGCAAAACCAGCCGGCGTTTTTTTGCAGTTTACCAAGAGATGTAAAAAGTATTGTGGATCGTAAGCATTTATTTCAGCTGGGAACAGTGGGGCTAGGCCAGTTTTTTGCTGCACGATGGAACGAAGTAGTCACAGCCCCAGGAAGGGTTTGGCAGGTAAAAATCCCTCCTCAGGCAAATTGCTGTGAAAGGTTTGTCTTATTTACTTATACGTTATTGCCGTCTATTGCCACAGTAGCTAGGTGTTGTATGTGGTTTTTAAAGTCAGATTCATTGTGGAGATCCACTCTCTCCGAGGGCTTAAGTAACCTGAAGCTTGGGAACAGGTGTGTTGCGTCCCAGGCAAGTAGCAGGGATAGCGTCGTCTCCAGCAGACGAGGACGGAGGGAGCAAGCGCGGGCTGAGCAGCAGGCACTAAACGGCCGTTGCAGGCGCTGAACATGCCGATAGGAGGAGAAAAGCTTTTTAAGGCAATGACGATAAACCGCTCGTGAGAACAGAGGTGGTAAGACACAGCCGATGGGAACTATGCAGTGGACGTAGGAGTAGGACGTAGGAGAAGGTATTCCGAGTGCCCGTGTAGAGGAGCTGCTGTCCCGTTGGCTGCGAGGAGGCAGCGTTTAGCGGGTCCATGAATTTTCTACCAGGGATGAGTAGTTTCCAAGGCTGGGAAATCCACTCTCTTTCCATTTTTCCTTCAAAGCTATTTGCGTTGTGTACCAGCTTTCAAAGCTACTGCAAGGAAGTCCAGTTAGATTTTTGAGAGTTTAAAAAAAAAAAAAACAAACAAAATTGTAAGCTCAGGTCACTGCCGTGCAACGGCACCCTTTTTGCTCATGGTAGAGATATGTCATTTTGCCAGGCTGTCCACTGGGATTTAAAGTATGACACATTTCTGCTGTTGTAGAGCGCCTTTTGGTTTAGACTGGAGTTGGCCTCCCTAATACTTCATGGCTGCCCTTGCAATTACAAGGTGCTACAGCTTCTTACTGTGTATGAAATAACAGTGCTTCAGTAGTGAAAAACACTCAGTGTTTTGTTGTCCTCCATGTTGACCTCCTGTTCTTTATTCCCTTCATGTTGTTTCAACCCTGCTCTGAAGATGGTGGTGTTCAGTTTCTCCTGGTCTTTTCTCTGAAGCATTTAGGTGTTTTACTTGGGATTCTCAGCTATGAAACTTTCCTTGAAATTATTTATATATATATATATATATATATATATATATATTAATTAGCTATAAAATACATCATCACTGTTGACATTAGAAAGTGTTTTGTTCCATGCTCTCTGAAAGCATAGGATTTGGCCCAGATCCTGAGAACAGGGGCACATCTTTAAATCCCATTTTCAGCGAAGGGTCATCTACAAGCTAAAGCTTCAGGCAACGTGACCTGGCCACGACTTGGAGGCTTGTGTGTTTGTCCATCAGCAGAAACTTAAGGGAGTTTAGTAGCAGAAATGAGTTCAGTATAATTCAGAGATCTTACTTTCTTGTGTCCAAGTAGCATTTGGCTGAAAACCTGGAAGGTCTCACTAGTGCGAGGTGCTGGACCTGCATGTGCCTTTGTGGCTCTTACTCCAGGTAAAAGAGAGAGATCTGGAGATATGTCGTGAAGATTGACAGCTCAAAGCATGAGCAAGCTTTAAGTGCATAGTCTAGCTCTCAGAAAGGTCTGTCCAAAATCATAGGGTACAAATGCAAAATCTTCCAGTGTATCACGGTTACTAGTGTAGGTGCTTAGAGCTTGCATAGTTTTGGGGTGCTTTAAAGAATAAAGGTGAAATTTTGATTTAAATATATTTCAAGTTTTAAATTCACACCATTTTCCATTTTAAAAAATGAGAAGGTGATATTTCAAAATCAGAGGTTGGAAAGTTTCCTGTAAAACAAGCTGAGACACATGTTTCTTAAAAGAAATAATTACTTTTCAAAATGACAAATTGAAATGTTCTTGGGTTTCCAAACTTTTCCTTCCTTCCTTTTTTTTTTTTTTTTCCTTCAGCAAAAACTACCATTCAACTTTTGGTCAACTTCAGGAATAGTTTGAAACCCTTCAGAGCTCAGTATTAAAGCAAGTTTAACTTTCATTGAACAACTGTGCAGCCCGCGGTATTCAGGCAGCGGTAGCACTGAGGACCCGTAGGCAGCGTGCTGTTGCAGAGAGCTGCTGACCACAAGACAGAAGGGGCTGATAAGCTCATCAAGAACAGTGGCAAATAGTTGACCTTCCCACCGCTGTCCCAATCATGAACAGAAGTATCCGCTGCACTGCTGACTTTCCCTTGCCGAAAGAACAAACATGATCACGCTCCCCTCGCTGCGTTTTGAACATCATAGATGATTCCAGCATTTATGGTTTCTGTTTCCCACTGTCGGTATGTGACCATGAAATTCTTTCGGAGTCCCTCGGCTTTAAAAATCTTGAGTGCGTTTCTGCTTTCCAGGGAGCAGCAGCAGCTATTGCGCGGCGAATTGGCGACGGTGGACTAGATGAACTGACCAGCGTTTCCTCGGGGAACGTTTGCGGGTGATTGAATTTCGTGCAATCAGCAAACCGTTGCCCCTCACCTCCCCCCCATTTTTCTTAGTGACTAATTGGTGATGACAGATGTCACTTGCGCGGCGACGTCAACGCTGCCCTCGCAGCACTGCAGGGGAAAGCAAGGGCGCTGCTTCAAAACAGTACAGCGGAGCGGTGATGGGTTTGCCCATTGATTTTTTTTTAATTTAATTTTATTTCATTTTAGCGTATGGTGTCAGCTGATTAGTAAGCTCCGCTCGCTGCCTAGATATGAGCAGCTATTATGGCCATGTTTGCCATTGTTCTTTTTCTTGCAAATTTTCTCAACTGTAAAAGGGAAGAAATGACATATAATATTTACAGAAATGTATATATGCTAACACTCCTCTTTCACATATATGGTAAGAGAGACGTGCGTGTGCATGTTTGTGTGTGGCTCGGCCTGTCTGACTGCCACTGGAGAACTGCTGTGTCCAAAACTCGTTCAGGTATGCCGTCAGAAACATCTCAAGGTTTACGGCAGTTAAAGAAGTGATAGGGAAGCAGCTGTCGTTATTTATAGGAGAATTGCTAAGGTGAACCAGCAGACGGGCTCTGCAGGTGCTGCAGGGTGCTGGCCACGGGTGCGTGAGGCCACCTGTGTCGTGGCAGCCAGCTTGGCCAGCTCAGTGAACACCCACTCTCTTTTCTCTGCTTTCCTTATTTAACTCTTGCTTCTCTTCCTCAGCCCCTTCCTCTTTGATGTGTTTTTTCCTAGGTCCATACTTTTCTTTTGCATGAAAGCCTTCAAAAACTACTATAAATGCGCGGTGCCTCCATTGCTGCCTGCCTCCTCCGCTCTTTTCCCCCCTGTTGGCCCTCCGTGCAGCAAGCAGAGCTGGAGGCCTTCCTTGGGCATGACACCTCCATCCCACAATGCTGGTGGCTCTGTGACAAAGCCGAGAGCTGTCGGTGCCAGGCTTTGACGTGGCCTAGCAGAAAGACTCCAGGTCAGATGTCGACCAGGGTATCCTGGGCCTAAACCATTTCCATCACGTCTTTAACCTTCATTGCGATGTAGGGATAAGTGATGCTTGTGTGGGCTGTGGTATGGGATGACTCCCTTGAGAACGAGGGACCCTCCCCACCACCTCCTGCTCCGTGCCTGAGGCAGTTGTGTTTTGGGATCTTCCTTTCCCTAGCGTGAAGTGCTAAGTGCGGTCAGATGTTTGACTGACCTTCTCGCACCGGTAGCTGTCGCTGGAGGAACTCATGGCACAGAGGGAGGAGCTAGCAGAGGCCCTCATCGGTACCGTCACTGTACGGGGACGCATAGCGCGTGCAGCAGTACCGGCGGCTTGCCTGAATTGCTTCAGCTCTGCCTGGGTGGACAAGGGTGCGTTGACACGGCAGGGCCCTCCTAGCGCTTCTCCGTGTCTCGTTCCAGCCGCAGCTCCTTGGCAGAGTTGGTGCTGAGCCGCAGGTGGGTCTCGTCACCTGTCCTTGGGCAAGAGCTTGTCTACTCCTCCACTCGCGGGAGCCCCGTTTCTCTGTCGAGATGGGATTTGAGGCGAGCGTAGGAGGAAGTACACAGGCGTTCTTTTTGTGGAGGTGTCCCTGTTTACTAGTTTCAGATCACAGCTATTTAGCAGACAACTAGCCTCCTCCCTCCCTCTATCACAACTCTGCAATTAAACTATTATTCTTACGTGCATCTCTGTTGTCTGTATTTAAGAAAATGAGACTAGAGAGAAAAGAGAAGCAACAGCGTGTATTTAGCTTGTAATCTGATTATTATTACACCAGGTACAACTATCAGACCCTCCCAAGTCTCTGGGAGATTTTCTATTTCAGATGCGTATATGTTGTTTTGAAAGAACTCTTGACTTAATCCCGAAAGATGCTGGGTAGGGAGCAAATTCCTCTCATGGTAACATCAGGCATTATTGACACACGTGAACTTAATGATTTATAGCACAGTTTTGATTGTCATAAAAGAAGCATAATAAAAATGAGTACTGCATGACTTGTGGCTAGGAACATCTTTATGGGCATGAGGTAGTAATGAATAGCTGTGCAAGAACCGAGGAAGGAGGGAGTACGTATGACGAGGAAGTCTGATCTTTTATTTGGTAGATTAGTATCACTGCATATGGACTGAAAGATTTTAAACACATGCCAGTGTACCCTGACATTTTGGCATGTGCTCGGTGTCTTTGGATAAACATAATGCATGGGGACAAATCAAATGCAAATGCATGCACTCATGTATGAGCTGTAAAAATAAGATCTCTGCTTGCACTTGGAGGATAGATTTAAACACATAGTGGCCGGAGAAAATACTTTTAGGTATAGCACTTGGAGAACACGTTGTCTGGTTCATTGACTGGATGAAAATGGGAAGGGTCAAAATCTGTGCCTGGTCCTCAAAAAAGGTAATTGGAGATGCTTGCGCAGAAAAGAGCGTTTTATTTGGCTGTAAGTAGTGAGCTGCCAATAACTTGTCAGATCCAATACGTATTTGAGACAATTATACCTATTTTGTATCTACCTAAAGGTCATCTGATACAATGTCTGCTTTTCTTCTAGGTCAAAAACAAGATTAAAATTTATTATCCACCTCTTCAAAGTAAGGAGTTACTTAACGGCCAGACTGAACCACTGAGATTCATTTGGTTTTCTCTGTTTCACGATTTTCCCTGACTTTGTCACTTAACCTGGGAGGGTTAGAGACCCTCGACTAGCTGGGACAGTCCTGCTGGATCCATGTCCCATGGCTCCATGTCCAAGCCACAGATCACTGCTGGGTTTTAGGAGTGGCCAGCAGGGCTAGTAATGGTCCTGTGAGTGTGCCGTGTCAAATGCAGAAATTCTCCTTGCTTTCCCCTCTCGAGGTGTCTGCTCGGTGGCATGCCCGTGATCCCTGCGTCAAATAACATGCCCTCATGCAGCTCCTTCACCAGCACATACCTTCTATCCTAGAGTGCTTTCTTCCATCTGGTTCCTGTCTTAACCTGTGTCTGGAACGTGGAAGCAGAGGGCTGCTTTTATTTTCTGATTTCTCTAAATGAAATCTCCTCATGTTACAGTAATGCTGAGTAAAGATCAGCTCCTCTCATCCGCAGACCTCGGTGTGGTCTGCTGAATTAGAAACAATTAGTGATGTGCCACAGATTTAATACAATTGCATAATTCATATTTGTACTGTTGCAATTGCAAAGTAGATTTGGAGTATTTGTGCTCTACGCACCTGCTCGGTGGTGGTGGTGTTTAGAGTTGTTCTTTTCCTCCCCTAACATAAATGAGTATTGATGGATTTTTTTTTTTTTTTGGTTAAAAATGGACGCGGGATTGCAGCAGACTGTGGCTGTTGTGTGGCCTGCGTTGGCTAGGGCCAGCCAATGACCTCCTCAGAGGACCGGCCCCAGAAATTGCTGCCGTCCTCTAAACTTTATGAGCTGCTGCAGTTAGGAGATTTAATGACATTGCCCCATTAAAATAAATGGGCATTCTGTAAAACGAAATGAGAGCAATTCTTTTAAAAATGTCTGTGCCCTAAAAAATGAAGAATCAGCCAAAATTGATATCTATTACAGATCTTCTTATATAAGCTTATTTTAATGGAAGAATGCCTCGCTTTTGCAGTTCCTAAGTGTTGCATATGCAGTAACTCTTGAGTTGCAGATAATCCTGCAGCTTGCTTTTCTCTCAGTTATATCTTCTACAATTCATTCGATGGAAGATGAGTCAAAGAGGTGCTGAAAAAATGACTAAATTACCTGAATACAGGAATATAAAAAAAGATGGAACTGACCAGAATATGAGTGTACAGAGCAACACTAGACAGTAATTATGTATTTGATGTTGCTTCTGGAATTAAAATTCTATGCAAATAGCTTTTCCTTTTAACACAGGATTGAGCGATGAAGACAAATTCATATTTTTGTGTCATTCTTGAAATTCATGCTGTATGAATAATCGATTTCAAGTGCTAAACCCAAGAAAAATATGGCGGGGGGTGGGGGGAAGAGACTTGAGTTAATCCGAAAGATTTCTATTTTAAGTTGAATGAAACATCTTGCTTTCCTGAAGTGAAATGCTTATCTGAAGGCCTGTGTGTTCCTTCTGTGCTTAAATACATTTAGTGAAATTTTCGAAAGTCTTTTAAAACAGAAAACTATATAAAAATTTTCTCTATGGTTGAATAGTTTCAAATTGAGGAATTGAAAAATAGTTGTTAGAAAACATCAAAAATATTTTCATGCAGCATCTTTGCTGAAATTTTTCATGTGATGTCTTGAAATGTGTTTCAGCATCAGGATATTTAGGGAAAGCATGATTTGCAGCCGGAGAGCTGGCTGAAGATTCAAAGTGTGGCAGGTTTCTCATTTTTACTGAAAAAGCATGGAGTTTCAAATCTTACCAACTAGTTTTAATTGACAGTGTTTTAAAGGTATAGATAGCCTGCAGTAGATGTTCTTATTTTCACAAATTCTAAGTGTAAAACATTGGCAACTGACAGCTTGTATAGTTATCACTTCACTAAGATTGTAATTTTGGGGGAAAAAAAAGTGTTAAATGAATGATGCCGTGAAAATTAACCACTTTCACTGAGATACAGACAGATTTTATGCATGTGTACAGGTTGCTAATTCTTCTCTGTATTAACTTATCCCCCTGAAAAAATGAGTTTGATTTTTAGAGGTAGGGAAGTGGCAACACAGTATACGCTTAAGAAGTTTAAGTTTCTGTGGGAGGTAACTGTGCGTGATTAAACACATGCCCATCTTTATTGCTTTAGAAACAGTAGAGTCAACTCATCAATTCAGGACTTAGTCCTAACGTGGATTATTAGAAGAGCTTTTAGACCAATTTTATAATTGCCAATTGAAATCCAAGAGCAATATTTTCTGTAAGCACAGTAACTTCTCAATCATAATAAATGGAGTTTTGGAAACATGAATATAGAGTGCCAGGCATTGGACAGCTTGTAATGCCTGCAAATTGCTAGTCACTGGAACGCTGAAAAGAAGAGGACGTAGATGGTGAGATATTTTCAGTTTAAGATAGATAGTGCTGGCCTGGAAACCAAAGGATGTGAATGACGCACGGAAGCAAGTAGAGATGGGACGTGACCAGAGCTCAGGTTATAGAGGTTTTGGCAGGATCTTCACGTCGGCTGGTCGATTAGGTGCTGTCTGTATGTTGGGAGGAATGTGAGAGTCGAGGTGGGAGATGTCTATGCGCTCCACAGCACGCAGCAAGATGGAGAGAAATGCAAGCGAAGACGTGAATGCCCAGGAGGAGGAAGTAGCCCGGCTGGTGGCAGCGACCGTGATGGGCTCCTTGCTGTGGAGCTGGGAGGAGTGTCGCAGTGTCCCGTGCTTCTTGCCCACGCCCTGTCTCTGCCCCGTGCTGTCTTCTGGGAAAATGACCGATGTCATATATTGCCACCTCCACTTAGCAGTTATGGTGGTACATCTTCCTGACATCACATCCCTTGTGGGATATAGTTATGAGGGTTTTTTTCGATTCATTCATCATCTCTTCTTGTATACCCCGCGTAAGCTTTTACCAGTCTCTCACTGTTGTCATTTAAAGGGTAGAGGTGCTGCTGCTAGGATCTGCTTCCCTCTGTGTGTAGACCATTACGTGAGCATGTCTGTATTTAAGAGCTATTGAAGCTGCCACATGTATGTTCACATGATAGGAAAGAAATAATACGTGAACTGTAGTAGCATTTTCCATTCTTCCTTTCTTGAGTTTGCAAGAAAGCAGCACTCTCCTGCATGCAGACATGCTAAAGCTACATTTACAAAAAAAAAAAGTCTGTCTCTGAGTTAGATCTCACTCCAGTATTTTAAATTACAAATAGCCTGTGACTGCTATATATGGGAAGTGTTGGCGAATGGGCATGGCGCACAGCGTGAGAGACGAAGCAGCAACAGGTTCCAGTGCTAAGTGCAGCTGCACAGGTTAAATCAGGGCAAATTTTGCCCTTAGCTGTTTAAAAAGTCCGTAAGTGGCCTTGTACATGTTTTACAACCGATCTTTATTTCACAAATAAAGTCTGTAAACAAGCAGGTGCGGAGCATCTACATCAAACATATTCTACTTTTCTGGAAAACTTTTGCTTCAGGACTACAAGAATGGAGATGCTCCATTTGCCTTTCTAAATGGAAACATATGAAAATCAGGACGTATTGGCCTAGACTCAGATTTCCCTCTGTTGAGTATGTGGTGATTTATGCCTGTGGAAAGTGAATCAGAGCAGTAATGTTTCATGCTCCCATGTAGAGGTAGATGGTTATTCCCCCTGCCACGAGAGCAGAGAAAACTAAACTTCATAAGGAGTTAAATAAATCACGTCAGGCTAAAATCAGACCCTGTCAAACTCTGATGTAGACAATTTAACAAGCAGTGGATTGATCTTGTATAGTCCTATGAAAGAGTGAAGGATTTCAGATATTACTTGCGGAGATAATTTCAGGTTGCATGTCTTTTCTATATTGTACTATTGTACTATATATGTTTGCTATTCACTGCTAGCAACAATAAAAGTGAAATTGCTTTTGTCAGTGATAGCTCTACAGAGTTTACCGAAAGCCAGAGTAAAATATATACTTAGTGGACTAGAACTCCCATCCCTGGCTTGCAGCTTTTCACCTCAGTTTTGTCGCTATCATTTTAGTAAGTTTGGGTTGTTTGCAAAAATAATTTGTCAAGGTCAGTTTGCACAGTCTGGCAGAACAAAGGCCATAGCGAGGACAAATGGCCCAGAGCAGCAGAGGATGGTAAGAGATGCGGCGGCTCATCGCTGCTGTGGCCAAGCCGAGCTCTGGGAGTGGAACCGGCAGCTCTGGGGTAGTTGGCAAAGGGTCGTATGCGCCGGATAGACCCAGACTAGGAAGCGCTGGGCCAAGGGCTTCGGACACCAGCAGGTGGGAAAGCATCGGCTGTAGCCCCGTTCTCCCGTTCCCTTAGTTAATGTTGTAACCATTAGGAATTGCACACAAGGTGAACAATGCCAAGTGATAAATGGATGTAATTTCTCTACCATGAACATCTTGCTCGCTTCCATGTATTTAAGTATGCCCTGAGCTACCAGATCAGACTCCACGGGGTCTGCCTGCGCGGGGACACTGATGCTATGGATTCAGCTCCATTTTTTAGGTACTTATTCAGCATGTTTGAAGGTAGCTCCTGCCATTTGGTAGTTTGAGGAGCTCTTTAGGCTCCAGCATCCGTGTTATCTGATGATTCCATCATCTGTGATCTCGAATTTTCCGTGGTGGGAGCTTAGACACTGAGCTTGTACATAGACCCACACATATAGTCACCTAAGTGTAAATGTCGGGACTTAGAACTTGTCTTCCTGCAAATTTTTGAATACAAAATCACCGTCGGTGGAAGAGAGGTGCCCAGACTGCCCTGCTCAACTAAGATGATGGCTCTTTGGCAGAGGAACCAGAGACCTGAGTATTTTTTGGAGGAACTGAGAGTTTGTGCAGACCCTCAGATGCCAAAGTAGCTAGTAATGGGGCAGTTTTCTGAATTACTGTCTTTGATTTAGGTACCCAAACTCCACTGGCAAAGACTTGTAGGTGTGTGTCTGTGTTTTTTCAGATCTTGCCCTTGGTATTTCTCTAATGATGTTTACCTAATCCAGTCCTCATTAGAAGAAGATAGTGCACTTATGCTTATAATACATAAGTCAACATGTAGAATAGATCAGAAGCCCAAATCTGCTCAGTCTGACTGCGAAGCAAAATAGTCGCGTCGTTCTAATATAAATGTACACAGAATTATACTTAGTCTTGTGTTTGCACATTATTTAGATCAGTGGCCCATGACTAAGGATGCTAAATGCAATCTCAGTGCAAATAACGTATCACAACTGTGCAGCTGAAAGAGCTGAGACTATGGCTTAGTATTATTTTTTCCACACATCATTACACTGGAAATGCCACCGGGAAATTCCTTAATTCCTTCTTTTTTCGATTGATGACAACATGGAAGGGGTAGTAGTATTTATTATTTATAATAATGATATTAATGAGTGTTAATAATAATATAGGGAAGATAAAAACGCTAAGCCAGTATTTAGTGAATGTCACCTTTTTTACATAAAACTATCCTACATAAGCTGTTTAGATAATTCAATGCTTTTAATGATCTCACAGTAAATTAATGCTATTAATATGGTAACTAACCGATATATATACAAAGACTGACCAAAAATGACCTGCAATTATGAAGAAAGTTTGCTTTTTAATTTGAAACCAGTGGCCAAACCTGCATTTGAAGGCAGCTGTGGCCTATGAAATCAGGCCTGGCGTTGCATGTTTGGCCTCAGAGAAGGTTCAGTGACTGCGGATGATCCCTGAGATGCGTGTGCTAGATCAGGATATAGCTGACCGCTGACACTGTTGTTGAATAATAAATTACATATTGAATTTGTTGTTAGTTTGTGTTGCTAGGCCAGCTTTCATATACGCTTGGTGAGCAACACACAGACCCTTAAACTCTGCAAAGAGATACTGTTATAAGATGAATTTTACTGCTCGAATCAGCAGTTTAGCCATTTCTGGATTTTGCACGTAGACCGAGCACTTTTCCGTATATATCAGGGTTGATATTAACTTTCATGGTCTTTTTCCTTTTCTGTATATCCTACTTTGGTGTAATTATCTAATAAGTCATATGCTGGACTCTACTTTTTTCTACTTTTCCCAGACCCGTGGGTTTATAGGCATCAGATTTTGAGTGGTGAGTTACTACTCTGGCAGCTTTGGGCATAGAAGACGAGGAGGGGGGAATGTGGGTGAACAAAGCAGTGCATCAGGCTCCATGGTCACGTGTACAAGAAGTAATTTCCAAGTATCAGGGGAAGCACCCTGTTCACATTTTGCTTGTTGCTGTTTAATTTTGAGGGTTATTAATGGTACAGGGTGATATATTTTAAGGTGTGATTTTACTGCTAGTTTTTTTTTCTCTCTCTCTCTTTTATCCTTTTTTCATTTTGTTCACACTCTTCCCACGCCACCTTGGCCCTGTGTTTGGTGACACCTTAGCTGTGTCCACTACTGCGCTCATCCCGACCCCCGACCCCCCGGTGCCACCAGCCTCTCTGACTGATGCCTCTCCTTCCCCTCCAGCCGTCCCGAGCTCCAGTGTCCTCCCCTCTGCCCCCCGAGATGTCGTCCCTGTCTTGGTCTCCAGTCGGTTTGTCCGTCTCAGCTGGCGCCCACCCGCCGATGCGAGAGGGAGCGTCCAGGCGTACACGGTCTACTTCTCCAGGGAAGGTGTCAACAGGTAGGTGCCGCCGTTGGGACCACGTGAGCGTCCCGCTGCCTTCCTCTGCGTGGGCGCATTCCTGAAAGGGCCTGAAGGCTTTAGAGAAGCACCTTGCAAGTGATTCTCACAAGTTTGTCTTCTCCTCCCTGTGGTGGGAAGCAGTGTGAAGCCAGAAATGTTATCTTTGCAGACTTTGTATATCAAAAGTTTATCTAACAGTACTCATCATCTTGGCGTTAGGGACAGTTTGTGGTGACAGTGATGCCTGAGGATCTTGCCTCCTCCAGCTCACTTGTCTATCATAAAACAAAATATTAGTAGCTCCATGTTTTACTTTTCATCTTCTTCTGAAGACATGCGCTCAAGTGCTGTTTGCATCCCTAGTGAAGGTGGAACTTGATGAGCTTTAATCAACCTGAGAGGAGGACTGCCTTTGGTGCAAAAGGTGTAAGATCTTGAAAATAACCTAGGACTGCGCAATGAAGATATTGCATTATTGCAAATCAAATGGGAGCAGCCTGAGCCGTTCTGGCCCCATGTGTTAGAGCTGGGCAGTAGAGAGCCATTCTGCAATAACGGCGCTACAGACCCATCGTTATACGCTCGTTTTACACCCAGGGAACCCAGATGCAACTGCTGAAGTGCTTTTTTCCCCAGCCCCACGGCTGCTGCGCGCTGAATTTTTTCTGTTTAACCTCTTTGTTCGAGAAGGTGCGCAGGAGCTAGGCTGTGGTACCAGCATGCGCCCCTGCCCAGCGCAGGGGGCCAAGCCCCCTCGCTGCCGTGGGCATCGGGGCTGCCGATGCCTCCCTGGCTGTAGGCGTCTAGTTACCACCGCAGTACGTCCTGCGGGAGGCAGATGCTGAGTGGAAAGCTGTATCCATCTTGTCCAAGAGAGCGGACCAAAAGTACCCCCGCACCCCAGCGCTTGTGATTGACGCTCTTGTGTTAGGAGGAGGCTCTCAGGTTGGTGTGTCTGAGGCCGGTGGTGGAGGCTGGAGTATTAAGAAGAAGATGAATTAAAGATAGGCACTTGGATAAGATATTCATTGGCCCTAGCAAAGTAACTGAGGCGCAAAGAAGGACGGCCAAGTTCAGCGGGAGCGGAGGATGCTCAGCCTCCGCCGCGTTGCTCCTCAGCTGTCTCTGTGTGGGTACCGAGAAGGTATCAAGTATCCTTGCACGCAAGGATATATGGGTCCCGGCCTCGGTCTGCTGTCGGAGGCATCGGCAATAGTCGGGGGAAACGTGCCCGGAGATTTTTGTTTCCCTAAAGCTCTCCGAGAGCTGCCGACGGGCACGAGAGATGGGCTAACGCGGCAGAGCGCTGCTGTAGTCGCGTCTCATGTATTTTAACGCTATCTTAAAAACGTCCGAGATGTCACGCAGACCTGGAACAAGGCCTGTTCTAGCTCGGTAGGGCACCTTAGCAGTTGAACAGCGAGGAGAAAATATTAATATTCTGATGCAAGACTTTTTTTGTAGTACTGGTGGTATCTCTGAGTTATATAAAAAGAGCTAACTCCGGATGCCTTACACCTAAAAGTAATTTTCTTCCAGAGTTTCAGCAGTGCTGCTCAAGGTAAAGCACTAAGTACCGGAAAGATGCCTTAAGTTTGGTTCCCGACTAGATGCACACCTTGTTAAAGGGTCTCTTGCAGAAATCTGGGAGCTCTGTGCTAAAAAATAAAAAACCCTGTGCTTGCTCAGCGAGAGGCTTAAATTACCACCTGCAGTTCCAGCGCGACTGAATACGCGTCTCCCAATTCAGTCACAGCGAGCAGCGCCTGTAGTCTTGCAAACTTTCAGGCAAGCAACTGAACAAAATGAACGTAATTTTCCTTTGAACGCTCCCATGGCGTTGTTGAGTCGCTCAGTGTTTGCACGTTATTTTTATTTTTATTTTTTTACAAAAAAGCTGTTTTTCCCCGCCCTCCAAAAAATAAAAAATGAAATTGGCGTTGTGACGTTAACCTCAGGGATGCAAGGGGGCTCTCAGAGAAACCGCCGTAGCTGCAGGGGGAGCGGCTGCCCGCGGGCGTCTCGCCGCCATCAAACGGGCTCTTGGAAAGAGCGCCTAAGAGGCGAAAGGCGGGTTTCTCAGGAGCAAAGCGTAAATCTATCCGGGAAATAAATAAGCGGCCGCAAAATACACCTGCGCCCCGAAAAGCTTCTGCTGGAGGCGGGAGCTCAGGTTGAAAAGCGAGATTTTGAAAAGGGGAGCGGGAGCAGCAGGTGTCGAGGGTGGGGGCCGCCAGCAGGTGTGGGTTTGTTAGCGTGTGGTGTGGATTTGCTCTTCGAACGGAAACGTGCAGCTCCACGCATGGAAGCCGCGAGTGCCTGAAGCCCGTGTTACGGACTTGGGAGAGGACAAGGTCGCTGCGGGGGGAATATTGTGTGTGGTTCTTGAGGAGACCTCTCCTGCCCGGGCAGAGGATCTCCAGCGGTGGCCTCCGGGGCCGGCCGGCCACCCCGGCTACACGTCGCCCCGCGCCACGATCGCCGAAAGAAGGAGCAGATGCATCTCACTGAAACGCGTCGGCCTTCTACCGCAGCTTATGAAGCCGGTCTTAGACCTCTGGCGCGGCCGCCTGCTTCTGAAGCTTCGTTTTTTGTTAAATTCGAGGTGGCCTGCGGGTGGGAACGTTGGATCCGTTTCCGTCTTTGCTCAGAATCGGCAGCGTTTGGATCTGGATTGGGCCCACGCTCGGCTGCCAGGTAACTTAGAGCAGAGCCTTTTCCTTCTGAGCGTTTGCCGAGTGGGCCCGATTCGGTAGCCGAGCAACCCCTGCCCGGTTCAGATTTCACATGTTCTACAAAATCTGGTAGTGGTGGAATAATTTGGGCTGATCTCCGTTTAAAACGTGGCCTTATTGTAGGTCTTACTTTGTGCCGCTCCGTTTCCTGATCTGATTTGGAGACCAAAGTTCCCGCTCTGCCGGACCACTTGTTTGTTCCTCTTTTCGTCTTCCTCCCTCCCTCGGCCTTCACTTCTTGGTTTCCTCCTGAACCAGGGAAGAGAGATTCCTACAGGCCTTTGGTGTTTATGTGATAGTAGAGCATCTTAGTTACCGCAAAGAAAGAGACATCATTTGTATCTGCTCATTTGCTCTTGTTCTTGCATATGTCTCCAAACCCCCCCACAAACGACCCCTCAGAAACAATCCCAAGATATATTTAATCACCTAGGCATAATTTTAAAGTAGTTCTGCCCTCTTGATGAGAATTTACTTTACTATATTTAAACTTAAAGTTCAAAATCTAATTGAAAATGAAAAATCCACTAAATTTATTTATAAAAAGAAAGAAGCGTTTATGCAGTAATGTATTCCTGTTCAGTGTTTTAGGCAAGACACAAGGACTAAAAATGCAGTTTGGTTGTTGATTGCAACCTTTGAAATGTCAAGCTGGTTTGAATAATGGGTTCTGATTAGTAGCCATCCTTCTTTTTTAAGTGACTGCTAGCAAATATTTTTCCTAATAAATGAAATGAAATGCCCTAATCTTAAAAAAAAAAAAAAAAAAAAAAAAAAAGAAAGAAAAATGCCCCTTGAAATCAGCACAGTATTCTTTTGCAAAATTGGGACCTTTACTATTTACAGTTGAGCATTCACTAGAACTTTTTCTAATAACAAATTAGTGAGTGCCTAGACGGTCACCAGAAGCCAATAGATCTTGCAGATTAACTTCCTGCATAATGCAGACTGAAGAAATTAATCAAGGGACCACTTAATTGAATACAAAAACTTATATTTGATTAAAGCATATCTTCAGGATTAGCTTAGGTTCTGAAAAATCATTCCCAGATGAACTATTTACATTTGTTTTGAGGTTTGCTTATTACAATCAAGGACTTTATACAATTTCATGGGAGAATGATAATGGAAGATAAAAAAAAAAAAAGAGAGAAAGAAGTTGCGGTACTAAAAGTCCGTCCATTTTAAAATTAATAGTGTTCATTTCACAGCAAGGAACATTAACATGACTTGTCTTACTTGAAGTAACTAATTAGGTGTTTGAAACATTATAAAAGCATTTGTTACAAACCTAAGAGATATATGGGAACTGTAATTATCTTTTCTACATGCTGATACCGTGATATAACATGATCTTCACTCACTGGAAATTACGTGTCGGAGCTTCCATTTTACAAATAACTGAATGACTTTAGTCAAGGTCTTTTATTTTTAGACTATTCTTTGTGGCCAGGATTGGTTTAAGAGAGAAGACCCAAAGGGTAAAGATGCCTGGGTCAGGGATGCCAGGCCCTTTGTTTGCTTGTCCCACATTATGGCAGCATCCAAAAACTTCAGCAGAAGGTTTGGCCGTGGCTGTTTCAGACCACAAATTCACCTGCTGCCGTCACCGGCGCGCGGTGGTGAGCGATGGCAGTACCGGGGAGGCTCCCAGCGCCGCTTCTGCAGGAAACCTGCCCGGTGTTAAATCCGTGCCTTGATAATCCCTGTGCTGTAAGTCGAAGCTGGTGGTGGCCTTTGTGTACGGGCACGGTTCCTGTCACTGAACTTCAGGTATCTGCTCTGAAGCTCAAGGGAGAAAAATAGCCACATATTTTATAACACCCATCTGCAAAGTTTTAGGCATCTATTTTACAAAGAAAAGTGTAGGGTTATAAAGAAGGTTTAATAAAGAAGGTTTTTATATTTATAAAGAAGGTTTTTTTTTCCTTGCTAGCTGGAGGGTTTAAGGCATCATAGAAGATGTCACTGTCGGGTGTGACGTTGGCAGGCAGCCTGCGTAAAACAAAGAAAAAAGGGTTGTTTTTTCTCCCAACTCACAATAGCATAGTGGCATTTATTGCCACGGGATATCACAGAAGCCCAAAGTGTTAATGCGTTCAGGGTGAGGGTGTGACAGTTTGGTGGGAGGTAGATCCACCAAGGTGTCTGTGATGATCTGAGTGCAACCTGTATCCGAGAAATTCCAGAAACGTGTAACCAGGAATACCGTGCCAGAAGAATAACCACAGAATTTCCATCCTGTTTCTCTTATTCCTCGGTGAGCCCCTGATATCTGGCCGCTGCTGGGACACAAGATGGGGCTGGGTGGGCTCTGGTGTGACCTTTCTCGTCACCCTTTCCTTTTGTTTTATTTCTGTTGCTCTCAGTCTTGAGGCGTTTGCTTGATTACTGCTCAGTCCTTACTCAGGCAAATTCGAAACATTTATTTTTTGATACAGCCAATTTCTTTCTCTTTTCTTTTCTTTTCTTTTCTTTTCTTTTCTTTTCTTTTCTTTTCTTTTCTTTTCTTTTCTTTTCTTTTCTTTTCTTTTCTTTTCTTTTCTTTTCTTTTCTTTTCTTTTCTTTTCTTTTCTTTTCTTTTCTTTTCTTTTCTTGATCTTGCACTGCTATTTGAAAATGAAACAGGGCAAACGACTGCATTTGGAGGCAATGCACCGGGCAGCCACAGGCCATTAGCCTGAGGTGCAAGACAAGGAGTGTGAGCTGGTCTCCCGTTTTGAAGAATGCTTCTGGGCTCAGATGCTGGCTTTTGTAGCACTTTATTTGGGAGATACTCTAGCTATGACAGCTTGAAACCCCAAAATACAGGAAGTAAAGCATATAAAGCCCAATTTGTTTAGTACTTTTCTGAGACAGAGAGAGGGAAGAGCCCCAAGCTTCCGCTCTTCAAAGCTGCTCCAGAGCTGGAAACAATCAGATTGTGTGAGCCTGGCCTTAGGCCTCCCTAAGCTAATTTGAAAAGGACCTTGGAAAGGATGTGCCCAACTTTGTCTAGGCTGAGCTGGCTGGCCTGAGAGTGACGCAGCCCCCGCACTGCCGATGACGGCTCGTGGGGTTCATCAGCCGCGGTGATGTCCTCGGGTCCTTGCACAGCTGCTGGTTCCTGTGGAGCCGGATTGCCCAGATGCGTGTCCTGGAGGCCGGGGCTGCGGCGTAGCACTCGTGTTGTTCTGCTGATGGGGACTGAGGTGGACCATGTGCTTAGGTGTGAATTTATCAGCAGGAGTCTGCTACTGCTGGGCCCCAGGGCATCCGGCACGAGGGTCCCATCACGCAGCATGGACGTGCCCTGAAGCAGCTGGACACCCAACCCCTCTGACACCAGCGCATGATGAGCATTAGAGCTGCTGAGGTTGCTTTGAACGATGCATAATTATAGTCTAATTATAGGGCACTGGCTTTGATGTTTCTAATTCCAAGTGAGGAATGAGGCTGTGGGTGCATCCCATGTAGGTTTGAGAAGGAGAGTGGCAGCCCTGGATGGGCTCATGCCTATGTGACATGGGCCTGATTTTTTCCGTTGGTCTGCAGCTTCTGGGTTAGATGCAGAATGGGCTGTATCAGAATTTCATACCTCGTTGTAGCACTTTGCACCTACATCCCAGGCTAGATAAGAGAGTTATACTGATCTAGCCCCTTTAGCCTGAAACATAGATTTGACTTAGCTCAGGAAATTACAACACTCCACAGGCGATTCAAGTGCATAGTGTGCAGTGCATATGTGCACTTTTTTTTTCTTTGCTAGGTATTTGGAGCAGATTTACTGAAAGAATGCTAGAAACCGTACAACTTTTCCAGAATTGCATATACATACCAGCACAGGTAGCACTGTCATAGAGAATTACTAAAACAGAGATCTGACTGGAGTTGTTTTTGTCACTTCATCTCCTTCTTTCTTTTCTCACTTCTTTCTCACTATTTGGAGGTTGAGAGGTCGTCTTATTGCTTTTCTGTTACTGACAAAAAAGATGTATACAGTAAGATACAGTTGCTGACAGTCCCATAATCCTGCAGCAAGGAGGTCAGGATGTATATTTGGTTACTGCCACGGGTTCCTTCATTTCAGAGGATTTATGAAAAGCTTGTCGTTGTTTAGTTCAGACGTTACTGGACGTCTGAGCTCGTCTGCGGCTTTCGGAGCCAGTAAGCTTGTTATCCATCCACTGGGGCCGTTTGCCATGCAACTGGGTTCCTACGTCTACAGTTTGAAAATAGAAATCAGAGAGAAGTGGCAAGAGAATAAAATTAGACAAGCTGAGCTAGTCAAGCCCAGCTCAGCTGCTATTAAGAAGAGCAGAGGCTCTGCCTGCCAGTCGCCTCATTTGGGGAGCAGCAGTCTTCCCAGCTCCGCTTTTGCTTTGGCAAGTGTCACTGAAAGTCTTTCTGCTGGAAGAGATGTATTAAACTACCCTTGCCTCTGATAAGGCACAGTATGATAGTTTTCCCTGGAGCATGTTCACCAGAGTTTGGTTCAATAAATTATCCGAAGGCTGGAGCAATGGTAGGCACCATCGTTCATCGGATGAGACCGTGCTGTGGCCTGAGAAATTTCGTTTTGAGGAAACGCTCCCCAAAGGAACGATAAGCTCTGTGCTCTGCATTGTTGCTGTACCTGGTGCAGCGAACAGATCCGCAGCAGCACTAAAATGGTTTGACAATTAGTTGATTCAGTTTTAAATGATTTTTCCACAGCATGAAATCCACCTTTCTATTATTGTTGTTAGCTTTTCTGAGAGCTTCTGGTAAAGGAGAAGAGCTACACATGCCATCCATAATAAATCAGTTACAAAAGCAATTTTACCTACTTGTGTTTGCAGATTGTCCATGAAATGACTGTGATTTCATCCAATTTAAACCCTGCTTTACTGTTTAGGGATTGTGTTTTTCCTGGGTAATCCTGTGTTAATGATTCTGGGTCTGTATCTCTTTTATTAGTTATTTGCTCTCAGCTCTGTAGAGCTTCACCGAATATGGAGAGGCTAGTGCCAAAGCGCGAGCAGCCCTTTAGCTCTGTGCGCTTCTGGTGTCAGGACGGCGAGGAGGCCACCCTCCGAGAGGGAGGATGCTACGATCCTGCTGCCCGTGATGGAGCCGCCGCTGCTGGCACGACGGCGGGAGGTGCCCGAAGTGGGGCTGCCGGGCTTATGCGGGCGCATCTGCTGGGGACGTGGACCTAGCTTCGTCTGCAGAAACATCAGGACCTGCTTTTTCATCGTTAGCCAAGTGTTCATGATCCACGTGTCTCACTTTGTACATCACAGATGTTTTCCTTTATTGAATAGCTGTTTCTTTCCATCACTTTTCTTTTCCTGCTGTATTAAGAAAGGCAGAGAACCAATGTACGATGTTGCTTATGAAGTGTTACAATACACGTCTTTCTTGTAGCATTTGCAGTATTTCCTGTGGACCTCGTTACCTGAATTAATTTTTTAAAGTAAAAATCAACTTAACAGAAACCCTATAATCACACAAGCCAAGGTGAAGTTTGAGAAGTAACCATATCTTGCAAACTGTGAAATGAGTAACTAAGTAATACTTTAAGATCTACATGCATGTTTAAGTTAATTTTCCTATGTGACTTTTCTTTATATAGGGAGCGGGCGCTCAACACGTCTCAGTCTGGGATGCTTCAGCTGACGGTGGGAAACCTGAAGCCGGAGGAGACCTACACCTTCCGCGTGGTGGCCTACAACGAGTGGGGGCCCGGAGAGAGCTCACAGCCCGTCAAGGTTGCCACGCAGCCCGAGCGTAAGTCTGTGGAGTAATGGGGTCTTGGCTAGGGTGGCTTTAACAGCTTTAGCGATGAACTGCACCTTCAGCAACTCCCCTTTTATCATAACGCATTAATTTAAGGTTTTCACATAGCGTATGCTAGTAAATATTATAGCACAGTCCTTTTGCTTGGTAAATATAATCTTTCCTAAATTTGCAGTAATTTTTCCTCGTTGTTCCTGGAGGTACTTACAGAGCGTTTGACCTCATCAATAACAACAGTTATTGTTATTTTGCATCCTGACTTTGATGATCACACCTCCCACCTTCTATTATGTGGCAGCATATGTGTCATCAAAACCTGTTTTCAATAAATAAAGAGTTGTTTTTCAATCAGGCACATTATAAACTCACTGGAAGACTCACAAACTTTCCACTAGAGTGAACACTTTGGTTTATTCATGTTTTTATGTCATCTTAAATATTTCATATTAGTTGATGTTTGACTGTAAATGCATTTTGTTAATCTTTAGAGCATTGTGACGCTTCTGTAGATCGTTTTCTCCTTTCCGTATGTCTCGTTTGATTGATTTGAAACGTTTCCACGCATTCCTGGTCTCCAGAAAGGAGTTTTCTTGCAGTCTGTTTTGTGGCAGTTTTTTCCCTTGGGACATCGTCGTCCTAGAGCAGGGATGTTGCAAAGAAAGGACCAAAATTATTATTTGAGCCCTTCTACAGTAAAACTAGTTATTCAGAAGAAGTGTTGATCAGAATGGGAACGATATCTGGCTTTTAGCATCTGGGGTGGATGCAGCTCCTACTTACCTAGAGCTGGGTGCTCTACCTCTAATTCCTCGGTCTGGGGAGAAGATGCTGACAGCCGCTGGTTTGTAAGGAGTGGAGAACCAAAGGGGTGAAGGGTGGGAGGCTAGACTACTCCTTTTACGCTTCTTCAGTAAGTCCTTGCCAGAATATGTTCTTCTGGGGTAATGAGGTGGAAAACGTAACGCTTAACAGATGCACAAAAACTGGTTGACGTTGTCACACGTTGCCACGTGCTGAATTTTAGCTGAAAGGAAGTATTTGTCTGAAAGCCCCTCATTGTGCAAAGGTAACATCTGTGCTGACCAAGCGCGAAGTGTGTCTCCTTGATGCATGGCTGCAGGTGACTTGCTGCAACCAGGTGACAGAGGTGGTGATGACTCTCCATGAGTAGAGTAGGGGCTTGGAAACAGGTCCTGCATAAGGCAAGTCACAAGGGATGGCTTAAGGTGGCTTTTGCACCGTTCAGCCTGAGCTTGTGCTTGCGATAAACAGAGCCACAGGAAAGATGTCTCTTGGGGCGGTCGGAGCTGGTGTGGCAGATTCCCTCATGAGCATGGGAAACCAGGAGCTGGGGCTTGGCTACCCAGGTTGGAGCGAGGGCTGAATCCAGAGCACGGGAAGCTGGAAGTCGGGGCTTGGCCGCCCCGGTCGGAGTGAGGGCTGGACCTGGTACCCTTGGAGGAGGCTCCTTGGAGCTCGTGCCATTCGGTGAGCTCATGTCTGTGGCTTTGTTTGTCAGGAGACGTGAATTAGCGACACGTGCTTCCTGTCAGCATTCCCAAAACAAACCCAAACCCACAGGAGTAGTGATATTTGCAAAACATTAGCTGAGATATTTAGATTTTGGCTTTTTTTGAAATCCCTTGCATTTTAGATGTCTTCAGTTCCTCCTGCTCTGAGATTACTGTGCCGCTTACTGCACTTACTTGCAGCTATGCAACTGTCATGCTTGAACATAAACAAGGTGGTATTTCAGACCTTTTTGAGGGAATTAGTTCTGGGAAATAAGTTTATGAACCTGAGCCTTTTGAAAGTACGGTAGAGTATTGACGCATAGGTAGCGTCAATAACGTATGACCGTTTAGAAACACAAATGCACATGTATGTTTTTCTATATATTTCTATATATAGCATATATGTGTCTGTCTGTATGTGTATGGTTTACAGAAGTAAAATAGTACTTCATTCTGGAAAATTCGTTCCCCTTCCCAAAATGCGAGCGAAAGCCATGCGTCGCTACCCCCTGCTGTTACTCTGTGAAGCTGGCACGGCGCAGAGTTGCCTCCCCTGCTTAACGCAAAGTGTAGGCATGTGGAATATCTTTCTGATTTAATAACTTCGAAATTTCTCTGAAGTGTCAAGTTTGAGCATGGAGAAAATATTGTTTTCCATTTTTCTTTTCATTTCTTCCTGTTGACCAAATTATCTTATCATTTTGAGACAACTCTCTTTGGTCCTGGAAAGCCGTCAGCCTCCGTGCGCTGTCTTTTAGAACATGCTGTAACTATTGTACAATAAATTACATGGCTTCACATAAATTGAATTTCCACATTATTTGAAAATATCAGAAGTATTATGCAATCTGGCATTGTTAAAGAAGAAAGAGCTGATGAAAAAGGACATCTGAAATTCATGTCTGTCAGTGCCTGTTTCTAAAAGTGCATACATTTTCTCAGTAATCAGTTTAAAAGATCAACAGCAGAGGTTCCAGCTTTTGAAATAATCATCCAGAATATACGGGCTACACTTATATGAAGGTTTTTGTCCCCGGATTAAACCTCCCCTCCATTTTTTTTTTTCCTTTTCAGTAAACTACAACCCCTTTTTCTCTGCCTTTATGGTATATAATTTCACTACAGTATTATCAGTGCGGATTTAAATCCCTGCTTGCTTAAGCCTTGTCTAATCTTTTCATACCACATGTGGAGACTTTGTGAGTTATTACTTTGGCTGCTCGAGGTGATGCTCAAGCAGCTCGGCAGTAGAGGACAAAAGCAGCCCAGCTCTCGCGGCCCGGCGGGCTGACGTGGCCTGCGCGAGTGTTGAAGGTAGTCCCTCGCCCTGCCGTGGGACCGGCTCCGTTCCCCTCGCAGCCCTTGCGAATGCAAACCGGTTCCCTGAGCAACCTGGGCCCGCCGCCACGCGTGCGTTGGAAGTAGTCGGTGCAAGGAAAGAGGGACGGGGAGGCACGCGGGTACGTCCCAGAGAGCCCCCGCGGTGCCGCGGCTGTGCAGCGGCGCCCAAGCCTTGCAAACTCGCCCGGTAGCATCCGTGCGCCAGCGCGTCAGCTTAGCGCGCGCTTACGCTTCAGCTCCTACCTGAGGATCTTTAAGGGCTTCGTGAAGAAGAATGAATTACTGCCTCCTTTGGAGGCAGGCAAGTATTATTATACCTACTTCAGAGACTCCCAGAAGCCCACCTGTGTTCCCATGTGTCTGCCGCCTCCTGGGCCCCCGCCACGACTCCCCGCACAGCTGGCCAGGAGGATTTCCACTCCCGCCCGCCTGTCCTGTGCATAGAGCTGCTGCATGGCTCTCTTGCGTTTGACCGACGCCGCTCAAAGAATCCCCCCGTTTCCCACTGCGATGCGGGAACGCCTCTGAGATTGGAGCCTGTTAGGGTCCTGTGCCCTCCCTCTCCCTTCGGTCCCTTGCACTGACCCATCCTAACATGTGCCCAACCCATCCTGTCCCACCAGTACTGGTTGTGGCTGTTAAGTGCAGGAACATATAGTTGGGCTGGGCTTAGGTAATAAATGGGGCACCATACAGCAGCTAGAGGGTGATCCTACTTACATAGGAGACTGCTCAACTTTGGTTAAAATCACTGAGCTCCACACTTGTTCAGATACTTTTGTAGTTGCTTTCAATTCCCATTAGTGGCTGGTGTGTATCTGTGCTTAGAAATCAGTCCCTTTGTGACTTGAGAACATCATTTTTGTGATTTTGGTGGGGAAACATTTTGTTTATCGCTTGCTGGTTGCCCCTGAGACAGGTAGCAGCAAGAACTGCCGTCAATTCTACGTTAAAGCAATTGCACCAGAAGCTGTTCAAGTTTTCCTTCTCCACAAGTTTTGCTGCAGAGGCAGCATTCTTTGAAGTTACTAGTTGCACAGGGAACGTTAAAAGGACGTAGACAAAATTTCAGCGGCGGTCTGTTTTAGCATACGTTTCTTGTACAGATGTCAAAACTGCATAGAAAATTAAACAGCCATTTAAGTGAACGCTATGAAATTCCACATAAAAAGGCAAGGGAAGGCAGGGGTGTCTTTTAACCCCACGTAGATTACCATTTCATCAAGCAGTAATCACTTCCACTTATACTGACATATGCAAACTCAGTTTGCAGAATAAACATGTGCCGGAGTAATTGAATTTTTTAAAGACCTGTATCAGACTCATCCACTTTAGGCGCCAATGAAGAGACGATGCCAGTCGTCACCCTTCAGGAGGCAGGCGAGGTCCCAGGGCAGAGCAGCTCCCGGCCTGCCGGTGTTTCACGGGACACCAGTACTGCCATCGCATCCTCGCCAGCCGCTTGGGCTGTCCCTTTCAGCACAACGATGATAATGGTGTCACTAAAAGTAGTGCTGAATTGCATTCCTGGTTTAAAAGAAAATACACAAACCGCCGGGGAGTGCCTCGCGCCGTGCTGGGGGAAGGATTGTTACCCCACCGCGAGGAATGCTTACTAGAAAGCCAGGATCGATGAGATGTCCGGTGTGGGGAGGTGACGGGTCAGCGGGCTTGTGCTTTTTACGTCTCCGTCTGTCATTTTTATGACGTGAAGCATCTGCCTGTTTCCCAGGACATATGCTGCGCAGTCTTTTAATGCTTTTGGTCAAGGGCAGAGCTGTCCTGACTTGAGGGCGTTTGCTGCCCGGTGTCCCGAGGTGCAGTGGAGCCCGTTAGCGGCAGATGTCCGCTGCTCCTGGGGCAGCCACGATTGCAGGAAAGCACGATCCCAAATACAGCGTTTGCTTCTGCTGTGGCTGCCCTGCACCAGGGAGATCTTTAAGCAGCAGGATCTTTCTTGATACGTGGAAGCCTAGCCTTTACCAGGGAGACCGTTAAGAGATTTTATCATCTCATGATAGTCAAGGTCTGGTTGGAACGACAGCCCTCAAAGGTGTTCAGAAACCTGCCAGGCGCTGCAGTTAATTCATAGAGCCCCTCACCAAGCTTGGGTAGATCAGAGTTTTGGCAATACCAAGGTGAAGATTGCCTTTCTCCAGCTCCAGTACAGACTGGAGTGGAAGTAAAAGAAACTCTTTCTGCCATTACTTTGCGAAGTGCGCCGAGCGCTGGGAGCTTTGAAAAACTTCCCTGTTCCCAGAAAACGTCATGGCATTTGCCTAGACCTGGTGGGCACCTGCAAGCACCTGGTGGTGTCCTGCAAGCCCAGGCCACCTGGTTGCCCTTGGCCTGTCCATACTGTGTGTTGAATACGTGCCAAGTTCCCGCGCGGCGCAGCAGCCCTCCCTGGCCTGTCCATCCTCCCTGGCTCTCATGCAGAAGAAATCAGTAACTTTTAAAAAGTCCGTAGCCAGCCCCATCTAATGAGGACGTCATTGACGGCATAGTGTGTCTTCCGCAGCTGCAGTCCGTCCTCCGTCAGCTGTCATGGTGATGAACTGAGGACACGACTCTCCTCTCCGTCCGTCAGTCTATAACAACATTACATTTATTACTTTAAAGGGAAAAGCCATCTCTGCCCAAGTCTGCCGCCTCATCCTGCCAGATTTTATGTGTACAAAAAGATCTCCGGGATAGGGAGTGACTGCTTCCGCTTTGGACAGCCTGTGTTTGGAAAGACACGGGAGGTGTTTATCAATATATTAGAGAGCCGGGCCAGGCAAAAATTTAAGCATCTCTAGTGTATTTTTCTCGTCATTTGATGAAAGTGTGAAGCAGTACTGAAAAATGTGTTCTGTTGAGTCATTAATATCCTCCTCATTTGTGTGTGTTCTTCCGTAATGGTTCAGGAAAATACACCCTGGGGTAACTTTATGCCATTCTTGCATGGTTCTTTAATTTTATGAGTAATTTACATGGAGGGTTGGGGCGGGGGGAGATTTTCAATTGCTTTAATGAAACGTGTCTTTTCTTTGTAAAAGTTGGGGTAGGCGTGAAGGCAAAAACAACATTGTCTGTTTTTCCGTCTTAGACTCCTGCTGCTGCTGCTTAATTTTTCTGAGCATTTAATTTTTTTTTCCTCCTTCTTCCTTGCGAACGGAAAGTTTGCTTCTGGCTGGAGTGACTTTACCACTTTGCAATTAGAGCTTGTTGGTGTTGTTTCTATTTGTTGTTTTTTTTTTTCTTCGAGTAAACAGCAGAGATAGGGAAGTATATTTGATCTAGGGCTTTTCTATACCTCTGGTCCTGTCCTGAATGTGGTTGAGCAGTTACGGGCGGCAGTCACTCTGGCTGGGTGATGGGACTCCTCCAGCTGCCCTCGCCCTGCTGGCTTCATTGCTCTCTGTGGGACAGAAATACAGGTTCACACCCATGGACACCTTTGCGTTACAGCTTTTGTCCTTTGTTTTCTGTGCCTTTTTTTTTTATATAGCAAGTTGCATTTCAAATGAAATAGAAATTATGAATTCTCATATTGTTTTATTCTTCAGAATCTGATTAGCTTTAATGCCATCATTTTATTTATTTTCTTTCTGTTTTCGATTAAATTCTTAGTTTCTCTTGCGGAATAACATTCAGTATATTAAGCCAGATTCAGTGACTCCATGAGCACTTACCAGCTGAATATGTAGCTCTGCATGCATCACAGGGAGCTGATTAAAACTGGCAGTTTATAAGAAGGAAATACAAGGAAGGATCTAAAAAGAGAAAAATGAAAAATTATTTTGTGCTGCTTCCTGAAGGCTTTGGGAAGATGTCCCAAAGAAGAGGAGACAGAAATACTCTGGCCATCTCTTTCTTGAAGTCAGATTCTCACCTCCCTTTGAAGCATCCAAAAAAGTGACCAGGTGAGAGCGTGGTCAGTTCTTGCAGTAGTCAGTGCAGTATTTTGTTGAGCATGCTCCAAATCAGTGCCAGCCTGAAGTATTATTTCCTTCCCATCAGTGAGGCTGCTGCTAGACCAGAAAGATTTTCTGTTCAGAGCTCCCCCCCCACCTTCTTAAAAAAGCAAACTAAAAAAAATCCTTTTGATCTGGTAAGGTTTGAAAATATCTCTGAAGCATACCAGCGTGCCTCTGGAGATAGGGTTTCAAGGATTTCTGAAAGTAGCCAACATCAGCTGCTGCGTTAGCGTTCATAGGCAGAACAGAAGCCGTGAGAGCAATTACATTTTATCTCCTTGTGCTACGGAGGCGTTAGCCTAAGCAAGATGCCGAAAGCTGTTGTGTCCTGCTTCCTCCTATAAATCACCTGCTTGGCCTTCGCCCCAAGTGCCACACGCTCTCGCTGCCCTGGTCTCGGCAGCCGCGCCGCAGCGGTGATGGGAATGCTCTTCCTCCCGTCTGCTGCTTTGACTTGCCTTGTCCAGGATGACTAATGGTACTGCTGCTTCCCAATGCCGCCGTGCAGGCCCACCTCTTGGCTGCTGAGGGGTTCCTCTAGGCCACGCCAAAGTATTTCCCAGGGATTTTTAATAATTTTAAACTAAATAATGTTTCCTGTTAATTTCGATAGATCTTGTCCTCTCCTCTCAACCTCTGCACGTTTTTTTGTGAGCTTGCAAATTATTGTTTTTTTAAAAAAGTATTTTTTATTAAAAATATTTTTCTTTCTCTCTGGTTACTTCATCTTTAAAACTATGTTGTGTTTTTCATCTGATTGTTGAGGCTGTGGCAGTAACGAGGAGCTGAGTATTTGCACGCAGACCCCTTCTCCTGCCGCGGCCCACGGGCAGCGAATGGCACGGCTCCCACCAGGGCCCTGAGCGTGGGGTGCTCCCTGCAGCCTAGCATGCATCCCCACCAAACCCGCCCAAAAGCCCACCAGCGGGGGCTCCGGGATGAGACAATGCCAACTGGGCTCCGTTGTTTCCATCTCCTCCCACCCTCGCCAACCCGCAGGCGATGCGGATGTGCTGCGGGGCCGGCTGGCTTTCTGCATGGACCGTGAAAGCATCCGACGGGGATGAAGGAGTTCAGGGGCAAGGTGAGACACTGTCCAGAGCCAGCCATACCTGATGTGCAGGGACATAACCTGTGCCTGACTTACCAGAAGTGCAAGATGTCGCTCTTGGATGCAGTCACCTCTACTGAGGTGGTTTCTTCCATAGCTTCATCCTGGCAGGGCTCGTGGCGGAGCGCGCCTCTCTGCAGCGCTGCGGCGTTAAGGTGTCAGGATGGTGGCGGTAAAGGGAGGACCAAGGACCTCATGAGCCAGGCCCTGGTGCGCTGTGCCAGGGAAAAACACCTGTACTGCAACTTGGGAAGACCTTGGAGACTCACTGGACCTAAATGAGCTGCCTCGGCGAGACAGAGGAAAAGAGTCTCTCCTACTCAACGCCAAAAGCTTTGGGTGTTCCCCTGAGCAGGATATTTGTGATAGCAGTATTGAATGTGGTTTAAGATGCCAATTTAAATACATGTTGAGTATAACAAGTAGGGCAAGAGCCAGAAGTTTGTGGTTCACAAGAAATGATGAAGCTGGGTTCTCTGGTGGTCTTCTGACATACGGCAAAAACAGAAATTCTTGGTTGTTTTGTTTTTTCATTTGCTTTAATGAAACAATATATTTCATTCTGATTTAGTTATGTAAAACTTTGGTGAAAAGCTTACGTTAAAAGCAGGGCATGTCATTTTAGAAATTATTTGGAAAAGAAACATCAAAATATTTCATTTCAGTAATGACAGTACTGGATGTTTCAGCATTCTGGGCATATTTTGCTTCATTTCTCATTCTAAGCAGAAATTGTCACCAAAGATTTCTCCAAACCTTTTGGTGTATGTGAAAACTATGTTTACCAGAAATAATCTATTTCAGTGAAAAAATTCCAAAAGCTTTAAATGAAAAGAGGGAATCTCGGTTTCTGAGATTTGGCTGTCTTGCATGCTCCCTTCCTTTTAGGAAGGAGGCCTATTAGGTTCATGGAGGCCGTTGATAAGAAGAATTCAGTGGCTGTTGTCTAATCATTTATTTCTTAAAAAATAAGCTGCACTGACTAGCTGTATGTTGTAATTCTCCTTCAGATTTGCTGAGATGCAGCAGCACCGTTATGCCAAATAAAATGTTTTGCTTTGACTGATTTGCAGAGAAGGGGTAGAAAATTAAAACTACTTTCTTATGGAAAAATAATTTTAAAAAGGCATATTTATAGATCACTGATGCAAATGATAATACAGTGGCAAGGTGGCTCTTGCTGGATCGGCCATAAACCGTCCATGGTACAGGCAAGGCAGCGCACCCTTGCTGCCCCTTGCCGCTGGTATGAGAGGAGAGGGCACCCATCACTTCTGAACGAGCACTGCGAGGTAGCTCATAAACACGATGACATTTTGCGAGCATAAAATATTTTGCAGTTGAAAGCTATTTCAGGCCATGCTCAATTTCTTTCCTTTGTCGTTAACGTCCATCAAGGGATCTTTCTGATTCAATAGTCCTTGAGCAGCACGACCGTGTACTTAACTTGCTGGTGGTGATACATAATCTGGCAAGATTTGGCCATTGCTATACTTCTGGTCTTCTGTATTGTCTCATCCTTCTCTGTATAGAGCACTGGATTTCCGCTTTACTGAGAATCATCCACAAACCTCTGCTGAGCAGCAGACCCCTAGAATATATTTGTCTCCCTACAGCTTTCCTAAAATAATAGCAATCTGGGGACAGTGATAATGAACTTTTAAACTTGTAACACTGGAAATGAATTAAACTTAATTGAGGCTGATTTAGGCACTGGAAAAAGGCCAGTTCAGTGCCTCCAACTGACACAATGCAACCACATTTTCCTGAACGTTGGTGCAAAGTTCTTCTCAAACTTTTTGATCATAATCTAAGCTAACTTTTTCAAGAGTGTTAGGTTTTGCTTGTATTAGAGCTGTGTCTAGAGACATAAAGGAAGATCAAGACTGTTCGTGCTATGCTTTGTGCAAATTCAAAGGAGGAGCTGGACCCAAGACTGAAGATAGACTCTTGAGTTTCTGCAGCTGAACAAGGGAATTGCTTCTCCAGCCTGCTAATCCTGGGAAGTGCTCTGGCCACTAAACCGTTTAAACTGTTCAGGTAGGACAGTTGGCCTTCTGGAAATGATGTAGCTGTCTGTGGGATGTCTGAGCCCATCACTTTGTCGCGGAGGTGCTTGTTTCACCTAGTAGTCAGCTCCCGTCAGGGACATAGGTGCTGCTGTTGCCAATCGGGACTTCCTGTGGGGTTTTGCTAGGACCGAAGAGCTTTGGCAGAACGGCTCTGGACATCTGCAGAAGCAGTAATGCAAGTGCCATGGCAAATATAAGGTCAAAGAAGAGACGTCTTGCAAATAGGCTGCAGCCGAGCATTTTTAAAATAGTGGCTTTGGACTTAAGGATATAAATTCTATCTCAGTCCTGTCTGATAAGCTTTCATCTTTGTTTTATCTGGACCTTTCTCCCTACCCCAGAATTTTTGCAATATAAATAGGTAAGATAAAGAATGGGTAGGAGATATATTATTATGCCATTTTATAGGAAGGAAATTGAAGCACAAAAGCATTAAATTATTTATCCAAGCTCCCTCTGGAAGTCTGCACAAGAGCCGGGATTGCTGTAACCCATCTTTCTTTGAACTGTTTCTCAAAATAAAAGGTTGGGATTCTGGCTCTATTGAAGTCAATAGGAGTTGCTTTTTATTTCTCTGGATGCTATCATTTCACATAAGTGCTTAGCAGGACCTCCAGCCGGTGTAAGTGTTCTTCCATTCAGAAAGGTTTTCCTTCTGTTTTTCAGACCTCAAACAAATGGAGGGCATGTTTGGCCACACAGAACCAGATATATTTTGCAGCAAAAGCTTGTTTTCTGAATGACTTTACTTCACCGGCTGCAGCCTATTTCTTCATTGATGGCATCTTATTATTTTAGTGTTTGTGTTTGTACCCCCTGTTGGCTTTCAAATAAATTATTGATGCTAGAGAATTCATCTTAAGTTTTGATTGACCTTAGATTTTCTCCCCAGTACAAACGGTCACAACAGACCTACTCCTCCCTCCATATATGATCTTGTGGCTTTCCTGCCCCAAGTGCAGCCATTGGTGAGGTGCAAGAAGCCATTTAACATAATTTCTCTCCGAATTTAGTAGTAGGACTAATGGCCAATAAATTCCTTAAAACAATTCAGTTCCTGCAGTCAGGACAAAATTCCTAGAACTGCACACTGTGATGTATGCTGATTTTTTTTTTGAAAATCTGTCGAAAAGCATGAGAATGGAAAAGTTGGGTACTGAAGATACCTTTTAACGTCTCCTCTTTAATTGAGAACCTGTACAGGAAGCTGGGCTTCATCTGCAGCTGCCACTGTTTTACACTTTTCTGGTCAAGCATTTTTTTGCAGAAAAGATAACACCGTGCTCCCACCTGCATCTTGTTCCAGACTTTCTGCGACTTCCTTTGCAAAGAGGTAGTTTCCCTCCCAAAAACGGCTTGCTTTCTATTTTGGTTTAATTTTGTCTTCTGTCATAGATCTAGTGAATGGCTCTGAGCAAACCAGGGATGCTTGGACATCCTATGCACAATGTTCAGAAAGAAGATATGAGCGATTCCCCTCTTACAGTGGTTCTAAGGATCCATAGTAATGTCCATAAACCACTGAGATCTGTGCAGGGTTACAGGGGGAAGAGAGGAAATAGTAATGAGTTCTGTATCTAAGTCTGTCACTTAAGCTTCTTCACTAAAAATATCCTAAATACAAAATATGCTTTATAGATCACCTTACTTTACCTCTAATATGAAGTTATCTCATCCATGGAAATCCAAGAAAGCTACTGTACAAACAGTAAAAAAAATTTGGCTTCCGGGGAAAGTCAGGGAAGGCAAAGAAAGACATTTTCGCAAGGAGGATCCTTTGCTGCAGCATGAGTTTTACCCCAGTGAGGAATGTTGTATGTGAAGCCCTAATGAAGAGAAATAACTTATTGGAGATTATCCTCCTTTAAATAGGTCAAAAATATAGCCAGCCAAGGTCTATGTATTCCCATCTAGGTCTGTAATTGCCCTGAAACAAATATAGCCTTCCTTGCAGTGACTTTCAGGGCACTGTCACTAGGAAAACCAAAAAATAATGAACTGTCAGGGCTGCCATGGAACTGAGTTGGAAGTAGTGTGAGGAAGACTTGGTGTAATCCCTGTTGCTGCCGTCTGTGTTGTGTTTGTGTTATTGCACTCCATGCATGCACTCGGGATCTCTCGCCATGCGCAAATTGAGTTGTCTGTTACACCCGTTCCTCTCCCTGAGCTTTGGAGGCCTCTGCCCATCTCTGCCTCGAGTCCAGTAGCTCCTTTCCCAGGCTCCTGAAAACGGTCGTAGTGGATAGAAAGAGGAAGATGTATTTCCAGGCCTCCTGTTGGGAGACAGTGAAGAAGGCCCTAAGGAAGCAATTTCCCTTCACTGCAGAATTCAGAACTGAACCACCGACATGATTTGTTGATACAAAACCTGGTCCCCATGTTCCTTAGCAAACTGAAGGATATTAGATTAATGCATCTGTCTGTGGCATACAGCTGGGCACCATGTGAATAGATGCAGAATACACTAATGAAAACCAGAAGATTTCTTTGAAAATATAAATGACAGCTCCTTCCAAAACCTGAATCCAAGACCAGCTCTCGTGGATAGCACTGGAGGCATCCAGAGTAGTCTTGCCAAACATCTGTCATGTCTTCTAACCATGCACAGTGTGGGGAAGCAGCGTTTCATTATGTTAATAATTACCCTGCCTGCAGGCTTTCTGAAGCTGCATCCTTCCGTACAGCATGGCACCAGATTTTAATGAAATACCGTTAAAGCTGTTAACTACAGAGAAAGAGGGGGAAAAAAAATCAAAGACGTAATCAAAGCATGTACTCTATTATCAATAACTGCAAGTGGCTTCATAAATGTTTTACATTCGAAATGTTTTCGGTGCAGATCAGCACAGAACCAGCTGTTTAAAAGAAAAGTGTAATGTAATAACACGAACATTTTAATCATTGCATCTCATTATGGAGAAGAATGAATCACTAGGGAAAAAATGTTTTAAAAAAGCAGCTTTGATGAAGGAAATGGCTAGCCTGGCAACAGAGCTTGAGACCAAGGAAATAAGTCAGAAATAAGAGGCATGAGATAGGATGATTGTTTGTTTTTAGCACCGTGCTGCAGAGAAGAGACAGAAGTACAGAGTGAGGTGAGTTTGGCTTAGGTTGACTGGAAGAAGACGGTTCTGAATTTGGTAGATAAGGGAAGACCAAATCCCATAAGGGCTTTAAAAGCAGCAAGGAAGGACTCCACCTGAGGCGCTGCAGTGCTGCAGTTCTGGCACTTCAACCCAAGCTCTGAATTCAGACTCCTGAAACGGCGCATGGGAAGAGTTGGGTGCCTCAGAAAGACAGTCCAAAAAGCACGCATGCTTGGCTGGGAGTGCTTGGGGCTGTCGAGGAAACATGAGCAATAATCCTGACCAGGGCTGTGGCAGTCTGTGCTGCAAAACGGGTATATCTCTATCATGATGAAGCTTGTCTTGTGCCTGTCTCACCCATGCTCACCCATTCCACGGAGGATGACGCCCTGGCTCTCTGGAAGCGGAATGCAGGCAGGGCAGGGACAGACCCAGGATCTTCCTAGGTCATTTGTAAAATGTAAAATGAGCTTGTGCTAAGTAGGATGGTAAACTCAACCCTACAGGGGGGCTAAAATAGTTTAAAAAGACAGGACGGATAACTTTTCTTTTAGGTTACAGAGTCAAAATGCTAATCGCAAGCTTATGTGTCTGCAATATTTCTTTTAAAAAGAATTGGGTAGGAATAACTGGTTTTATTTTCTTTATAAAAGCTTGGTGGGGAGCACTCTCTACTAGGCAGGTTTAATGAGGAGGTTTAATGCCCTCTTCTATCTGAAGGGATTCAGCATGTGAATGCTCTAAATGGTGCTCTCTGTACTGGAGTATCCTGACCGTTGAACTAGAGGTTCATCTGGCTGGGCGAATCTCCTCTTTCGCCCTTGAACGTGGAGCACTAGGCAGCAGAAGTCAAGACCTCTGGGACCAGAGCAAGAGAAAGCAAACAGGACGGTTGATCCTTTCACCGCGTGTTTGGGCATTCAACTCCAAGGTGGAGTTTTGGCCTCTGCTTTCTTGTCCAAGGGCTGCAAAACCTACTCACGCGTCAGTGAACCTTAGAGCCTGAGACTGCAGCCCATCAATAACTTTGAATGAAAGGTCGGTGTCTTGTGCTAGAGCTAAATGCAATGTTCTTGATGTGTGCTTAACCCTGCACATGCTGGAGAGGTCCCTTGAGGAGTTCAGGTGCTTCTCCCCTGACCCCTAGCAGGGCTGAGGTCCGAGATAGGTTCCTTCTGCTCAGGCATGGCAGTCCTGGATATGAGCAGAAGGCAGAAAACTTCAGAAACTTAAATGCTTGAGAGGGATATTTAGGATGTTGAGGCAGTTGCCAAGCAATTTTTGATGTAGTTGCCCACAGTCCTATTTTAGGCACTTGCATCTTTCTTGTGTCTTATTATCTGTTATGATCAAAACGTTATGTGAACAACAGCAAAGAGGAAATCATTGGAAGACGAGCGAAGGCTTGCGAGAGTAGAGACTGTGTTCCTGCGCGTTGCAAGGACCAGCTGACTAGGGCACATCAGATTTTATGCAGCTGGAATCAGTGGTCCCAATACCAGCATCTCTGAAGGAGGGAACGCGTTCCCTGCAGTACTGCAGTGCTGGCCATTTGGGCGCCTACAGCAAATCAAACGTAAGGACCCTGCAAAGAGCGCACTTGCGGCACCACGTGCATGCAGCTCCTTACCGCAGTGAGACAGGATCGGTCACCCTGAGTGACAATTAACTTTAGTAATAACAGAAAGGCGGTTAATGTGCATTTCTAAAATCAACACTGAAAAAAAGTGAAGCGTTTGACCGTTTCTGGCTTGGGGCCTGATTGCTTTTCCTGCTACTGAATAGGAGTAATTCCACCAAGTCGCACAATGGTATAAAACTGGCGTTTATGAGAGTAGCATCAAACCCTCTGTGAGCAGTTGTCATAGCTTGTATTTCTGGAAAAGTCCAAGGTGCTGGACCAGTCTTTGGGGGGAGCAGGAGGGCGTTCTCAGAGGAACAGAGGTTTCTGGAATATATTTAAGCATTATCAAAACGAGAGAACTTGCCTTTCTTCTGTCCGTCCTCTGTTATCTTTTTTCTTCCTTCTTAGAGAAGGATGCTGTTAGTTGTAGCAGACTGAATTTTATAGGAAACGTGGTTTAATAGCCTGTTTTAATGGAGTGTAAAGCAGGCCTGCAGCCTCTCTGCTATTTCAGAAAAGTATTTAGGAAAAAGATTTAAAACTTAATGCCAATTTTTACTAGATTATTATTTGATAGAAGGGATCAGGAGAGATTATTAAATGCTTTGCACCAAAAATACTGAGAATTAAAGCATGTTAGAACGCCTGCCGGAAATATTGAAATACAATGGAAAGGAAAGCTGGAGGAAGAAAATAAAGATATTTTAAGTGTGTCTGTCTATGCTACAGCTAAACCCGAGATGATAGGTGATGAAAGACTGTCTCTATGTTGTTGATGCCCCTTTGGGGAGCCTCTTTCCGTGATTCGCAGCTTTGCAGCTGGCGTTCTGCGGGACGGGGCAGAGCAGCAGAGCACGGGGTCGGGCGCTCTTTGGCTATCGCGTCGCACCAAACAGTTACCGATCTACAGAAGAAAGCTGTTATTGCAAAACCTCCTGGTAACCAGGATGTAACTTTGTGGAAAGTCTATTACGGAAGTTGTAATTCTGTTATCTGCCGGCTGCACCATAGCTCGTGAGTTTATTTTATGCCGCAACGCGCTCGCTGTTGAAAATAGAAAGGTCCTATTTAGTGTTAAAGATTCTCAGAAATCACCTTCTGCTTGACCTGTACGTTTTTGCTGCGGTTATCACCCTTTCTTTCATCCAGTTTTGCCCGAGTTCAAGGTGAAGGTGCAGAGAGTCTCCTCTCCGGAGCTCGCCCCATGGGAGCTGCTTCCCGAGCAGCGGCTGCTGGGAGCCCTGCGCTCTCTTACGGCTTTTAGCTCTTTGTTTTCATCGCTAATTTAAGCCGACAGCAAAAGCATGATATGGCTGCTGTGTGATAATTCACATTCACAGCGAAGCTGGAGCCCAGGAAGATACAGTATGCGTAGCAAACGGTGCTTTAGCGGTTGGTTTTGCGCTGCCATTTGAGGAGGAGTTATGGGTTTCCTCCCTTGCCATCGTCGTCTTGTGTCTGAGCAGCCTGAATTTTGCATTTCTTAATGATCTCTACTTAAGAGTAAACCTATCACACTAGTGTATTTCAGAACTAATCAAACCAGTTAACAATTTCAAGGACTGGCTATTTTAGCACATTTGTTGTAGTTATTTGGTTTATAAGATGATTTCGTTAGGGTGCTGTCATTTCTGTAAGTGCTGAACATCGTACAAACACAAGGATATTATTTAAGAACGAGAGTGGGATTAGGTTTTAATATCAGAGCTTATACTCCGGAGGCCTAACTTTTAAGGCTAGATTAGGGTTTTTGAATCACAGACTGGTTCAGGTTGGACGACATCTAGCCCGTCCTCCCACTCGGAGCAGGACAGCGCTGATTCAGAGCCAGCTGCTCTGCTGCTATGGGCTGAGGGCTATGACTTCATGGGATCAAACCCATGGCTTTGCTTGGTGCTGCCCTGTTTCTGTGACCCTCGCGGCTCCCTGGGAGCAGCGGAGGAGGCCACGCTCACTGCGGCGCTCGCTGGTGGAGTTTGCACCCTTGTGCATCCCCGAATCTTTTTTTAAGGTTGTCAGTTTGTGCTGGTAAACGTGCAAAAGAGCACAGAGGTTGCTCTTTTGGGGTCAGTGAGAAAGTGATTTCCCTGCCTTTTCCACTGGGCATCTTCACCTGGATCTGCAGCCTGTTAACTGTTTGTCTCGAGGGCACGAACCTATTGCTTGCATTAGAAGTTTGTGCTAATTATTTCCAAGAAATTAATTTTTGAGATGAAATGCAGCCCCTGAGCCTTGATGTAACAATCTCTTAAAATATTTCATGTGTTTGTGGCACTAAATCTGCAGCAGAATCCTCTGCAGCACGTTTTCCATGGCTTTGGCATCCCTTCCACGTCTCACTATTCTGGCTTTATTTGGCGTTCCTCCTTCTGAAGTGCACTTCTCAGGAGCGTTGAGATGGATGAGGGCTGAGCGGCCCGGGGAGGTGGGCATGTTCTGGGGAAGGCGGCGTGGGCCAGGTGGTACGGTGGGCCTGGAGAGCAAATGGATGTTGCAGGAGCAGAACTTTTACTCAGTCGATTTCTTTTTGCACAGTGCAAGTTCCAGGGCCAGTAGAAAACCTGCGGGCTGTATCTACCTCACCTACCTCGATCCTCATTTCCTGGGATCCCCCTGCCTATGCAAATGGTCCGATTCAAGGTTACCGGCTCTTCTGCACCGAGACCGCAACTGGAAAAGAGCAGGTGAGCGGGGACGAGAGGGGCTCTGCTCTTCTTTTGGGGATGTACCAGCATATGCTTCCAAAAAACACATCAACTAATTGGAGGGAAAGGAGAGGAAGTGTCCAAACAACAACAATGGCTTAGCAACGTAAAACACCTTAACAGTGGAAATTTGTGTGCTTTGAGGAATTTGACGTATGCTTCAGGTCTCCAGAGCACTGTAAAGGTTCGAAACACGAAGATTTTTCATTTCCACTTTAGGTAAATGTTACATAGACCTGGTAATAAGGGAAACCCCGGTTCTTGCCTTTATGATGGCAACAGTCCACGAGACCCTCCTGTGGGAGGAGATTGGCCCGCTCAACTGCAGCACTTAGCAGCAGGCTCAAGCCAAATAAATTTACACCAGTATAAAACCGGGTTTGGGAGGTAGAAGAGGCAGCCTACTGTATATTAACCATTTCTCAGCTTTACACTGAAATTTCCAAATAATGCTAAATGCCATTTCAAGACCCTTTAGGTTTTCTCCTTTATGTCGTGCAAAACTATCAAGATGTTGATGGAAGTTTGTGCGTGTGATCCCTGGAGTTTTTAGTTGCTTCTTGTACCTTCTCTCAAGGCTACGGTACGAGTGTAATATCCAGACTAGGAATGATGCATTTTGTTTCCAGATTGAAAGGTGCTAATAGTAAAAACCTCCTTCCGATGCTGTCCCTTTCATTTTGGTCCTAATTCTACCGTAAGAATATGCTTTTCTGTGGCAAATGAGTAAGAAAGCAGAAAGCCTTGCTTTCTGTAACTTGTGAGCCGTTCAGACTGTTTATGTTGACCACTTAAAAACTAATATTTTATAGGAATGCTGCGATAGTTGTATGGACTAGCTCTGTGGGTGGGATATGGTTTGAATAAGTTTTTAATGGAGGACAGGGCAAGGAGCAGAGCAGAGACTTGTGTTTTTTTCTAAACTGATCCAACTTACTATTAGTAACTGTGATGATCACAGGCATCAGAGATCCTGTGGCAGGTGTTCCAATGGTCTTGCGGGAACTTTTGTACTGCTGCCATTTTTCTCTGTGCTTGCTTCATTGTACTTTCTTCTTTTCTCCAAAATTCCCCTTTGACCTTTTGCCTGTATTTTTTTCTTTCTTTTATCTTCTTTTATTTCCCTGTCATGTACCTGTGGAGTGGGAGCAATTGGTTTAACCAAAACAAGTTTTCTCCTGTGCCTTCAGTAGTGCCTAAGTAACTAAATAAAACTTTGAAGCATGAAATTTACTGTGTCCTGAACCCCATGTGAAGCTCTAGCGATGTGTACTGAGAAGTGAGCTGTAACAAGCAATTCTGTTACAAATTACCTTTTATACCAACTTAAATAAGGATTTAGCTCTACTTCTGAAAGAGTGAAAAGCTCATCTCTAATCCGCTCATCCCTCGGCATCACTGTCACACTCGCTTTAATGTTCCCACTTAGTAACAGTGGATCATTTCTGTGTGCTCAGAATATCGAGGTCGACGGACTCTCCTACAGGCTGGAAGGGCTGAAGAAATTCACGGAATACACTGTGCGCTTCCTGGCGTACAACCGCTACGGCCCCGGTGTGTCCACCGAAGAGATCGCGGTCACGACGCTTTCTGACGGTAAGTTCAGGCCAGGAGGTCCCAGGACGGACCGGGGGCGAAGGGAGGCAGGTGCCTCCTGGGGGGCTGCATTTGTCCGTTCTCGTCTCGAGCCGCTTTCTTCCAGGAGCTGTGCCATAGCCCTGTCTCTTCAGAAGTGATGGCAATGAAATGAGCAGCTCATTGAATCTGCAGGGTTCTTGCAGAGAAATAAAAGATTCAATATCTACCTGCAGTGGTACCCAGTAAGCTAGTGATCATCTCCAATGATAATCACTTCAGTTCATTTTTCTTATATCTAACTGTTGGGGTAGCATACTGCAGTCTTTATTTTCTCCTCAACTTAGGCACAGGTATCAAGCTTTCTACAGCAAATTTTGTCTGTTTTATTATAGTTGCATTTGAATAAAAACTGCCTAGATTTTCCTTGTGTCTTAAACGCTGCACTAGAAAATGTGCCTGTGTTTCAATTTCTGTTCAGTCACGATGGTTGCACTGTCATTCCTCGTGACATCCTTGCATGCTGCAAGTGATAAATTGAATTTTATTTTGAATTTGGAAGCGCTTAGTTGGGTCTGATATCAAAAACTTCTACACGCCTGACTCCTGTTGAAATCAGTGGGCCTGATCGCCATAGCTGGCTAAAGCATTATTGAAGTCGTTTGGTCTACAAAAGTGTAAAAACCATCTAAATGAAAGGCAAATTCTCTCCGTAGGAATTGTGCATACAAAGCCCAGGATTTCTGTCAGTCAGACCGTGCTGATGTCTCTGAATAGTTTTTGCTGCCAGACAGTTCTTGACATTTTTAGAAGGAAATAGAGTCCTACCAGATAAAAGAGAATAGCTGATACTTATTGGGGGGATAAAGATTAAATGGAGTGATGAGTTTATAAACTAGCAACCAGATCCAAAGGCGGTTCGATGTAATTACTTCCAAAATCGTCAGTGACATGCCAGTTGCAAGCTAACTGAGACCTATAATTGGAGGAAATAGAAAGCTCTAAAAGAAAGGTTAAAAGATTTTTATCCACGCCAGCATTTTGTTTAAAGACGCTGTAAAAAGTGTCAACTTAAGCTTTTAAAGTGAGATTTACAGACAGTTAGTTTTCATTCTGATGAAAATTGTAAAGTTTCTATTCATTCACGTTAATACATGAAGATATGGGAGTTCCAGTTGCCCTATCCTCTGTTTGGATCACTGACGTAAAAAAATGGCAAAAAATGTTTATTTTTACTCTTGGTTATAAATTCTGAGAACAGACAAGAAACGTGCTGCTGTGGACTTCAACTAGCTATGTCAAATTAGCTAGGCGTTTCTCCCCCCCGAGAAGCGTGACCTGTGCTAAGCAGCATGTTCTTCACCACTGCCTGGCATGCCCAGTAACCAAAGACGGTGCTACTTCAGCTGCAGCATGTAATACAGATACTGCTGGTGCTCTCCATACTGTAGATAGGTGCTACAACAAAACACGGGAACGGAGAACCAGAGTGTCGGAGTTTTGTCCCTTTATATTTACAAATTTGTATCTAATTTTATTGTAAAGATAACAACTGTCCCTTATTGTTCTACCCAAAACAACGGAGGTCGTTGCATGAGTTTAAGAATGACAGTTGTCTGTCTGATTGTTTGTCTGCCTGGTGACCCAGTATTTCCGAATGCTACATCTAATCAACTGAAAAAAAAAATCCATATGTGCTTCTGTGTAACACTAGTGGAGGCCATGTAGATCTTGGAGCAAATCAGAAGACAAGGGAGGCATCATGGCATTGGCAAAGCTCTGACATTTGTTTAATGTAGCTACAGCGGAGAGCACTTTGGCAGTTGTCTCTGGGTCGCACAAGGGGCTGATGTCACCCATGGAAATTGTGTCCTACCTCCTGGCTGCTCACTCCCTGTCGAGGTGCTGGTGTCCCACGTTCACCCATGCTCTGCATCTTGCTGGCAGCCCACGTGACCTTGAGAGGAGCAGAACAGGGGAAAGCACATTCAGAAAGGGATGCTTTAAGCTGAGCATTTATATACAAGCCACTGGCTGTGGGGCTGCCTTGGGGTCAAAAGAAGCGCTCTTGAGCCAGGCAGGCAGGCGGGTCCTGGCAGCTGCTTCTCCTTCTCTCTTCTTCTCCCTGGCAGGACACTGCCAAACCCTGTGGGGACACCAGTCCAAGGACAGTTTGGTAGAAGACAGGAGAATTGACAGGCAATGTAAAGTGTTTCCGAAAGTGTTTCAGAAATGTCTGCTTTGGGGGATATTTTAGAAAGGTTGAACCTCGCTCCCCAAAATTTAATTCAGAAATAAACAACATGGGCAGGGAAGGAAGGAGAAGGTAGATGTGGAGGCATGTGCACAGGAGGAAAGCCAGAGGAGCTGGTGAGTGCCGTGGGCAGCTGGAGTCTGTGAAATGGGGAGCCCAGTACGGCATGGGGAAGCAAAGGGAGAAGCCACGCCGACCCGAAAAGACACATCTGACCACTCTGGGATAGGGCACTGGAGCCCCTGGCTCAGGCAGGAGTGGAGGAGTTTGAAGCTTCTAAAACAGATACCTTCAAAGAGGGACATCGGGGCCAACGTGGAGGGGCTGAAAGAGCGAGCAGGAACCCAGGTGCCCGGGGCAGGGGGTGAGAATGCAGGGAGTTCTTGGATCTGTCGTGCTGTTTTAGTCTATGGTATTCCAGACTGTCGTTACAGTGTCTTTAGCAGAGTCATTTGCGATCCCCACAGCTCATTTGGTGCTATTATTTTACATTTGACACCTCTGCAATATTTTTTCAAGTGCTGCTTATGTCTACCCATCTAATTCAGTTTTCCGTTGTAATACAGACTGGATCTTGGCAGAATAAATTACTTCACACTTATAATTATAAAAACAAAAGGAAAACAAGTGAAAATGAATATTTTGCATAATGTATGTAGATTTAATTCACACTGTGAAGTGTAGAACTGTGGCCCTGTACTCCACTTTGGTTTTAAATGTCATCATAAGTGAGAAAGGGAGAGACTGTTATTCATGAGCCTGAAAATTATCCTCTGCAAGTGTTTCAGAATGCTTCACCTGTCTGGGAACAAAAATCATCACTAAAGAGAAGGGTTTTGTGAGACTGTTCCGGAAAACAGGAGTGGAATATGGTGCATAGTTGCCCTCGTTTTGGGAATCTGGAAGAAGAAAGCATTTGTTTTCCTATTTATTTAAGCTGAAGTCTGTTCTGCAATGAAGTCGGTTGGTTCCAGCCTTCCTATGGTTTGAAGGTGCCCCTCAGGGGCAAGTGTTTGGGTGTCCTGGTGCTATCTCTGCGTTATTAGCCAGTTCCAGTTTTGATGGCCAGCAGGTGAGTGAAGTTTGGACTTACTTCTTCCAAAAGCCTTCTTGGAGAGCCTGAATGGGCAGACAAGCATGACAGAGGACATCCTGTGGATGACCACGAATGAAGGCACATTTGTACTCAAATTCGTTGTGCCTTTCTCTCTCTAGCAAGCTGCCTAAGCCGGCATTCTGCATCGTAGCCAGGCTGCTCTGCTCCTTCTCTGATGCTGTCATGTTCTTTAATATCTAGGAGATGGTCGGAAACTGGAATGTCCAAGGGCAGGAACAGTTAAGCAAGAGTTAATTTTAATTTTGTTCTTTCAAATCCTTCCCCCTGCTCTGAAACCAAGCCACCCAACGAAACACAGGGCTTAAAGCCCACATGGGAGTGAAAGTACAGAAGGGTAAAATGAAGGATTTGGAGCAGTATGGAAGAAGAGAAGAGAACTGTAGGGTATCTTTTCATCCTTATTCTGGGTCTACCTGGAACCGGTTCAGTCTCTGACACAGAAAGCCGCTTTGGCTGTCCGGAGCGGCTGGGACAGGAGCTGGTGTTTCACCAGCTGCAAGCGAATGGCGCAGCGGTCTGAGCTGGTGCACATGTGCTCATCACAGAGGAGGAAAGGAGGCAGCCAGCACAGGGAGGCTGTAACTGATAAAGTTCAAGTCTGCAACACCAAAACGTACTGCAGTTGCTTTTTTACGGTCCCACAGTGACCGTTTCCAAGCTTAAGGCCCATTCTGCCTGAGGGTGCTTGATGAAAAAGCAAGAGAGCTTTTTCCCACGCAAGAGAGCTAACAGCCTACACAGGGGAGAGAGAAGACGACATTTAATCTGTCCTATTTCCTAGATGGAGAGATAAAGGAAGGAGAAAGCTAGTAGGTCAGCGTATTCACATCTCCTTTCCAGGCAGGTTTCGTTTCTGTGGTGCTGCCGCTCTCCGCTCCCCTTGGCTGGCAGCCCCAGCCCATGTGCCCCGCAAGGCTTCTGGCTTGCGATCCATCCTCCACCTTCACTTAAAAGTTGGCAGGCCTTATCAGTTAGGATCCAGTGCTGGTGAAAAGACAGAAACTGGGTTTCCCAGTTCTTGAGTAGTGCTTTCGCCTCTGGATGAAAATATAACGATTAGCACTTTGATTTTCACTACCAACTCCATTTAGTTTGTGCTTCATGTTGTCTTCATGTCTAAGTCCAGGGAGATGGGCAGCGCTCAAAGAGGAGCCGTTCCCTTTTCGTTTTTCTAAGAACTAGTTTGAAACAGAACTAAAAGTCAAAAATGGCAGAAAAAGCTTGAAGGTTGGTCTGTCTGAATTTCCTGCCTTGTAAAAATGACAGGATCGTTTTAAAGTCTCTCTCGTAAGAGTGTGTGCGCTTGAGTGGGCTATTTTTCTGGTGTGATTCCTTTGCTTAGAGCGTATGACACGGTACATAGTTTCACAAAAAAAGCCTATGCTGTTATTTCCCCACAGGTCTGTAGACAGAAATTGTCTGTGAAGGTCTGGGATCTAATCTATAGTCTAAGAAGCATGCTCCGATCAAAGGGATTTAGTATAGCTTGTTCAAGTCCAGGAACTGCAGAATCCTGGACTTAAACAATTTACCAGATCAAGGAAAATATTGTATCTTTAATGTTTAGTTTCTGGTTTAAAGTACAGCTCAGTTAATATTTGGCCAAGTTGCATGCTGTTTCATAAATGCTTTGAGTTATGATGCTTATGAATTTATCAAAATGCATTTAATCCCGGCAATTGGCAGACAGGCTTATTTCATGCTTCCTGACTACTTGATTTAAACATCATTTATATCCATAATTATAATATAAATGCATTTTTTTAAAAGTAAAAATTAAAGATTGACGTTTGATTTGACACAGGAGACAGCCTGTGAAGTTTTTCAGCTATCAGTAGCTATTCGTGTGCGTGCATGTGAGCTGGGAGAGCAACCGAGGCCGAGGAGGCTGTTAGAGCGTTCACAGCGGGGCGTGAGCAGAACCTGCGCGGGTTCGAGCCGCAAGCATGGACGAGCCTGATACAAGAGTCATCCTTGCTGGCAGTCTCTCAGGGATAAATTCTCTTACTATATCACCCTGGTAGTCAAACCTCTCAAGTATAGTAAATGCCCTGCAAAATATATTATCTGTCTTTATGTTTTTGGAACACCTACAGGTTCATGTCCACCTGCCCCTGCATCCCCTGCAAGAATTAGGTAGGAATTTTTGGACAAAAGTATTATTTGGTGCGAACAATCGTCAACACTGAAAACTTTTGGGGAAACATGTGGATCAAATGAGACAATCACGGAGGGGATTTGTGAGCTGCGTCCCCATTGAAGCCAGCGAGTCTCGTTCCCTTTGCGTGAACGTTTCTGTCGTTGTTGGATCAGGGCTGGAGTCTGGTCCTCTTCCGTCCCAGCTCACTCCTGAGCCTGTTGGTGCGGGTGCCCGATCCAGTGCCTGCCCCAGAGCAGTTCAGAGGAGCCACCCCCAAAATAGCATCCTGGGGACCAGGATGCTGGAAAAGGCAAGATAGATGCGGGGGGGAGACTTTGTCTCAGCTCGGCCAATGGGGTGGAAGCACCAACACCATGGATTCATCTGATGGGCAACTGGATGTTTCTTTTCTAATTTCACTTAATAATACGATTGCAATAATATTGTTTTATCGCAATGCCTTGCCAGCCTACATGTAACCTCACAACGCTTCTCTAAAGAAGTTGCTGTGCGCCCTGTTTATGAGCGAGACGTGCAGCAGCTGTTGTGATGAGCACGTGCAGGAAGTCTGCAGTCCTGCTGGCCTTGGTATTGTAGAGAGGGGGCTGATGCACTGCATCAGTGTGCTGCTTCTCACCCCGATAGACTATCGTCTGAACAATAACCTACTCCAAGTAGAATCTGAACACTCATTTATAGAAACTTTATAAACGTAGTTCTAGAAACTTTATAAGTTCAGGGTGGTTCTCTGGGCCCCACCTGGTGCAATCACAACACAACCTTCACGTCCCAACCTCCTCCTTTCTCCCTGCCAGCTGCTAACCTCTCCCCACGTGTCTTGGCAGCATGTGCTCTACAGACCCTTGTGTCTGCTTTGCAGCAGCAGCGTGTGCTGCTCTGCAGTTCTTGGTGGGGCGGGGGGGGGGGCCTTTCCATTTACCTAGGGAGGATTATGTCTTGCCTTGGCTTAGGAGGGGTTGGCCCTAGCTCTGGATGGTGCTGTCTTTGTTCATTGACAATCTTGGGGCTAATGGTAGATAAAGTGAATCCTGCTCCATTTTCCAATAGTATAATTAAGCTGTGAATACTAAACAAAAAACAAATTTTTCCAGGTGCATCCAATTTCTTCATTTGATCAAGGCGTAAAACTGGAGAAGGTAATTGTAACCTTGTAAAGGCTTAGTTTGGTAGGAGAATCCTCTGATTGTTGTGTAACTTGAAATATTAAATCAGAATCTCTTGGCAATACAAAATATCCCCTCGACTGAAGAAGGAACAAGGAATGAAGATGGACAATATTGCTGAGAAAGTGATTCTGAATTTGATGCTGGGTCTGGTCTGGCTTTATTTCTTGTATGATTGAAGGTCTGGAAGAAGGGATGAAAAGTGTGTTCGCTGGGTTGTATATGAAACTAAATTGGGAAATGTGACAAGCAGCGACGAAAGAGAAATAATCAAAATAATTAGAAAGACAAACAAAAAGAAAAATGAAGAAAAATTTGTCTGATAAGGGAATTATATGAAATACTGGCAATTAGTATTGGTCATATGTAAAAGTCAGCGATGACAAGAGAAGACTTAAGGTGGTAGTGACTAAGTATTATGATAGAGGCTTTGGAGTTTAATTTGCTGGTCCAAACCACACCAGTTTGATTTGCTTGTGACATGGAAACGTATCATGACTCGGAAGTCACGTTCTTCGCATGATGCTGGTCAGATTCGGGTCTCTGAGCCACAGGGGACTGCTGTGAGAGCCAAACCGGAGAAGTCCTGTGGGTCAGCTCAGCACCCAAGGGAATCTCACCCCACCGGCAGAAAATGACTTTATGCCCGTTCGCGCTTTTCCCAGCTGTGTCCCTCGGTGGCCGCAGGCACCACCGAGACGAGCTTGGGGAGAGGGGAGACGAGGGAGCAATTCCAGATGAGGCGGATTGGCGCTTTAAGCAGTTCTGACTCCCTCATAAACAAGAACGAATATTCTCCAATGCAAACAGACTTTTCTGGGAGATATCAGCTACTCGCCATACCCAGTTAGTTCAGAAATGTCAAAAAAAAAAAAAATCTTACTTGCTGTTCTTTTGCCTTGGAATATTGAGTACATTGCAGAGAGACACTGTTTTTGCCTGATATTTCTCAAAATGAGGCAGCTGTGAGCAGCGACGTCTCCTTTGTGTTAGGGGGCATCAGGGAGATGGAGTGTCTCCTGCACTATTTGCTGGTGCCGTGGTTGTACTAGCAACACGTTAGATCAACTTTCCACTGTATTGGGCAGCATAGAAACAAATAGTGAATAATCCCTGCACTTAAGAAGCCAAATAACTTCTAAAGCTTCTAATCTGAAGAGACAGAAAGGAAGCTAAAGGGTGAAACAGTTTGCCCGTGGGTGCCTGGCAGGTCATGGCAGAGCTGAGCCGGACGCTCAAGTCCCTCCTTCCGCGCGTGCTGTCTGCTCTGATGGAAAAACACTCCTGGGTGTTTAAAAGCCAGAATATCGAGTTAGTGATGAATATTCCCGGAAAACGTATCTTCAAATCAAGCTGTGGCAGCATAAGCAAGAAGGACCAGAGCCTGAGCTGTCATTTTAAGGGATTCACAATGGATTCAGATAATTGCTTGCATGGTATCTTTCCCAAAGGCAAATCTCTGCAATTTGGAGTCTCCAGACTGAGGAAGAGTTTCAGTATTCCTTACCAAACCCTTCACTGTCCCCTTGCCTCCAAGCAACGAGTTTTTAGATTATTGTGATTCAAATGCATCCTTTTTTCTTTTTATCCTTCACAGAGCTTTTGTGAAGGACAGCCGTGTTAATGTGGGACATTGCTGACAGTGGGACATGCCTGTTTAGCTGGCTGTTGTTACTTTTGCTATGTTGTCACCTGTATTTAAAACATGATTTTCTTATTTGCTCTGACAGATGACTTAAATCGGACTGACTTAAATCCTTAAATACTAGCATGCATCAAGGACGCTACAAAATGCTGCACTTTGGGGATTTGTTTACTGGAAGTGAATGTGCCTAGGAATTGTATGACCAGAGCTGTTTAAAGTGATCTAGGGAAGTATCCTTTACCTTCACTGCTGTGGTCCTTTTGTTTAACAACTGTATGGGTGTGTTTCGCGTATTAGCACCAATTCCATTATTTATAGATGCACAGGGCTGAGGTCAGCGGGGGCTTCCCGCGGTAGACGCAGCCCGTGTGTTGCAGAGGGTGCTGGACACCAGTGGAGAGCCAGTCGGCACCGCTTGCACCATGGGCCAGAGCTGGCTTCGAAATGCAGCTTATAAAGATGGCACAGACATACTGCGAGCTGGACCCGTTGTGTCCTCCCATGCGGTACAGTGCGTAGAGCTTCAGCAATTCGTTCTAGCCTTGATCCTTCAAGGTTTGGCCAGCATAAAAGGTTTTCAAAGATACTTAACATATAGATTCTACTCAATGATAAATGCACCACACTCCTCAACAGCAATTTTCAATGATTGTGGAAGAAGATGAAAACAAAGATATGCCCTATTTCTAGTGTGGATGGATTCCAACTCCTAGGGTTTTACCTATTGAAGCACCGGGTATTTACCATGATCCCTTTTTAGCTTTCTCCCTCCCCCAAATTCGGGGCCTCCCTCCTGTAAGTGTAAGCAATATCCCTGCCTTTCAAGTGTTGAGTAGCTTGGGTTTGCCAGCAGGCATTAGTTCTCCAAAAGGAAAATAAAACTTTAGGTCAGGGAGCTGATGCATCAGGAACTAAAAACTTATTTTTAAAGCTCTTAGCTCCTCAGCTGTTGAATTAATGTTTGCCATCTGCTGGAGAACTACACGTCTGACCAGTTCTTGCACAAGCATTTTGGAAACAGAAATATATAGCGATGCAGTGGAAAACAGGAAGAAATGTTGTCTGTAAATAATTAGTTACTAATGACCCAATCAACCATATATATGGCACGCATTTGCTGGTGTCCAGTGTCTCACTGGTACGAATGCATCCTTCACAGTGCCTTGGCAGGGCTGAGTCTCAGGGGAATGAATGTGCGCTGCACAGGCTTTTCCTGTGACCATAGCTGGAGAGAACTGTGAAGTTAAAGGAGTGTTTTAAATGGAAAAAAAAAACTTGACTCAGAACCATTTGTTTTAATTAAGGCTGTGGATGTCAGACCATCTCATTAATGCCTCATGAAGAACCTTTGTAAGACCATGTATTGAGTAGGTATTAGACACATTTAAGAGTTGAAGTGTATTAGGGTGGATGTAACAAAGTTTAATTGTATAAAGCCAGGGTGAATTATCATATGTATGACAAGTAAAGCGTTTTAATGTAAAATGCCTGTTTTTAACAGTATCTGAAGACAAAGTCTCCTTTCTATTCCTCCTTAGGCATCACAGCAAAAAGGGGTGAGCTGGTGCTAATGAGAGGGGAACGCCCTGGTCTGTTTGTACAAAATGTGTTCTTGAAATACACCGATTTTAGTACATAAAAACCAGAGGAACTGCCACGTGTACTTGTTATTTCTGACCAAGTTTATAACAAATAACTGAATTCAAGTATTTGGTCTCACAGCAGGGAAGCTGCTGCCTGGCTCTCTAAAGAGCTCACTAATAGGTCTATCAGAAATGAGAAGAAATGAGCAGATGCGTTTGGTTTTTATCTCTCTGGGGGACCTCTGAAGTGCCACCTGGATTATCTGCACGGTTGTGATCAGATTATAAACTAGGTGGAAAAGCGACGCTCGTTTCCTTCCAAAAAGAGAAGTATTTGATGTAACCTATTCTGACTTAGGACACTAATGGCAGTATTTCCCTTCTTTTTTGTGTTTTCTTCCCTTTTAGTACCGAGCGCGATGCCTCAGAACGTCTCCTTGGAAGTGGTTAATTCGAGGGTAAGTCTGCCACCATTCAGCAGCTCGCGTGCGCATGCCGTCCTGCCTGGATGTATAGGCACCCCTATTTTGCGTAGATTTTGCGTTCACAAAGGGAAACGTTCAGAAGCTCGCCCAGCGCTTCGCCGCGTTTATCCCTGCGTCCTTCCTCATTAGCTGAGCTGACCGTTTCGCTTCCCTGCTGCTTTCTTTTGTGCCAGTCATTTCGGTAGGCATTTTATTTCTGTTCCTTTCCACAGGCCACAATACCACAAACGCCCGAGAGCTGCTTCATTAGGAAAGCAGCCCTCCTCCCAGGACGGGTCTAGCAGATGAGAACGGTTATGAATTGCTGGTGAATGGGGTTTGGCCGGCTTCTTGTTGAGTCCAAGAAGCAGAGAAGGGCTTGCTCCTTCCACTGCTTTTGCTCGGGTGTTGTTCTTGTGTTTTTCAATCTGGGATTCACGATTCAGGGCAGCCCGTCACCGGGAAGGCAGCTCAGCCCGTGCGGCAGCTGGCGAAGGGGCAGCCGTCCTGCAGAAGGCAACTCGGCCTCTCTTCTGAGGGTGTAGAGGGAAGGTGCTGATTGTATCCTGTAATCGCTGGGTAACGGAAAAAAAACCCCACATAACGACAGCGAGGCTCGGTGGCTTGTTTCAAGTCCAGTTTGTGACGAAGAAGGCAAGCCAGCCAAGGTCTCCTTCGCTTTTCTGGTAGACGGGGCCTTCGTTGCCAGTAATACTGCTTTGCACATCCTGCGTGGTGATGCGTTAAGGCTTTCAAAGTCCTTAAATCAAGCTCTGCAGATTCTGACGTTGTACGTTTACGTATCAGGAAGCTTAGTCCCAGGTAAACTATGTGCTGTGGGCACTTGACTGAATTTCTGCTTTTCTGCTGCATTGTCTGGTCATGACTTCTCTTCTGCTCTCTCTCGTCTAAACAAAACACATCGGGGACTGAAAATACAGTTAGCTATCCATGTTCTCCTTCATTTTTCAACATCTAGAAGTAATTTTTTATGGGTACAATTGCTTTTATTTTGCCTGCAGAACGTGTGACACCGGAGAGGTATCTAGGCATAAATATTAAACACCTGAGCACTAAATAGCCCTTAAAACTGGCACTGTTATCCTTACTGAATGCCTTTATTGGAGCTATGTTAATTAGTACCATCAGAGAATAGAGTCCACCAGGTGTAATTGTGCTTATCAAAAGGTTACTTGTTTCCACAAACTCCTGTTGTTCACATAAGACGCTGTCTGCTTTGGGCTCACTCAGGCTCTCCTTCGAGTTTCAAAACTTGCATGTGCGTTAGTGTCGTAGAAGCAAGGCTGTTGTGTGAATCGCCCTCTTCCGTGTGGGTTTTCTGGGCACCAGTAGCTTCGTACACAGGGTAAATACTCGGGGCTTTTGTGAATGTGCTCCAATTTAATCCTGGACATTCGGTTGTAGCCACCCCCGGTGTGTCTGCGCCTGGGACAGGAAGATGTTTCTGAGAAACATCTAAAGGTCTTTGGGAAGCAAAGACACAACTCGCTTTTTGGAGAAAAAAGAAGCTTAAAGAAAGTATTGAGCCACACTTTTCCTAACTTCTAGTTGTAAAGGTAAAGAAGCGTTTTATGCGTTGCAAGTTCTCAGGCCATTCTTGTTGCACTGTATTCTGTTACTTCCGTTATTACTCCATAGGATCCTTTAGAATTAGCATTTCAGTTTTTACTTTACTACTATCGAGGTCAAATGAATGAGGCAAAACATACTTATTTTGTTTTATTTAAATAAAAATTTGAAGGGATCAAAAGAATATTTTTGAAATCTTGTAAGGAGTTCTTCTCCTTTTTCTTGCATGCTCAACAATTGAATAGAATTACATCTGAGTATCTCAGAAATTCTCCCAGACAAACATTTTCATTTTCAGTTAGCTTTTTTTTGTACCTTATTTCAACATAGACATGAGAAGATACAAACAGACGTAATGCAAAACGGTATATTCCAAATCAGCCAATCCTAGCGAAACCATGCATTCTAATCTCTTGGAGGCTTACATAGTTAGTATAAGTAAAATATGTGTGTATATCAATATATGCATCAGTCTCAATAGGATTCTGTGATATTTTACTGTACAAAGTAGAACTGTGTGTGAATAAAATCCTGATTATTTTTATCAAGCCGTTTTTGCTCAGTTATTAAGATCACTGAATAGCATTCAAGACGGAAATTGCTATCTGGGAAATTATAATTGAGCAATAGAGTTAATCACATGCAGAAATCTGTAATGCCGTGAGCATCTGAAGTAATGAAGCTAGGTTCCTCTGGATGTTGTGGCTGGTGTATGTTTGAAGTGCGTTAGCAGCACTGGGGTCCCCGGCAGGTCAGCCGGAGGGAGGTGCAGCCGAGCTTCCCGGCGCTGCTGCTGGCGTGCCACCTCAAGGACAGGCTGGCCTCCTCCTGCTCCGGATCCATGCTGAATGTAACCCCCAAGACCTTTATGCCTCGTGTTTAAGTGAACTGGGCAGAAGGATGAAAATCATTACCCAGCTACTCGAGTGGACAGGCAAAGATATAGGTGTTCACGCACAACATAATCTAATAAACCTCATTGCCTTTCAAGATAATGTTGGAATAAGAACTGAGGTGAAAAGAAAAGCGTTTTAAAGAAAAGTCGTGATTTTCCAGTGAGGCTTCAGCAGCAGTAGTATCACTTAAACTTAGGTGAACAAGCAGAAATTGTTCCCTGATTGCAGATTAACATCTTCAATAAACAGAAGTGCAGTTTGGTTAACTAGGAATGATCTCCTAGAATAAAGAGAAGCAGAGCTCTTCTCGGTGACAGGCAATGCGGGAAAGAAATATGTTACTGGCAGGTTATATACACCACCCATAGGTAGATCGATTGTCATTCCAACAAAGACATTTGTTTTGTTTGAAAAGGTGTATTCATTTTACTTAAATCCAGTATGTTTACATTCTTGAAAAATATTTTTAACGATTCCATGCCGTTGATGAAGTCAGTTGATATTATTTCCTAATATAATATCAGAATACCATATAATAGGTTTTAATTATGCTTCCTATTCATTGAATGCTAGTTCCTAATATATTATGAAATGTATTTGAGCTTATTCCTTTTCTTTCTATTCATACCTTGTATTTATTGAAGCTATATAAGCTTTTATATTCTGTAGCTCATTTCAATACTGGGCCCATGTACATGGGAAAGGCCCATTTAGTGGAGGAAAGGCACAAGAAACCCCACAAGTTTTGTCTTATCAGGATCTCTCAGAACAAAACTGGCCCCATGGACATACTCCTCAGAGATTTCCATTTGCACAGTTAGCAGTGAATAGGAGCCCAGAGCTCGCTGACAGGGGTGAGCGTTTATGCGATTGCTGATTTGCTAGGAGCACTGAGTACCTGTCACGTTGATCTCTCTCTTCCACTTCTTGTTTTCGTGAAATCAAATGTCTGTTCTGAATGTTTTTTTTTTTAAATACACCCAGTCCAAGTTACTTTTAAATTGCTCTTACATGTACGACCCAAAGGGCATTGGTGTCTTGGAACATCTTGTTCCAAATCTTGATGTTTACTTTTTCTTACTTATTCTGAAGGGAGAATGTCACAGAGCAGTTGATCATGTTTTGTGACCTTCTGTAATGGTCATTCAAATTTAAAGCATTTAAAACAAAAACAGGAAAATAATCTGTAGGGTATAATGCTGCATGGGATGGGCTATGGATACTCCTACCCTAAGGTATGTTATTGTATTAATTTTTTCATATCGGTCCTTACAGATAGAGGTGTGTTGTACAGATGCTGTTTCTGTTGCTGTGGGATAGGAGAGGATTAAGTGGGAATAAATCTAACCCCTTTCTGCCCTAATCAGAGGTTGTCTTCATGTTCCCAATCACAGAGGACTAAATGTTGGGAGTCTCAGTGGGATATTAACTTGCAGGTGTAAGTGCTATGGTAGACAAAGATGGATTTAAGTATTTATCTAAGTGCATTTGGCAGGGCTGCTGCTTTGTGATGGGCAAAACAAATGTATCTCAGTCCTCTTTGTGAGCCAGTGTCAGTACTGGAGCCCCAAGTTAGTGGTAATGCGAACGTTTCTTGATCGTCTGGAGCTTGGGGCAAGGGTGGAGTGTGGGGAGCGGGAGTCTGCAGGACCTGTTTGCCTCTCAGCTGAGCTCCAAAAGGGGTCTTCTGCGCAGGTGAGAGCCAGCGCTTCCCAAACGGTCCCTCGGTTAATGGGGAAAGCCTGTTGCTCTGAGCTCTCAAGCTGGCACCGTTTGTGAAATAATACCAGTATGAAAAGGTATTTTAGGAGTGTGCGTATGAAATGTGGCCCCTTATTAGAGACAAAAAGAGGTGAGGAGCCATTTGGACACTTTTGGGCTTAATCCTATGGGCAGTACAGGCGCAGAGAAGTGCGTATACCTTTCCATATCAGCACATCTTCATACAGTTGGAATAGAGCTTAAACATCTACTTTTAGGTAATTTTGAAGGAACAAACACAGCAGAAATGAACTGGGCTCACTAAATCAAAGAAAAAAAAGAGTTTTCAAACAGAGCAACCAACTTCAAAGACCATGCCCCCAAAAACGCGTTTGCCCATTCTTTTGAAGTATGAGTCCTGTGGCATTTGTGGTTGAGGCACAACTAAGCCGCTGTTGTTGCAGTGAGCTGTGTGCCGTTTCCCACTCTTGTCAAAGGCTGTAGTAATCAAAAATATTGTGCTTCTGCAGTCTGTTTTTGTCGTGATCATATTCTTCTTAGTTCTCTTCTAACTTGGCAGCAGTCACTGAGAACTAATTCAATTAAACACTTAGAATTCACAAGCTGATTAAATCAGAACAAGTAGCTAAATAACCATCATAGTTCACTAACTGGATTGCAGTAGCACGCAAAAGAGACCAAAGGCTTGCTGTGGTGGTTTCCAGAATTGTTTAAAATTTTATCTCTAGCTTAATAAGATTTCTGTCTTTATGCTATTTTTCTTCGGTGCTGACAGATCTATTAATTTAATAACATAACGGAGATGGCCACGAAATGGAAGATGTTTGATATGAATTGCTATTATCATGATTATTGCTTAATATTGATGGCACGCTGTGACTGGAGCCCTCGGTCAGATCAGGATTAATAATGATGATGACTGTGACATAAATACAATTCCCTGGCCAAAATCTTTCTACATGCTTGGGGTTATTCTGGATTTTTTTCTCATGAGTTAATCATTTTCAGTATGTATTTTAGAGAAGGAGAGCAACGGCAGGGAAAGTGTATATCCATGTGCCACATACATATGTATGCATTTTGGTTCACTTGAAATTCTATGCATGAATCAAATTCAACACAAAAACTAACCCTTTCTCTCCTTGCTTTTTAGAAAAAGTTAGTGAAACGTGAATTGTTTCTAATGGGAAATAAGGGATTGCTTTCTGATTTCTTCTATTTAAAAATTCTCCTTTGCTCAAGAAACAGGGCATATACAATGTTTGATAGATGAACAGAGTTTCCTCAAAGAACTGTCGGCATCAGCTTCTCCTGCTCGCAGAACCAATGCTATTTATGTATTTGTTTACTTCCTAAATTCCTTGCTTTAAATATTGGTGGGTTTCTACTTTCTGTATTTTTAAATGTTTGATACATGTTAATAATTAGCAAATCTGAACTTTATAAATAGCTGTCCGATTTATCCATTCAAAAATCTGTTACTTTATTTCTTCTTCCCATTTTAAAAAACACAGAAAACTGAAGAAGTAATTGTAAGTGTAGGAGCAGATTTCCTTTGGTCATACTGAGTAGTGATTTAATCCACGGATAGATATACTTCCACTCAAAAGAACAGGGATTGATTATGGATTAAGATTTTTCATAACTGTAGTTATGTTGGGGTCTGAGAACATAACCTGTAGGATTCTCCTGGTGAAAGTCAAGAGCAAGGTAAGGAATCTTTTTTTTTTTTTCTGTCATTTCTTGTGTGTGTGTGTGTGTGTGAAAATGTGTATCTATAAATACAAAGAAACTTCATGGTCATTATGCATGCATTATCCCTAATGTTGCAGAATCATTCTGCAAAGCAAAATTTGTGTTTCTGATATTTTTAAAAGGGCTATAGATAAACTGCAGGAAGAAGTTTCTTCATTATCTTTAGCATCGGTTTACACTGGGAAAATACCAGATTTTGTTTCAAGCTTAACGTAGGAGAAATTGGATAAAGCTAGTAATAGCTGTGGATGGTACCCTTGAATTCTACGTTTGCAGCGCTTTGCGGAGTATTACCTTTAGTTCTTTACAGTATGAATAATTTAATTGTTTAACATTCACTGAGCAAAACTCTCCCCTTCTTTTTGCCTCATGTGGTCAATTATTCCTGGCAAAGTCTTTGTAATATGCAACATTTTGAACTCTCTGCAGATAAGGCGAGCATATTTTACTGTCAAAAGGGGCAAGCTAGTGGGTATCAGGACCTCCACCCTTAACATACCGCTTCATTTCACACTGCTTAAACACACATATATATGTGTGGCTTCTGGAGACACTCCATATTTATGGGAACTTGGACCTGAGCAGCTCCGCAAAGTGTTACTGCGTTCGGACAAAAATGTGAAGATTTGAGTTAAGCAGGAGGCTCGCTGGGACTTGGCGGGGCAGGGGAGGTAGGTGAAGGCAAACCACTTCCAGCAGCAGGCCAGCTAATCACACCTGGGCCCTGCGGGCTGGAAGTGTAATCACGGTTCGCTGGCGTAAGCTTGAGCTTGACTTTGTGATCAGCCTCGACAAGGGCAAACTGTGGTCACCATCGCGTCAGCTAACTCCATTTTTAATTATGTTCAAACATGTTAACGTTTTGTAATGAAGAACAGCGCCTAAGGTGATGAGCGCTGCAGAATCTCCTAAGATAGCTGGGTGCTCCTAGGCGAGGTGGAGGGGACCATCTTTCCGAGTCTCGGTCTGTCCCATGCCACTTGTACCTTTTACATGGACCTAAGAGGGACGTAAAGAAAGTTAAGATGCTTGCTTTAGGCCAGCAGTTTTGCATTAGAGGTCTACCACTGCTGGAGAATGTATAGAGGTCTCCAAATTAAAGTCATCACTACCTAACTAGCAGCAGCCTGGTGATCTGCCTAAGAAAGGCTCTACCGTTTTTAAGCTCTCACAGTCAAATGTCGTGAAGTTTCTCTTTCTCTCTGATTTGGTCCCCATATTGATTTCTGCTACTTAGAAGGATGCAGACGTCAGGAGTCTCGCCTTTGGGTGCCCTGTGACAGACGAGAGACAGAGGAGCCAGATGCTGCTACTGGAAAAAATATTTTTTTCACTGCTTGGCAGCTGGGCCTGGCGACTGCTTTGCGCTGAAGACAAGCGATACGCTCCAGCACCGTTAAAGGGATCAACCGTTCTGTCACACTGCGTTTAACTCAGCAGCTTAAATTTCCTTTGCAACTAAACGTACGTTAAAACGTGCTACAAATGCATCCCAAACCTCCGTGGGAATTGCTGGTGGGCTATGCATCATCCTGCGGTAATGCCACCGCCTTGCTGAAGTTAAGAGATGAGGCTGGATTGGGCCCTTTATGATAAAGCAATAGCAAGAACAATTTTTGTCAGGCTGGAGAGGCTGCTTTAAGTAGGTGCAACATGTCCTGTTCAGTGATTTCCATCATATGAGAGTCACTGGGCGTGGGGAATACTCTTACCCTGAACGAGCGTTGCTTATAATTGTTCCTCTCTCTTCTTGGGGAAGTTTAAAGCTGCCTAAGGAGGAAGGTGGGTTTGCAACGTGCTGGAGGGTGGTTGTCTCTTGCACCGTATAGTCTGGCTGGAGAAGCTGGATCCGGCCGGTGGGGGATGGCGCAGGGCTGGAAGCAAGAGGAAAAAGCACCCTAATACTTGCAAGCAGTTAGGCAAGAGCAGCACCGCGTTTGGCGTCACGTCGTGCTAACCCGCCCCGGCGACCCGGCGCTGCCGGGTCTCGAATGCCACCCGCGTACGCTGACGTTACGGAGAGCAGAGCGCGTTCGGGGCCGCAGCGGGGCCGCTGCGCGCTGCCGGGCCTCACGGTCCTCGCACTAATCCCACTTTACAGACGGAAAGACTGAGACCTGGAAAGCGTGAAAGAGTAGCAAAATTACTGATGGATGACACACATCTGTAACGAAACAGTCCCGATGGTGCAGCTCGTTTGGGGGGGAAGAGAGGTAATATAACCGTTAGGCTACACGGTCAGATGAAGCGTGTCTTCGTTGCGGTCCACCAAAAACCTGCTGGCAGAGATGACATCTGAGGCAGTAAGTACCAAAGATGCCTGAGAGCTCAGCAGCCAAGAAAGCCCAGTAATAAGTTTAAGTGCTTACTTCGGCTAACCCAGCGCGTAAAATTGCCCTATGATATTTCTGTGTGGCCTTTCATAGCAAGGATGAAGGAGTAGCAGGGTAGTTAAGCTGGATTTCAACATGGTATTTGTGAAGTGTGAAAAGCTCCTGGTAAGGTATTTAATTAGCTAAAGTTTGTGAAGCGCCATGGAGGCTGAAAGATCCCGATGCGTGAGACTGCTGGGGCTGCAGGGAGAGATGAGCTGCGCACTGGAAACCGAGAGTGCAGGGAAAGTAAAACTATTTTCTCTCACCTTGCAAAAAGAAGAAGCAGTGCCGGGTAAAGTAGTGTTGCGTTTTGTAAACGTGCTGAGTGTTCAGAAAATTTAACCGAGATGTGAAAATAAACATTAATGAGATCTAGAAGCATCTCATAGAGGAATCAAACGTAGTTTAAAAGAACCGAAAAGCAAAATCAGCATGACTGTCACCACTATTTAGAAAAGTGTCCTCTAGAAACAATGTATATAACCTTTAAATATATTACTTATGGAGAAGGCCACAGAGAGAGATCTTTAACCTTTAAATCTATTACTTACGGGGAAAGATAGAAACAAGCACTGAGCTTAACCTTTAAAAGGAGAAAATTTGCTGATAGCTTGTAAGTCAATACCTTCTCTTTCTCACTTTTAATTACATACGTTGCCAAGACCAAAGCCATTTGGGGGTCATTCTCCTAGTAAATATCCCTTGCGCTAATCTCCCTGGAAGATGTGTCATTATCAAGAAAGCACTATAACTGCGCGCTTCAAAATCCTTGCATCGCGCAAGGGCCACGAGCTTTCTGGCTGGGCTCGGGAATAGTAGGATAATTTCATCACACGTCCGGAGTATTGTCCAGATGTAATACCTCACCGCTGAGTACATACAAACTCTCAGAGGTTGTGGTGTCAAAGCTGGGTAGATTCATTATGTTATGGGATTTGATTAAACCTTGTTTAAGCTGATGAATGTTCCAGCCACCTTTTCATTTTAGATAAATTTAGAGATACTATTAAACCACTTAATGCACCCAGGCAACGTGCAGAATAGAAGCTCTGGGCAGTTATTTCTTAATGATAGAGATGCGGTAGCTTCTGAATGGTGTAGCACAAGAGGTTTACCCAGAGACCAATAAAGCAAATTAATGAGCTATGACACTGATTAGTAGAGCTATATGGTCCTGGCTATCTCTGAGAGAAACCATAAAAAGACCAGAGAAGGAGAAAAACAAGGTCATAAGGAATCAGCAGTCGCAGAAGAGCAGGTAGCAGGTCCTGCCTTGCCCTGCTCTGCCCCTCTGCCGGCAAAGAACTACCAAGAGGAAGGAGCTGCTAGGCTGAAACACTGGTAGGTTATTTTCCAAGGTCGGGGAAACATGATTGTTTTGTGTCACTGGAAATAAACAAAGACGCTAGGTTAAAATACCGATATCCTTTCTAATGGGAGCAAACCGCAGAGCCTGAGCTTCTGGCACCTGCTCGAGTCCAGCTTTACTGACCACAAAGAGGTATTGATGTTAGCACGTTAGCTCACTGACCTGGGAAAATGTGAGCTGTTATACATATTGTAACTGTTTTATGCAGTAACTTGATACCAGGACAAAAGTTATTAAAGTTGTCATCTAGCGTGGCTGCAGGCAAGGCCACTGGCTCCCGGGCTGCGGTGGCGTGCTGTGTCGCGGGTGCAGGACGCACCGCCGTGATGCTGCACCAACGTTTTGATGACTACTGGTATCCCCTGGGCTTCCAACCCCTGGACTTCTGGCTTGGTGTCCGGGATTGTTTGGGTAATTCTTTACAGTTCTTCATGTGCAACTTTTGAATCTTCTCCTATGTTCAGGGAAGAGGCTATTTTGAGGCAGTCCTTTTTTACAGCAAGTGCACAGTATCTTTATACTGCAGTGAAATTTTTATAGTTTAAGTTTTCATGAATGGGTTAGTTAACAGTGATGGTATCAAGAAAATATTAAATATTAAAAAAAAAACTCTCAAAGAACAGACCTGATAATCACTTCTTGATCATGGGTAAAATAAGTTCCAGGATATTAAAAAAATAAATAAAATCAGAGATTGTCTTCAATCACAAAAATTTCATCTGAACATTTTTTTTTTTTTTAACTTCTGCACAATTTGGTAAAGGACTGAGGAGAGATCTTGCCAGTGCCCTGTGCATTTGTACCTAGCATTAGTGAAGCTTGTCCAATCGGAAAATCTCCCTTCAGCATAACATACCCAGAGCAATGGTTTCAGTCAGAGTAGATTTGGGTTTTTTGCTTGAGATGTACCTTATAGTATTTTTTTTTGATTATGAGGCTTCTAATAAAGTGAGAGATTGAGTTTACCAGTGGTTTAGGATGATGCCAAACAACAATTTTTGCCCAAGGGCACTAAAGTACTTACAAATACACGTGAGCTCAGGAAGTGGTTTTAGCTACGTGTGGTGGTGGGGAAAGGAGGCGTGAAGAGGAGAGGTGGCTCTGAACGGTGGCCACCGGCTGGGAGCGGGCAGCGGCTCTACCCTCCCAGCAGTCCCTTGCCTACATGGCCTCTAGATGTAGGAAGGGTTGAAGACCGTTTGGCTTCAGGTCTATGCCCTGTGCTAAGGACCAGGAGCTTGGCCGTCACACGTCGCATTCAAAGTTAAAAGAGGAGGGCTGTTTAATGCACGTTGAGCTGGGAATGCTGTCGTTTTCTTTGTTTGTTTGGGTTTTTTTCCTAGCAGGAAAAAAATTTTTGACCTGCAGTATTTCTTGCAGGCAACTGAGTAATGGTTTTCCCAAAACCTAAAATTTAAGCGGTCAGTAAAACACTCCAGCCTTGAACAGGACTATCCCGCTTCTTCCTGTTGTAAAAAGCTGCCAAATTCTTTCAGCCAGTTACTGCTTGGTCTGGAGAGAAGAAACAGAAAAAAAGGTATTTTAGAGAAAAACTAAGCAGATAAAGAGGGTAAGTCATAGAGCGCCGGTGGATGCGAGACAGCAGTGTTGCAGCTAAGAAGCCAGAGAAGGTATATGCTTTTTAAGGATTTACTTGCTATAGTGAGGTAGTTGCTTGCATGCTGCATATTCACTATATTATGTTTTCCTGGTTACTAAACCAGCTTTTCCTGGTTGTGCTTCTTTACATAACTCATTTAGTAGCCCTGAAGATTTTACTGTGTAAAATCGGTGCTATGGTTGTCATTCACTGTAACGCCTTCCAGTCCATTTCAGAGCAAGGGACTTTGTCACTCCTTGCATTTCTGGTGATATTGTAGATTATATGTGAGCGGTGAGCAATCCCGTTGGTATTTGAGGGCATGAAGCCAGCAAACCCTAGGGATTTTCCATGTGAGTGGAAGTTATTCCATCATTAAGCACAGTAGTCTTTGGATCAGGCGTGCTGATGTGTGTCCCATTGCCTTTATCCACCGAACCACAGGGCAGCTGGGAACGGAGGGAATCTAGTGCGGCCACAGTGCCCTCAGTTGCGGTTCAGCAAACGAGCAGGCGTTTTTCACCTTATAGACTCTTAAAATCAATGGAAACGCTCCTGTTAACTATAATGGAAGTTCAATGCGATCCTTTGGGAACAGACCCTGTTTCCTAAACAGGGCAATTTTGTGACAAAAGATAAATGAGTTACACAAACGCCAGGGCTGCTTCAGCTGCTTCCGAAAGCGCTTCTTGAAGCAAACAGGAGATGAACTAAAAATAAAGATGTTCACCCTGGGTCTAATCTTCAAATGCTCCAAGTTCCTTCAGGGTAAGTGATATAACACAGGTCATGTCTCCCTCCTGTGACCCACACGTGTCTGAGGGCACTGTGGGCAGGGAGAGCGTCTGGTGACTGTTGCCCCATTGGGTTGCAATGGAGGAAAACCAGTGAAAGTCTCCGATCACGGAAAGGGTGACGGAACAGGACAGTTTAGCTTAAGGAAAGAGAAGTGCTCAGAGGCCAAGTGTTAAGACTTTCTCCCTATAATATGTTTTGCGTATTAACTGATGTCATCAACACATGATGGACTGGAGAACTTCCAAGACAAATTAAATGTAAAATATCATATATTCCTGAATTGCTCAAAGGCCATTAGTATATGTGAATAGATATCAGTCTTGATCAGAACTTGTCTAGTTTTGGTAATTTTGTCTTTCAGAACTGTGGTTCCCTCCTTTCCTGGCCGTGCTTTTATTTATGATTTGCTGTGTCCAAGTCCCGGATGCTCTGATTGGATCAGGGCCTTTCCATGATAGATGCTGCATAAACTTGCAAACCAAAATGACTTGGTATACTAAATATATCTACAAGTTTTCTAAATTGTCTGAAAAGAAAAAAAAATATGATGTTTTCCTCTTTTTTTCTTTAAACTAAGGATTGAACAAAATATCCTCAGAATTAGAAGAAAGGAGGGAGAAAGGCAAAACTAACTTTTGCAAATGCTAGTACATTTTTCTTCCATTTACTTTCTGCTGAACTATATAAGAAACCACAAAGAATTTAGTCTGCAGATAAGATAAAAATTAAAAAAAAAATCCCCCAAACTTCAGTAGATGTTGGCATGTAACACTACCTGCAATATTTAGCAAGCCACTTGAATATCTGGCAAAGATATATTTTTTAAGAAGCCTGAAGAAATCTTTAAATTTACAAAATGTAAAAAACTTTACTGTGAAGCAACTTGGTGAGAAAATGTTGAGAAAGAAAATAAAAACCTCTTTCTGCACAAAAATGAGAAAAATACAGAATATCATCCGTTCATTTCCATATGGTATGGCATAAAGATATCTAGAGTTCTTCAAACTTCTTGTATCTGAAAAAAAAGGGTTTATTGTGTCTTCTGCTTCTTTGCCCCAAGCCATTGCTGTAGTTTTTTATTATATAATCTTCCAAAAATTAAGTAATTTCGTGCTGTTGAAAACAGGTAAGCTGAAGGTCTAACCATTTTTTCTGCATTTTCCTGCCATGTTACTCCGTTCCCAAAGTATAGCAATTCCCGATTCCTTATCCTTCTCACAACCTTGAGTCAAATAAGCCCTGAGACCCTTTAATTTTCCTCCCTGAGGAAGGTGACAGTGAAGGTCCTCTTTGGGTTGGCTCCTTTTGCTGACAGTGGCTCTGCCTTGGGTGGCTGCTGGGCCAACTTCTCCCCACAGGTAGGGCCGCAGCCTTGAACGGGACTGCCCCACTTCTTCCTGCTGTGTAAAACTGCCAAGTTCGTTCAGCCAGTTACTGCTCGGTCTGAAAAGAAGACCGTCTGGACCTGCTCTTCTGCAGCTGTTGGTCACAGAGAAGGAACTCTATAAATTCTAGGTGTGCCACCACATTGACATCTCCCAGGCACTGCAGCTTGCTCTTCTGTACTTCACCAGCTCTACAGAAGCTCATGTTGCTTTTCAGTTAAATGAGATAGTGTTGCCAAGCCTGGAGGCAGAGTTATTTTGGTCTTTGCTGGTTTGTTGTGGTGCTGGGAGGGAGCTCGCCAGCGCCGCTTGACGCTCAGAGCCGCTGGAGCCGCTTCCTGGGAAGCCGGGTTGATGCTCTTCCAAGGGGTTGTGGTGTTTGCTGCCGCTCTGCTTTCATTGCTTTACAGGCATATAAATGGCTTCAGACTGTCCCAAAGAGATGCTTTACCTCAGAATGGTCTTTGTATTTTCAGATGTTCTTTAAATGTGTAGCAAATTTGTGAAAAGGCCTCTGTTACTGCTAGTGGAAGTGCTTGGATTGTGCAGATCATTCAGTTGTTCTAATATTTGCTTTGACTCCCTTAAGAGATCCTTATCCTTTTTGCAATTAGGCAGTTAGACTGACAAAATAATTTATAATCATAACAGCCAAGGCAAACGCAGATCTGTTCCTAAATATATTTCTCCTTAATTTGATGTGTTACGGTAAACAGTTTATTTATTTATAAATAAATTCATTGACAATTACCAGCATAACATTAGTCCCAATAAGCACAGCATTGTTTTTAATATCAGACAAAGCAGCTGACTTTCGCAGAGCTGCCTCCCTTCCAGTAAAAATTTTTAAACTAGGAAAAAAGAGCAAAGACTGGAATTGTGCACTGGGTTTAGGGGGAGTGTATGTTTTAATCCTAGCTGTCCTAGTAGGAGAAGGTTTAATTCCGTGGGTTTGTTCCAGCTGTCTGTGGCACTAACCTGTCTGCTCTCCAAAACGTGGCAGTTTGGTAAGTTCTTATAAAAATTATAAGAATCTTCAAAATCTTTTTTCAGTGTTTGGTTCTTGATCCCCATTGCAATTTGGCTTTGAATAAGGGATTTCACAGCTTTCCAAAAGTGCATGTTTGAGTCAGCAGGTGCAAGACATGATTTCAAAGTTGCTCCTTTATTCCTCTTTTTCTCATGAAATGGAGATCTTTCAAAGCATTAATTCTGTCTATGAGTGCAATGTTATTTATATTATTTGCCATTTAAGTGGCTTGCTCTTCCTAATATAGCAGTAGAGTATGCAATCTAATGTCTAATCTCTAAATATATGTACTTTTAAAATCTGTCCTTTACTTGTCTTTTCTTCTGGTAGCTCATCTTGTGATTATTACAATATGTACTTGAGTGGTTTGAAGCTTTTATTTCTGTGTTCCCTGCTCACGAGCTTTGTTTTTAACTTGTGCTTTGTACGCGCCCTATTTTGTTCCCAGTTCTTTGGATACTGCCTAGTGTTGTGGCATGGGAAGGCTCTTTGGGCTGCCACTTGATCTGCCACGATCCGATAGTATAAGAAGAGGGAACGTAAAGGACACTGCTGCTGGTGCACATCTCCAAAAAGGAGAGGACCTGGTGACTGCTAGGTTACCTGAAGTCACCCTTAACATCTGGTAGCCAAAGGCTAGAGGTTGAGCACCCATATTTACAAAAGGCCAGATTTGTTTTGGAAACAGCATTTTGAAAAGTGGAGAATGACCCAGAACACAGGCTAGAGCATGGCGAACATGACGCTCCTCTCAGGCAGTTGCTGCAGGTGCTTGTGGTGGTGGATCTCGAGCAATCCAGGCTTTTGATGCCGGCAGCCATCTCTCATCCAGCATCCAGGCTAGCTTTCCTGCTTTCACTCTACTGCATAGTCTCTTATATCAGGGGAAATACTCCCTCTATGTGCACCGTAATGAATGTACAGACTCCAGTTCACTTTTAACTCGTTACTGAGGTAACATCTGATGGGAATTGGTAACGGAGATGACAGAAGACTGTCATCTCCCATAGCCCTCTGGGGGCCTCTGCATCAAGCGGCTTTGCGGGAAGAGTTTGTGCTCACCCCCCTTTCCAATGCAGCCGGCTGGGAGAGCCACCAGCCTCGTGGCAGAGCAAGGAGCTCGAGGCCAGCATTTCCCAAGAGCTGGGGCTGGGCCACCAGCTTGGAGCTTGGGTCGCCAGGTTGCTTTCATCTCAGAAATTTTCAAATGAACTACGCTGATTATTTCAAAACCAATTTCTTTGTGAATGTCTCCTCTGAATTAAATTTAAAAGATACATGCATAAGGTTAATCCATTTTGATGACTTTTTGATTCAGTCTTGTGTCCTTTATGACTACATGCGTTATCTGGTAGAAACCAGATTATAAATGTAGGCATCTGAATTTTCACCAGAGAAGTGCTTCTGTGCTTACCTAGTAAGAAACAGAAATAATCCTAGGTAATGTTTTGGGTGAATTTCAGTCAGCCTATATATTGTGTAGAATTAAATCACAAAGTAACATGTTTTTTTTTTCAGATTTCTTGAATGAGTTTGAGGAAGCAACAAACTTCCAGTTTGTGAGCAGATAGGAAGATAAATTACTCACTGTGAATAATTCACTCATTGCTCGTTCTAGTTCACTCTGTTTTAATTTTGCAATCCTGCCAGATTTTATTCCACATTACTTACTTTGATTTTTCTTTGTTATTTAGTCCTCCATACCCTAATTCCTTTGCTGTAATTGTTTTAACTGAGGAACATCTTGCAATTAAAAAAAAAAAAAAAGAAAAAAAGACTGCCCACAGGGTTGTAGAGGAGAGTAACACTGCCGTTAGAGCTAAGGAGAACGATAACACAGAACACACTAACCCAGGCAAAGCCAAAAAAAAAAAAAAAAAAAAGTGCCCCAGGACAACCAGTTGTGATCAGACTTCATCACTCTGCAGAAAGCAAATAAGGATGCTTTTGAGTTGTACATCATCTCCTGTAGACCAAAGGAAAGCAACCTGTGATTGCAAAAACAGTCCCCCTTTTCATAAAGGTTTTTGTCTTCCAGAAGCTGGTTCGAAGTGGAATAAGGGAGTTACAATTTTCATGAGATGTTCCTTTTAAAACACTGCGAGGTTGCTGAATACATAGCCTGTCCTTGGGACTCTTTGTGGATGGTTCCCAATTCCGAGCTGTGCACATTCGATCTTTGGGTTATGCACACGGAAAATTGCTTCTTCTTTCGAGGCACCAGGCCTTCAAAACTAGACAGTTGAGGTACCAGGGATGGAGCTTGTGGTTACCAGCTCAGCACTGAGCAGGGGTGCAAGAAGACCAGGCTTCCCTCACCCCTTCTTCTTCCTTCTGTAAGGAGTCCTCCTCTTCCTCCCCTCATCTGGGTGGACACCCAGCCCATGTCAGCTACCGGAAGCAGCCCAGCTGGGACCCTAGCCCCGAGGCCCTCACCTTGCTCAGGCCCACGAGGGTCTGAGACCTAGAGACCATCAGGAGGTGCCCACACGCAGCTTTTCGAAACGATTATCAGCAGAGCTTGAGATCCACTGCTTTCCCAGTAACGCTGCGATGTGATTCTGTGCTCCCTCATGGACTAGTTCAAAAATCATTGCCATGAACAAATAAATATAGCATGAAGTTATTGATAATGTTTCAGGTGTAATATAGATCTTCTTAAGCTGGCTTAGAGTGAAAGGCTTCCCCTACATTCCTATGGCTGTAAAAGCCTCTTCTGCACATTTCCTTTTAGCAGACAGCCAGTGCTAACTTGCCCTAGCTTTTTACACCACTTTTATATTTGGCCCTATGGTTTTTAGAGAGGAAACACATAACATGCAAATTAATGTAATTTTTTTTTATAATCACATATATTTATGTAGATTTCTTTGGCTAAAGTCCAGTAAATAAAATTGGTAGACTTGAATGATCTTATTAAAAAAAAAAAAAAAAGCAGAGTCTCTTATTCAATGTGACTGGTTTGTGGGAGAAATTACTATAATCTTCCAGAATTGTTTTCCATAGGACACATGTAGGGACTCCTGAATTACTGCAATTTGATTATGGAATCTAACAGTTGACCTTTGATGAGCTCCTATAAAAAGCCAGGTTTTCTGGCTGAAAGTTGGCACCTCCCATTGAATAGATATGCAAAACTTCACAATCACAGCTGAATGGCAGCTTGTAGAGAAATCATTTCATGCAGCAACCCCCTGTTCTACATTGTCACGTACGGAGGGCTTGCATTCCTACAAACTCACGTAAAGGGATGCTATTTGGGCTACTGTGTTTGATGGCTTTAGCAACGAAACAGAATCGATGTGGGAGAAAAAAGGGAATCTTCCTTTTTGTTGTCCTCAAGATTTCTACCCTGACAACAAAGTTTCAATTTTTAATGGTAAAAAAAAGCTTCTGAAGGAGTGCTGCATTATTGGGGTAAAAGGGTTTAGCATTCAGGAAGATGAGGCTGGCATTTGGCTGCATATGGGACTTCCGGAGATATGTTTGATATTCTTTGGGAATGGTATTGCAGTTCCCTTTCACAATGTGGTTGAGAAAAACAAGAGGCCAGATTGAAGCACATTGATCCAAACAGTGTGATTACGAGTATGTGACATTTGGCTAGTAATTGTGGTAAATCTGGAATGCAGGCTTTTTTTCCGTACCATGCTGTGGATATCATGTCGGTCGTCTGCTGTGGTCACGCGGGCTCTCTCTGTTTCTCTAGGCAGATAACAAATGTGGTGAAACAAATTGGCACTATTTGCCACTTTATTTCTGAGGTGATCACTGGAATATAAACTAGAGGAGTTCAAATGGTGAGCCATACAGTCATATATGGAAAGGGAGATGGGAGATACTGTGAGACCAAATTCTTGAGTCTGGAGGCTACAGTAGACCTTCTGAAGCACGATTATCTGAGAAATGTGTGCAACAGGAAAGATTTTCTGCAGTACGAAATGAGATTCCTCTTCAGACTTATAAAAGCATATAGCTGAGCAGCACACTGGTTGAAGTGAAAAGAAAGCAAAGCTCTTTTGAAAGAACACACTAGCTCCGTGGTGAAAAATACGTGAGTAATAACAATTAACTTTCATAAAGTGCTTTTCATCTTCAGAGTGCTTAACAAATACAAACTAATTAATCCCTGCAGTTCCCCCATGAGGTATTAGTATGGTTTCATACGTGGGAAGCAATTAGCTTTGGAAAAGTGCTGCCTCAGCATGGAACCCCTTTAGAAAGATAATGCTATCTGCTTCTTCAGATACCAATATAGGACTAATGAAGTGATGGGGAAGGACCCAGTCAGCTGATTGCTGGCTTCCAGGGGCCGTTCTGACTGTGCTGATTTTAAAGGAGAGCATGAGAAACTTCTGATTTGTCCCCATAGCACAAAGGTGTCTATGCTGTTGAGCATCCTCCTCAAGGCACTATATGTAGTGCCTCTATCACAGAATCATGCAGTGGTTGAGGTTGGAAGGGACTTCTGGAGATCATCTAGTCCAACCTTCCCGCTCAAGTAGGATCACCTAGAGCACGTTGCACAGGCTTGTGTGCAGATGGCTTTTGAATATCTCCAGGAAGGGAGACTCCACAGCCTCTCTGGGCAACCTGTGCCAGTGCTCTGTCACCCTCACAGCAAAGAATTTTTTCCTTATGTTCAGACAGAACTTCCTGTGTTTCAGTTTCTGCCTGTTGCCTCTTGTCCTGTTGCTGGGCACCACGGAGAAGAGTCTGGCCTCACCCTCTTGACACCCTCCCTTCAGATACTTATACACATGGATCAGATCCCCCCTCAGTCTTCTCTTCTCCAGGCTGGACAGGCCCAGCTCCCTCAGCCTTTCCTCACAGGAGAGATGCTCCAGTCCCCTAATCATCTTAGTAGCCCTTTTCTGGACTCTCTCCAGGAGTGCCATGTCTCTCTTGTGCTGGGGAGCCCAGAATTGGACATAGTACTCCAGATGTGGCCTCACCAGGGCTATAGCAATGTATTTAACATTGCATGTGCCTGTAGCTCTACTGCAGGGAAAGTAAGTACAGGTTTGAATAATCAAAGACAGAAAGTGCAGGACATAGCTCACTGTGAAACCTGAATTGATTCCCTCTGCATTTATGTTAAGCTGTACTGACTCAGCCAGTGCCCATTTCCCTGTTTTTCTGTGGAACATCTGTCCAACGGACGGCCCAGAGCAGGCTAGCTCTGGAGAGGAACCGATGGAGGAGGCTGTTGGTGGACCTGAGCTTTGGCCGCAGAGAAAGCAGGAAACGTTCCTAGGGGAAGGAGTACGGACCCGTGTGGACTGAGCACAGCGGGGCGCTTTGGCAGGCTAGCTGGGGCAAGGGATTCACGTGGGAGCAGCAGTGCCCCATTTATATAGCCATCTGGCTCCACAGCCTTCCTGGAAATGGTTACATGCCATCAGAGCCTGGAAGCTGCTGTACCAGTGTTTGCCAGTGACAGTCCAGCATATATATATTTTTTTTTCTGCTCAGTCATGCACAAATATGCAGAAATAAATGGAGCCAGAATGATGCGATTGTATTTAAAAAGAAGACTCCTTCCACCCTTGTTGCAATGGCTCAGACTTCCCTCCTGCTGCTGTACCTTTTTGCCTTATATTAGCTGTGAGGGTGGTGAACTAGTTACCTACATGTCTTGCAAGGCTGTAGTCAGCTCGTCTGGAGGTAGATGAGGTTTGTATGCACCCTTCTGAGTTTGCCTACATGTGAACAACAGAGGAGTTGCAGAGTTTGATCGTGTGGTTAGGATATTTGAATGCTTCCCTGGGGAGCTGGTTTTATTCCTGCCACTGGGTTCTTACGTGATACTGGGCTGGTCACTCTTTCACATGTGCCCACAGTAGTTGCCTTCCTCATTTCCTGGTGAGCAGCTTAGACAGTGAGTTCTGGTTTTCAAAAGTGTTGAGCAGACACAATTACAAAGTCAATAGAAGCTGTGTTTTGAATGAATAAAGGACTCCACTGCAGCTAAAACTGGAGCAAGATTGTTCAGGAGTTGCACAGTAAGCATCATAAAGCACCCCGAATTAGTGGAGCTTAATCTTTCCAAGTCCAATGTGAGATAATGTCATCCTTCTCACAGGAGTGTTGTGAAAATAAACTCATAAATGAACATATAAATTAAACTCATTAGTGTTTGCAAAGTGCTTATGCTACAAAAATTCCAGGAGGAACTTAGTAATTTTATCTTCTGACCGGAATTGAAAACTAAGTTGTGTTGAACAATAGAGGGAAAGCATACGAATGAATATCTTTTAGTTAAATAAATGACATAGATTCTGTGCAGTGAGTAAGGCATGGATCTGAAGTAGCTGAAATCTGTGTAATGGGGACTCAGTGAAGGCCACCCAGCATTTCCAAACTTTTACACCTTGGCTTTACAAGATGATGACATTTCAATATATTTTTGCAATCATTTCCTAGATTATTGAGAAAGTAAATGGAAGAAAAATCCATATGGATATTACACAGCATGTGTTCTGTTAGCAGGACTAAAACTTTTAGCTATGTTCTACAGTTTTCTGCTGTTTCAGCTAATAATAGCCAAGTTATTTAGAGCCAAAGTTGACTATCATCTGCTCTGCTCTGTGGTGAGTGCCTGGAGTCCTTTCTCCCAGCAGTCTAGAGCAGATATCTGTCCAGAGCCGTGGGCTGCAATTAGGGTGAGCATGCAGGTCAAGGAGCCTGAAAATGCTGCAGTCTTGCAAGCATGGGTGTCTTCTCCATTTTCCATTTGCTTTTCTTTCCCTTGGCAAACTTTCTCCTTCCAATCCCTGCTCCTTATATGCTCTCCATCTTCTCTGAATTCACTGATTTCCAGGTCTAACATGTATCTGCATTTGGTCTTGTGGGTACTCATCTCCTCAGCTTCCTTATCAGTGCTTTTTGCCAAGGTAAAATATTTTCCCCTCTTTCCCTGTAGGCATCCCAATATCTTACAAGCTCTGTGTCCTCCTCCTCTGTATCCTTCTCCTAGTCCCACTGGTTTGCAGCATAGCCTACAGAAGCCTAAGCATAGAAGAAATCTGCTCAGAGACAAGCACGTTCAGTGTGGCTGGGATTTCTCACAAAACAAATAGGCATATATGTGGATGTAATTGCCACCTGACTCGTAAATAGGTTCAGGTTTTTTGATGATTTCTGAGTTGGCAGAAAATTGAATGGCTTTCCGTCTAAGCTGGATGGGAACAGCAAAAGCATGTCCCTGATACAAACACCACCTCCTGCCATGTCCCATGGCCCTGCTCGCACATTCATGAGTACCGTAGCTCTTCCACGCGGGCGGCACCCATTCCAGAAAATACGTATATTTTTAACTTGACCGAAGTAGCGTTTTCTGTACTTTGGTCTTGGAAATAGTTGAAAAATTTTAATTGAAATTTTCTGTAACAGTTCAGCTGGACGCAGTTATGTCACCATTAATGAAGATAATTCAATTCCACAGATGTCACCTACTTTGAAATTCTCTGTTGCACAGGTTTCATTGTCTTGTCTAAGGGTGTCATTGCTCCTCCAATTATTCCATCATCAAACAGATTCCTTTTATTTTAAAAAGTCACATTTTTCTGCTTGTTGTCTGTTTCTTCACCTTCCATTCATACATTACTTCTCCCCTTTCAATATACTGGAACAAACTGGGGTAAGTCTACTGCATATTCATAAGTTTATTTTCAGCAGTGATGTTCTGCAGCTCTCCTTACACCTTAATTGTATTCAGCTTCTCTATCGAAGTTTTCAGAAGTTTTCAGTTCAAAAAGCTTGTCAGAATTACTGTGTGCCACAGTTGAGTGCAGAGCCTAAATACTTTTTGTGTTGTAAAAAAAAAGTCAAAGCATCATTGCACCAACATGCCATCTCCTGTTTGGTATTTGTCATAAAGAGGAACAGAAGCCAAACCAGACCGAGAACACAGCAAGAAATGGTGCTGCTGGAACAGCTATCATGCTGCACAAAGGATGCAAAAACGTACTTGGGAAGATTATTTGCTAAGTTTTTGGCCCGGACTATCTGTACTTCTCAGGTAAAGATTTACCCTGCCTGAAAATGAATAGTCATGCCATGCCTTTTTTCCTATTTACTTTTTGTGATTGGATTGCTGTAATAAAGCATTCGGGAGGCAGCAGAGCGCTACTTCGCTGTGCAGCCGGCGCGGCTCCCGAGGCGAGGGCTCTGAGCTGAGCTGCGGCAGCGGCGCCCACGTCCCCTCGCTGCGCCGGTGGCGCCAGGCAGCCTTCACGCTCGTCGTCTGCTGAGCTTAATAAGTTTTTAGAATTGATTGAGAATCAGGATTAATTGAAGGAAGCAAATCCCTCGGATGCTCAGACGACGTTTCCTTTCAGACGCAAGAGAATTAAATTGAGTTGGCTCAGCCAAATACGTGGGCCTCTAAGACGGGTCAGAAGCTTATTCATAAGTTAGGTGTTTTCTTCCCTTAGGTCTACTCCAAAATCCTTTCAGGGCAGTAGGAATGTTTCCACCAACTTCAGAAAGCACCAACCCTTCCCCTATGGAAGAGTGGGACAATTGCTACTGTTTTCATCGTTTCATTAGATGCTCTTTATTGCCTGCCTAGGTAGCTTGTTCCTCATTTAGACCTCACAAGTTGGAAATATTTAGAAATTGTAGTATTTTCACTGTTGAAAGATGTTAGTCATGCTGACAAAAAGAGCATTATATCTAGAAAGGAGTCTTCCAGAAATGTCACTTCTATGATGGATACTTTAATGGAAATCCCTTACTTTTATGGGATCCACAGGCATTGGATCGTAGGTTGCCTCTGAGCAAAGGGGCAGTTTCCATTCTGCAGGTTTGTGAGAAGTCAGAAGTGGAAGGCTGTCGCCAGCGGTTTGTGGTGACTGGGGACCAGTCTGACTGGATTTATAGGACAAGAAAACAACCAGGCTCGTACACAGGCAGGCTGAGAGGGTTAAAAGAAAATGCCTATCGTAGAAAGCTTATATGGGTCCTTCTTAGAATTACAAAGATCTGAATAAATTAAAAAAAATCATAATGCAGATTATTAGATCATTATGATTTTCTTCTTCTCTTGACATCCTATAAGGTTAGGCACAAGGATATGTAAATCTCCTACATCTGGTAACTGGCTGTGAAGATACTGCATTAAACGCTTATCAGCACAAAGTCCTCCTGGGCGCCCACCACCAGCATGGTACGCAGGGAGCTGCTACCAGCACAAGAGCAAGCAGGCTCTGTAAAGATGGCTATGGATTATGCTTCCCAGCGTTTTCTCATTCCTTATTTGTTTCGAAAGATGCTATCTAAGCTATTATTGAATTTATTGTTAATTACATTTTTTTAAAAGTATTAATACAACAAAATCCAGTGAAGATTGACAAGCACGTTGCTTCCGAGGAACCATGATCTAATCTTGCCAGGAAGCAATTTGTCCAGTGCAAACTTTATTTCTTAGCTGTTCTTATTCAGTAGAGCATACCTTTGAAAAATGCTCATTAATTTTGTTTGATTGCACTCAATGTTTTGTAGTTTTGCATCTAAACAGTAGAGGTTGGGATTGCTTGGCTGGCTTACAGTTAACGTGTGTTTGAGATAAGAAAAAACTGGTACAGAAGTAGAAGCTGGAAATCATGTTTCGTTTGGTGGAAGTTTCACTCAAAACGCACAACTTTGCCCATCCGCGTGCTGCTTTTCTGAGCCGCTGCAGCTCTGTTTTTCTGTGCGTTGGCTGTATCAGGTTAGTGGGAGAGCAAGCGTATGAGGTGGTTGTGGATGAAAGAGCACAGCCTTAAGGAGCTGGCCCAGATGATCCTTTTCCCGATGCAGAGGTGGGTCCACATTTCATCCTCAGCTGAGCTGCCTCTTCCTGTTAAAAGATCGATTTTGGGGAATCAGCATAACGGGGAAAATATTCAGGGAGAAACTTTCCGATCATGAAGCTCGGTCGTGTCGCCTGCCCCGGGTGACGCGAAGCGCAGGGGGCAGGACGGCTCGGCGGATGTGCAGCTCCGTCCGTGTTTCCCTCTGTCTCGGAGGACAGCAAAGGGAGCCGCCTTTCACGCCGGGCCCCGACGTTGCTTTTGGGCGTTTCAGGGTAAGCGTCGCTGGAGCTGCCCATTCGCAGCGGCCAGGGGCCGGTCCCCGCGCGGGCAGGATGGCTTGGGCGTGCACGGAGGGCAAGGCAGAAGGCAAATACACGTTCTAGGCACTCGCTTACGTGCTGTCGCGCTTGCAACTTCTTCCCATTTTCCGTTCATAGCAGGAGCTGGTGCATATGGAGCAAGCTCAGCCGGGGCGATGTGTCCGTTCAAATAACCGGCTGTGTCCTGCCGCGTGAGGGCTTGCTGTGAGCAGCCGTTTCGTCGCTCTTCATGACAAGGAACTTTTGCTCCGCTGAAACGCAATGAAACGAGCCATCGGCAGTTTTGGAATGACTTCTTGTAAAAGTTTGCTGAATCCTGCTGTATTGCAGAATAAGCACAAAAGTGCTTTATTCTGGGTCTCGGTCTGAGTGCACTTGGTTCACGATGTGGGATAATTTGGGTGTCTCTGTGCCTCTGATTTCCTATGGCTTGTAATGAGTCGTAAGATTTTTGCAGCATTGGCAGAGTTTTTTAATTGGATTTTATTTTCTTTGTATTATTTGGTAAAAAAAAAAAAAGACAGCAAGTGCTTGTGCTTTGCTCATTTTCTTTAGCATTTCTTAACATCATATTTTAATTGCCTTTTCTGCAGAGTGATATATTGGCAATATGTTCTTTTATCATCCTCAGATGTATTGGCCTGGTGCCATTTGTAAAAGGAAATCTCTCTCCTGCATCTTGACAGTAGCATATACAGATTTATTTGATTTTTGCCTTTTACAATAGTTATTTTTTTATTACTGTAAAGAAGAATGCACGCAAAATTGAAAAAAAAAAACCCTACTCCATCCCTGTGAAATTCCTCCTGCCCTTCAGGGTAGGAGTATCACTGTCAGGGCCTTTTAGCAGCATTTGATAACATTTACCCTTCATATGCTCTTTTGTCCCCCATTCCTTACATTTAATTTATTTGCTTAAAAGTGCATAAAGTACAATTTATGAGTTTACACCGAACTGTTTTATTTTCTTGCCCATATCATCAGCAATTAATAGCACATGTTATATGAAATATAGGAGAAAATTATCTTAGAAATGTCTTGAACACTGGCAGTTCTTGACTCTTGAAAACTGAAGAATCTGGAGATGCAATATACAGCCAAACTTTTAATTAAATGAAGTGAGACGGACTGTGATAAAGGTACCAATAGAAGTAACAAGAATACAGCAAGCATGCGTCTTAAAAATTAGACCTCTTGTGGGTTCTAAGCGTTGGGTAGAGCAGTTGGTCGTGACAAAGCGATGCTCGAGCGTGCCGGTGGCCGCAGGGTGGCTGCGCGTCCGACAGCCCCGGGAGGAGCGGCGGTCCCGGGAAGGCAGCAGCGCTGGTGCTCACCACGTGTCGGACCTGGGCTCTCGGGATGCGGCTAGTTCAGCCCATGGCTGATCCCTGCAGTCTCCTTGCGGAAAAGGTATCGCGGACTCCCCTAAACACGAATCCCCCCTGAAAAAGAGACAAATGCAGACAGCAACAGCCAGCTGAACAGAACTTGGCGTGTGCTGCACGCGTTCTTCCAGAGGTGCAGAATGGTCTTTGTTGATCTCAGGTTTCATTTCTCAAAGTTTAGGTTGCTCCCGGAAGGAGACAAAATTATTTTAATCATAGAAGCTGCCAGAGAAGGAAGGGCGGTTGCAGAGATGCAGTGTCATTGATGTCAAAAACCCGGACCGGGAAAGACACTGGAAACTGCTCTGTTACTGCTTACTCTCCCTGCAGGTAGTGAACGTAGAGTTCAGTTCTCCGCTGTAGAAACCTGAGTGTCGTCAGCAGTATCCACTTTTGCAGGCAGACCTTTTGCTGCTCCTGCGTGAGCATGTGGGCCCACCAGCGCGCCCAGCTGGAGCCTCCTGGAAATAATCGTGGGAATGAATTTCTGGCCTCAGGTGAATTTGTCAGAGTTACTAAATGGTTACAGAGGGAGACTGCGTACTTCATAAAATGTAACTGAAATTGTTGTGTAATTGTTGTGTCTTACTCAAATATATTTGGTATATCTTGGAAAGCAGAATGATTCAGGAAGCTGCATATTTTGGCAGGTGTCTTATACCTAATTACATGACTGTGCGATGCAGAGTAGCGGCTGTATCCATTTGAGTCGCAACAAGAGCAAGAAGGCGACGAAATTCAGAAAGCTACAGATTCATAGATTCAAATAATTTGCAGAAGAGGAAGCTGTAAGTGGCAAGGGCAGGAAATGCAATTGTTGGGACTACCAAGAGCAAATGTCGTTCGACTCTGCAGCATACAGGCTAGTGGTGAATGCATGAGCACTTTTGTTTCTTAAGATAAATGAACCAAAACTGAAGGGCAGTGAAGGGATCTAGTTCATTTATTTGTTTTATTTTTTCATGCGTGTTCCTTCCACCTAAAAGGAAAGGGTCCTGGGTGCATGTTTGTAAAAGCTTAGTTAAAACTGCCGTTTTAACTAGAAATTTGTTTTAGGAAGAAAAACGCCCAGACTTAGGAGACAAGGTTGCTGCTCCAAGATGCAAGGTGGCCTTGGATTCTTTCCCACCCCCAGCACTTGCTCAGGGCCTGGCCATAAAACTGACTGATAGAAAATGAATTTTCAAAATGCAAAATCACAGTGGAAACGCTAACTGAAAGAAACTTCTGTTTTCTGGTTCATTTCTTTCGTACTTGCAGTTCTCTTACTGAGCTACTCAAGGGAACCTTTCCTGAAGAGACTGTACAGATAATTGAAATATTCAGGCAATACCAAGTGGTTATATTAAATAACTGTCTCTTGGGTTATAGCAACGTACAAGCTGATAGACTGATCCTAAAACTCTGGTCAAATAGAAATTAGAACTCTTAAGCTTACAAATATCCTGTTTAAACTATGCTCCTCCTTTATAATTAAATTTGAATCCTCTGTCTCACTGGAGGAGATTTGATTTGTTTTTGCTGTCAGATTATAGTGGGATGCGAGTTCATACCTGGGATTTTCCTGCTCAGAAGTGAAGACCAGCAGTTGTGCCTGTGAAGAGCAATGGAAGCAGAACGGGAATTCGGCCTTCGGCAATGAAAAGCGCAACTCTTATCTCCCAGGCGGGAGTAAACAGCTTTTCTTTCCTGGAAGGGTGACTGCTTGAAATAGGTGAAATGATGGAAACCTACATTGCAGTGGTGTGGTTCTCTTCCGAGCCGCAGCAGCAGCGCTGGGCAGCGTTATGTCTATCCTGCTGAAGATTTAAATTCCTTCCTTCCTGCCTTCCTTCCTTCCTACCATCCTTCCTGCCTCGGTAGGCATTGCAGCTTCCCCAGCTCAAAGTGTTTTTCAGAGGTTCAATTCTCTTGCCGTGTTCTTCTCACCAAATCTTTTCCTACAGAGACAACAGCAATACTGGAATTACTCAGGTAGCAGGACCCTTCTCCAGCTCCAGCCGCACCAAAGCATAGTCCATCCCTGATTTCTCTCTCTGTACAAAATCCCCCAAGGAAATACTTAAGTGAACATGCAGAGAGCTCCCAGTCAGGCCTCTGAAATCCAAGGGAAAAGAAATTTTGGGTAAATGGCCATGATGTCATGTGCTGAGTTTTGGTCTTTTGGGGAAGATCATGAGCATGGAGGCTCGCCTGCTTCCACAGTGCGTGTGTGAAACCGCCAAAACATAACCTTGGTGCTTGTAGAGCTTTGATGTTGCAAGTCTTGTACCTACAAACCAGCGAACTTTAAAAGAGTAGAGAAGCTTTTGTAATTGGCAAAATTTTAGGCTATCACATAGAATAAAGAGCTACACAAACGCAGCTGAAAATGTTTGTTACTAGGTAATCCGAATTATTTGATAGCTTTTATATTTGCTGGTGTTGCCGTTCAGACAAAGGTTGGGGCCTTCCTATTGCATTTTTGGATACTCTTTGGCTCAGACAATTAAATACTGTTCATTTTGTCTCCTGTGTGTATGTACCTTAAGCCAAGCAATCTGCTGGCCAGTGATAATTAAATGTCGTATCTGTGATGAGAGAGGTTTATAAAGTCCGTGAGAAGAGTTTTGGTTATCCGCTAACAAGTGAAAAAGCAAACGTGAATCAAAAATTGGTACAAAAAGACAGAGATTGTAGATTAGTGCGAGAAAACCTTCGGTTTTAATGGGCAATGGCCGGTCGCACGCTGTGACGAGATGGGGCGGCTCGAGCCCTACCTCCATCCTGCGCCTCGCGTCTCGCCTGCACAGCGTGCGGGAGCACGCGGGTTTGCGCGGTTCCTCGTTGGCTCAGAGAGGTAATTCAGCCCTTCCCAGGGCGGCTGCTCTGCTCCGCCGCTTGGCGCGTGCGAGGCATGCCCCCCGCCTGCGCTCTGCTCGCTGGCTGGGATCACAACACCGTTAACTCCGCATCGATTTTTGCATTCCCAGAGTAACAGAAGTGTAATTACGGATAGTTCCTGGGCAGGGTTATGGGTCTTTTGTCCGCTCGCGTAGGCTGTGTTTTGCATGTTTTATGTTTCTGTTCCAGCCGGTGTCCTCTGCCAGATTCTGTGCCCATGAGTAAAAGTTATAGCTTTGTTCCCCCAGGACAGCGGGATACACGGAGCAAAAATACTCACTTATTCACCCTTGGTTTAACTGTAACGAATGGCGCATGTTGCCAGGCTTATAGTTGGGGTCAACAGTGACCTGACTCAGCTGCTTCTATTAATTTAAGAAAGATGATGATAGCCACTGTCATGGCAAGGGGTGAGGGCAGCACACTACTCCCCTGCCCCCTTGGTGATAAGCTAATGCTCGTGTGGCTTTACTTATAAGCTCCCTAATTCTATTAATTTTTCAGCGTAGACCAGAAGGCCAGAAATCAAATGACAGCATCTTGCAACGCAATATGTGCCCGAGACAGTTAATGAAATAGGAACATCCCTCATACTCACAGAGTTGCAAAAGATCGGGCAGTGTCTGTAAGAACGTGACCATATTGGTTTGTTGTATTTATGTATACTCGCTGTAGCATTTTAAGTGGGAGTAGTCCAGATAATTTTTCTGTTTATATTGGCCGTTGAAACAAAACAAAATGTGGTCTGTGGTAATACAGAAAATGAAGGAATAGACTTGGTCGGGGATCTTTATTTGTCCTTTTGGCGATGAAGTATACGCCCGTCTAAGCTTAGCTGTAATAGAGGATAAGGGAACTTCGTGTCTGAGATTAATTGAATGAATGTGAGAGGGATTTTTCATGGTCATGGTGATTCAGCAAATAATTTCTGGGTCAAGGTTTCCTCTACAAAATGACTGAAGTTAGAGTTGGAAAGAGTTGTTATATTTTCTGGTGCCACTTGGCTAATGCACTACTATTCCCAGCAGTGAGTTTTATGGGTTTGGACCTTTTTTTCCTCCTTTACTCTTTCCCTGATGCCCCAATGTACTCGTAAAGCATTTAAATGATGGTGTTTCTTCCACCACGTTTGCTGGGAGGTTGTTTGAGTGTCAGCATCATATATCTCACTGGATGTCATTATCTGTCTTTCCTGAAAGACCCTAAATTCTCCCTTTTTTAACATTATTCTATTTTTTCTCGTTATGCCCCTGGGTACATAAACGAGCAATGCCTTGCCATTGACATTTCTAGTTTGTACATACTTTAGGCTGTTGTCTTATCCCCAGTACTCATGTGGTGGATTCCCTGAGGGACAAATTTTCATTGAATGGGACATGCAAAAAAAAAGGAGCCTCTGATGGATTAGGTGGATGGATGGATAGATAGGTAGACGGAGAGGTAGATATGCACGCAGACAGAGAGGTATAGCGAGTCTCTGAGTGACTTGTCTAGCTCAGGCAGAGAGGGACGTCGCCTTGGGAGCATCAAGTTCGCCAAATTGCTCTGCTTCCCTCTCACGCATTATACTGCGTTTCTGCTTGCGGCAGCCTCCAAGCCCTGCTCCGTCCGTCTCCAAGCACAGCTCCTTCCTGCTGTGTAGACGGAAAGCCCTTTGGGGTAGTGGCTGTGTTTTAGGCTCTGCGTGCACCACTTTGAGGCCAAAATTTCGCTTACGGGCGACAGAACATTAACGCAAAGAATAGTGAATACCACAGTGCCACCAGCTGAAGTTTATGAACTTACTTATTGACAGCAGAATTTATTATTGCTTTATTATTAGGAATCAGGTTTTATTATAGATCCCACGTCTGATAGTCTCTTAACTTTCTGGAATCCTCCCTTTGGACTTTAATTTTCTGCATGGAGTGACATTTCTAAAACCAACTATTTTCTCATTCGGCCTTATATTTAAGAGTCTAAGTGCAGGGTGTGAAGGCTCTTAAGGGACAGAGATCATTCATCTGCAAAAAGTAATAAAATTGAATTTATTGAAAGAGTTAACCAGTGAAAACTCCTCATTCTTAGGGGCCAATTCCAGCTGGCCCTTGGCATCTTTTGAAGAAAACCCAGTGTCAGGAAGAGACAGAAACTGCAGGTGTGGAAAAAATCAGTTATCCTGTAATGTTAATGGCTATCGTTTTTGCCACCCTGTAAAATACTTCATGTATTCTAGGCGCCGTTTCACTTTGAGTATTTTATTTAGTGTCTGAAAAAAAAGGATTTTAAATTCCAAATAGTTTATGCTTATGTGAAGTCTCAAGTAACCTTACATCGTTATCACAGGCTGAGGTGAGAGTTCGTTGCAGCAAAACCAAACCAATTCCGGTGTTTGGGTTTTGTTTTTTTTTTTTTTTATCAAATCCCTGCACTCCTCTGCGTGGATGGGGCTCTTCACTGATTTCTTTCAGTTTTATCTTTCTGTTCAAGGATGATTTTGAAAGAGAGTAGACCATATCCAGTAATATGACATATTCTGGTATAATTGCTCAAAATCTGTAAACGCTCAGGTTTTTTCTCTTCCTTCCCTGCAGATGTTCTAGTATCCAGTCAGATCATAAGGATGAGATATCTGCTTTACCGTATGTTATGGAACATCAAATTTGTAAGAGAGCCAGAGAAAAATACCAATAATTGTTTAAATTTTCACTGCATTTGTCACAGTCGCATTATACACGCATGCTAAAAACAGTCCTTTAAAAAAAATACTTTCTTATTGAATGTCAAAACATTAAATGCCAAAAACTGTATGGTTACGTTATTAAAACTATGAAGTCGGAATCACTGAGGGGGAAGAGAAATGTGTTTAAGATTCCACTCAAATTGTTAGCTTGGCTAAACTGCATATAATGTGTGCTTTAACAGATGCCTTTTAAGACATCAATACATTAAACACTTAACCAGAAAGGAAGACTTTGCACTGCAGAGTTATAAGGCTTTATGAATTCTTTCTCTTGGAAACTTAATTTTTGCATTTCCTTATTCTGTGAGATTTTATCTGCGCAGATTTAATGTTGCATTAATGGCACTTATTTGACTTTTTTAATAAAAAAGATCAGCTTAAATCTTTTCTCCACAGATGCAAAGAAATATAGTTGTTGGCATAATAATACCCTACATGCCTCCAGTCAGACAGATCAGCTGTTTTTTTTTTTCCCCACTTTTTATCAAATGGATCACATTTATCCTCTTTGTCTGTCCTTCAGGATTTTCCCTTACAAAAGTTCCTCCTCGCTTTCTGTAAAAATGCGACAACGTTCACATCTGGGCACCGCTTCTGTCAGCTCAATAGCAAAATGGGGTGTTATTGCTGAGGAAACCGAGGCAGCCGCTTTAATTTAGGATGCACCATTCTTGCTCTGTTATCTCGGAGACTTTTAAATGACATTCTGAGTAATCCTAACAGCAGCATTAGCTGACGCAGTATAGCGGCAAAAATAAAGTTGAACGTCTCTCTAGTCTTAAGATCCCTGGGAAATGAGGATGAATGGGTAGTCTGTGTGGATCACCTTTGGAAGAAAGGGCAATTACCCCTTATGGACTGTTCTTCAAGTAATTTCCACTAGAAATGCATTTTCTGAGACAAAACATAAAAGAATAGACTCCATTAGTGAAAGGTTGATCTCAGCAGAAGTGTCATCTGCAGGACAGGCTTCAGCCTGGATGGGAGGTTGGAAGGGAAAATTATGGCTGCTTCCTGTGTTGGTGCTTTGGGCCAGCCCCAGCAAAGGACAGTGAACACGTTTGGTGCCTCAGGTGGTGGCTTTCTGCTTTTGATGAGGACCAGTCAGAGCTGGATGGACCCCTGTGGTCTTCCTTCTCCATGGCTCCTTCCTCCTGCAAACCCTCTTTTCTGCAGGTGTGTGTGCCTGTGCGGGGCCAGACCCGAGCCCTTTAAACCACTGCAGAGCCATAAGCAAACCCCATGGAGATGGAAAGCTCTGGCCAAGGAAGCCTCCATGGCTCATCCCTCCTTTCCCCCATCTGGCCTCTTCCCATGAAGGAAATGGGATTTCAGTTGGGCTACTGTAATGCTGTTTTTTGGCACGCGGGTGCAAGAGGACTGCCCCAGCGTGGCCCTGGGCAGGAGAGCGCGTCCTTCCCTGCAGGCAACGCCTCCTTCCTTACGGAGCTTCCCATCTTTGCGCTGATGCAGCCCAACTCGCTGGAGGATACTGTAAGCCTGCCAAAAAACTGGAAAATAAAATAAACGTAGTTTGAATGGATTTGTTATCTGGTTCCTATTTATACAGCTGTTGCTTCTACCATTCGGGGAGTATGAAGATACCTGAAAACAGTTATAAATTTACTGTTCCCTCCTTGAGGGTCTTTCTGCAGTGCCAGGATGGTTGGAAGATTTCTCTGTCTAAATGAAAATCAGCACCTGAGGTTTCTTTCTTTTTCCTTTTAATACCTTTTACAACTTTTTGTCTTAATTATGTATAACCTAAGACTTTTTTTGCTTTTCTTTTTTTTTTTTCCTTTTTCTAATTCCTTGTTGATGATACAAAGGTAGTCATGGGAGTAATGTTTCTTCTTCATTTCTGTTGCAGAACCAGTGAAGAGGGAAGCTGTAAAAGATGTTGTATGTTATAACGTTGTCTAGCCAAATGAGATAGGTGGGGTGGGGGCAAGGATGGTTGGAAATGAAAATCTGAGGGCAAAATTGGCTAAGGCAGAGTTTTGGATCCTGTAGCTCTACCGAAGCCAAAAGGATGTGTGCTCCCATCTTTAAAATCCACAGAACAGTCTCTGCAGAATAAAACAATTACAAAACAGCCTATTTCTGAGCTTATATTACATGATATTTATGGAATCATTCATGCCAGAATTAGATTTGCTTCAGAATTTTGAAAGTAGCCTTAACTCCCAGCGTGCCCCTTTAATGCATAATTAACTCTTTTCACAGACTTAATGTTATCTTTCACAGAGAATTCAGAAAATGTGCAAGGAAAATCTGTATTTCTGCTCTAATAATATTCTCCAGTGCTCTTCGGATTGTTTTGATTTTGTTTTTTTTTTTTTTTGACTAGGTGGCAATAGGAGAGAATTAATTTATTTTTTTCCCCCGTTCACTGGGGCTAAAGTTATCATGCTGTTGTCTGAGTTACTGGAGAAGCATTCCAGAAGTGTCTGTGAGTTTGCTGCAGAAATTCGCCCACTCTTTCTCTTCATCATGGGAAAGTGCTTGATATAGCTCCATTATGCTTCCCAAACAGTTGTCATAATTTCTTTGAAGGAATTTATCAAGAGTAAAATAAAGGTAAAACCATCTTGTGCCAACTCAATATCTGCCTACTATAAATAGGCATTTCAACTATCTCCAGAGAGCAGAATATCTAATAAAAGTGTTAAGGAACAAATTTGTCACCTGGCTTCTAAACGAGCTCTGAGAGGTTGATGATTGCATCAATATACAAGTGTAGCATTTGTTGGAAGTACAGATGTTCCTGCTTTTATACATAATTATGTATTTTATGGGCCCAATACAGCACCCGTTGAAATCAAAAGAGAAAAAAATCTTCCTGACTTTAGGGAGCTTTGCATCAAAAGATGGAAACTGCAATAGTGTTTGGTGCTTGTAACGCAGGTTTTTTCCTTAGATTCTGAGGAAAAACATGGTATGCAAAACTTGATACTTATATATAAAATCACTTTTTCAAAGCAGCGGTAGTTTGCAGGAGTAATAAAACCTAGCAAATATATAGATCAATACTATCTGATTATTTGAATAATGAGGCCAAGTGATGCTGGTTATGTCCCACTTCATCTGGAGGAAGTAAGAGGCTCCATCACCGTCTACAGGAGTCCTTGAAGTGCTTTGGCTCATTAAATCCTTTCAGAGCTGCCTATTAAGTGTTGTTCGGGTAACTAAATATCTCCAAATCTGTTCACATCCTTTGTATTGATTTATTAAACTGTTTCCTATATTTTTATGTACTCTCTAATCTATTTACTTCTGCTCTTTTCTGTGAAAACTTAGGCAGTCTCCTGTGTTCCCTCTCTGCTGTATTTTTATTTTGTCCTCAATAAGGTTTCCATTTACACCCAGCAGTATTCAGCACCTTGCTTCTTTCGTCCGAGTGAGTTATTGAAGTAGAGTTCATAGAGCATTCACCAAGAGAAACAGCGTTTCTCTGGACCGGGGCATATGCTGCGCATCCGTATGTGAACGTTGAATCTGACGGCATTGCCATAGTAGATGCTGGCACCTGGGGCATGCTGGAGGCAAGAAGATAATGAACGTGGGCTTTGGTGGACAGTGCTGAGGGGGTCACAGGAGTAATTTAAAAGAAAAACTCATGAAGTTTCATAAAAAGCATTTGTGCTACAGAAGGTCAACTCCTCAGTAGGTGTTACGAGGGGGTTTGATATTTATTTCTTTTCCCCCTTCTTACGGGTCTTCAGCAACATTTTTGTGAGTGCACAAGTATTTAATTAAAAAGTCTGCTGTTTTTACAACCTTTCCTGCAACAGGAAATAAATACATGCTTATAAATATATAGTTGGATTTAGTATTATTAATTCTCAGCTCTGCCCTGTAGCAATGGGTTGGAGATAAAGCCATATAACCAGACCTGCTGAGCTTTGACAACGCTTTGTCATTATGATATATACTTCACATTACACTGTGCTTTCAAATAAGGTAAGGTGAAGTTTGAGCCTGGTCCAATCGCTTATGAATGCTGAGGGGATGAAATGCAGCTACAGATTTTGTGATCTGGACATCTTTCCACTCAATACAGTTTTGCCAGTTGATGAGGCTATTAAGTCTATTGAAATCTGTGTTGTAAAGTCCTATATTAAGCCTGACTGCTGCTGTTCCATCTCTCTTGGTTCAGCTGTTGTACATGAATGATTTCACCTGCCTGGCAAGACTGAAGCTAATCTCTTTAAATTAAATTCACAGATTTTTTGGACAATGTTTTATCTTGCTGTTTATCTTGCTGTGTAGCTTGCTTTCTCACTAGATAAAAACAGGACCAAAATACTTATTTATGTCATATTAGCGACAGGCTGGAATTTGTAAAGAGTTGACATCTGGTGTAATTTATCCAAACTGGAAAATCTCTGAAATTGTTTTTCTGCAAGCAGTATGTGACAAAGATTTCTAATTTTTTAATGGTTGCTTTCTTCTTCCTATAAAGTTACAACAGAGAAAATTGAAGCAAATTAGAAATGTGATATGATATTATGCAGGGAAAACTTCCCTCTTATCTCCTGGATGATACACAAGTAGTCATGCGCCACTTACAAATAAAATGTTAAATTAAAAAAAAGCCAGTATTTTCACTCCACAGAGCGCACCATCATCATATGCGATGCTTATTTATAGTGACTGCAATGTCTGTGTCTTTGCTCTGTCTTTCTGAGCATATATACTCACGGGTCCCGTAGCTTTCTCACCAGGCGCTAAGAGGAAAATTGCGTCGGCTGAGGTACGGTAGCAATATTTGGGGAGTACCGCGTTGCTGAGTAGAGATGACAGCAGCTGAATATGACTCACTGTGCCTCGTTTCTCTGTGTGTATAAATATTGGGCTAGGAGATACGCAAATGCTTGATCCTTCGCTCCGTTCAAATTTAAGTGAGCTTAGCTCCAGGGAGCTCTGCTGGAGCTACGCTCGAGTCAAACTGCGGTAATGGTTTTGCAGTCGAGCCCTAAGTTCTTAAATGGCATGAATAAAGGTATGGCACGGTTTCTTCCAGGAGCTCCTCCTGTGAAAGGCTGATGATATGGCAGTCTTGTGTAATAAAATGTACTTACTTTGAAACCAGCCACTTAATTCACTTTAGTGAACAAATATGTTGTGCATAGTACTGCAGAGTTACTTGGTAAATTCTGAAAACTTTGAATTTTCTGGGATATTAACAGTTCTCATTCCTCAAGGACTTAAGCAGCGTGCCCATGATAGCGAGAGCAGATGGGACTCAAACGCGTCACTGTCCGTATAATTCTTAACACCTTTTGGTTTTTTTTTTTTAAAAAAAAGGAAATAGCCATAAGGGTCAAAACTGCCAGAAGTGCTAACTCTGCCATTCTGAGATACTATGTTAGTGACCTGCCAGCCTGTGGTGGTGAATTGTGATGATGAGCTGGGAATCCTCCTCATTGCTAATGTAGCAGGGTACTTTCTAAAATTGCATTTTTAAAGATTGCTATTTTTATTACTTAGTCAGGGAAAAACAGCAAGGTGCTAGGCTATTTAGGTCATTGCATGCATTTTTTGCTTGACTTCAGAGGGCTTGGTTCAGGACTGTAGCTGAGACTATTTCTGATATTTCTTGACAATTCTATTGTACCTTCCTTGGCTGGTAATAGTATGATACTAAATCTTCTGAAAGCAAAATAACTTTTTTTAAATTTAGTGGCATTGGGAGGCAGGACTGTAATCAGACTTTAGCCAGGCACTCATTCTGGGGGGTCTACCTAGAAGTCTATCCTCTTCTTTAAAATGAGATAAAACTTATGGTATCAAGCGAAGCCGTTTTTTGTCTGTTTAATTGAACAGAGCTGTGGCCGTCACCCAAGGTTAGGCAGAAACAGATTTTTCCTTTATCCTACCCCATACGCTGGCATTGCCCTAAGCACTGCAGCTGAGCCGACGGGGCCCACGAGAGGCAAGCAGCGCGTGGTGCCTGTGCAGGAAGACAAGAGCGAGCACAGGGGCCGTGCGATGGGGACCCTTCGGTGGTCGTTTTAGGAGATATGCTCTCATTCAGACACAAGTTAATTCAGAGCAGTCTTACAGCCTCTGTTATGCAGCAGAGAGGTCAGAGAAGGAAACAGTGGCCAAAGAGGGCAGGCGACCCTTCATGGTGGAGGGACTCTCCAAGTATTAATTATGTTTGGTGGTTTACAGTTAGGCACTTTTACTTTCATCACATGTGTTTAGTCTCACAGTGTATTTTCTTGCTGTCTTGATCTCTTGCTCTTGGAGCTATAACCAAAAAAAGGCCTTTTTTAATTAGACTGAACTTAAGGAACTGAGTAATGTCCATATGTCAGTGTGTATCCATACACAGAAGACTGAACTCGGTCATCGTGGTCGTGCTCTTAAGATAAGTGGGAAGCGTGGATGGCTCAGTTTGAACACATACCATCATCAGCTGTGTTACGTGGAGGGCTCTGGATACATGCTGAGCAAGTACTTGGGGTAGGGCTAGGTGACCTCCAGAGGCCCCTTGCACCCTAAACTAGTCTATGACTCGGTGAAACTTCCATTGCCTACTGCTGTCCTCTCATTATTTACTTCTCCTTCAACACAGCTCAACAAAGCGATGCAATCCAGATTCATGCAGTGCCTGGCTGTGTTTGGATTCATTCCACCTAAATTTGCGCACTTCACTGAGTCACCTGAAATGTAGCGCCCTGAACTCTCGTGTTAGTTTTATGGCGTAGGCACCTTCTGAAGGGTGGTTCAGATAAATAATATCTCCTGCTCTCAATAAGTGTTGAAATGCTTCTGTTAAGTACATAAATTAATTGGGATGAATCTGGGCCTGAACGTCTAGATTTAAAAGGAAATTAAACTTTTCTGCTCTAGTAAGCGAACAACAATTGAGGCTTGGACTAGCTACAGTATTGTTCATTGGAGAAGAATTTCCTTCTGTAGTTCTATATATCGACTATGGCACCAATTATAAATAAATCGAGTCCAGGTTAACAGGAGATGTCCAGACCAAGCCTTTCAAGCCTAGGAGATTTCCTTTAAGCTTATAACTAACTGGCATCATTTCTAAGTGTGCAGAGAGTTAGGCAAATCCACTGAATTTTGTGAATGCAGGCTAATTTTAGGGAGAAAAAATTATGCGTTCCTCTGTCTGTCTGCTTTAACATCATGTTTTTTAAGAGTCTGCCTCCAGTTTCAAACTGTAGTTTCTGTTTCTGCTATGACCTGAAACATCCCAACGGCTGCTGATTCTGATGCTGATGTAAGATGGCCACCCCTTACGCAAAATGCAAAATTAGAGGACTTTGAGTGGCAGTAGGACATTAAAACCCAATATTCAGCGAATGGTGGCATATTAATGTGTGCTTATATCAGCAGAGAGGATTGTGTTTTCATGGTAGAAACAGAAACCAGTTGAATGAATGTGACATGTAGGTACCACGGAGGTTTAGACTGTCTTCAGAAATACTGCAGAAAGCTCGTTGTAGTCCACTATGAATTCCGGTTCAATTTATCTAATTGTTGCTCTTCAATGAAATATATGGCTTTTTGCCATATATATATATATGTATATATACATGAAAAAATAAAAAGCATGCTTGCTTTTTATTTTCAGGTATCAGAGTTTGTTTTTTGTCTATATATGTAGCTATAACTGTAATTGCTTTATAATTGGTGGTTGTTTCTCCTAAACGGGAAAAAATGGCATTTGAAAAGGGATATTTTTTCATTGTTTTTCTAGAGCTAAAAAAAGAGAAAATCTGTTTTTCTGTGTAAGTTGATATTTTCTGGAACTCTGCATAATGCTATTGAATATGTGGAAGGAATGAAAAGTCTTTAATTAAACAGATGCCAATGGATGCAAAATTTAAAAGCCCATGCTGAATGACCCTCATCATTAATCCTAAAATCAATATAATGCGTTAGATTGTCTAATGACTTCTAGTCATTTACCTTTCCCAGATGAATTTGGTGCCCATGATAATTAAGGGACCTCCAGCACTTCAATTTTTGGAGAAAAACGTAATTAAACTGAAAATGTAGAGATCAAAACTGCAGTAATTACTGAAGATTGTGTTTTTTCACAGCTGGCTGGAGCCAGAGATATTTAAGGCAGTATGTGATACCTACACTTCCCTTGTATTTCAGCCAATGTTTTAGAGCTTCCAAAAAGCTAAAAGCAGTTCAGATAATGTGTTCAGATACAGATAATGTAGTTCAGATAATGAACTCATGTATAAGATCAGCCCTGGCGTGCAAAATACGGAGGAATTAAACAGTGAGTAGGCTTTATAATTGTCAGCCAGGGTAGGGACGGTCCGGCAGCAGATCGTGGTCCGCGAGGGTCTGGGCGCCTTCGCTGACATTGCCTGGTCGTGCGGAGATCCGGTGTCCGTGGGCCGAGGGTTTCGCAGGGGACAGGGAATGGGGAGCGTGACCGAAACGGGAAGGCCTGGAAGGGCCTAAGTGCGGTATGCGAGAGGGCACCTGGGAGCCATGAACCGACAATTAGTTTAGACAGGTATTTCCTTGAATATGAAAGTCTCCCTCAGGGTGTTCACGCTGTATTTTTGTTTTCAATTAAGTTCTACTCTTGCCAGTACTCAGCCATGTATTGGACAGCTGCCTTAAAAACAGGGCCAGAACATCTCCAGTTCAAATGAACTTTCCCCAGTGGCTTAGTTGGATACGGGGTCAGGAGACATTCAGATTTCAGATCTCCTCATGGAAAGTCAGTGATGAATTCATGGTTACTTGCTCATTAAAACGCAGCGTTGTTAAACCGTATTTTAGTGGCTTTCAGACCTGAACCTAGCGATAGGTGATACATTTGTGTAATCAAAAGGAAGAGTAACGCTCTTCCGTGAAGAATGGGATGTGACAAAACTCAACAGTACTTCAAAGTGCAGTTTGTCAGTAGGACGCAAAGAATGCGTGCAACTTGGGGAGGTTCTCAAAGAAAGTTAAGAAACAAAGGTTTGTCAGCAAAACTTAAGAACCTATTTTAACAGGACATAACTTTTGTTACAAAAAGAAAGAAAGGGGAAATGTTTAATGCCACACTAGCATGTGATGATGATCCTTCACATACCTGCTATCTAAATTTCATAACAGGGGGCTTTTCTTCCCCGGGATATTACGTTGCGATGCTCTGAGATGCTCAGACCGGGTTAGCTCATGTTCTAGCCTAGCCTGGGCCTGTCCTGAAATTTGCAGGGACGGAAGTGCTCTCTTTAGCCTGATTGTTGCTGCATGTGATGCTAATGTGTGTCAAGAGTCATGCCTGGATGCTCTGGCTGTCTTACCTCTGTCTCCCAAGCGGAGAAGCCATTCGAGGTACCCCTGAAGATCTCCACCAGGATGTTTAAATCCCCTGCGGTCTCCGTTTCTCACATTCAGATCCTGAGCTTTTTTTTTTAAAGAAGTGGTTATTAGTATTGAGTAAATTGTTCTTGTGAGCCAGCCATAACTCTCAGGGTACAGAAATTAGGAGTATAGCATGAGGGGTTGAAGCTGAAGCTCCTTCCCTGGGATTTCCATTTATGCCACAATCTGTCTCTGCCTTATTCCTTAAAATGAAAGGAAGAGCCTGTGGTCAGCAGCACGAAGTGCTGCAAGGGCTGCACAAGCCCGTCGGTAGCAGTGGGAAGGGGACCGCTGCGGTTCATGCAAAGCTGCTGCAAGCTCCTTTCCAGCTGACGCTGCACCTCTACTAAGCTGTCCCCACCATCCGTGGAGTCAGCAGGGAGGGTAAGAAACAGCCTCACTTCTAGAAGACAAGGACAAGAAACAAATAATATTTATGTCATGGTGCCATCTCTCTAATACTGATTTTCTACCTGTGGTATTTCTGAAGTTACCTGAAAGTCGTGCTTTAGTTTTCCCCTTAAGATAAGAATGATACTGCTTACAGACAGAATGTAGCATCTACTGCATTAATTCGTCTTTGTAAATAACTATTACTAAGCTCTACAGTTCAGCTCTCTACAAATTTAAGAAAAAAAAGTCCCTTGGAAGTTCTTTTCTTATTTTAGATCCTGCATGTAGATCTCGGCATAAACAACAGTTCTTGCAAAGCAGTGAGACTCCTCCCTGGCATCCTCTCTCCCAGTCGTGCATGAGAGAGAGGAAATTATGTAGAAGTGAAATGGCTCTTGTGCTCAGCCAAAAATTCCTGCGAGGTTTAATTACAGCCCATCTACTTGTGTCCTGGCAGAGGTGTCTAGCCTGAAGGATGCCGAGGACTTTTCCTTGTTGCTGCTGCAGAGGGGGCAGTTAGACCATTAGATTGTGAGCTCCCAGGAAATCCACAGACCTCACAACCCTCTTGCAGAGGGCTGGGGATCCTTCCTTCCCTGGTAGTCGAAATGAGCATGGAGAGTGTGTGCCACCCTCCCAGGGAAAGCGTGTGCACAGAAACAGCAAGGGCCCTGTCCTGACACCAGGCAGGCCGCAGCGCAGGGTAATCACTTGTTCCTTAGAAAACTGGACCAGGGAACCCAAAAAGTTATGTAGTCCCAGTAATGGGGAAGGGAATACCGGTTCTGGGTTTGGTGGACAATTGTCTGGACAGATGTTTGCCCCAAAAGAGCATAGTGTTTCTGATGTGCAAGAGGGGTAGTACAGGCAGGTAGGCAGATGATGGGGGATTTTTGCCCCTAAATTCTAGCCAATATCATGTGGACAGGAAATGAAAGCTGGGTTATGCAGCCATGAAGTTGCTGAGGGCTTTGAGGTGTGACTGGGGCTTGGTAGCTGACTGCTCAGAGAGTTGGGACTCTTGTAGAGTTCCCTGAGGGAGGAGAAGCTGGAGGAAGTCTTCCCTGTCCCCATCTGGAGACATGGTTCTAACGTGACCAATTGGACTTGCTGTTTTCGGGGAAGATCTATTACGTTTTTCTGGAAGACCTGTTGCACCGGAAGGGAGCAGACGATTGACCTAAACATGAGCAAGGTCATGAGGCGTTGGTTGATTTGCTGATTTTGCTCTCTGTAGGGAGGAGTTCCTCAGGCCTCACATTTTCTCTTTCCCGGTGCAGACACTGTATATTTCCTTGGGACCTCCCGACATGCAGCATCGCTCCAAATTGATTGTCAGATGGCTGAAGCTTTCGGACGTTTCCATATGCGTTCATGAGGCTGCTGCACAGATGAACTGCATATGTTCACAGTGCTCCGGCCACTTGGGGAATCCTGTGGGAACCCCCGTTAGGAATAAATCAGATGTCAGTCTTCATCTTCCATCTTTGAGCAATCCAACAAAAGTTTTATACCCATTTGCAGAACTGATCTCTTTTTAGCCGTTTGCTGGGCGAACCCTTCTGCATCCCGCCCCCCATCCTCCAGCTCGTAGGCAGAGGACCGTCCCAGTGACGCTGCATGCTGAACAGCACCGGAAGGGTTCCTTTCCCTGCAGAAACCCACTTCTGTTCTGTACCCAAAATAGCATAATCCTGATGGATTAGCCCTTTGTATCTTACCATTTCTGCTGGAGAGCTACCGTTACGCTTTTTACATAAGAGACCCAAAGCAACCCTGTCGAGGTTAATAATATATCATGGGAAGCAGCGGCGCTTTGCACTCCTCTGCTGCCTTACCTCAGCAAGCTGCATACACATTAGGACTCGCAAACCTGTGTTGCAGCAAATATTCCAGTATTATGGTTTTGAAAATGCCTAAATTGGACGAGGAGCGGGTAAGTGGGCTTTGTAGAAAGTCATACAGAGAATCAGTGTCAAAGCTGAGACCGAATCTGGTGCTCAGACCACGGAAACGAGAACTTTGTCGCTGGTTTTTTAATCATTTGAATTTTCTCCTTTTGTTGTTCTCTTTGTGTGCGCGGATGATGGCATTCAGGCTTTTGCTGTGACGGGTGGCCAACATACTCTATGCGATTTCCTCTTCCTGCGGAGCAGCAGGGAATTAGCTGCATCTGAGTGACCTCTGGGCAGCGCCTGACGTCAGCACACACATCAGCGTTAATTAAAATGGAGGGGTTTTTTGAAATATTCTGGAGATTTTGATTTTAATTTGAATTTTAATAGCCTAATTACTTTGAAATTGTTGTGCCCTTTGCTTTATGAACTCTTAATCATAAGGCTCTCAGGCAGATATCGTTTAAGTAATCAGCATCAGTATCACCAGTAATTAAAGTGATAGCCAACTACAGGTGCTGCTAATCAATTAAATGCATTTGTAATTGAAAACTTGATTCAAGTATTGATAGTTGCTTTGATCCTTGGACCTGTAAAATGATGACTGGTTTTCTTAAAGTTGACTGAAATGCGTTACAAATTTGAAACATGTAGAAGAGGTTGGGAAAGGGGGAGATGAAATATACTGTGAAATTCAACCTTTTCCTGCCCAGCTGATGGGAATAAAAATGGTACCGTAGACCAGACGTGGTCTGACGGGCTGTTGAGTGAGTGCCTAGGCTTTAAGAAGTGAATTAACGCACGTGTCTGTGGCCGTTTGGAAACTGGAAGGCTTGCGTTAAAAGGAGAAAGATCTGAGACTAAATATATGAAAGTTTGTCCTAAGTAATTACGTTATTGTCACAAGAGTGAGTTGAAGTGAAAAGAAATACATTGCTGTGGTTATGGGAGCGTATTGTAGATAGGTTTTCCCGTTACAGTTTTTTTTTTTTTCAGTGAAAACTTAACTAGCTTAGCTCTGAAAGAGAAGTCAAAGTTTTGAAAGTTTGCATGACAGTAAAATTAAAAAGAAAAAAAAGTATTTCAAGTGAGTGACGCTTTTCAGTTACTTCAAAAAGTTTTGTTTTCCGTCATTTTACTTACAAAATTGCTATAAATGGATTTGAATTTTCTGAGACGGACACTCGAGGTGAGTTTTTTTCAGATGTTCCTTGTTTCTCCTCGTTAGCTATAAATAGAGCCTGACCTGCTAATTTTAAATGTTTAAAGTTAAGATGAGAGCGATCTCACCTTCATGGTTGTGTAACATCAAAATTTTTTGAGGTGGGAAAAGTGTTGGGCTAAGCAGTTGGCATTTATCAACAGGAAAATGTGTAAATTAAGCAAAATGTCCCGTGTAACATTTTGAATGCCATGTGTCATTCGGCTAAAAAAGCACTCGCTTTTACTGTACGTGAGCGTTTCCTAAATCTTTTTTAATTACCTGCAGCCAAACTTTGGAAGCAATTGTGCCACAGAAGATTCTGTGATGGCAGAAAGAGAGAAGTCTTTGGGAAAACATGAGAATCTCTTTCGTGTGCTTATTTTGAAAGCTCACTGGGTTTTTTTTGTTTTTGTTCCTTTGACACTGTAAACACATACTTGCCTGGGGTTCCTGGCACTGCTAAGCCTTATGTTTGGTTATGTTTCATCCTCTCTTCAAGTTAGTGAAGGCACCCAGAGGCATTTTTTCCCTTAGGTTTCTTCCCTGCTAAACCGTTGCTATATTTTATATATATATATATGTATTTGTTTATATATGTGTGTGTGTGTATATATGTATATGTGTGTGTATATATATCTTTTTAAGACTGGTAATCAAATAGTTTAAGTATTTTTTCATGCAATTTTAATATAAGAGCTGTTTGGAGACTTAGTTCAGGAGAGAAGCATCCCAAGGAGAAAGATACTGGCTGGAAAGGTCTTTATGTCTTAACAATCCTCGTGGTATTTTTCTTAGGATTATCTTCACTTGGGAATAAAAGTGGTTTTATGAAACACCATGGACGGGGACGTTAAAATTGCTCGTCTCCAAGGCAACTGGCAACAGCCTCAACACATCCTTATAAATTAATTTTCAGCTTTGGCGGTGCGGCGGGAGCTCCTCTCCCGCGGAGCAGGTGGGACGTGGCGGGAACGGGGCCAGGACTCTCGGGGCTGGAGAAACACAGGTTTTACCTTAAACGCAAACCGTGAGCCTTCCTCGTCGCTCGAGGAAGCAGGAAAGGGGTACGGGAGGATTTTGACGAGGGCGACTCGTTGCACTGCTGCACTCGACCGCTTGCGCTCGGTTCTCGTGTGCCCAAATGTTTTGGCCTGACTGACGTGTGAAATGGGAAAGCTGAGCTGAACTGCCAAAATACCACTTGTATTTTAAAAATCGGGCTCGTAATCTGGAGGAAACGGGCTCTCTTGTGGGTACAGCTGTATCCTTGTTGCAAGCCCTGAACTTTGAGCGGGGTAGTTAGAGCCGCGGTGCTGCGGAGCCCAAGGCTGCGGCTGATGGCCCGGGCTTGCTGGTTTGTCCCAGGTCAAACACCAGGAATCGCGTTGCTGGGAAGCTTCTAAAAGACTAGAACTGGTTGGGAAAATGGATGCAAACCACATCCTTGCTGCTCTCCCACTTGCAAAATGTTGTGTCTGACATGAAAAAATAACTCCCAAAGAAGCGAATTCTGTCTTCTTCAACCACTGGCACTTTTAGATACATATATATGTATGCATAACACGCATATAACACGCATGCATAATGCTTTTTTCTAACAAGAACAATAATAAAAACTAAAGCAGCTAAATAATATCCTTTAAAAAAAAAATGGAGTTGCAAGAGCAAGTGACTGTAGTCACAGTCAGGGTGAAAAGGTTCAATGTGGCATTCAGTGGTGGTGGTTCAGATACTCTTTTCCAATAACTGATCTTAGTTTGTTCTCCCAGAGTATTGCAAATAGGTGACTTTCAAATTGCAAATAGGTGCCTTTCAAAAATCAGACATCCTCATGTTATAGAAAGCATCATAAAGAATCTCCACAGGCTCCATAGGTATGATTTCAAAATAGATTTGATTTTGCTTATGATGTTGGTATAGTCAGCTTCTGTGCCACGTGCAAAGTATGTAGTACTTATTTCTTGGGAATGCATCCCCTCTTTCAAGGGGGAACTCGTACATAGCAAAGCATCAGAACACTAAGCACCCTTTACTTCACCTCATGATGCTTAATTTCCTGGTGAAATCTATTATTTTGGCAGTTATGCCAGGCTTAGCACATCTTACTGCACAAATGACACATTGATTTTTCATGTTTTCAGGCCAAATGAAAACATTTACTCAAGAGCTTAAGCACTAGCTTGCTTTAAAATACACCTGAGGTTTTTACTTTTTTTTTTTTTTTTAACACACTCTTTTCAAGTGTCTTTGAGTCCTGCCTGTTTTTCAAAACGTACCTGACTTGGGAAATAATACATTTTTTTCTGTGAGGGAGCCATTCAGGCAGTTTTGATTTAATTGTTAGCAAAACCTGCACCTGAATGCCTCTGAACGTGGAGTTCGCTCGCAGCAGATTATTGAGGCCAAGATTAATTAGCAGCAGTAAAGAGACACCACAGTTAGACACTCACATGAATTTTGGCAAGCAGTGAAAGGCTTGTTCTCAGTGGCACGGGATGACTCCTGCGTACCGGCGGATCATTAGGAGCGTTTCTGGGGGAGGTAATACTGCCTCAGATGTTCCCGGGCTCATGTACGTAGCCGGTTCCTGCGTTCCTTATTAAGCATGAAAGATGAGTTAAATTAGTCCTGAAACTTTCTGTTGAGTGTACTGGGGACCTATAATTATTTGTAACTGTGTCTCACGCTGTGTATTGTTTTTCTGGCTACAAGCCTTACTTCTGACAGGCGCAGTTTGTTTATGCTAGTATTTAAATTTAATTTCTTCAAGCCTACAGTCCTGTTCCAGCTTGCAACCTTAAGAGGAGAGCGAGTGCCTTCTGGGTATATTGAAACCACTGATAGTTGGGAGGGGCTGTGGTGTTTGTTACTGTTATTGTTAATAATATTTAATATATGTCACCACAGCATTTTACAGACCTTAGGTATCTTGAAAGCTAATTGCAAATACTAGTAATCTTTGCAAATATCTCCATGGACATGCATATCCAGAGGACTAATGATTAAAGTAAACTGACAAATAGTCTTTGATGGGCATCCAGAAACTTTGCTTTGATGAGATATATGAGTTTTCTGACACTCCCCATTTCTGATCAATGCATTTCTGATCAACTCTTCCTTAGTCCATCTGGGTTTCTAACTAAGTAATCATGAAAATGTGAGAATAAAAATATCTCGTTCTTTTGGAAACTATGGAAAAGATTGTGAAGGTTCAGCTGAGGCTTGGTTGGAACGGTTGGGTCAATACCTATTCTCTCTGAAGAAGAGAGAATACAGCAAATATCAAATACAGCTGAATTGGCAGGGATCGTGCCGTGTAGTTTGCAGTCTGTAAAGAAGAAGCCTTTAGAGAGCTGGTGTCACATAGATATTTTCCTCCTCAATAGGGCTGGGACTCCTTCTCAAATTTTGGGACGTCCATCGCATTCGTGACTGAGGGAAGTGCAAGTGCTGGCTGTACCAGCTCCGGTTGAGCTACGCAGGATGACTTTCTTATGGTGCAAGGCAGGGCCATACTCCTGTGCAAACAAGAATCATTTCAGCGAAACGGTGGTGGCAAGCAACCTTCTACAATACTTTTCCACGCTAGGTTTCAAGCAGGACTAAAAGTTTCATAAAATCAGCTTGAAAATTGACTTCCTTTTATGGTTTCCTTAGGAATCCTGGTATAATAGGAATGAAATATTTTCTTTCTGCTAGTTGCCCCCTGGATAAAATGTGAAGGATTAGAGCAGTAGTCATTATGTTCTCTCTTAAGCAGAAGAAAGGACAAGAAGCCCGCCAGAACCTCAGTCATTGATTTTCCTGGAGCAAAGGGTCGCATGTTAAGTACTATTGATAAAAAGCATCATTGTGGTGTCCATGGAGACCAGGTTGAGGTGAAAGTGAACTGTTACTATTATAGTGACAGCTTTAGGGAGAGGTATAAAGAACCTGCTTTTTCCTCTAATCATACGGAAGATCTTATCTGTTCTGCCTTGAGCATGGGCTCAAATCCGTTGCTCCTGTGAGGTGTGCCGTGCAGGGAAATGAAGCACTATTGACTTCAAGGAAGGGGCAAGGATAGCTGGCATCTCGTAAAATGTGCTCAGCACTTGCAGTGGCACAGCTCCAAGCGCTTGGATACTTGTGCTGGAAGTCTTTTTTTCTGTTTGTTTTTTTCCTCCCTTAAATTTAAGTGTCAAATTCAGACTAGAAATAAGTGAAATTAATTATTTGTGAAGACAACCTGACAGGAACTGCTCTGAGCTGTCTGTCACTGCCGTCTGAAAATCAAAGTAGGGGTCGTTCTTAAGAGCTCTCCTCCAGTTTAAATAGGGTGCTGTGTGAGGTTTTTGCCAGTGAAGAGTGCAGCTCCAAATGGTGGATTCTTATTTAAAAAATGGCTAGTGTGACCTGTGCTCGCTGATCGCATAGCTGCAATAGTTCCTTAATCCTTAAAAACGATGAGAGTGTAAATCTCAAAGGTAGCTGTGCACGTGCTCTGCTATGTCCATGTGCAGCAGGCCTTGCTCTCTGCTGTATTTGGATACCAGCTTTTTGACTGGTGCTTTAGCTGTAAAATTCCTCGGAGCCTCAGACCTTGGTCTGGGAGCTTCCTCTCAGGCTCCTTGGGACTCCTACGCACTTCTTGCACGTGCATAGACTCAGTCTGCTCCCCTTCCCCGGCATCGGGAGCCAGGAGCGCCGCCGTGGCCTAGCCCTCCCTTCCTAGGCGCACCGCTCACCTCCACACCCCTCTTCGTTTGGTACAGTGGGCTGGGGTCGTGCAGCAGGAGCAGCAAACCGGCATGGCCATTGCAAAGGCAATTCAAGATCAAATGCCTGTTTTGCTCCCGGGCAGTGTGAAAAAGCACCAGGTTGTTTTGAAAAAGAGAACATGTATGGATGCTGTGACGCTGGCGCAAGCATGTGCGACCATTGAGAGGCTTTGGAGATGTCTGGGCCCAGAAAGGCAGGATGGTCTCTGCTGATCGGGCTCCAGCAGAGGCACCCCCAGCTCGGCCAACCTGATGGAGAAACAGCTTCACAGATGCTAGAGCCAGTCCTGCTTTTTTATACAGGTCCAATATAATTGCACAATATAGAGATCTCTTCCATGATTGCTGATTGGCCCCACCAAGGAATTGAAGCCCTCCAGTGGTGAAGCTCGTCCTTGGTTATGTCTGCCTTTGGCCAGAAGCTCTTTGACCAGATCCTGGTCCAAAGAGCACTTCCTCTGAACGCAATGTGATCAACGCTGTCGTTAGCCCTCCTAGAGTGCAAGTGGTTCACTTGATGCCTCCTAGCTCTTCTAACTTGTGTTAAACTCGTGGAGCTCAGAAATCCTGTTTGTTTTAAATACATTGACAAAATGGAGGCTGTGATTTGGAAATCCCAGTGAGCCACGTGATGATCACAGAATCACAGAATGGCCAAAGTTGGAAGGGACCTCTGGAGATCCTCTAGTGCAACCCCCCTGCTCAAGCAGGGTCACCTAGAGCCCAGGATCACATCCAGGTGGGCCTCGAATATCTCCATGGAGGGAGACTCTATAACCTCTTTGGGCAACCTGTTCCAGTGCTCAGTCACACAGGAAATAAGTTTTTCTTCATGTTCAGACGGAACTTCCTGTGTTTCAGTTTGTGCCCGTTGCCTCTCATCCTGTCACTGGGCACCACGGAGAAGAGTCTGGCCCCATCCTCTCGACACCCTCCCTTCAGATACTTGGACACATCGATGAGATCCCCTCTCAGTCTTCTCCAGGCTGAACAGGCCCAGCTCCCTCAGCCTTTCCTCGTAGGAGAGATGCTTCAGTCCCCTCATCATCTTTGTAGCCCTCTGCTGGACTCTCTCCAGGACTGCCATGTCTCTCTTGTCCTGGGGAGCCCAGAACTGGACACAGTACTCCAGGGGAGGCCTCACCAGGGCTGAGAGGAGGAGCAGGATCACCTCCCTCCACCTGCTGGCAACACTCTGCCTCATGCACCCCAGGAGACCATTGGCCTTCTTGGCCACAAGGGCACACTGCTGGATCATGCTTAACTTGTCCACCAGGACTCTCGGGTCCTTCTCTGCAGAGCTGCTTTCCAGCAGGTCAGCCCCCAGCCTGTCCTGGTGCATGGGGTTATTCCTCCCTAGGTGCAGGACCCTGCACTTGCCTCTGTTGAACTTCATGAGGTTCCTCTCTGCCCAGCTCTCCAGCCTGTCCAGGTCCCTCTGAGTGGCAGCACAGCGCTGTGATGTATCAGCCACTCCTCCTAGTTTTGGATCATCAGCAAACTTGCTGAGGAGGCACTCTGTCCCTTCCTCCAGGTCATTGATGAATAAGTTAAACAATACTGGACCTGGTATTGACCCCTGGGGGAGAGTGATCCAGAAATCATGGCTCGAACTGCAGGTCATCAGAATGTCTTCCCAATTATGGGATCTCTTTTGAGATTTGCTCATTGTTTTTCTCAGCTGTTTAATTTCTACATTTCCTATAGGCAGTGCTTTGGGTGAATGCAGGCGGCAGTTGGTCTTTTCCAACTTGAGACCAATGTGATTTTATCCCTTCCAGCAGGATTTTTCAATTTACAAATCATTACTGCAACCAGATACCTGTACGAGCTGTGCAGCTGTTTCCTGAAGGCCTTCCCATCCCTCTGCTTCTCTGTCATTTCTTCCCCATATATAATTTTATCTCCAGCTTCTTGGGATGCTCCTGGGTTTAGGAAGTAAATAACTTTACGGGGTTCTGTTATCACTTTTCTGCAGAGAAGTACAGTGCCAGCATTTCTTATTCTTCCACCCTGTTTATAGGTGACTGTTGCAGGATAGGGGTCAGTGGAGTTTCAGATGAGCTTTTCTTGTCCCTCATAGAAGGGGCAGCAGGATGGAGCTGCTCTTCGCTCCTCTGGGGAAGCGTCCAGATGCTCTGCTCTTGGCTATACCCAAGAAACAGGGCAGTGGCTGGTCAAAGTGGCTTTTTGTTGTAGCAGGGCTGGATTACACACAAAAGCTGAAGGTCCCCATGGGCGTGATGAGAGCTCAGAGCAATGTTGTTGTGCAGAAATTGGAAGCGCTGGGTGTACTCCAGTATGAGTTACATATAGACGTGTCCTTGCAGCTGTCAACAGGAATATGTTTTAAAGCCACTCTCTGGGCGCTTGCGTTCTCCCATAAACATTTTATGTGTAGGCAATTTCAATATGCAAAGTGACCAAATCTGTTTTTAATACAATCACTGCTTGAATTGAAAAATGGAGTTTGTTCTGCCCTAATGCAGAAAACTCGACATTATTTTACTCAGCATTGAAAACCTGAAGAATTGATTTTGAAATGCATAATTGATTGTAACAATAAATCACTAGGCAACATATGCATGAAAATTGATTTTGCTATTACAATAATTAATTTGAAATGTGCTATAACATATTCATGCAGGGACTAAGCAACTCAATAATGGTAATAAATTGTGTTTAGTCAAAAACTATCCACTGTGATGCAGTTAACTTTTCTTTGTCCAAAAATTGGTAATATAGTGCTGTAAGAGACTATATAGATACATTTGTGAGGCATTGCTCCATGACATACCCTTAATATCCTGAATACCTTATATTCTGCTGAGTAAAGACTCTCGAAGGATTGGAGACTTGCAAAGAACAGCTGGTGCCCAGATTGTTTTAGGAAAGAAATGTTAATGTTGTACAATATCAGCTTTCTTATCAGTCCGGCCCAGTAAATCTGGTGTTTTTCCTAGATAAATTGGTAGAAACTGTAATAAAGAGTAGAATGAATAGACGTATGGATGAACATGATATGATGGGGAAGAATCAATACAGCTTTTGTGGAGGAAAGTCATGCTTCATGTACCTATTAAAGGCCTTTGAAGCAATCACTGAGCACATGGGTAAGGAGATCCAGTTGATGTTGTTGACTTGGATTTCCAAAAGGCTTTTGATAAGGTCCTTCACAAAAGGCTCCTAAAGAAATGAAGCTGCTACAGAACAAGGGAAAAGATCCCTTTAAGAACAGCAACTGATAAGGTAGCGAACAAGGGTAGGAATAGGTGTGGGTTTTTCTCGAGCGAGGGATGCCAGCAGCAGAGTTGCACAGCGCTGGGGTCCGTGCTGCTTAGTGGCAAGGAGGAACAGCGAGGAAACAGCACTGATCTGTTTAGCCTAGCAAAAGTGAAAGCTGCCTGCTAAAAGCTGCGGTAAGACCTTGCTGTACCGACTGGGAGATGAAAGAGGAAATAAAATTCAGCATGGTTAAATGGCAAGCGGTACAGAGAAAACGTAGGCACCCGCTGTCTGTACCTGCTGATGTGCACCAGCTGCCGCTGTTCAGGCAGGAGATCTTACTGTTAAAAGTCTGCGGCGGGAAAAATGCAGTTGAGTGTTGAGATTTTCAGAAAATGAACTGAGTGCAAAAGAAAACCCTCGCTGTATTGCTGCATAAACCTGTGGCACAGGCTCATGCCAAACACTGCACTGGCCCTGCCTGCCTGCTTCTTCAAGGGCACAGCAGAAGAGGAAATGGTACGAGGATTGGTGGCTGGAGGGGTCAAATACATAGAGTGGCTTCTGTAGCGGTAGGGACAAAATACCTGTGGACCTTGGAGCCAAGAAGAGGTGGGAATACGGCAGTGGAGCAGTGTACCAAGAGACATCCCGAAGCAGTGAGTTCGGTTCGGACTGTTAAACTGAGATAAGATCCTTCATACAACTTAGGTGAGACCCATAATATTTAGAAAAAAGCAGTTACTCGTCTTGGCTGTGTTCCTACTCACTGGTGAACGGTTCGGCTAAAATGTACGTATGCGTTGGGATCAGCAATAAGTCTTCTCCCAAGAGGTTCGACTTTCTTTGTTTTACATTGATATAATGAAGGTGTAGGAATGTCTCTGCCAAGGTCTGTGGAATTAAAATGGCACAAAATTGTTAGAACTATTCAGAGGGCTATTTTTGTCCTGCAAGCGGAAAGAGGAGACTGTGGCACTTTGCGCTGAAAAGTGAAATGAGTTGTGGTGTCTGCTCAACTGCTGAGCTGACGTTTATAGTACGGTATTCTAGTGGCCTGTTGAAATGAGAAATTCCTGAAAACGGCGAACATTTGCCATAGACGGTGCCTTGTCTATAGAGCTATCCACTGGTAAACTCTGCCACCGAATGCATGGCTTTCTTCATACCATTGTTTGAGTCTTTGGATTTGAGTTGGACCTGTTCTGATAAAAGTGACCAAGCTGAGTCCATGTTCTTATTAAAAACAAAAAAAAAAAGTTCTTCTCTTTTTTTTTTTCCCCTGTATAATTCCATTCATTTTATGTGCTTAAGTTCTGTCATTTCTTTGCAAAAATTTCAACATTAATATCTCCTCTGTTACAGAGCATTAAAGTGAGCTGGTTGCCTCCACCACCAGGTACACAAAATGGATTTATTACGGGCTATAAAATCCGACATAGAAAGACTACCCGCAGGGGTGAGATTGAAACACTGGAGCCAAACAACCTCTGGTACTTGTTCACAGGTCAGTGTTCACGTGGTACAGCCTTGCAAGGTTTTGATGAATTAAATGCTTTGGGAATAAAATATACTTCACTTCAAGGGAACATTGATTTCTTTGCTGGCAGGTAGCATTTATTGTGTTGTGCAAAGACAATCTTTATATTTTTTAACTTTTTTTTTTCCTCAATGCTTTTATTGTGTGTTTGTCTCCTAGATTTTACCATTTTCATTAGTGAATTTGAAGCCAAATTTCTTGTGTTCAGTAACTTAAGCCTCAGATAGTTTCTTAGAACACTCAGTTAGTATCTCACATTTCCTTATGGGTGCAAAAATATCCATTTCCCCAGTTTCTTTTCCAAGATTTTGGATGGAAAAATATCTCCTCACAAAATAAAAAGTGCAGTAGTAGATCACAGCCAAACTGTAATTGGAGTGAATGAGTAGTCAGATCAGTATCCTTAGGGTAACAGTGAATTCTAATAAGTGAAAATTAATTTCATTTGGGTTCTTGAAGAAGATGTTACCCAAGACATAACTGAGAAAGCAGCAAAGCATCAAGGGTGAAAACTGGAAGTCAGTGGCACCTTTGCCATTGAATTCAGTATAACCATGATTTCACCTTCAATGACCTGCACTGACCTGCTTTATATGTACTTGTATATGTACTAGTAGTATAATTTGCAGTAATTGGAAGAAATTCCGAATTGGATGTTTCAGCATAAATAACTTCATTTACTGTTTTGGAAGGAAAAGTAATAATTTGTTTCTTAATTAAAGAAAAGCAAAACTTTTTGTATGAGAAAGACATTAAATATAGAAATCTCAACTTCATAGCCTTACCTAGGCTAATGACCCCAGTCTCTCTTGGGACTACATGCACAGGGAGATAACTAATAGCTGCAGAACAGAAACATGGTTTGTGATGGAACATAGTGCATTAAGCATTTTAGACAAGTAGGAAGGGCTCTATTTCCTGGCAAATATTTTTAACATAGAAATAACAATGAAAGTTGCTAGGAAGCTTGAACTGCTGCAGGAAGTTACAGCCTTTTTCTGCTGTGTGGGAACAGAACAGGTTAGTTTAGATGGCAATATATTTTATGTTTGCTCATGTCCTGAGCAAACTCTTCAATGAATTCCTCGGGGGGCCGCAGGAGTCTCCGCGGGGCGCTCAGGGTCCCAGCCCGCGCGCCGGCCCAGCCGCATGCGTGCCGGAGCTCGCCTCGCTGCATGCACTGCTTAAGGGCTTTGTTTAAAGAAGACTGGGAATACATATTTTAGAAAGCAATTAAGAAAAATTTCCAGACCTCATTATTACTTTCTGCATGCATATATTGTGATTGCTGGAGACCGAGCTACATGGTTGTTCCAAATGGCTCTTTTAAATATTAACGTGTAGGCGCTTTAGGTCTTTGTTGCAATCTTCTCTTTGGTAGGCAAGTGCTTTACAGGATAATAAGAACATCTGCAGCAGCAGAGGAATTCAGAGATACAGGGAAGGTTTTTAAATAGCTGCTATCAATTTTATGGTAGGCTTCCGTGTCAGCTACATGTTAAACTGCTGTTTTTAATTTTGAACATTCTTCTCCAGAGAAAGTTTGCAACTAAATGGAACAGTTTCTTCTGTGCTTCATGGTCAGTACAGACTAAGCAAAAAGATAAGCGTATATCCGTGCCTTAGAGACTTGAAAGTTGTGTGGCAAGTTCAGGAAGGCTGCAGAGATTATTTTGTGATGGCTTTAGCCACCGAGGAAAATGTCCCTTTCCGAATTCATGCTCGTCCCATAATATTGGCAAGACTTCATGCTTTCTTCTCTGAGCCCTGGAAAGCAAACCGTTCTGCAGCTGCTATCCTGGTTCCTGTCCTGTAAATTTTATGCATGAGAACAGAGTATTTGTAGATCTCTGCATTTTAAGAGCAGTGAGCTGTTTTCATTAAATGTGTGATTAATGGCTTAGTCATGTAAAAAAAATTCTTCATTTTTCTACTGATTTGACTGCTATTAATTTTGTAGGCATGAGCACAACCAATGGGAATTATGACCCAAAATAGTCATTGGCCAGTGCAGCCCTTGATCGGTTTTTGAAGCCTTTTCTTTTGGTCAAAGTCTCTTTTCTCTAAATGAATAATAGAGACCCCTCTAGAGCCATTCGGCTGCGCCTCTGCCCACGTGTTAATTGGGGCGGCGTTGCCCAGGCTGCATCGGCACGTGTGTGCGCCACGTAGCATAATCCTCAAAGAGGGCGCTAAGACACCAGGGTAGAGGCTGGGCGATGTGCTGAGCTGAGAAGTGCTGCAGGAGCTGGCGTTGGGACCTTTCCAGATGCATCCCTACCTATTGCAACACGTATGGCAAATCCAAGGGGAATGTTTCTAGAAATTTCATTTTATTGGAAAGTTTGCAAAGTTTGGTCATGTTGTTAATTGGGGTTTTCTTTCTTCTTTCTGTATGATTTTACTTTTTTCTTAATAGGACTTGAGAAAGGAAGCCAGTACAGTTTCCAGGTTGCTGCCATGACAGTGAACGGGACTGGACCCCCCTCGGACTGGTACACAGCAGAGACGCCAGAGAATGATCTTGACGGTAAATACATCTCTTTTAAAAGCTGTTATCACCAAAAGCCTTCTTGTGTATAGTTGACAGGAGTCACTGCAATCGTCCCCTAGCACTTTCACCAGCACGCTGTCAAGGTTAGGGGTGAGATTCCCCGGATAAGAGTAATAGAGGCTGTTGTCTGGTTCTTTGAGAGAAAGTGTTTCATGGTGCCCAGATTGTATGGCTTTCTGAGCAGGTGAAGAAGCATGGAGAAGAGGAAAAAGCTTCATTTTTTTTCTCTTTTTTTTTTACACAGAAGCTTTCAAGATTCCTTATTTTATTCTTGCTTTTCTTTGCAGCGCGTGTTGCAATTGCAAAAGTAAGCAGCTATCTGACCTTGCAAATAGTCACCCAATAGGTGTTTGCTTACACTTTTGGATCCCATATGCCTTCTGTTGTGCTTCTCTGTTATCACCAGGACCGAGGAGTCGGAAGCCTTTGTTGTGATAATTCTTTACCAGAATTCAGTTCCTGAGGTCATGGCCATTTGAAATAATACTATGAAATGAACCTGTAACTTCATAAATCATAAACATAATCAATCAAAGAAACAATGAAAATAATACTAACAATCCTAGCAATTCACTAAATAAATATTCAGATATCTCAGCTACTGTTTCCTAGCCTTTTTGTTGGCAGACGTTAGAAATTCAGGTTGGGAAGGAAGCTGAATAACTAGCAAAAGATGATGGGATGCAGGTACCTGCAAACTGTGGGCTTTGTAAATCTCTACAGATGCTGACACAAAAGGGGGAAAAAAATCACTGGAATGGAAGGGTTAGATAAAATGATTGAGATATTTGAGGAAGTAAAAGAATAGAAGGAGAGTAATGAAAAAGCGAACATCTGATGAAAATAGCTATGATTTTTAAAACAAAATGAAGCACCTAGAAAGGATCAAAGACAAGCTGGATGAAAGAATAAATAAATAATTAGTTTAAATGCAACACCGTGCTTGACGTTGACTGGAACACTTTGGCTGAATGGGTTTCCTAATGATCTCGGAAGCAGCCCTCATAACTTTTCAGAATTTCTGCCTGTTTCATGTCCTTTTCGTTAGGCCCAAATGCATTTTACAGTAGACCAGGAGTGACTGCTTGCGTTACACGGCACGCAAAATAAGACAAGCTATACAGGTAGTTTCTCATCAGCATTTTAAATAAAAGACAGCACCTTTGGAAGCATTGTAACTCTGCTGACAGATGACAACATGCCGTGGTGCATGATGCTGTCTTTCTAATTACGAAACGGCTAGACAGCAGTTTCAGGAATGATGTTGTGAAGGCGGAAGCGGATGACTTTTCACCCTCAGGAGCAAAATGCAAGTTCTGAACACACCTCGGAATGCAAAAAGGAAGTAATGCATTTGTACACGTTTCTTTTGGTTTGCATTCTGTACACCCTAAATCCCTTTGAATTTTTTGTTCCTAAATATATGTATGCATGCAGAGATGTTAATAGAGTAATCACAGGAGACACGCGATAGAACTAGGCGCGCCTGAATAAATTAAAGCAAAGACATTTTGTTCACGTATTGTATTTACATGCATTTGCATTTGCAATAGCGATGAATTATCGTAGAGAAGCTGCAGCCATCTGATGCTGGGAATGCACGGTGTTGCATAATACATACGTATTTACCAACAAGATGCTTTGATAAACCCTAGGGAGAAATCTACTTCTTACTGTAGTAATGCGGAGTCCTGCAAGTGTCAGCTGAACGGGAGAAGTGCTGTTGCACAGATTGCTAACTGCAGTTCCCGCTCGGCTGTTAGGGCTAACGCAGCTTCCCTTGCTTTCACTGGAAGCCAGCTTGGCGTAAGCAACATGAAGACAAACAGTATCCTGGAGAACTACGCTAGCTCCCAATGGATATTCATTTTAATTAGTGTGTTTTGTTAAAGTGATTAGAAATCCAAACATAGCTGCTTCCTCAAGGTTCCCTAGAAAGCTCGCGTGCCTTTACTGACAGCTGGGAAGTTTTTAAATATTTATTTTAAGCCTCAAATTTTGTGTTTAAAAAAAAAAAAAAAAAAAAAGCGGTACTTTCCCCAAAGGGTCTGATTTAAACGGCTTGAGCAAGGATGCAAGAGAATCTCTGATGAAGTTTGTGAAGGTATCCTCCAGGAAAATGGGTTTAGGATGCTTGGTTTCTGATTACTGCATTGAACAGATGGGAGCTGTTAGACATATTAGATAGTGATATAGTTTAACTTCAGCTCTAAATTAGCGCTTTAAGAGCATGACAGGCTAGACTGCTATCGCATTGTAATTTAAGCTGAAAAGTGATTGGAGAAATATGGGAACAAAATTGGATTAGTAAAAACTACCCTTACTTTGTGCAATGCGCATCTGTGACTGTCTAAGGAAATTGCTAAAGTGACCCAAATGTGCAGCATTTTCCAGCTTGTCAGTGGAATTAGGGACCTGTAAGTAGTCCTGAAAGCGGCGACATCCTTGGATGAACGACACGGGCGTTTAAGCCCTCACCAGGAAACGCGGTTACGGATTCGGAGTCGGCGTGAGACGGCGGAGCCCCCCGGGAAGGGTTTAAAGTTGTGCCTGAGGGGAGGGAAGTACAAAAGGCAGCACCAAAAATCTGGTTTGTGGGCCGATCTAGGGACGACGTCTCACCCTGCGTGCCGAAATCCGGTCCGTGAGGCCAGCGCAGAGCTGGTGGGCACCCAAGGGTGCATCGGAGCCCACCGCTGCCTTGCTCACGGGTGTGTGAGCGCTGGAGAGATGCGACCCGGCAGAGCCACGCAGAGGCAGGACGGGCCGATTCACCGATGTAGACATTTGGCTGTGCGTTACGTCTGGCAGAGGTCCTTACTCTGGAAAACATGATTCTCGGGAAAGAGAACAATAACACCACCAAATATTTGAAAATAGCGGTAGTTGATTTTGACTTTTGGATGTGCATTTTTGGATGTTAAATGTACGGCACAAAAGTTTAGAGCTGTTTCAGAGAAAGAAAAGCGTTTGTTTCCAGAAAGTGTTGGAAAGTAAAGTTAATTAAAATGTAATAGAAAGCACTTTATATGGAGCAAACAGAAAGCTGAAGTGAGCGAGAAAGATCTCGGATGTTGTGGGTTTTCTCAGCTGCCTCCTGTCTCAGCAAATGCATTTGCTTCCCAAAATGGGCAATAACCCAGTGTTTATGCAGCTCTCATATTTGAAAAATGCTTTAAAAATGTTATTCATCTCAGCTTCACTTTAGAGGCCTGTTTCACAAGAAGGAAGCGGGAAGTTAAACTACTGTTTGCTTTTTGGAATAAGAAGTGATGATTTTTGCTCTGAAATGCATGAATCGCGTGTTTGGATTGTCTGAAATAAATAATGTGAAATGTTTGAATACAATAGTTGCAATCCAGCAGCTGCCTAGAGGTATTTGTACTGCAATTGAAATCCGTGTTGTGCGAGATGTAAAAGTTATCATTTGAAGCCAGAAGGGTCTTTGAATATTCTGATACCGTTTGCTGCCCGACAATTGCTACTTTTAGGACGTTCAAGGAATTTCAGTGTTGCTCCAACTTCTTATTTCAAGGTTTTAAGTTGTTACTTCGTCTTTCGGGCTTGTAAGAAACACTTCTGTCACTTTGTTTTAAAAATATCACAGTTCAGAAATAGCTATTCAAGTAACTTTTGTTTCTGCATTAAGGCAGTTTGAGAACGGAATGGGGGTAAATGACACTTTTATCTGACTCACAGTGGCACCACTGGTGCAGCCTGTCTCTTCTGTTTGTGAGTAGCTACTTTTCAGTGCATTTTCCTCGACCTTTAAACAAGACTCAGGTTTTGCAATTTTAAGAAGTTGAACGCAAAGGACTTCTAAAGGCGCTGGGTGTTTCGCGCTGGTGCTGTACTGACTAGCCTCCCCGAAGATACAACAGGTTTTCGCAGTACTCCACTGTGTTCATAAGAATTCATTTGAAAGCACATAAAATACCAAGGACATATATGTGGCGCTGGTTATTGAAAAGTGTTAATTCTTCTTTTTATTACCTTTTCCAAGGTTTACAGTGGGAATGCTTCACAACTGTAAAGAGTCTTTTGTTGGAGTTTGCATCATTTTGTACAGTTACTAGCTTGTCTACCCTGTCCTTGTTGCCTTCCATGTAAGCTTTCATCTATTATATTGCAAGCCTTTTTGTTGGGGAAAAATAGTAACTTGTCTCTTTCTGCTCTCAAAAAGACAAGCTACTGTGCAGCTCCACTGAAGAGACTTGTGATATGATAGTTACTGGTAAACTCGAACAAAAGGCATTTACTCATCTAATCGTTAAAGCATAAGTAGGTTTATAGAAGTCAAAGTCTACCGAATAGATATCCTGTGATTAATTGATACTTAATGAATTTTACTTGTACATAAAAAAAATCTCATTCTGTTACTACATTTCTAAACGTTGGTGTATTATTGAAAGCAGATTGTAAGCCAAGAGAGGCATGTCCAAGAGTTAAAATTTGCTGCTTGCTGTTTTCATGGGAGAGAGGTTATCGCCAGAATATACTAGTATATCTCTAACAAAGTCAACCTTTTTGTTAAATATTATAGTTAATCTGCGCATCCAGGATAACGCATGTAGTCAGTTGTCAGGATCCTACTGAACTTTCAGATAGACCAGGGAAGATGAAAGGTGTCTTTAGCAGTCCTCTAGCAGGTCATCTTTCATTCTCCTGCATAATTGCAGCTCTCTCTTGTGTTCTTACGCTGAAGGTGGAAAGCACTGGGAGATACTCTGTTTAAAACAGGAAGAGGCATATCAGTGCTCTAGGAGGGGGAGAATGTAGCTCAGAAATGAAGCTGCATGTAAGCTCTGCATGTAACTCTGGGGCACCTCGCTGTTTCTTTGTACACTTGTTTAAATCTAAACCCAAACCTTATAAGTAGTAAAACTGAGTGAGTAGAATATTCATTGATACTTTTTTCTTTTTGCATCCCAGAATCTCAGGTTCCTGACCAGCCAAGCTCTCTTCATGTCAGGCCATTGACAACAAGTATCGTCATGAGTTGGACTCCGCCGCTGAACCCAAACATTGTTGTCCGTGGGTACATCATCGGCTACGGCGTAGGCAGTCCATATGCTGAGACTGTGCGGGTGGACAGTAAACAGCGTTATTATTCCATTGAAAATTTAGGTGAGTAATTATTTTTATTCGTAATAACATACAGAGGTTCCTCTGAGACTATACCAGTTTGTTGGTGTATTTTTAGGCTGTCACTAATGCCTCCTCTCTAAGCTGTTTGCTTAGGATATTTGCATGTCGCAGTCTCAAGATGAGAGAGCAAAGAGGTGTTTTGTGGTAGGTATCAGTCCCAAGCAGTAGCTTGTGACCGATGACTTGGCAGCGTTATTAGACCATGTTGAATCTGAGGCTGCTAACAACCGAGCTGTTACTGATATCGAGGTTAAGTTCAGACTGAATCCAGCTCAAGTATGTGTACACAACGGACAAATGCAATGAAAGCCTATTTTAATGTCTGGTGCACCAAACATAATACTGCTTCATGTGGTGTTGTTTATTCCTGCAGCAAGTTATAATAGCTCCTGCAGCAGCTGTGGAGATACCTAGGCCTGGTGTCGTCTTCAGACTGTACCTGTTGACTCAAGAGACTCTGCCTTCCAGTCGTTTCTCAATGGCCTCTAACACCCCTAGTGCTTCCTCAGGACTGCCAGATCAGCTGGTGTTTGATTTCCTAGGTCTTCTGAAGTTAAAATTAGCCAGCTTGCTATTGAAACTGTTTAAACCCTTTAACTGAAGGGGACTGTGGGGACTAGATAGCTACTGTGAATTGCAGCCCCTCAGCTCTGAGAAAATGATAATCTTTGGCAAAAGAAGGACAACCAGCAGTGGACGCTGTCCAACGACAGTAGGCTTTTTACCCGACATGCCTGCACCCAGAGGAGGATTCATGTCCAGGGGTCTAAGCTTTCATTTCTGTGAGTAGCCCAAGCTGCATTTCTAAGCTATGAGACTCCAGTTTTCGTTCATTGGTCTTAACGGACATGTTAAAGCCCAGAGGACAGAAAAGAGTTGTACTGATAGCATAAGTGGAGCTTTACTTTGCTAACCGTGGAAAGAATAAGCAATGACAATAGATGCTATGCCATTGTTTAGTCTCATGAGCAGCTATGAGCCCTCCGTATTTGAAGTTATCACCAATTATCCTATCCCCAGTTTTAGCGTAACAACAGGACGACTAGGCAATAACAGTGGCCAGGGAGGAAGTGGGACTGACCACTCATCGCAGGAAAAAGTAACTCATCTAACTAGAGTGAAGTCCGTGCCTAATTTGTTCAAGTCACTGTTTGGAAAAATCTTTTCTAAACCTGTGGTCTTAGCCTCAAAACGCGGGGCGCTCTCAGACATGTCAAACTTCCTTGCTCAGGTGCTGATTGTATTCAGTAGCTCTTAGCAAGTCTTGTGTTCCTGACACTGGCTCCTGATTCTGCAGAGAGCTGGACCTAAAAATGTTATTCCCTGACCTGTCTTCCCCCATGTTTGAATTTAATGGCAGTCGCAAAACTCCTATTTTGTGTCTGTCAAAATGATGTCAGGAGAGAGGTAACTCTTCATTCTTCACCACGCAGTCCCTGTGACCGCTCCTCTACGTTGGGAGCAGGGACCTGGGTCCTATTAGTGGTGATGGACCGCAGTCCTAGCACTGAGAAAGCGGTTCAGATTTCAAGGAAGTCAGAAAGTTTAATGGTTTCCTTTTCATTTCTTCTTTAGCTCTTTTATTTTGAGAACTGTTTTTCTTTTCTGTTAAGTTTTCTGCTTAGTAGTCTGAGAATGATCAGGTATTACAGGAAGATTCATTAACTTGGTGTGTTAGGGATGCACAGCTGTACTGGCAATCTCGATTCCTTACTATGAAAAGTCTTTGACACTCTCTATGTAGTGCCGAAACTCCTTGATACCTGGGGTCGCTTATTTTCGCAGAGTTTATAGTGCTGTGAAACTGCGTCATCCAACAATTTTTGCTGTTTTCTTGGGGAAAACTGGAGAGTAGACTAGAATAAATTGTTTTTACTGTTACTTGGTCAAACAGCTTCTCAGTGGCCACTTACATCTTTCATGATTTAGGTACTTGCAGAGAGCCATGCATAAGCTCTCCCAAATATTCTAAGGGCTCAAGGGAGCTGATTTGATAATGTTTTCTGCAACTTTGAAGTTATTTGGCAAAAACCTTCTGATAGGATAACTATACTTGGCATTTATGGAAAGATGGTGGTCTGCTTTGGCTAATAGAGCTGTTTCTAGGGATTAAAAGGGTTTTACTATGCTCTTGGCTGTGCTAGCAGGAAGAGGTACATAGGGATTCCAGCAAGTCAGAGAAGATGTTTCAGTAATCACAGAAGTAACACTTGGACATCCAGCAAATGTCAAGATGTACAATATTTTGAGCTGACCAAATACTTAGTTGTAAATAATTTAGGCACTGAAATGATTTTTTTTCCTTACTGAGCATCCTCAAACAAACTGAGAATTTTATGAAAGTTATTAATTATTCAAATGTATTAAAATAGCAAGTATATTTTCACTGCATATTTCGTGGTTTGATTGCAAATATTCAAAATATGAGCAGTGTAACTTAATTGTAATTGTCCAGATTATTCACATGCATCTGATCCCTAATTGGCTAAGGATACAAGCACTTTGGTTACAAATCCTGACATGTGCACATTTTAAGTTCAATTTCTGTGAACATTCACATGTACATCTTTGAAAATCAATTTCCATGAATAATTGCACTAATGAAATTCCATCATTTAAATATCCATCGAAAATGAACCCCAGAGGGATGTGGCCAAGGGCCCAGAGAGTGCTTTTAAAAAATTAGAACGGTTGTGAGCACTTCTTACATTATTCACCCGCTTTATTAGAAGCCATTTTAAGAAAATTATACAAATTGATGAAACAGAGTTCTTTTCCTAATAAAAATACTGATTTCCAGAAGATTTTGAATCAAAATGTGCTCTTTGGCACATTGTGGGGAAATGGGGGAACATTATTTTCCAGATGTTATCTGGACTTTTCCCACCTGCTGTAAAATTTCCGATAACTCCTATGTCTGAGGAGGATACACCTTATCTTAAATTTCATGCACAAAAAAAAAGAAGTCTGATTCCTAAATAAATAATGAACTTCAGAGACTTTTTCTCTTCCCTCTGAAGACTTTGTCCCTTTTGATCCTCTTGGGTCTTACAGATTGCTGCCTCTTGGCTCCACAGCTCTCCTTTATCTTTTTAGACCTAGACTGTGGAGAGGTCGCTCTGTTTCTGCTGAGTTCAGTCTATGATGTATGTAGCTGAAAAACTGGGCGTTTTCAGCTTCCCAAGAATGAAATTCACTGCAGTGCTTCTTTTTATTTTTCCTTTGTATGCTCTTTTGAAGTACACTGCAAACCTATTTATCATTTGGACTTTAGAGCAGTTGGTACTTTCATTAAAGAGCAATCACATTTGTCTGGCATCAGCTTCGTTTCCAAAATCCTGACTGACTCTCATTTGCAGTGACCGTCCCGTACAGATGCCAAAACCTAATAATCTAGGTCCAGATCAGGCGTTACTTTAGTTTTATAAGCATGTTCTGTGGTCCTAAGAGAAATGGTGGTTCAGAGCTCCCCCGAATAAAGAAAGTGCTGTGCCTTGTTGAGCAGGATGTGACCCCCCCCCGACACTGTACATGTGCATATACGTGCATGTACCCTGATCATCTTCCTGGGAACTTATTTTTTCTCTGCTTTCAGAGCTGCGCAAGACACAAAACAACTTCCTGGCCATCTTTCCAAAGATCTTATGGTCAAGAGAAAGAGATTGGAAAGCGGGATGTGCATGGAAGTAGGAAACTGATCTCCCCCTCTAGCCTCATTATTCCCCCAAATAAACGACTTGCCCCCGATTACCCTCTCCTCATCAGCGTAGGTTCACTGGCCTTGCTCCCTGTTGGGTGTTTGCAATGTGGTTGCCCTGGAAATGCGTGCCCTGGTGCTCCCCGTGGTGGGACAGCTCCTGCCTCGGGTGTGCCGTTGGGTTGTAGTAGCCGTTCCTCCTCATTAGCAAGGCAGTGCTGTCCTTCCTTACGTTGGCATTTGGACAGGATTTGTTCCTCCTTCCCGAACTTGTTTGTGCGGCCGCAGGTCATCGTTGGCCACCCGTACGCGCATCCATACAAGTGTTAATGGTTGGATACGCCAATGCTGTAAATGTCTGGGAAAACTGTAATTTGCTATTCTTTCTATTGCTATGCTGATTTCTATGCAGACAGTAAAAGAAATCAATCCCACTATTTTAAGGAATAGGAAACTGGGGTTCAGTGAGAACAAGAATTAAACTCTGCTCCATTCGTGTCAGTGGGACATTTTTGTCACCGCTCCAATATGGCTAAGATCTAACCCAAAATGACTTCCTAGCATCATAAAGCAAAGTTGTGGCACAATCGGAAACCAATCCCAGTCTGTGCTTTTAGCTCAAGAACATTTATCGTTACTGCAGTCAGGTTCCAGAGAAGGTAGTAAATTCCCTTAAACGTTTTGAGCAGCAGGCAGATGCCATACCTGATAAATGTATTTCAAGAGTAATCACGGTATGTTGGTATTCACTAGTATAACCTTTGTAATAAGGCAGAACTAATGATGAACCGTCTGACCTGCCCTCAAGAGTGTGGGTTTATTTTACCTAAGTTCATATGTTTTTAACTGAGTCACCTGAGTTTCAGCCTTATCAGCCAACGTTACTTCTCTCGTTAACCAAGCAGGAAAAGATAACACCAAGGGATAGTTCAGCCCATCTAACGTTTACATCTTTCAGTGGTTTTTTTCTTCCTGTTGACCACAGTGGATGTCCATAATCCTAATCTAGACATGTTACGCATTGTTGTGCCTCAAAATTCACCATTCTAGTGCTATTTATGAAATTCCAAACATCTTCTCACCTTCAGTCTGCTACTACTGGTCTACTGCAACTCTTCGGAAATCTCATCAGCTACTTCATGCCACCTTTATATTTCTAACTGCTTTGAAAACTCTGCTTGGATGGCTTGGAAGCAATGGGAGACTTAATGGCTTAATTCCTCCCCTCTCGACAGTGGAAATATCACACCTGTGTGGCATACTTCATGCAGCAACTTTGCATCACATTTAAGGTAGTTTCTTGATTGCTCTTTACAACCAAGACTTTCTTAGTAACTGAATCAGCCTGTACCTGCTGCTGGTACAGCAGTTCTCTGAGCAGTACTTTGAAGCTACTGAATAAATCACTCCAAAAACATGAAGGAAAAACTCACTCTTGCGTAACAATGATTGAGAACTTTATTCTGTGTGATGATCGTCTTGAATACAACTATATAGTGGTAACGCTTGTATACCACAATGAATTAAATAGGGCGATTTTCTCATGATTGAGTGGTCATATTGCCTGGGAGATAGTCTCTTCCGGCACAGAATAGTATAAGAATGTACAGAGACTTCAGCTTTGTCAGTGAAGAATTTGTTGTATTTTCTTTCTGCAGTGTATGAAAGATATTTGATGTCAGTCTCATAAATTTCAGGAGCAAGCATCCACTGCTCTCATTCAACCTTTTCTATGACAGAGAAATCAGTGCTTGACTGATTCACAAATGAATAATTTTATCAAGGAGACCTGTTTCCAGTGTGCCACTTCTGTCTGTCTCTCTGTCTGTCTGTCTGTCTGTCTCTCTCTCTCTCTCTCTTTTTTTTTTTTTTTAACTTTTTTCATTCTTTGCCTGTGATTATAAATGGCAAGGTTATTGGCTGATTAATGGTTGTTTTAAAAATATTGGAAATTTCATGGGTGCCGAGTCTGATCTTTTGCACATAAGAAGTAACAATTTCTGTACTGATCCAACTCAAAAGGCCTTAATCGTAGTAGTGAACTGACTGGGCTCATGTCCGTTGAGCTTTGTATTAAAGCTTACTCATGAAACAGAAGTTGAAAAGAAAAGAAAAGAAGCATGCCTGGGAGATTTCCATTTACCGGTTCTGCAGATGTGAAACCCAAAATACCTGAAACAACATGCCAGCTGTAATAATTTGCGTAAAACTCTCCATAAGTCATAAAGCTGTATTCTTAAGTCATATATTGGAAAAATGAAACACAATGACTTTATTATAATATACTCCAGTATGTTAACAACATTTTGGAATGTTTTAACGTCTTACAGGAGTGATGGAAAGAGGTAGGAGACTGAAAGGGACTACTGAGGTCTGGGGGGACGATTGCTAGCCCTGGCCCTGCATGGCCTTCCCCTCTCAGAGGGAAGAGGCCGTTTTCTTCTGGTTTCAGGAATTTCATCAGCTTGAGGAAGGGGCCGCTGCGCGCTAGGGCTGGCGCGAGGGTCTTCCCTGCCGGCAGCAGTGAGCGGTTTGGCTGCCTCACCCCGCGGCGGAGGCAGGAACCGGGGTTAGATAAGACGATATCAAGGTAAAAAACCAGCGAGGGAAGGAGGAACCATGAGAAAGGCCCAAATAAATGATAGGAAGCCGTTTCAGTGCATCGGCAGCCAAACTGCTGACAAGAGTTTTGCAGACGTCCCGACAGAAAAGGGTTTAAAAAGCATTCAAATAGCAGCGGTGGGATAATTTTGCAGCTGATGACAGGGTGTCCACCACGTGCAAGGATGCAAGAGATGCGCGGATTTGCACCTGCGTCGGTCTGCATCACCAGAACCGAAGTCTGGCCAGTTTAACTGATCGGAGCTGGTGATTCTTCTGGCGTAATACTTTTGTCTGTAAAACGCCCTGAAGTCTGTCCATGCGAATAAGTACATAAAAAATGGTTTTTTTATAGGTATTAAAAGTATTTAAAGTCTAGACATGATAGGAGAATTGCACTAAATTTCAGAATTTCACAGAAATGTGAACTTCATTCTTTGGAGTACATCCTTCCCTTCACCCTTCTGCATGTGAGGAAAGAACAAGGCATAGTTTATAAAGATTTTTTTTAAGCACAGTTGTCTTTATGTGACCTAAGAACAAGCTACATTGCTCTCGTGGGTGTGTAGGAATTCATATGCACCCACTTGAGAGATTTTGATGGGGAGCGCACACCTTGAAATATTGTTCTCATGTCTCTTTTTAACTCGGAGCCTTTGATCCTGCTGGTCCAGCAATGAAAGTGAAGTGCCTAATATGCAGCAAAATCTGGCAAAGACTTTTAAAAGTTCCTCAGTATCCCCCCATGAAGCCTGAAGTTATGCCCATCTGGAAATTTGGAGCTCCAAAGTGAAAATCTAATGGATATGAGCAATTTCTGCTTAATTAGTAGGTTGCAGAACTAGAGCTAACATATAAATAGTAAGAACTTACTGAAAAGCGCAGATGGTTTTTTTGTAATGTAGTTTCATATTTCTCTTGACTTACATCTCACTGCACTTCTCACTCTGTTAAGACTGTGATTACATACACCCGGACTTCGGTTGTTTAAGCAGCTGCCTGATGAGATGACTGTCCCTGGGGGCTTGCAGCCCGCACGAGAAGGAAAGAGAAGGGACAAAGATGGATCGGACCAAAGCCCACCCCGTCCGGGCGGTTTTCCCTCCCTCAGTTAAATCAGGTGCTGAAAATAAAACCGTCACGTTTCTTCGCGGTCTGTCGCGTTGATCTTTTCTGATATGTGAGGAGAAAAGTGAAAGACGATTTGGGGATTTCTGAGATTTGATTAGCACCTTCCCGGTGTGTCGTCCCGTTTTCCCTGTTGTTACGCTAGTTGGAAACCACCTTCCCTTGATGGAGACAGCAAATGCAGGGGAGATGGCTGAAATTTGCCTCCCAGCTCTGTCCTAGGGCTCGGGGCTAGGAAACAGGCTTTCCTGCTTGCCCACTTCCCGCACAGGGTGCTGGAGTCGGTCACACGACCCTCCAGGACCTTCTCCTGGGCTTTGCTAGTCCGTTTGGCCCGAGTGCTGGAGGCCCTGTAAGGCAGAGCTCGATAGTTTCGTCCTCACCGACCTTGTGCCAATGTTGCTGGTGAGATGATGTGCTGTGTTCTGGGTAGCGCAAATGCTCACGAGTCCCTGCGCTCTTCAGAGAGTAAAACTTAAAAAAAAAAAAAAAATCAATTACAGGTGACAAGAAATGAAGGTAAAGCTCTTAGATCTGAATTTATATTTTAACAAGCGTCCCAGTATAAACGCAAAGGATCCCATCAAATACACCTTCCTCTTAAGTGCAGATCAGATTAAATTTGACCCTTGCGCATGGATGAGGCAAAAAAAGTATTTTGGTTTATTGCAAAGGGAGAGGGAGGGAAAGAAGGTTCTTCGTTTTCTGTAATCTTTGCAGATGACAGTTGTGGATTATAACAAAGACATGAAAGGGAACAAAAAAGCTTTTTAATGTAGCTTGGGTTTTTTTCTCCCTTTTGCATTTTTATTGCAAACTGGAGCAGTGAAAATCAAACAAAAGTATGTTAAATTTTATGCATCTCGCTGTTTCCCTCATAGATCAAATTAAGGCACAACACTATCGGGTAAAGGCACTTCAAGACTCCGAGGACTGTTCATTTTCTTACTTTCCTTTGAAAACTAACTGTCATTTGAAGAATGCTGCCATTTCTCCAAATATTTCATGCACTGATTTTCTTTCATTTGTCTCTAATGTTCTTTTGCTTACGGAATACAGAGAAGTCACTCCTGAGCGAAGGGTCAGTTTGACATCCGGCCACTCTTTGCGTTATGACTAGATCTTGCATAACTCCCCCAGATCGGATGCTCTGTGCATTTTAACAGCGTCCTCATGTTAATCCTCCACGTACAAATGAATTTTAGCCAGCCTATGTATGCATGCGTTGCAGTCCACTCTTACATTTTGCTGTCTGTGCCTGACTTTACGCCATTTTATTTCGTCATTTTAGCTCCCCATTTGTAAAAGTAGTTAAAGAGCCTTCCTTGACAAAATTTTTAGGCTCTACTGTCAACAAATGTGACAGAAGAGCTGAATTTTGTTCTTTGCTGGTAACGAATAGCATGCCTGAGCGTGATGCTTAATCCCAGGTTATAGTAGTACAAATAGCAAAAAATAACTAATCTTTTTTGAGTCATTCATCAATAGAAAAAAAAGAAGCTTGTTACAAAGCTTTATTTCCGGGGAAAAGAAGAGATCTAGCACTATGTCCTGCCTTCTCAGGTGTTAGTGAGGCCAAGGAGATCAAAGCGGTTAAATGAGCTCACAAATCAGTTCACATTTGCATAGATGGGAGACTTATTTTTGCAAAGCAAAACACAACTTTCGCTCATGGTGTGACTTTCATTGTTATTTTTTGCGTGCGTGCGCCGGAGGGAATCTTGCTCAAACTCTAGTTAACCCTGCTAGCACATTAATGGCATTTACTCTCATGTCAGCATGCGTCTGGGGTGATGGCGCTTCATTTTTTATTGATTTGTCCATGCGTCTTACACTTCATTGTCTCCTGCGCTACTTTACTTTCCCTGATTTTGGCTGCATTTGTAACATCAATAGCGAATGTACGTGGTACGCCGAGGGATTTGTCGTCGTCGTTTAGCTTGCTCAGTGGCACCGAGTGCACTGAGCTTGCGATGCACCGTGGGAGCGGTAAAGGTTCACGTCTCCGCAGGGGACAAGGCCGATTTCTAAGCATGCTCAAATTAGGGTCGTTGCTTAAAATGTCCCCCCTCCCCGTGCCCTTTGCGGTAACGCACCCAGGGCATAGCTCGCAGAGGCGGCAAGCGGGCGTCGTGGATGATGAGACGGCATCTTAAAAACAACTGTAAACGTAGACTCGCTGTTCATCTCCTGAACGGCCTTAAAATAAAAGCACTTAACAGGCTCTCGTTATAAATTGTCTTGGCTCCGTTGAACGCTTTCCCTGGCGTTTGAGAAGTAAAATGTTTCCAGCGTCAGCCTGAGGATCTGCAAATATATAGGCACCCCCCAAAACAGGAGGCGTTGGCAGCCTTTGCCCGCTGGCAAGGCGCTGCGGCTCCGCGGGCGAGCGCGCGGCTCGTGCTGGGGATGGCTCGTGGCTTCTTCCAACACAGCTTCTGCTAGCAGTCAGACCAGACTCGACGCCGAGATTGCACTAAAAATTACAGGTTAGATTTCATTCTTTTGAAATGTAGATGTGGAGGACCCCCCCCTCCACCCCTCGTCCTTTGCATCTCTGTGAAGCAGGTTGCCAAAACCGCTGTCCACGGGGGCCATATAGATTAACTTCAGGGGATGTTTTAAGCGTGTGTGAGTTTTAACATATTTTTATTATTTGTGTTACAGTAGTGCCCAGAGGTCCGGATGAGATCAGGGCTGAATTGTCTAGTTAACACAGGAACATATTGTAAGTCACTACTTCAAAGAACCCACAGGTAAAAGGCTAAAGGAAAAGAAAGAAAATATTAATGCCGTAGGGACTGAAGAACACAGAAAGATGGTGGCTTGTCCATCATTTCCCAAGAAGTGCCTGACATATCGCAAATGTGAATACAAATTTCCACTGCTCTGCTCGGTATCTCACTCACAAAGCAATTTTTTTTTTCCCGAAGGGCATGCAGAAATAATGCAGACGTAACGTTCAGACCATAACTACCCCAGACCAAAAGGCTCCAATTTTGATATAGTCAACAATCAGCTAAACAGAAGCAACTGATTTTCAGGAGATACTGGTACTCCTGATACTTAAAGTACATGTCATTCAGCTGAATTTATTTGAACATCGGATGGAACCTTTTGGCATGGAAAAAAAAGTGCCAAATTTCCGAAACTGAGAATGCAAATAGTTAGCTCAATTGTTTACAAGCATTCCCAGTCAGTTACATCTCATGCTTTCCGTTCACAGAAGAGATACTTAAGCCCATCCTTTGTAAGCATGGAGAATGCACACTTGAACTTTGCAGCACTTGGCAAGTTTAACTTAATTGAACAACGTTCTTCTTTCTTATTATGCATTGCTCAGTTTACCTAAAGACGAAAATATATGCAATTTCTGTTGTATTAGGGAAAGGATAATTCCTGGCAGTTGTCTTGTTTTGCTGAAAGCACTACATGAGCTCTTTATTACCAATTTCTGTCATTCTGATAGTAAATCCTTTCAAGCAAATTCCCAAATTATCTGATACACTCTATGAAATGAAATTACGAAGATGATCTACTTACCGCCACTGAAATGCAGCCATTGCTGAGGTAGAAAGTGCCTAGAAGAAATAAAATACAACTGCTTTTGTCTAGCTGACAGTGGAATGTTTTATAGTTCAATTTACTAATATCATTAAAGTCTGCTAATATGATTGAAACATTGTTTAAAAAAAAAAAGGTCGATATCATTTCCTTACGTTATCTAATGGCCATTAGGTGTGCTAGAGCCTGGTGGCTATTTTTAAAATCAGAGTCACGGCACCTTTTTGGGGTGATGGTGTACAGCCCGTTGCCTAAGGTTGTTTCTGCACAGAGGAGGCCAAATCATTCCCTGGGCGTCCCGACCCTGGCCAAGACACAGCTATAGCTCTGATGTTATACGTGACCCAGCATGTGCCTGGCTATCTGACTAGCTCTGACACTAGAGCTCGCAAAGCACCAATTTATTCAGTAGCCTGTTAAATCCATGCTGGTTTCTCCAAGGTCTGATCCAGGTGTCCTCCCTTGTGAAGAGGTTCCTCCTGAATTTGCAGAGAAGTCCTGTGGATTCCCTTAGAGCTGCCTGAGCCAGCAAGACCTTTAGCGGCAGTTCTGCCTTGTGGTACTCCTAGCTGAAAACTTTGTTGGACACTGTTTTGGGCTCCTTAGTGCGTATAGGCAGGCCTTCATTTTCCTGGAAACGTTCATGTAGTCCCAGTAGTCTGGGCAGCCCTAGCCCTAGCTATAAAGCTCCATTTCAGGTCTAAACTACAGGAAAACTACCCTACTTGTGACCATGACGTTCAAGTCCCTTAATCTCTTCATTTCCCCGGATTCGATAACCCTTGGCTGTGGGGGTTTATACTTCAGTTTAACATTCGTGCTATTGATAGATTACCTCTTCCTGTCAATAAGCTGGTGTTACCAGGTCTAGCAACTGATACTGGTGTTATTGATTACTGGGTATGATGTTTTCCCAGACCCAGACAGGAGTAAATTAGGCTGTTCTTTGGTAGCTGGCTTTGACTTGGATTTAGACTCCTTTTCTGCCCTTTAGAGGGCTGTGTAGAGGCTTTAGAAAGGAGCCATATTTCTCCTGAAGAAGCTCCTCTGCTTGCAGCTAAATCCTCCATTTGTGTTTTCCACTCCTTGCATCACTAATAAAGGGGTGTCGATGTGATTTTTGGTGAAGCGTGATAGCAATAGAGAGGAGCAGAAGGATCCCGTGCGAGTGCGATGGCTTACAATTTCCCCGTCAGCTTCTCACCAAAGACGGTCTCCTGCCTCATCCTATGTGTGTTAGGAGGCATCAACATCGACTAATTCAGGTGGAATGGATCCCACGAAGCCATCTGGTCCAAGCTCTCCTTTGGAGCAAGGCCTACGTCGATGTTAGCTCTGGTTGCTCAGGGTCATACGCACTTGACTGCTGAACATCTTTGAAAATGGGTATTTCGCAACCTCACTGGGCCCCTGCTCCAACGTTTGACAACCTTCCTGATGAATTTTCTTCTTTTCTTAAACTAATAACTAATGTGAATTTCCCTCGCTACAGCCTGTGGCTTGTCATTTGTCTGCGGGATTTTGTCAGACCCCATCTGTTTTGACAAGATATCTTTGTTTCCACTTCGTCTGTGGAGAGGCCACAGCTGTTTCTTATAATGGAGATCTCACTGCTCTCTCTACCCTCCCAAGGGTAGATTGCTGTAGCAAGTTCTCCGTAAGCCTTCAGTTAAACCAGATTTTTAATGGAAAAGGAGCAGAAGATGGCAGCTTTCTTCTGAAGCGAGCTCTGGCAGCGTGAGTGTGCTATTGTACTGTAGTCAGAAATTCTTGCTGATGCTCAGTCAGGGTAAAAGCAATCAGGTCTAAACCACTTGCTGCTTCCCTTCACGCCTCACTGTCCACTGGGATCAGTAAAGGCTCCTAAAGGTGCTAGGCGAAGATGCTTGAACTTATAGCTGACCTGCATTGTTATTTTATTGTTTAGATTACATTAAAAGGGCTTCCAATGGTTTTTAATTACAGGATACCAGTGACGTTATTTATGACAGGGAGCAGCCTTAAGGTAGTTCTGTGCGGTCATGGTAGGTGAGCAAGGTTTTCACAAAGATCAAGAAACTCCATCTCAGCTTCAGAGGTCGCCAGGTGTTGCTCGGGGGCGCTCTGCAGGTCCCTCCTGTTTGGCAATCATTAACATGGGACGTGAGAGGAAGGCTCGAGGACAAACTTTGACTTCCGACACAAAGGAGCCAAACTGGAAGGTCAGCTGAGAGCACTGACATCTTTATGCCACTGCTGTTTAAGGCCAGGGGTTTTCCTTGGGTTGGAGTTCACGTCTAGTTGTCAAGCATTTATTTTATATTTACAGTTTAAAAAGAAAACTAAATTATATATGAAAACTCAGTACTTGTCAAAAGGCCACACATAATGGCCATAGAGAGGTCCCAGTTTTACCCTTCTCTTAAAGGAGAAAATAACTGTGATATCTTGAATGAGTTGCTATTTGTTGATTATTTTTCTTCCAGTGGCAACATCTGTCACTACAAGAAGTTAATTTTGTTCATGCTTAGTTTGGGCTTCTTTCACTTCTTTTTTTTTAAATTGAACTGCACAGCACATCTTTATTTCCAGAAGATGCTCCATACCAATATCGACATGGTGGATTCTGGGCTGGTGCTCTGATTCTGAGAACTGAGTTCTTTGGTTTCCTCAAAGCCCTAAAGAGATTTATTTTACTAGAAAACAAAAAAAGTGTATAATGCTCTTCTGCTCCTGCTCCAGAATAGCAAACGCAAGTTATAATACCGTGGTTATACTGTTGCTTTCCTCACTGTGATGAAAAGTAGTTTATGGAGAAAAATTCAGAGTTAACCTCTGAATTCTTCTAACTGTACTGTGACTAACTTTTTTAAAAGTCCCTGTCTCTTCCTTGCTTCTTCTCCGTGTTTCTGCCAGGAAGGTTAACATCCCTTGTTCCATTAGCCACTGCCGTTATTCGGAGGTTTACACTTAAAAGCTTTCCTCATTTGAACTCCCACTCCAGGGAGTGGCATTTTTCCAAAGAGAGCGCTGCAATGGCCCCAGAAGTATTATTAATAAATAATACAGTTCAAAAAGCAACTATTTGTCATATGATATTATTATTGCTTTTTCACTTTTTCATTGCATTAGGCTAAATCCAACTCTAATACTATGTTCAAATGCTGTACTACAGCAAATTGCCTTTTTTCCTCTTATCTAAAAGGAGACTAATGCAATTATTTATTGCTCCAGTTAGCAGCAACTCAAATTAATCACCTGATTTTTTCATGTTTTTAGCAGAAAGCTACAGATTGCATCCTCATCCAAATCTTAGCATTTTGCAAACGTAATCTTACCCAACCTAGTTATAAACATTAATCAAATGTTCGTCTGTTTGATTTATAATATCTGGTGGACTATGTATTGTGCTGTATGGGCAGTTGTAATGAAGGATGTGTTGACAATATCATCTCCATTTTTGAATTTTCTGTGCAGCTATCACATTTTTTCCAACTAATTTATCAATTTCTGTGAGTACATTTTTCATGAGCAAATTAGTAGTAAGTCACTCGTTTTGCTTATTAATTATTGGGAATTCCCGATGTATTTTGACTAGACATAAAGTCCAGATGTCTCTATTCTTGCTATAATCAGTGGAGAGATATACCTCAGTTAGAGGCTGATTCATCTTACCTTTCTTAAAAGCCTATCTTAGCCTGTGATGAACTGTCCTTCAGAGGTGCCTGTCTCCCCGGTCGCTGTAGGGACAGCGACTAAGCCGTGTGCCTGACACAGACAGCTAAAAAGAGAGACGAATTCCACTGTCCGTCTCCATATGTGCTCTCTAAATGTCGTCACTTAAAGTTCACTGCTTCCATCCATTAGTGTAAGAATAACAAATGCATAGCAACATGCTGAGGCACAGTTATTTTAAAATGTTACTGAAAATTTAGGGAAAAATAAGATGCAAAATTTGCCCCTCTGTAATACCAGTCAACCAACAAATACTTGATAAGTCTCAGAGTCCTAAAGCTTCATCTTTCGGTACCCTTCCCTAATTTTACCAGGCCCTACACTGGAGAATGGTCTGTGTTAACCCCTTGCATAACTCCATCACAGGCATCTTTCAACATGAATAACTAGGCACAACAGCTGGGAGGTCAATCGAAGAAAGAAGCTATAGTAGGGATGGAGGCAAGCCAGGCTTGTGCATATGAATTTCTTTTTCTTATGCAGAAACTACAGGATCTGACATTATTAAATGCTCAGCTAAATAATGACTTCATAGCTCAATAAATAAATCTTAATGTGGAATCTGGAGTCACAACACTTAAATTAGAAATTAAAAGTAGTATGCTAATAGATAGTGGAAATCATATGAAAATATATACTACATCTCTATGAATACAAAATAATTTCCCCATGACTAATGATATTACAATGAATACCAGCTGAATTAATAGCTATACAATATTTAGTGTAGGGAGTTATTAATGCAGCAGTCATTCATTTGGCAATTTCTAAAGTTTAGCTCTTTTGGGATATAAGCACAGAAGTTACCTGAATATTAAACAAATATATCTCCATTTCTACTGGACATAAAATTAAGTACAAAATATGTGGGTGGGAAGGATATTAGTAACAACATACAGCAAGTACTTAAAGATTATTTGTTCATTTCAGACTCACTGTAATAATATTAATCATGCTGAGCTCTTTTGGCATTAATGTAGATGCAGTACGTAAATCTGCTGCAGGTCTTTTGCAGTGTCGCGTTGTTAAGCGCCTCCCCACCTACAAACATTTCTTTTCTTCACCAAAGCACTGCGAGAAGGCAGTTCTCGCGTTTGCCACGTGTATGAGCGGCCAACATATGCAGCTGCAAGTTTCTTCTATGCAAACAAAATTAACCTCTCCACTGGAAAAAATAAAATGCTCAGGAAAATGGTTTGTCTTGTTTTCCTTGGAAAACAGTGGCAAAAAGCAATACGCAAGTGATCTGCTCATTTTAGTCCGGTTCCATCGGAGGATCTATTTCGAACAGGCTTGCGGTAAGCTAGGAGGTGCAAATTACCAAAGCGTGTCTGGGTGCCCCAAAGCATGTCTAGGTGCCCCAAAGCTAGCTCTTGTAGCTTGGTTTACTGTCATCTGCATCCTTCACATTGACAGCGTAGCCTGAGTCGGTCTTCGTCAGTACCCCGGCGAGCCCGTTAGAGAAGTGCTCAGTATTAGTAAGGCAGAAGGGGGTAAAACGGCCCTTACCAACGCTGGGCGCGGGGGCACGAGCTAGGACTGGTCGCGCAGAGAATCAGTCCCGGCTCTCTTACGCAGAGAAGACTGAGATAGCACCAAAAGATGGAGGTAAGTCAAGATCCTGGAAAGGAGACAAAAAATGAGGGAGAGCTGTTGTGCTAGTCATTTGTTTTGCACAGGTGTTTGCTTAACTTTATTTATTTTTTCCTTTTTTTTTTCTCCCCAGGAAAACGCTTACCCGTTGCTGCATCCCACATCCGACTTTAACAACGTGTGCTTTGTTTTGCCTTGTTTGTTTTCTCCCGCAGAGCCGAGTTCCCATTACGTAATTTCCTTAAAGGCCTTTAACAACGCAGGCGAGGGAGTGCCCCTGTATGAAAGCGCGACCACCAGGTCCATGACAGGTGAGCTGGAGATGCCCGTCCGTATTCCGTCCCACGTCTCTTAACGTTAACCTTACAGACGGACACATCAGGCAAAACGTTTTGGCCAAGGCAATGGAAAAAAAGAGCTGTGCAACCCCCAAGTCCCTGCTAGAATAAATCTGGGTCATTTTCCACTATATTATAACTGAACAGATAGAATGAATTAATTACCCTTTCCAGAAGTTTGCTCGATGTTTGGGTTTTTTTTTTTTTTTCCCAGCAGCTGTGAAATCATGGGATGCTCACAAATGCTTGCTCGTTGGGGCGGTTTGGCTTGGGAGAAGCATGACTCCCAGACAATTTAAATATCCAGAGATCAGGTTAGAATAGCGGCTATTGAAGTGAGTTACACCCGGATGTAATTATTTTCTGTGTCTTTTATTTTTAAAATATTTTAAATTACAACGAAGTAGTTAAACTACCACCATACACATTAAAGAAGCACTCAGGTAAGATTAAGGAACAGATTGATAAGAATTACCTGGCAGGAGAAGGCTTACAGGAGAGTTTAGCCAATGCTAACTGAGAAGGGTGCTTTTAGGCGGCAGGTTTCCACAAATGCCTTGTTGGGACAGCAGCAAAGTTATAAATTTAGAATTAGTGTTGTACAGCAGTGTCTTCTGGACTGCCTCGTTGTTCTGCTGTAATCACTGGTTGAGTCGATGGGACTGATGAGGGACTAAAAGTGCAGAACTGAGAAAAAAATGTGTTTTTTCCTCTGGAGTGATACCATCATTTGGTGAAGTTTTTTTCTTGTGTTTCACCCAGTGTGTTCAGAGCTTCCTGAAAAGGGGAGCTGTGTCACTGAGAGCAAAAGGAATCGCTGACCGTCTGACTTGGGTGGATCATGAGGAATAAATACACCAAATGGCAGTTCAGTGGCTCTGAAAGGGAAAAAACCCATCTTTTCTCCATATATTTTTGTGAAGTATTCCCATAAGAAATCTTGGAAAGTCAGAAGAAGGAAAAAAGAGATTAATTACACAATCAAGGGCAACTGTGACAAATGTATCATAGGTGTCCGGGAGCTACTGCCTTCAAAATTGCTAATTTTACTTCTTGTCTAGAGACTACAGAGGTCGTTCTTGCTGAGCATGCCAACAACATCTATGTGTTAACAAATCTTTTTCCAGTGAGTTTTCCTCCGGATCCATAGGGGTTTTTACAAGCCTTTTGTCCCTTGTTTGATTATGTTTAAATACTACCTGGCCTGCCTGTGGGATTTGATTTTATGTGCCTATATAAAGGAAACGATATCCAGGTGTGGAAAAGGTAATCGGGGCTCGGGCTTGGCTTTGGGGAAGCGTGCGCAGGAGCTGCACCTGGGCGCTTCTCTTGCTTTGCCAAGAGCAGGTCTCACGAGGAGAAGCACCACCTCATCGCTGCCCCTCGGCAGTCCGCCGCCGGGGGCAGGCGTGCAAGAGCGTTCAGCAAGCGCTTCCCGCGACGTGGGGAAACCGCTGTGACCGCGTGCTCCAAGCAGCTGCCGAGCTGCCCTGCCCCAGGCACGGAGCAACGGCGTATTCCTGTGTCCCTTTAGCATTTTGCATAGACGTATTTTGGTACTTGGTTGAGTGTAAATATTGTGTGAGCTGAAGTTGTGTAACATGCAATACCAGCAAAACAAATTTTCTAAAGAGAGCCAAAAAATATTTTTCGTCGAGAGATTGCAGCTTCCAAACAACAGCTGTCCCTGCATAAACACTGGCAAATGAAACTTCTTTGGAAAATGGAGGAAGTATTTAGGGACCTATTTTCAGACACCAGTGGATTATAGACATTTCACTCTTTCCCAGTTCAGTGATGACATGCTTCAGAAACTGAATTATCTTGATTGATTCAGTCTAACCATTTATTTTGCTAAACCTAGCCTCTTTTCATAATCTCCCGTGCCAGCCTTCAGTTTTCAATATGGGAACAACTGGAGAACAGAGCTGCAGTATTTGCTAAAACGCGAGCTTTAGCTCCGTTCACGTTAACTTCCATCATTAGTTACGTGAGCAAACGCAGAAACAAGAATTACTCACGTTCCCAACTTTACAGGCAGTTCTGGAAAATTTCAGTTCAGAACAAGAAACTGGGAACTTTCAATCTTGTAGAAGACTGATTCACCGGCAGTAGGCAACAAATGATCCAGCTGCCCATCCCTCGCCATGCGGAGCGGTGGTTTGGTTTCCTGAGCACCAGGACAAGCACCAGATTGCTTCGTTTTCTTCAGCATTCATATTCACGTAAAGAAGCTTCTGGTGAAAGAAGCAACAAAAGAAATTGGTTGAACTAATGGCTTATTGTACATTGTAAACATCCTTGTCTCCTCTGTTTTCCACTCTGGAGGCTGTGGCCTCCTGAAGTTCTAAATAATGAATTACAAAATCAAAACAGAAGTGATCAAAGAGTGTCAGAAGTTTGAAGTGCACATGGAGCAAACAAACTGTAGCAACTGTCAGTGAGGAAATTAGCAGAATCATTTTTGCTTTGATTATTTGCTTAGCACATTATTTTAGGGGAAACAAAAACTTTTGGTGTACTTTTGCTGTATTTTACGCATTGCTGTTGGAAATTGTATTTAGAAAAATCACAGCAGGTAAATAATGAGTCAGTAAGTGTAATTTTAAAAGATAGGACTGAGATTGTCCATAGATGCTTAAACCTTGGCTAAGGACAGAAGTATCTAGACTGAACAGAAAAAATCTGTGGTTGCTATGTGAATTCCAGCACAATTCAGACACAATGTGAAGACATTGTAATTTATACAATAGCCACTGTCATTTTCATTTAGAAGGAATAACTGCAATACAAGGAGTGATGGTGCTGTAGCTGCCACTGCCCATCCTAGCCCGGTGATTAGAGTAGACACGTAGAGGCTGGGGCGTATGAACACCCCCTTTCTGAGAAGACTCATATTGCTGTCTCTTATGTCGGAAGTAAATGCCTTAAGCACTGGTCTACAGACTCTTTGGGGGTAAGAAAAGAAGGGGGTTCTTCATTCTTCTGAAGCAGAGCCACAGAAAAGCCACGAGCGTGAAAGTCATTAGGGCCAAACAGCGTGTAGATCGGAAGATTAACTCTATAAACGAGCGGTTTGGCTACTTGGCAAAGAGAGGTGAGAGATGAGATTTTGTTTTAATTATTTTGATTTTTCTATCCCGTGACTCTGGATTAGAGCTAAACAGTCTAGGTCATTCTCTGCTCCCAGAAGGTCCCTCCTGTTCGTCATCCTGTGTGACCCATAACTTTGTTACTCTTAGTTGGAGAGTCACTCTTTTGCAGCAGGAGAGTTGGAGGGTTCCCTTGCCCAGGCTGCTCTGTCAGCAGAGCACCTGTTGCAGGACTGGTGCGTTTAGGTCTTCTCAAAAGGTCTCAAACCTTCTGAGAAAGGTCTCAACTCTAGAGAAAGTCTCAAGCCAAGGTCTCCATTCCTGAATATGTCCTCGAGTCACTAGCCTACTGAAAGACAGACACCTTCACATACTTGTAAAGAGAGTGAGCCCTGCTTATGGAGGGGGGCGTGTTGTCAAGGAGGTGAAGTCCAGATAATCTGGTCTTCAAGTGAACTGAACCAGCTGGTTGTGGTTACGCCTAGCCTAACCTTCAAGTACTTAGCTAAACTGGCTGGTGTTGGAACAGTCTGCCAAAGCCATGTGCTGAGTCTGGTTCTTCTCTCGTGCCACCCTAACTCAGAGTAACTGCAGGTACAAAGAAATGGAAGGAGAAGAGTTATCATGGAGTTATCATGCCAGCCTTAGTTAACTGCATGCGTCAGCACACAACTCAGAACTGAACGCATGGAAATGAAATGAAACGTTTGCAACTGCTTCTGTAATAAAACCCACCAGAATTTGCCCCATCTGTTATACTAACATCGCATAGTACGGCATTGTGCCATGTGCGTGGACCGTGTAGTATTGCGTTCAATCTCTTGCTCTCCGAAGGCTATCTGATCACGGATACATGACAGAAGGACAGTGCTTATTCCTCAAGGAGAAAACCTACTTGAAGATGAGAAAGATACTCCACACATCTATACCTGGATACATACATTTATCATGATGACGCTATTAAATCAAGAATTGCAAGATGTTCATTTTAATATTGAAATTTTTATGTTCTGTTTTGCCTAACAAATGTTTAGGCAGATGCAGGGAATGTTCCTCTGAAGAGCCTAAAACAACAAAGGAGGCTGCAGAGAAAGAAAAAAGTATAGGTAACTCCTACACACACGAGTGTGTGTCATGTCTATAAAATCAGACTTGAGGATGACGCACTCTCTACTTTGTAGGCGTTTCTAATAATGTGTCGTTCATGTGCTCTAATTATTTAAGAAATTGTACATCATTTTAAGGAGAAACTCTGCATTCTGATTTCATCTTGTGCGAAGAAAACAAAGCATACATGAAAGTATTTGGTCAAGTTTTGAAAAAGAGCACTTAGTGCTGGTTAGTTTTATTATAGTAATGTAACTGAAATGTTGTTGATATGTTTTCATTTTGCATTAATGCCTTTCTTTCTGTTCTTCTCATGTTCTTCCTCCTCATTAATGCCATGCATTTAACCCATTGTGATGTGTGCCCCTTGGTGGCTGTTTTGTGTTTTGTTTTCTTTTTTTTCTGTTTAACTACCTATTCATTTATTTTGGAATGCTCATTTGGTGATGTATGAACCCAGACCCCATTGATCCATTAGAAGTTGATTTTTATCCTTTGCTTGATGATTTCCCTACCTCAGTCCCAGATATCTCCACCCCCATGCTCCCACCAGTAGGTGTCCAGGCTGTTGCACTTACCCATGATGCAGTGAGGGTCATCTGGGCAGACAACTCTGTCCCGAAGAACCAAAAGACTACTGAGGTTCGCTTTTACACTGTCCGATGGAGAACCAGCTATTCTACAAGTGCTAAATACAAGGTGAAATTTTAACATGTTATGAGTTGATGAGCTATTTGATGTGTTCCTCTTTTATTTGCAAAGACTCTAAACCGACTTTTAGGAACTTCCCTCAGCCAAAATTCCTGTTTCAGTCAGGAGGAGACTAGCCTGCCTATCTACTACCTGGTACAGCCCTGTGTATTTGTTTGTTTGGTTTGATGAAAATGCCATATTTTAATTCCACATGCCAGTTGTTGAAAGTTTTGAGCTTTAATCTTTACCAATTAGATTTAAATTAGATAGTCACAGGTGTGATAGCACAGCAGTGTAGCATGTATAGGAAGGCATAGCAATTTCAATACTACTACACCATATGGAAATTTGACCCATATTAAATAATCCCCTACAGCAAAAATTAAGGTTAGTTTATCAGAAAACTTCTGAATCTGAAAGTCTGTGACAGCAGCAGGGGTATACTACTTTCTATATGTGCATTTTTTTCAATTCCTAATGTTAATAAAAGCAGTGTTAAACCAGGTTTGGTACAGCAAAGAGCTATGGTGAGACAGGGAGTGGAAAGGAACAAGCATGGAGTTTAGACTTTTTTTGTTCACTTGTTTTTGAAAAATAAGCTATCTTTCTGCACGCTATTGTCAGCTTTTATATTGCGTCTCATATAATATCCTCCTGGCCCACAGTGAGCATGTCCTTCCTGCCATGCCCTGTCATAAGAGTTGTCTTCTCTTGCCTGCTGGATTATATTGATCCATACTCAGTTGTTTGCTATGGATATATTTTTATACTGCAAGTGGATTCCCCATTTTTGACTGATTTCTATTCTAACATCAAGCTCATACAACTGCTTTTTATTAGGGCTGTAGAACAGGCCGTGCTCTCTACAGCGCTGTGGCTCCTTAGATTCAAGCCTGCTTTACATGTCTAAATATAAGCTGGCCTTTCTAAAACCCAGAAGATGGCTATTTGCCTCTTCCAGGTTCAAAATACTTTTACATACCTGCCTTGCAAACTCTAATTCCTAGTTCTCAGCTAATTTTTGGAAGATGCGAGGATGAAAAGGTGGTGTTGCCTTCAATCCCTTTTCCCAATGCAATTTTCCAGCTTGTCACCCATGCACGTCTCCTGCCAGCACGGGGGCTCGCTGGCACTCAGCGCGGTGCTTGCATTGGCCGTATGCCGCCGTAACTATTGATTTCCGTTGCATTACTCCTGATTTGCATTTATGTTAACTGAAAGGAGACTCAGGTCAGCTGTCTTTTTGCTGCAGGTGCTGACCTACCGTATAGATTTTAAATAATTGTTCGTCCTTCCAAGGAAAAAGTGTTCTTGCCTCAGTCTTACACCTGTTACCATACTTCTCGTAGCCTCAGATCCTGAAGTGATGAACAGCAATATTAGACTTCTTAATAACCATAATTTTGTGTACTCGTGCAGCATGTACCTGGGATTTGTTAACAGTTGTAATAAATTCTCCTGTAATTGAGGATTACAGAACAACGCAGTGTGATGTTTGGAATACCAGAGCTTGATCTGACTCTTATTCAGAGACGGATCTCCAGAGGGCTTTGGATCAGGCTTCTATAGCCCTTGTATATACGTTTGTGTTGAATCTCCAATTCTTTTCAGATTTTTCCCATTAAAGTTTACCATGACTTCAAAAATGTATATCAAATCTAATATAATGAAGGTTTTAGCCTTTCCCATTGAAGTAAAAAAAAATTATAAATTTAACTTTGCCCTGTAAACTTTACTTTGTAAAAACTGGCCCAAACAGGCATAGCGCGGCTTTATTAAAGGTACTTGTTACAGTATATATCCCCTTCATCGCCACGTGATATTAACTTCAAGGATGTTTGAGACTATTGAAATGCTAATATTTAGTATAGAGCAAAGAATTCAAAGAAAAACACTCAGCTGGAGATAAATAACTTTCTTTTTACAAAAGAGGAACTAGTGTCTTTATGTTCCGCTAAAGACTATTTTGTCCAGGAGTAGACTCAACCTCCACTGTTTTTTTCTGTGAATTTTTCCTGATCATGTGTAATACCTGAGCACTTTCATAGTGATGATTATCAAATTTAGTTACCCTTAATCGTGCTGAACAGTATTTTATGCCACAGATCATTTCATTTCTTCCAAAATCTACTCTAAGGAGAAAATTGTTATTCATTATTTTGAAATCTGGCTTTTAGTTGAAGAATAATTCCTGTAAATGCTAACAGGTAGATTTTTCCGTCATTGTCCTGGCTGAGTAGTTTATGAATACTTAGGTTATAAGTACTGTCTTTGCTTCAGTAAGACTTTTTATGAAGAAAGGCACTGTGTTGGAGTCGTAGCACAAATAAGTTGCAAAACTGCTCATTTCCAAGGACTAGGAGCTTTAGCTGAGTGTGAAGATGATAAAATCTAGTAGTGCATTAAGCCTTCCTGTTAAGTAGTATGCAAAATATCTGTCAGAACACTCGTGATAAAGCAGCATACCATGCAGACATACGTTGTATATTCATTAAAGTGTCTCAAAAGCAAATTTCTCGCACTTCTCTATGACAATTATTACTTTATTCTGTAGTGCCTTAGAAGGTGGATGTACCATTTTTAATAAGGGTTCATTAGTTTATTTTGACTCATTTGATTTGATGATTACTATCAGAACGGCAGTGCTGATGAATACCAGCAAGGTGCCTGGTTCCAAACTTCTTTCAAAGTGGGAACATCGACTCGGTCTTCTGATGGAAAGTCATTTATATGTTGTATGAGAATATCCAATATGCTCTTCCCTTCTATAGTGTGAGTCCTTATTCAGTAAACTTTAGGTCAGTAAGTCCAGCAATATTTAAAACTGTGGAGCACCTTTAACTGACTGTACTGTAAGTCGGTGACACTGGGGGATTGGACACGAGGCTCTGAAGCTTGGAAAGCGCGGCATTGCTTTCATTCAGTTGTCAACAGTTTGTCCCATAATTTTCTTCTCGCTTGTCTCCTTTGATACTAGTGCAGTTTTTCTCAAACTGTTCCTTACTATGGGCTGAGGTGAAAAGCTAAATCAGCTAAATACAAATGAACAGCTTAATATTCATATCAAACTCGAGATGTTTCACTGTTCATAACAAATTGTGGTGAGGCAAATCAATAATATGTTTCAAGTATAATATACAAAAAATTATATTTAACCGAGCAAAAGTGTTTTCTGAATGCAAAAATACATCTTTATCCATGTGTCCTGGGACATATTTTAATCTTTCATAAATATGTGTTAACCCCAGGAGCTGGAAAGCCTTGGTCAAGACTGTTAATAGAGGCTCCGCTGAGCCTCTGCTAAGAATCAGTAGATGTTAAAAACATTTTGTATTTGAGAAAGAACCCATCAAAGAGGCTGAAAATGAATGTTTAAGTTATGGAATTTTTTCTTTTTTTTTCCTCAAGTGGGCACAGATGAAGGCCATGGTGTTAGCTTTCAATTTGCATTTGAAAAAAAAAAACCGCGTCGCAAATTACTTTGTCTGGGGAAAGAGAAAGAGAAAGCATCACAGTAATTTATTTAACTGCCTAAATTATAGGCACCAAGTTTAGTATCATATTTATGGTACTAAAAATAGTTCCATTAAGGTACGCGGTGGCGATAGACCTGTTCTGCTTGAAAAAGGCATTCTTTGGGACTGCATTTTGCTTAATTACAAGCAAAAAGAGTGACTCTAAAGATGTTTTTCCCTGCTTCTCTTTGCAGTCGGCGGATACGACAGCTTTGAGTCACACCGTGATAGGCCTTAAGCCAAACACCATGTACGAGTTCTCCGTCATGGTGACCAAAGGTCGGCGGTCGAGCACGTGGAGCATGACCGCACACGCCACAACCTATGAAGCAGGTGCGTGGAGACTTGCTGATTTTATTGTTGTTATTATTAATTGCATACATTAGTGTGTAAATCAGTAAAAAGGAACTGTCAGGTTTTGAAACTCAGGGAATACTTTGCCCCATAAATACCGTATACGACTTTTGATGTTAAAGATTTAAAACAGTTTGCAGTTTTCAAAGAAACCGAAGATCAGGTGAGAACAAGAAGAAGAAAGTCAAGTGAGCAGTCTTTTCAGCCTGTACATTATTTAATGCAAAGACACAATTATCTACTCTGTAGAACATGTTAACTTGTATAAAAGCCCTTCTGACTGATCGGGTAAGGCATCTTTCCTGTGCTTAGTGCCTTCATACATCTATATTTAATTTCCAGCAAACAGCCGTTATTAATATTAACAATATACTTACAATAAATAAATACGCTTTAAAGATTTTATATAGCTGCTATTCTCAAGTGTTCCTGTGGTATTTTTCAAGTTGAAAGCTATTACCTGAAAGCTGCTTCGCATTCTGAAGAAGCCTAAATGCAATTTTGATAACAGACACCAGATGCACATTACATGTAACACTGATTCAGTGGGATAAAAATATTTGAAAAGGGCTGGAGACGATGAGACGATGCTTTCCAAAACTTTATTTTTTCTTTCTCTCTTATACACCTACAAAATAACGGCAGTAGGGAAATAACATGCCTGGGCTTTACTTTTAGTTACTCTGTAGGCATGAATGGTACCCCGAGCACAGAATTCCCTGGGCTGTCTTTGAGAAAGGCTAGTGTTCTCCATTAAATTTACTGTACATTTAGGATACGCTATTGAGGCCCTTTTGTGAAAGCGCAGAGTAGATTGAAGTAACTCCGCTGAACTGCCAGACCTCAGCAGCAGAGAGCAGCAGCCCTTAACAGGGAGAAGATCAGGAAGTCTTTGCTTGCTCTGTCTAATTCTAGCTGTGCTCCACAACCCTGGCTGCCTGCCTTTTTATTCCTTTCGGTAGCCGCATCCCATGCTTCCAGCCTCTCCTCTTACAATTGAGGCTGTATACTGCAAAACCAGTAGATTTTCCACAATCTTTGTGATTTCCTATGTATCATGATATATTCCCTTGTAGCTACCAAATAAAGTCTGCTGGTAAATATATATTCTTTTTTTCATGAGAACCACAGTACACGCCAGTTAATTAACTCAGGGAGTATATGTGTCCTTAGCTTTTTTCATGCAATTGCAATGCAATTATCTGAGCTTGATGGAGCAGCTCTGTTAATTAAGGGCATCCTGCATTGCTGATCTTTATTGCCTATTTTGTACCCATTCTGCATGCTGAATTTCCAGTAACGTTATTTAAAAATGTTCATATCAACATCAATGTAGAACTCACTAGAGGTTGCTACCATGGGCCAGGGAGAATTGTTACGGCCATAATTCAAAAGCAGCTCTCAGAGCTAAGTCCCTTTCTCTGATCTGCCTGCACAAGTCTTACTGATATGAGAGGTGTTAATGAGTGCTAAGGGAAACAGCTAAAGCTTGGATTTTTCTCATGGTATCTTATGTTCACAATCTGCTGCAAGCAGAGCTCAACTTCAGCCATTCAACAGGACTCATGAGGCAATCAGCAGAATGGAAAGCCTATGTTACAGGAGGAGACTTAACCAACTTTAGTAGTTTAGCCTCACAAAAGTCAAAAAACTAGTAAGGGAAAGGATTAGCGTGTGAAAACATGTCAAGAGATCAAGTATCAGAGAAAGAAAAGCAGTGTGTAAGGTAAAGATGCTGTTTGTGTATGAATAGATGGATGCACTTAGGTAGAAATACAATCATATACGTGATACTGGAGAATACTGGAGAATAGACTTAGTAAAGAGAAGGAAAATTTTACTTTTAAAATCAAGCTTGATTAGTTTATGAAAGGGAAATCACTGGCAGTTCCCTGAAATAGCAAGCAGTCCAAGATGTTTCTTCCAGCTGGGGTGGAAGCTGAGGAGCCTTTAAAGGCAGCACAACCCTCTGGAGGCCTCTGGCGTAACACAAACTTCCCTAGCGCTGGGGATCATGTCCTGCTGTGCATTACCCAGGCTCAAGAGGCTTCTCGAAGGGCTACGGATTTTGTTTTGGGGCCTGCCTGCTTCCGGCTACTAAAGATCCATTCAGCTAAGAAACTCAAGATGACAGGGCTGAAGCTAGACATTGAGAGTCCCAGTGGTGCTGGCTCTGGACGTACAAGACCAAACATGCTGTCCCAGCACATACTGTCAACAATCTACCATGGCCAAAAAGCCATGAAGAGCTGCCCCAAAGAGCATCAGCTGGTGAGCCATCACGTCCTTAGTAATATACCATTGGTAGGAAGAACATTCGTTTTCCCTGTATGTATGTCTTGGTTGCTTGGGGATTCCCCTTCTGAAAAGTTCAAGTCTCCACCTCTGGAGGGTGTGTGTTTGCTTTAGATTGGGCTGGTTTAGCTCAGCATAACCCAACTGATTTTAAAAGCAATACTTCATAGAATGGCTTTGGAGCAGTTCTTCAGAGGTTCAGAAAAGTTATCGGGTAGGACACGGATGACGTGATGCTCGTACGCTGTGTTCTCCGTGCTGTTATGTTATGTATACACTCTAAGTTATCAGCGGCCTGTGTCAAACCAAATAAATGAACAGTGAGCCCAGCGCCAATATAATACTCCTCACTTACATTTTTTTTAAATAATTGCCAGTTTTTCTTTTCTCCTTCACAATCTTAGGAAATTGTCTTAAAATATCTGAGACACTGTGTAAGACCTCGTGGCCAGCATATCATATAGCAGGGTGCAAAGTAGACACTCAGTCTAAGTCACACATTGACTCAGAAATCCAGCCTTCTGTCTTTATAGAGTGAATAATACAAAAGCTAAGAAGTTGTTATCAAGTCTAAAATGTCCAAAGTTGAGCATGTATTTAATAAACGTACACAATTGCATGTGGTTTTGTACGGGTAGGTACCTAAAGATGTTCTTAATAGAGAGTCCACAATATTATTACTGTTTTTAAATGTATTGGGCTCTTAAAGTGTATTAGATATACTTGGAGACCTCAGGGATAGTTTAGATATAAGGACCAACATTAGCTATAGGAGGAGAAGTGCTATTCACCAAATCCTTATGTATCTACACTTAGTATGATTTTGTAGAAATCATGCATTACATATTTGAAACGCCTCTAAGGATCCCTGCATTTGAAAGGATCTAAGAAAGCGGTAAATGCGTACTGCATAGTCCATTTTTGTTACAGTATATAAGGAATTCAAGGGAAAGTGAATAACTTCTTTTTCCAATTATTTTCATTCTTTTCAGCTCCAACCTCTGCACCCAAGGATTTGACAGTCATTACACGGGAGGGGAAGCCCCGAGCTGTCATTGTCAGCTGGCAGCCACCGTTAGAAGCCAATGGAAAAATTACTGGTAAACATTTACATTATTCTCTATCCACCTTTTTATTTTACTGTTCTCATCATTCATTCCTTATTTTCCTGGAAACATCTCTGTTTGTTTTCAGAATGCTATTTGATCTGACATTATTTTATTTTTTCTAACTTTTATCAGCCGATTTGATCTAGGAGTTAGGTGAGTTAGAGATACTGCAAGATTTAAAACTCAGTGGATATAAAGTTTTTATTTTTAAATACTAGGAATACTAATATAAGTTAAAAATGCAGCATTTTAAGCAAAGGTTTTGTGGTATGTGCTGCTCAATGGTAATTAGAAATGACTAATAAGTAGTTTGTTTGGCAATAATGCACTGTGTAATATACATAATGATAGGTTGCTTGGTACTGCACATAATGGTAGGATTTATTGGTAGATACTTAGCTATACAATAACAATTTAAAGCAATGATGATCAGAAAAGAAACTAATACTGACTGACAAGAACTGAACTTAATGGATGCTTCACAATGACAGATTTTATTTTCCAAAATATTGCATATAACCTTAGCATCTAATTAAGACATCCATTACAAGCCCATAATGTTAATTTAGTATGAAAAATATAGTCGAGTTCTATCTGAGATTTTGCATTTAAATGATCACTTTAGGCTTTAATAGGCATCTCCAAAGCATATAATTATTAGGAGAAATATTGTTCAACTTCAAAAATGTGCACATTATGGCCTCATTACTGCAAACAATTGGCTTAGACCTAAGTTCTACAACATATTTTTTTCATGTGGGAGAAAGCGTATATACGTCACTATTACTATTAATAATCCCAGCTACACGCTGCCAACGCATTGAGAAATATAAACGTAAGAGCAGAAGTGCCTCAAAACAATGTCCTGTGCGAGCAATTAGAAGTAAAAAACACTAGATCAGATTTTTGGCTGTTTTCTGATTTCCAAGATGTAAATGACTCGGTGGTGGCACCTTTACAGAGCTTTTCCATAGAAACAGCAGTCAGCCCGAGAGCCAGCTGGGTCCCCAGATGTCAGTGCACAAACTTCGTGGTTTTAGTACTTGCTTGAAGAACAACTCTCATAAGAATTTTTTACTGCATATGAGGTCAAATGTTTCTTAGACATATCAAGCAAGGAAAATAACCCCCTGTGGAGAGTAGAAATGTCTCAAACAAATCTTCATGCCTGCAAATGCTTGAGCAAGTGTGTTTGTTTTAATATATGACAATGACTGTCATATCTTTATTTATATTAATTCAGATGTTGTATATCACGGTCAGAGAAACTGCTTACCAACCCCAAACTACAGTTCTCTAGATAAAGCCCTATAATGCAAAACATGCAAAAAGAAAAAGAAAAATCTTACCATTCTCATCCTAACACTACTTTTCCGTGATTAGCGTTAACTATTCATGTGGAATGAGAGTTTTGGAAAGTATGTTTGTTTCCAAAAAAGAATAGGGGAAAAGTGATAATAAGGCTTACAATTTCGTAGTGACTTAGGTCTAGGCCCAGAAGTACAGTGCAGAATGCCTGCTTGGGCTCGTCAGCGCCTGTGCTAGGGCCCGCAGCACCAGCTGCTCAACGTTGTCTTTGCATGCTACAACTATTTAGGATTGCCACTCCTGAGTAAGTGTCTCAGCCAAGTGGGACAATTTGGGTAGCCAAAGTCCTTACGCGGTCAATGGGGAGAGATCCGTGCTCGCACGTACCTGCTGCATCACTCTGGGAGGAAATATCTATCTCAACCCAATTTGTTCTCTTTAACACGCGTTGCTGTTCCTCTTTCATTTAATAGTGCTATTGTCGAGTAGGTGCCCAAGGGGACAGAAACCCTTCGTTCAGTTTCCTCTTGTTCTTGAAGGGATTCAAACCTAGTTATAGAATAAAAGGGAAATTACGGTGTTGAATAGCCTCTGGCTGGCAGAGGATGGAATTGAATCCACATGTTTTCCTGCCGGCCCCAAGTCTCCCTTTTCATTGAAGAAAAACAATAGCAAGTCTGACGGTTCCTGCGAAACTCAGCATTGTTCCTACGCGTGACGTGTTTTCAAAGCATACCTACCGGGCTGGACTTGGAGCTGATTACATGGCCTTGAGACACCCTTCAGCTCCATCTTTTGGTAGCAGCAGAGCTTAGGCAAGAGCTGGAAATCTGCTTGTGTAGGCTGGGGGGTTTTGCCAGGCAACCTTTTGGAACAGCAAGAATAGATATCTTCAAAGTCAGGCAGCTGCAGGTGCTGTGGGTCCCCAGGTGAGGTTTGGTTGCCGCAGAGGCATTTGAGACGTCGCCTACAGACGTTTCGCTTGAGAACAGGATTTTCCTTCTCTCCAAAACGTAATTTGCCAGGTGGATTACTCCTATAAACTACTCTTGTTTCCTAATCCTTGCACTTAACGTAGCCTTCAACTTTAGCTTTAAAATGAAACCGTTGGCCTGAAAACTCAAATCTACCCACGCACGCAGGCCTGGCCCACAAAGGTAGGAAGGCGTTGGAACTGGTTGTGAGCTACCGTTGAGGGTTTTAAGGTCTAGGTTCTGTTGCCTGTTTTATTTGCTAGGGAAGGACTTAGCTACTGCAGTACTTGGGGTTACGAAAACTCTGAGTTTTGGGTTCTTCGTTCTTTTCCCCCAAATATTTTCCCATCAAGTTGCCAAGAAATGTTGCGTGGCTTCTCATGAGCACCCAGTAAATGATGCGCATCATCAATGCCATTTGGTTTTATTTCAGCACTGAAACACTAAAGGCTTGTATCGTAGGGTTTATGATGGCTATCAGGCTGAATTGTGCACCTGAATTTGACAAATGTACATGTGATGGAGCATTTTAAGATGTGCTATGTGTTTTTATATTTGCTAAATCTGTTTTTTCCAGGGAATGCTCTAATCGTTGTTTTGCTCTAAAAATATGCAAATACATAATTATTGTCCAAACAGGCATTTAAACGATTTTGATCACAAGACCTGCCATTACTGCTTTTTTAAAAAGAAAGCACTAATTGTTCAGAAATCTGAATTTTATCTGCATTTCATAAAGCAAACAGATTACATGTGATTTAAGTACTAACTGAGAGACTGTGTTTATTCAGCGTACATCCTCTTCTATACTTTGGACAAGAACACCCCCATTGATGACTGGATTATGGAGTCCATCAGCGGTGACCGACTTACCCACCAAATCATGGACCTCAACCTAGACACCATTTACTACTTCCGAATCCAGGCTCGCAACGCCAAAGGAGTGGGGCCTCTCTCTGATCCGATTTTCTTCCGGACGCTGAAAGGTTTGAAACTTTGTCATCTGGTTATTAATGATACGTAGGATTTTCTTATGCCTCAGTAGGAGCTTTGCAATTAATTCCATGTCAGCTAGAAGACATCCTACTACTTGAAACTATTACTGAGAGATAAAAGCAAAATGCTATATACAGTAGTTGACAAAAGTAAACCACATAATGAGGCAGCAGCTATATTTTTAAATTCAATCAACTAGGGGAAAGCATTCTGACACTACCTAACTTTTGCCATCAATAATAAAGCTAATTGGATCTGACGGGATTTCTCTAGGGAGATACCTTTTCATTTTGGATCTGCTGGTGACTGCGGGAACTGGTAATGACTCACTCTCGGAGCAGCAGAGTCGGCATGCAAAATGCTGCTTAAAAACCTCAGCAAACTGCCTGAGATGCAGCCTGACTTTGCATGCGGGACATCGCGCCAGGTATTTTTTTGGTACCTGCTGTTAGCAGCTGGCAAACCAAAGCCTGGTATCTCCCCCTTAGTGACCAGTGAGAAGGAGCAGGCAAAATAGGGGCACCCATTTGGCTGGCTAGTGCTTTGGTAGATGTTGTAACAGGGCCGTTGCGTTTATAAGAGCGAGGGACCGCACATGTAGCAGGCTCCATTTCAAATTAACATGGAGAGATATTCCTCTGATATCTTCCCTGCTGCCTGTCTGCATGAAGGCCTAACATGATCTACCCATAAATTATTAGTTAGTAAGATGTAAGCAGTATTACCGTGAGTGGGAAGCAGGATGTTTGCAGCAGCTCTACTCCTTATATTTTAACTGTCATTCACGTATTCGCACAAAAGATAAAATTACTTTAAGAAAGACATATAATTAATGAAAAAATCAAATGACATAAACAGTGAACCTGTTCTAGGAAAGTAGTGTGGCATGCAGGAAAACATTTTATTGCTCTGTCTTTTCTAGAGAAATTCCAGAGATTTGTATATAAAAATAACATCCTGGCAGAGAGTAATTGAAACTGGAGATAGGCCCAGACCTGAAAAGTCGCAACTGGAGGGAAATTCCGATTCAGATCTGTACGTGAGAGGTTCGGAATTAATGTTCTGATTCAAGCCTCTTTTTTAATCAATTATATGTGACATTATTTAAGGCAAGCAAAACGACTGAGTAATGATGACACTTGATTCCCAGATCATTTCTTTTGGGGGGGGGGGGGTTCACATGTTTATTTCTTTAGCAAGAGCAAATGTTTGCATGAATAACCGTTTGGGCTGTTCCTGGTGCCTTTGAAGGAAGGAGGAGAAACTCCCTTTTCAGTCAGT